>NC_090023.1:58051365-58690115 GCF_037176765.1 Anolis sagrei | reverse complement strand
ATACAAATGCTAAACATCAACCAATGTAAGATGAAGGGCCTCAGATGCAAGATCTCATACCTAACAAGCTCAAGTGCTGTCTTGGAAATTGCTAACATATTGGGTTGTGGTGAGCTTATAGAAACTGACACATTAAATAATGAAAATTAGTCCATTGAGAAAGACCAGAGAAATGATTCCACAGGTTCCCTGGAGTGCTTGTTAAATCTTATATAGTTTCCTATTACTTCTTGAATTGTTTTACTTATTATTGTCTCGACTGGTATGAATTCAAATGTTGTAGATCACAATATCCAAAACCAATGTTATTAAATTGGAGGAAGAAGAAGAATCCAGATAATGAATGGAAACATTTCAGGCAGGGACTGGAAATAAGATAGGCAAAAATCTAACTGGCAGTTCGTCCAGGAGCAATATGGGTATTATAAAAGTTATCATTATTTATACAGAGTACATATAAGAAACTAATTTTTCCATAACTTATGTGGGCAAAACACTTCTGTGGACAAGTTTTTCTTCTTTCTATTATGAAATGTTCAGCTTTGAAATTACACAATGGTTCATAGTCAACAATGCTATTACACTAGCATATGTCTGGTTGAACTAGTTTGAGCACTTTAAGAGTTAGTGTAAGGGTGATAGCCAATGAAAATTTTGTTGCACAGGCAGTTGTGTAAGTGCTTCAGCAAATATTGTAAAATTATGAGACAATTTTTATTTTAGGAGTTTGGTGTACAGTTTTTTTTCCATGTCAGGAGTGACTTGAGAAATTGCAAGTCGCTTCTGGTGTAAGAAGGATGTCTGCAAGGACATTGCCCAGGGGACACCCAGATGTTTGATGTTTTACCATCCTTGTGGGAGGCTTCTCTCATGTCCCCACAAATTCTGGCCCAACCTACCTATCCGAATGTATCTCAGCCTATCAGCCCACCAGGACCCTAAGATCTTCTGGGGAGGCCCTGCTCTCTATCCCGCCTGCTTCACAGGTGCGGCTGGCGGGGACGAGAGAAAGGGCCTTTTCTGTGGTGGCCCCTCGGCTTTGGAACGCCCTTCCCATGGAGGTAAGATCAGCCCCCTCGCTGATGGTGTTTCGAAAAAGACTGAAGACCTGGATGTTCAAACAGGCATTTGGCTAATTCGGTACAATGAACTGATGATTAAGGATTGGTAATATGGACGATGAAATTGGATTATGATTTTAGTTAAGAGATGCACTGGATTATTATCGACGGGCTAATATTGTCTATTGTGTATGTTGTCTTTTATGGTTTTAAACTGAATATTGTTGTTGTACTGTTGTAAACCGCGTTGAGTCGCCAATTTAGGCTGAGAAATGGCGGTATACAAGCACAGTAATAAATAAATAAATAAATAAATCCACTCTCTATGGATTTGAACAGCTAGCCTATCAGTCAGCAGTCCTGCTGGCACAAGTGTTTCACTCACTGCACCACAAGGGGCTCGGGTGTACAAATATGGTTGAAAGGAGAATACATTTGAAAGACATGTTTTATAACTGTCATGGGGAATGATATGCAAGTTTGGGGATACTTTCTTAGCACAGCTCAAAATATGTGCAAGTAGAAATTTCAATATTTTCCACAAATTTTATTACAACTGAGAATCAATTACATTGTTTAAAAGAACACAACAAAGCATTAATATAAACCTCTCTAAAGGCTTCTTCCCTCCTCTCCCATGTAAAAATATATCACCCAAATAATAGAATAAAATTGTATTACTGTTTTCGACTGCATCCCAATAAATGAACAACATAATTGGAGGATAAATTCCTCTAAAATTATCATAGTAAATATGCATAACTTTTTATCTGATGAGGTAAAAAATAGATGTTTTCCCTTGTAGTTATGACAATCTTCACTAGCATAAAAGTCTGTACCTGGTCAGTACCTACATTTTAGGTGCTGTAGTCTATATTTCAAAGTGAGGAACTGGCAAAACTACCTATGATTACTAGGCCTGGGTAACAACGGAAAAAATTGTTTCTAAAATCGATTCGTTTTTTGGGGGTTTTTGCGTTTCGATATTTAAAAGAATTCCGAAATTTTTCTTTTAAAAGTTCGATATTTACGAAATTTCGTAAATGTTAAAAAAATTACAAAACATTAACGAAACAAATACGAAACAATGACGAATCGATTCGTTTATGGCGGACGCGACCGCGCAATATGCTAAAAAACCTCCAGATGGGACAGGGGGAACTTCTGAAGCTTCCCTCTCCCTCTGTTGTTGACTGTTGGTGTGATATTATAATTTTTTTTCACTAATTAAACAAAAAACAACTATAAAACTTGCCCCAGACATGCGGAAATAATAACGAAACGACCTCAAACCGATAACGAAACGAATACATAACGAATCCGAAACATTTACAAAACGAATTTAAAAATTTGTTTCGTTTTTAAGTTGCTCCAGAATGGTTCGTTATCGCTTCGTTATCAAAAAAATAACGAATTTTTAACGAATTACGAATTAACGAAATGAAACCGCCCAGCCCTAATGATTACCCCTTAACTAATAAATATTCATTTAAAAAATCATGAGGTACCATAAATTGACAGGCAATTTGAAGCATATGCACAGACACAAGCATTATTTTTGAAGACATTTGTTTGTTTGTTTGTTTGTTTGTTTGTTTGTTTGTTTAGGCCCCTTTAGCCGCAAAGGTTACTGGAATTGCTTTCAAATCATTAATTTGACAGTTCCATGATCTCTGGTTTATAATTCAAATAAGATAAATACACAGAAAGAAAGGGGAAAAGCAGTGTGGGATCCTGCCTCCAATGATTTACTGGTGAAAACTGGGATATGTGGTCAATATGACAAAAAATGTTAATGAGAGAGGCTGCAGCACTTTGCTTTTGCTTGGGCTTACTGGGAAGGGCAAAATACTACTCTACCCCTTTTTCTTCTCGCTAAGTATGAACTACATTTTCACTTTAAACTCAGTTTGCAGCAATTGAAGTAAGCTGAGGTCAAACAAGGATGTGGGAAATGGAAATGAAAACTTTTAAAAACTGGGATTTCCCTGCCAAATCACAACAGTTAGTGTACTGGGATTCTTGCTACTCTTCTCTTTCTGAGAGGCCAGAGAAGTAGCAGTTGGAACAGCAATGAGGCTTTTAAAGGGCTCAAGACACAATGGAGCGGTGCAAACTGCTCCCTTTAGAGCAGATATTTTGGCCTTCAACTCCCAGAAATCCTAACAGCTGGTAAACTGACTAGGATTTCTGGGAGTTGTAGGCTAAAACTCCTGGAGACCCACAGGTTGAGAAGCACTGCTTTAGAGGCCTATGATGAGTTCAGATTATTCTGCTCTTGTGCCTGAACTTTAAATGTGAACATATGTCTCTTTGATCTAGGGTATAATATACAGTACATATTTTCTAGAGGAACATAGGACACTGCCTTAAATACATATATTAAAAACACTGGACCATCCAGTTTTGTAATGTGTCTGCTGTCTGGCATTGGCCCGCCATGATTTCTGATACAAAAGTCTTTCATAAGACACGAAACATATGTAGTATCACTGAAATATAGCCTCTCTCCTTCTCTTCTTTATATCCTAACCGATTACATATTAGTCTGTTCATAATGTATTTAATACAAATTTCAGAAATTAATGAATGTTCTCTTGCTTAACTCCCAAGAACATAATTTTTAAACTAATTTCTTTATCAAATGTGTTTAAAAACAGACTTTTAAATGCTGATAATTCAGGTGAATTTTTAAGATGTTAAATTGTCCAATTAATAGAAGTAATGATTATGCTTAATTTACAACACAATCATTCATTTGAAACATTCATTTTGGCACTCTTCTAGGTACATGAACCAGCTTGCAAAGACCAGCGATTCAGAAGCATAGTGGATAATTGAATTCTTTAACCCCTGAGCTTCATAAGTCTACTTGAATACTACAAAATGTTTTGACTCAAATATTATAGCTTGAAAGATTTCTATAGAAGTAATTTCTAAGTCTGGCTATCTATGTAGGTGGTAATTATTAGCGCATAGTGGAATACTTATGGGAGATAAAAGGAAACAAAATCTTTTCATACCCTCTCACTTATAAATCAAAGCTAATGTACTTTATTGCATTAAACTGTTGATTTATTTTCAAGCAGTTTTATTCTCCTCTCATTGCACACGTGCATTTCTCATTAAGTATCAGATAATGTTGTTTCTGAGTTTCAAAAGGAAAATAAATCTAAATCTATGCAGCATCCTTAGCAAAACATTCCACAGTGACTTCTATCACCTGCATATATTTTCTGTTGCTTGGGGTGGAAGGCAGTACTCCCTACAAAATACTGTCAAAGAAAGCTCTATAACATTTGTTTTCATGAGAAAAAGTGTGTGATGTGTATGGAATGATACAGATAATACAGGCGTTCACATTATCTTTCAATGATCCTATATCACATTAGTAATTTCAATGAACTATCTGCCAACATTCCACCTTGTCTGTCAAGTTACATATGCAAGGATGAGGGTGCAGTGGTAGTTTGGTGATGTACCAACACCCTTGAAGACCTAAAACTACAGCTTCCATGATTCCATAGCGTTGCCCCATGTCAATTAAAGTGGTATTTATTTATTTATTTATTTATTTATAGTATTTATATACCTGCCTTCTCAACCCCAAAGGGGACTAAGGACGGTTCACAGTGTTGGCAACAATTCAATGCCATCAAAAAATCACGAAGTCTACAGCTAGCAACTTAACCTGGTAGGCGATCTATTTTGTTGCCAGTTATGAGTACAGAGAGGATTATATTTCCATCCTACTTTCAAACGAAGCTGCCACAAAAAATATATGACAAGGGTTCTGTTTCTGATTGGTGTATCATTGCTTGCAGGACAAATCCACTTCCTTGTGCTCTGATTGACCAACAAATAGAACTAAAATGGCTGCTGGCTTTAGATGGTCTTTGGCCAGCATTTATGTAATTTACTGAATACAGAGATGTTCTGCATTCATAACTGTAGGTTAAAAATCTCTAATTGCAGTACAAAATGCTAGGCATGTTTAGTAAGTTGAGAACAATTCTGATTTCTGTATATGGCAGTGCGGTTTTAAAAAGTTATTCACGGATTAGCTATTTAATTGTAAGAGGGTAAAAATTAAAACAGTAGTAATAGTGCTTAATGAATGCTGAGATGTTGTTTATTCATTCAGTTGCTTCTGACTCTTTGTGAGCTCATAGAGTAGCCCACGTCAGAGCTTCCTGTCAGCCATTGCCACCCCTAGCTCTTTGAAGTTCGAGTCAGTCATAGAATCATAAAATCATAGAATCAAAAAGTTGGAAGAGACCTCATGGGCCATCCAGTCCAACCTTCTGCCAAGAAGCAGAAATATTGCATTCAAATCACCCTTGACAGATGACCATCCACTTTGATGTCACTTCAAAGATAACATCCATCCATCTTACCCTTGGTCTCTACTCCTAACTATTTTATTGAGATTGGTCATTGCTGTCCTCCTAAGAAGTAAACATCTTTTGATTTCCTGGCAGCATTCCATGTCTGCAGTAATCTTTGTACCTAGAAATATAAAGTCTGTTACTGCCTCCATGATTTCTCCCTCTATTTGCCAGTTATCATAAATCTGGTTGCCATAATCTTGTTTTTTATGTTTAACTGCAACCCAGCTTTTGCACTTTCTTCTTTAACCTTGGTGATAGGCTCCTCAGCTCCTCCTTGCTTTCAGCCATCAACATGGTATCATCTGCATATCTAAGATTGTTAATGTTTCGTCCAGCAATTAAAACTCTAGCCTTGGATTCATCAAGCACCACACATCATATGATGTGTTCTGTTGTTATGATATGTATAAATAAATACTGCTAGTGGCACAGTAGCTATTCATGTCAAGCCCATTTTATACATATTTAAAATTCAGAAGTCCCAATAATCCTATCTAGAGGAAATTAATATTTCCCCAAATATCAGTATTTCTAGAAACTATGTGTAGGTGACAGGTGTCTGACAATAAAAGAGATTAAGAGTGAAACAATAAATTAAACATAAACCACAAATCCCAGTTGTGTATGATAATGGTCACTATGGGACCTTAGAAGTTCTTAACATCTGGTGCAAACTGCAAATAAAAACTGGTGGATCCAAATCTACAAATTTATTTGGATTCGGTATATAAATGGAAAAATTATTATCTTGGCCTTTCACCTCCACAGGCTGCATCTGCCTTGGGTCATATAAAATGAAAAGTAATGTTTTAAAATTAAATCATTTTTTGCTCAAATTACACCAGAAAAAAAATCAGAGAGAGATCTCCCATTTAAAATTAAAACTTTACAGCTGGACTAAGAGATTACTATTTTCATCATATTTCCCTCCTGATCAGATAAGAATTTGACTGATAGATCCTGAAAAAGAATTGTATGACTGTTGGCACTCTTCAGTGCACTATCCATATATTCTCTTTGAAATGAAAATTGTTATGCTTGAAAGCACAAAGTTGCAATTTAGAAAACCGATGCCACAGCATACACAAATAATGACCTCCAAACCAATAAAAATGTAAATCCAAATTTAATGGGAGATTAAATACACTAGGAAATTAACATTAGATCAACAATTCTATCTTGCATACAGTTTGTTTCACTCTTGAGGTATTGCAAAGCAGGGATTTTGAAAAAAGACACAGAAAGATGTTACTGTTTTCTGAAATTATCTCCAACAGTTTTAAAAGGCAAGGTTGTGGTCTGCATATGCGTATATAAATCTAACAGCCTAATTTATGAACATTTACTTGAGAAGAAGGTCAATGATTTCAAAATGCCGTGCTCCCAAATAAGCATGTATAAGTTGAAGCCATTACAATACTATGATATTTCATAATTATGTGAAGTCTCAAATGTTTTCAAATGTTCATGTTGAATCATTTGCTATGTTGCTTAAAAGTGCCATTATGCTTTCTACTTTCCAAGGGACAATCTTCTAGATTGATACTCTTTGGTTTTTTTAAAAAAGTATTCTCATTAGATCCTTCATATAGAGATTGCTTTAATTTAATAATGGCAAGATTTATACACATCACAGAGTCATGAACAACCTTGCATATTTCATTAATTTTCTTTTCAACAAAGTTACATTAATGAGCTCATGTATTTAGTATCGATAAAATTTTGCACAACCAAGATTTTATGTGTATATTTCTCACAGACAAATTTTATGGCTACATGAAAATTAAATAAGGATGCTGGAGGTGTGTGTGCTAGTGGGAGGGGTATGTGTGTGTGTTCAAATATGTGTGTGTTTAACCAACAGACTAAAAATGCACTAGGTTTCATAAACTAAAATACACTGAAAATAGAACAAACTATGTTATAGTGCAAAGGAATGCAGAAGATGGCTTGAAGAACCTTTCAAATATCTCTACCAAGCATTATTTTCTGGACATTACACCTCACAAGCTGGAGCACATTCAGAGGACACAAACAAGAAGGTGTGTGACCTTGACACCAAGAACAATTGAGGGAATGGGCTATGTTTAACGTGGAAAAAAAGTTGAGAGGTGCTATAATTAGAAATTTGAAGAATTGTCATGTGGAAAATGAAATAAGTTTATATTCCCCCATTCCAGAGGCAGTAGACAAACCATTTTATTTAAATTGCAAGGACACAAATTTTGACAAAATATGAGAGAATTTCTTGATGGTAAGAGTTGTTATGGAACAGTTTTCTGAAAACACTCCCATTTCCAAATATTTCAAATTTATTACAGATTTCAAATTAGGTGATTCCTTCCAAAAGGAGTCAAAAGATCCCTATGAGAAGTGTTCCTCTGTCTTGCAAGTGGCTATGTTTGGCTTGGCTGATATCATTATTTAGCCAAATCTAACTGGGTCAATACTTCACAGTTGCTAAATGGAGTGCCTTAACTGGGCTGGTTATTGGTTAGGTATCCCAAAATACAGAAAAGAACTTTTCCTTGTCCTTCTTTCAAAATATTAACTGGCAGATTTAACAAAATTCCACTAAATAAAAGTTGCTGTCCCTGTGATAATAATGAAATTGAAACCATATTTTATGTTAACCTCCATTTTTAACCATGACACCAGGAAATACCAAGTACCAGTATATCCCATCATACAATGTTTCCCTGGGAACTCCCTCAAGCTTGACAAATTGCTCACTCAGCAAGTGGTGACATTTTTTAACCTGGCTGTTATGATTAGATTATTCTTGCCTATATAATTTTAATATTGTTAAGACATTTTATTTTTAATAAATTGATTTGTTTTTACCACATTTATTAGGGGTATGCGATCAACAAAAATGTTTCCAAACTCATTATTAATTTGGAGGGGGGGGGGGGGGAGGAGGCAAATAATTGCTAAAATGTTTCTAAAATATCAGTAAGAGCTCCATATCATAACTATTACGATGCAATGAAAAGTTAGTTACTATTCCTTTATGTAATTGCGCAAGTGGAGAAGCTTCCGAGGCTCTTTTCTCCCTTAGTTTCAGAGCTATTGGAGCAAAACCTGCTACAATGGTAGAGTATATTTACCACTGTTACCCCCAAAATATCAGTGGATGAGTGAAAGTTTCAGAATGTTTCACCCAACTACTGATATTTTGGGAATTTTTAAAGGTTTTACAAACAACATTTATTTTAAAAATACTACAATAGCGATCCCCTTGAATTTCTCTACAATGACACAACCCTCAAGTTTCAAAAAGATACACACATCTACTGATTTTTGAAGAATTTGAATTTTTTTTGTCAAAAATATTTTTTAAGTCACAACAGAATGATCTTGGAGAACTAAAGCTTGGGGAATTTTGTCCCAGACACTTGAGCACAGACAGTAGCAGATGCAATAACTGAGAGGAGATTGTATACTTTAATTGAACTAGGTTTCCGAAACACAGAATGGTTTTGGAAAACTACTAAAACTTTGGGGATCATTTCCCCAGGAAATGCAGTATCAGATTAAATAACTAAGAAGAGTTTCCCACCCACATAATGATTTTGGAAACATATAAAAAAATTCTGCACCTAGCAGTCACTCCTTAGCAGAATAATTAATAAATTAACTTATAGGAGTAAAATAAAATAAATATAGAAGACTCCCAGCAGTCTGGATTCCTACTAATAGCAGTCAGTCACTTTGTCCTGCTAGGCCTCTCAATGTAGCCTTAGCCTACAGTGTGCCTTGCCTTAGCCTAGCCTGCTGCTCTGCTGACTAACTTGCTCTTCTCTCCCACCTTGCGATGGAGGAAGTTTTGTGGCACTCCTTAATTTAAAGGGGAATGGCCACGACTGAGACTCCACCTCCTTCCCACGCTTCCCTCAGTCCTGAATGGCTGAGAGGAATTCCAAATTTGGCTTTGCCTCCCTGTACAGTTTTCTTGTTGTGGAAATTAAGATTGTGTCACGGAGAGAATTATAATGTTACCACAACTTACGCAGAAGTATTGGGTGAAGTTTTTGGTGTGGGCACCACCTGCATTTCTTAATATTACGTTGTATGCACGAATCGTATGCAATACAACGTTGATACCATTTTTTGCACAGCCCTAATATTTATATGCATAGTGACTGTCTAACTGCCCAAGTATTGTTTCAATATATATTTTACATGCTGTTTTAATGTTCTGTTGATTGTAATAACCTAATGGATGGATGGAGTGATGTGCTTTTGAAAAACTTGGTCTGAGATAACTGACCAATCTGGCAAGCTGAGAATCTATCCCACCATTTGTTTCTTCTAGATGGGATATGACTGATTTCAACTGGCTGAGGTAAAATCCACAAATGCCATGTATAGGCATCCCTTTGGTTTGGATTTCAACTGGCATTTAGCTGATCAACTTATTGGCAAGTTGTGTGATTTATATGCATCTGTGTTATATAAATCATCACTCTAAATATAATCTTAGTTTGCATTCATATATAAAATACCATTGTTCAGAGTAACCAAGAAATCTCAAAGTAACCTTCAATCAGAGTTTTTACACGATTATTTCTAAAGACTGATAGCAGAGTGATATGAATCCCACACACATACTGTGTCCAAAAATAGTTTAATTATTATTTTGATGAAAATATTATTTACAAATCTATTGTGACTGAAGTTTGGAATAGAAATCAAAGGTGCACAAAATACCTATCTGCCTAACTTGCATGTACATTGAGACAGCCATTCATTCTCAAGGAAAGGAAGCCCCTGTGTGGAATTGTCAGATATTAGCTGCCATGTGACCATAAAGGGTTTTTAATCTTATATTTAAAATAAAAAATGCCCAGGGGTTGGCCTTCCCTGTTCTTTTCTTTTTTTGTTACTTTAAAAATTATTTTATGTTGCACTAACTGCATTCATAGGACAGCATAGGGAATTATATTTTGGTATTCTGGTTCAAGAAAACAGCAAAATTTTTGAAAGTGGCACATTCACCTTTTGAGTAAAAGCATCATTTAAAAAAGATGACTGAAAATGCCCCATCTCCAAACATTTCATTCCTGCATTAATCTTAAATAAAAAGTAATATATAAGCATTTGTATATCCCCCACTTGCAGAGCTCCATTATCTTAAAACCGTTCATAGATTTTTTTTTATATAACAGAGAAAATGAATTTCCCATTTCCAAAATAGTTTCTTCTCATTACAGTGAAATGAAAATTTCCCTACTTAAACCAATGTTGTTTCAAAAATATTTTCGTGGTATTTTTGAAATACAGAACATGAAGGAAATATCATCCATGTCTTCAGAAAGGGTGGGCATTTTATGTTCTTGTCATTCAAATATACTAGTTTTCAAAGAGACAGAAATACCATATCTACGAAGAACAAAAAACTTTGTTGTAAGAATGAGGGATTCTGAACCAAAAATTACATTTACTAGATTCACCTTGTTGCTGTAATATTCTTACAAGCTAGAAGGTAAGATAGCACACTAAAGCTGACCCTTTCCACTGATTTATTTCTCCCTAGGAAATGCTATAATGTAATATGGCAAATTATCTGAATTCTGACCTATTATATTTTGTAATGGTATAATAAAGAACTTTTATGAGTTCCTGAACTAGTCCCAATTTTTCAAATGGTGTCATGGGAAAAATTTATTTTCCCCTTGAAAATGTATTTTTATCTCTTGTAAAAAAAACAACAACTATCCCCCCTAGTTTACACTTAACAGAAACACACTTTTGGGAGTGTTTTGCTATTGAAAAATAAGTCTGTGTTGAATAAAATAAAGTATTTAATGCCAAGGAGCATACCAAGGAAGAAAAAGTTGCAGAAAGAATGAAAGGAATATTAAGAGCCATTGTTAACAAAAGTAGTTCTAGTAACATAAATTTCAGGAAAAATAAAATAACTGCCAACAGAATCTCTGAAGATGCCAGCCACAGATGCAGGTGAAACATTAGGAGTGAATGCTGCTGGAACATGGCCATACAGCTTGAAAAACTCACAGCAACCCAGTGATTCTGGCAATGAAAGCCTTCAACAATACCCTATAACATAAATTGCATAATAATAATAATAATAATAATAAAGCATTTCATAACTGTGTGGTTTTCTGGCATTGTATATTTCTGCCGCTTCTGTGATTGTTCATTTGTATTTTGATTCTGCAGCCCACTTGTCGATGGATGTCCAGAATCAGCAGCATCCACTGTGGTCCTTTTAATCCTGGGTGTTGACCGAGCCAGTATAGACTTTGTTTTGGTTTGCTTCACCATAGTGCTAATGGGTTAGGTGCTCTTAGTTCCAGTCCTCAGCTGAGACCTCTTTGACTTGGTTGGACCTACTGGTAGTTACACTACTGCCAGTATAGCTCTCAGCATCCTTGGAACAGTTAAGCCCCCCACCACAACAAAGTGGCACCCATTGGGGGTGGGGGGTGCAAGGAAGCTGATGAAACCATTGATCATATCTTCAGCTGCTGCAAGAAAATTGCACAAATGGACTACAAACAGAGGCACAACTCTGTGGCCGAAATGATTCATTGGAACTTATGTCACAAGTACCAGCTGCCAGTAGTAAAGAACGGGTGGGATCATAAACCTGCAAAGGTAGTGGAAAATGAACACGCAAAAATACTGTGGGACTTTTGAATCCAGACTGACAAAGTTTTGGAACACAATACGCCAGACATCACGATTGTGGAAAAGAAAAAAGTTTGGATTATTGATGTCGCCATACCGGGTGACAGTCGCATTGAGGAAAAACAACAGGAAAAACTCAGCCATTATCAGCACCTCAAAATCGAACTGCAAAGGCTCTGGCATAAGCCAGCACAGGTGGTCACAGTGGTCATCGACACACACTGGGTGCTGTGCCAAAAGATCCCAGCCGGCATTTGGAAACAATAAACATTGACAAAATCACGATCTGTCAACTGCAAAAGGCCACCTTACTTGGATCTACATGCATCATTCGAAAATACACCACACAGTCCTAGACACTTGGGAAGTGTTCAACTTGTGATTTTGTGATACAAAATCCAGCATATAGATCTCATTTGCTGTGACATACTGTGGTTTTGTGTCAGTAAAATAATAATAATATACTTTATTTATATTCTGCTCTATCTCCTGAAGGGAACTCAGAGTGGATTATATGTGGCAAACATTCAATGCTGTTATACAATTAACGAAGACAGACAATACATAGACAAGCAAGGCTCCCCTCTTTTTTCATTTCCAGCATCTTTGGAGGCTGTGCTCGACTCTGTCATGGGGAGGTGCTGTTGTTCCATTTTTCCACACCAAGGAGCCTATTGTCCATGGACACCTTCCTGATTTGCTGGCATATTTTCAGGGGTGCCTTTTATCTCCCCACCACAGAGGTACCTATTCATCTACACAAATAGCTGTTTTCGAACTGATAGGTAAGCAGAAGCTAGGGCTGAAGGCAGGAGATCACTCCATCTGCGACTTGAACAGCCAACTAACTGTGGGTTAACCTATAACATCCCATATAGACTACTGCAAAGCACTCCACAGAGGGTTAAGACATTCATGTTGAGAAATAATATTATGGGGAAATTCATGTTTAAGTGAAGAAGAGCCGTCATATAATGAGTTCCAACACCTCCAAAATGTCTTCTAAAATTATTTGCCATTATCTATTCTGCTGGTGTAGTTTTCAAGCAGGATAGAATGGGGGAGGGGGAGCACCATATTGTTTTCTCAGCACTTTAAAATTAATTTGCTTGCAACATTTAGAGGAAAACTAAATCACACCCAGTGTACAATGAAATTGTTAAACATCAGGAGAGTTACTCAATTAAGTATTTGCCTGTACTGCAACTCATTATTTCAAGAACTATGATGTATTTTAACACACCCTAAATATTTCAAACAAAATCTAATTTTTAGAAAACTTAATAAACTAATTGGCAATGTCTAGAGATAAGTGTCATCATTTCTCCTTTCCTTCTATCCTGTTTTGTTTATGGATATATGAGTATGTAATATTCATGGTGGTTGGACTTGGATAAAAGTTCTGGCGATTTTGATACAAGCCTGCACATTTTCAACAAAGAAACACTGATCTGCTCTCCACACTTTGGCAATTATAATGCACAATGTTGGTAACAGAGCTATATGTAATTTTCTCAAGACTTCTTTTGAGTATGTCAAGAGAACAATTGGGATAATACATTCATTTGAATCTCATTTCATCTTTACTATATTAGATAATATTGTTCCACTATTTCTTTACCCTTACATCATATAGAAGCTAATGTACTGCTCCTATATAGCTAATATGGATTGGAAACATTTGAATGCATTGAAAACATTCTTACTAGCTTACATTGCAATCTATATATAAAATACAATACAAGCCTTTTTGAAAATTTACATGCAATGAGTACCTTGTATTAGAAGGTTAAATTCTTCCCCAAGTTTCCCATTGTTATCAGCATCACTTTCTGTGTTCTATTAAGTCCCAGATAACTTTTCCTGAACTAAGTATTTTGTCAAAAAAATGACAAGACATTAAATATATTAATTTTTTGTACAGAGTTTTTTTTATATAAAAATGAGAAAGTCTTGAAAAATTGAAATTGGAAGTCTTGATTTTAAGGTGTTCATACAAGTATTGTCCTATACTTCAACCACATTGTAACTGGGCTTGTGCATTTCGGCTGAACCTCAATCCATTTCTGCTGACCCGATTCCTGTAAACCCTCGTATCCATTTTCACATACCTCCTGAAAACCGGTGGGTAGCCAGGTAGTCTTTTTTGTTCCTCACCCAAAATTACATCTAGATCCACCCCATTGGCAGCAATTGGGAACTTATGAGGCTCCCCTTTCCATTTCTGGGACCCTCTCCTTTCTTCCCTTCAAAGAAGCTTGGATTTCAGCAATGAGGTTAAGGAAGCAACTTTCCTGGGATTCTTTCTTTTCTTCCCTTCAAGGGAGCCTGGGTTTCAGCAGTGGGCTTAAGAAAGTACCCTATCTGTCCCATTATGGCGGCGGGAGTGGGGGTGGGGACTTCCAAGGCTTTCTTTCCCATCATTTTAGGCATTGTTTGTACATATAGCCTTCATTAAGACCTGGATTAAAAGCATCAAAATTAAGATACCACTCTTTCTGTGATCCTTTCCCTTCTGTATGTAGAAGAGACTGGGTTTGTTAAAGCGGTTTCTTTCTACTCTAGAGGAGACAGGTGCTGCAGGCATGCACACTCTCTCCCTGCACACAGCTTTCCAAGGCATTTTAAGGAGGCTTCCCACTTCCCAGGGAAGAAAGAGTGATTGACCTGGAGCTATCCTACCCTGGACTTCCTTTAAAAAGCCCTCTCTTTTGTCTTGATTTGCACTGCAGGCCCTGCCTGGATTGTTTCCCCCCCCCCCCCCTCCATGCCTTTCTTTGGGTTTAATACTTCCTTAAAGCTGTTTTGACTTTCTACTCTAGAAGAGAGGTAATGGTAGTAGTTTTCTGAGAATGAGACTTTTCTTTTTGTTTGCCGGGATTAGTATTCTTCTTAATAATTATTATCTTTTAGACGTATTTTCTGAACAAGAGAGGGGAGGAGAAAAAGACGCTAAAAGGGTGATTCTCTAAACACACATGTGCTCCCCACCCACCTGTCCTGAACATTCCCAACTCCCATTAAATAAAAAGAATAAAAAAGAGAAAATCCAATTCAAGAGAGAAACCAAGCCAGAAGCCAAGACAAAACATAAACTGAAGCCAGGATACAACTGTGATGCTGAACAGGGGAGGAGAAGCTGTGATTGGCTGCCACATGGTCCCGTTATGGACAGAAAAATGTGATGGCTAGGCCCTTGCCATTATGGCCATCTGACCAAGCCAAATAAGCCAGATTGGCCAAAGGAAAACAGCTGAAGTGGATTCATGCAAGAGCCTAGTTGTAACCATATGTACCTATACTCAAATTGGTGTACTTTATTATATGCTTTAGGATCTTGAACCAAAAGTTACAGTGAGCAAAAGCAGGAATTAAACAAACTAGCCCGGGAAAGGTGCAAAGGGACATTACTCCAAAAATGTATACTCTTTAAAAAAATAGAGAAAATAAATACACGGGCTTATCTACACTGCCCTATAAAGGCAGTCCCCAAGTTACTAACATCCAACTTACAAATGATTCAGAGTTAAGAATGGGGCTGAGACAACAGGAAGTGAGAGAAATCTACCCCGGTAGAGAACTTACCCCTGAAAGAGTTATAATGGGAAAAGATATCTCAACTGAAGCTTTATCATCAATCCTTGTTTCCACACCAAGCCAAATTTTTCAAAATCCAGTTATCACAGGGACAGAAAGTGAGGTGAAATCTTTTGGCAAAACAGCAAAACAAATGCCACAGGGGGATGAACTCTTCACTATGCTATCCAAAGCTTATATTAATATACCTGTTCTGACTTCTAAACAAATTCAACTTAAGAACAATCCTACAGAACCTATCTTGTTCATAACTTGGGGACTGCCTGTACTTCACATTGGACTAGAAGTTGCTCCTAGAATCCAAACAACATACAGGAAATGGGGAATAAATAATAATAATAATAATAATAATAATAATAATAATCTTTATTTCTACCCCACCACCATCTCCCCGATGGGGACTCGGTGCGGCTTACATGGGGCCAAGCCCGGACAACATAATACAGCAATAAAATCAAAGCATATACATCAGACAACAGCAACATTATCAAAATGACATTAAAATAATAAAATAATAATAAGAGTAATAATAAAATAAAAATAAAATAAAATACCAATAGACACTATCACGATAAAGATGACAATGGGCGGGCCACATGTTCCGAATAAAAACAATTAACAGACTAGGATGAGATAAAATAGGAGCAGGGAGTTTAAATGGAACTCACAAAACACACAGAGTTGTGGGGCAGAACATCCTGTTTGGAGGGCACGAACTCCATTAGCCAAAAAACGTTGAGGGGGTACAAAAAATCATGCTGAGCACCTACTCGCCAAAGGCACAGTGGAAAAGCCAGGTAAAGAAAACATAAGAGAAAGCGGTAAGAAAACATAAGGGGTGGGTTGAGCATAAAAATGGAAAGTAAGGCTACAAAATTCACATTAATGCATAGCTAAAGCAGTAAGATTTTTATTTTATTTATTTATATCCTACATGTTTCCTGCATGAGATCTAGGGCAGCTTGTAGCAAATAAGGCAATTACAGCTGGTGATTTTTGAGTAATGAATGATAGCAAATGTTTATCTTTAAAACCTAGTAGAATGAGACTTTTAGGGGGAAAATCTAGATTATACATTTCTTAGAACTTTGAATGTCTGAACAGGCTACACAAATGATTAACATTTAAGTATATTTATAAATCTTTTAAAAATATGCCATTACTTTCACGCTACACGCTACATTCACGCTACACACATAGATGAAACTACAGTTAAATACCCATACACCAGCATACCACAAAATGCTTCCTTTTGGTTTGCAAGATCATTTAATATATATGAAAAATTATTGCTTTCCTATTTATTTGTTTTATATTTATTTAGAGTATTGATTTATTGTTGGAAGCTTACTAGAAAAATCTCTTTTTAAACAAATAGTTTGTGAATACATAAATAAAGGAGTGTTCTGTACTAAAATTCAGTGGCTTTGGTGTTTGGTTGAAGCCCTACTACCTGTTAGGATGCTACTTATCCTATTACCATGACTTATAACATTGGCAGCTTGCTCTAGAATAGTGGCCCTCAACCTTTGGTCCTCCAGGTGCTTTGGTCTTCAGCTCCCACAATTCCTAACAATTGGTAAGCTGGCTAGTATTTCTGGAACTTGAAATCCAAAACAACTGGAGGACCAAAGGTTGAGAACCCCTGCTCTAGAACATCATAGTCAGACTATGGATGAAGGCAAAGAGATTTAAATCCAATCATTAGTCCAACTGGAGAAGCCTCAAATTAATCACTGGGAGCTTGATGGCTCAATAGTTTAACTGTGAGTCCACTCTAGTTAGAAATAGAGATATAGAGAGTACAGAGGATTATACTTTCAGTTTATGTTTATTATAGATGGGAGAACTTGACCAACCTGCAACTTGTTACAAGAAATGTCCCTGTCATTCTTTTCAATATCAAAGGAGCTTTAATTCCTAAATAAATGACTAGACATTGAAGACGCCCTTGAAGACGATTTGAAAACTACAGCTGGTGCAAAGATCGGCGGCCAGATTGTTAGCTGGAGCAAGTTACAAAGAGCAGTCTACCCTCCTGTTTAAACAGCTCCACTGGCTGCCGATAAGTTTCCGGTCCCAATACAAGGTGTAGGTTATCACCTATAAAGCTCTAAATGGGTCAGGACCTGTCTATCTGCGTGACCGCCTCCTCGCTTACGAGCCCACGCGGTCCTTAAGATCTTCCGGGGATGCCCTTCTCTCGCTCCCATCCCCGTCTCAGGCACAGTTGGTGGGGATGAGAGAGAGGGCATTCTCGGTGGTGGCCCCCCCTCTCTGGAACTCCCTCTCCAGGGAGATTAGGCTGGCACCCTCCCTAGCCACATTCCGTAAGGAATTAAAGATGTGGATGTTTCATCGTGCTTTCGATTGACGACTCCTATGACAAATGGCCTGTATCATGACTTGAATTGTCATTCAATCTGATGTCCTATATTATATTAACTGAGCCTGTTAATTTGCTCTGTTTCCATGGTTTTTCCTCTGCCATTATACATTGTCATCTACCTTACTAAACTACTTTATCCTTTAACTAGTTCACGTAGTGGTTTTCCTCCCCCACCCCTCCAAAATTAGTCTGCTGTTATTGTTGTTGCTAGCTATTTTTGTTATATTGTTTTATGCTGTTTTATGCTGATTTAATTTTTGTTGCTTTATTTTAATTGTATTCTGCCTGTGCTTGGGCCCCATGTAAGCCGCCCCGAATCCCTTCGGAGAGATGGAGGCAGGGTAGAAAAATAAAGTTCTTCTTCTTCTAGACATTCCAGTTTACTCACTTAACATAGGACAACAGTGAAGACACCATCCAATCACAACATCTGATTACGTGGAAGGTAATTCCTAATTAGGAAGTTGCTACATGGATGCACTTGGGGGGAGGTAACTCTGCCATGTAACTATGGGGAAATAATAGTTTGCATTTGAAAGTATCACTTTGCATCACATAGCCTGGCATCACAATATACATGGAAACTGTCTAGAAAATTATCAAGTAGACCTGTCACTGGAATCTAACCCAAAGTCATTGCAGCACTATCACATACATACAAGCAATTTCTACAGATTCTGTTATGCTCTGGGCTAAACAGGCCCATTTACTTCATGTTTATGTAGATATTGCCATAGTTATAGCCCAACTGGTAGGGTGTGGTCATGTTAGGGTTGTGCCTTCTATTTAAATATAATTTCTCTGTGTTGTGGTTGTACGTTGTTCCTACCCCCTCCCATGCAGCATTTATTTTAGGCAGCCATTGCAGCAAAATAATTGTAGCATAACTCCAGTCCTGGCATAGCATAAATATAGGACTGCTTTTTCCAAGAAGTCATGAACATATTTTCAGTTTGGCTGCCATCTACTGAAATATTTACTGCATTTCAATACTATTTTTAAAATAGTAACATTTTTTCATAATTTTGTATTCTCTAGTTGCTTCTCATTCAGGAGCACAACATTTTATCATATATTTTCACCTCAGTTCAAAACTTTATTATCTGAATATGGTGACTTCCCCCAATACACAATTTTAATAGTATTCTGCAATATTCATATTTATTGACCTTTGTTGTCAGTAGAAGAAATTAAACAAAAGTATTTCATGCTATAACATGGAGATGGAATTCTTCATAGTATAGTTGTTTCAGGTTGTCAGTCATTTATTACCCAGACTCTAAGATATGTAGAAACATGACTGTGATAGGAAAGACAAGTGAATCTGGCCAATGCTGGTAGAACAATCAAGTTTCTTGACATTTTTTTCTGGCTAGAAATAGGCATGGAAGAAAGGAGCAATTTAAGAAATGTTTCACTAATTCCAATATACTCTTTGTATTCACATCTCCCCATGAGAAAAGGGGAAAGTATTTCAGAGGATGTGAAAGAGAAGTGAAGCTGTGATAGTGCTATAATCTCTCATGTGGTGAATGGACTTCCTGTAGAGAGGTGCTTGAAGAGTGAGCTATCATAACAAGAGCTGACTCAGCCAGCAATTGCTAACTTTGATCTTCTTGCTTCAGAAGATGTGAAGATAGATCTTGGACAAAAATGACCCATTCTGTGGTTGCACAAATTTGAAGTCAGGTCAAGATATGTAAAGTTTGTTTGTAACTGGTGGTCATGTCATATCAATTATGGCCATTTCAAACTGATCATCTGGTTGAGTTAGGTAAATGTATAACTTCACAGAAGATCAAAGTAAGGGTGGATGAAAACAAGACCTCGAATAATTCAAAGTCAAGATGCCTTGCTGGCTGAAGATCTCCTACTTAGAGATCAATGGGAGAATCTTGTCTCAGTAAGTAACTAACCACAACCAATGCCTTACCTAGGTTGAAAGGACTTATAGCACAGGGGTTGATAAAACTTAGGTTAAGCTTAGGAACATAGAAGTTCAGCCAAAAAGGAGAGCTATTCTGGAAGACTCCAAATAAGATACTGACAACTTTTCTCTTGGAAAAATCCCTTGATCTTTATACTTCCCTATGAGATGTCTACCTCTGGTAGACATCAAAACTTTTGGGGGTCATGACAGCTTGAAGGAATAGGAAATTCCACAGCTAGTGAGTGTGATTAAAAAATTTCACCAGTAGATAAATAAGGAATTGCTGTATGAAAAAGGATATATTTGTTTTGTTTTTTAAAGGAAAAGATTTCAGGTGACATGAAGGAACAAGTCATACAATTGTTGGGAGAAAGGAAATGGCAAGATATCTTGCTTGTACAATTGCCAGAATATTTCTGTCCCTTCAGTGAAGAATTACATTATATGTGAGTTTAAAAGGAAATGCAGTGACAGTTCATCGGTTGGGATTTAATCTGTATCAAGTTAAACTCCTTCTGCTATTTGCAATTAGGTAAAAGCAGTTGGCACAAACAAAGGAAAGTTGGCATCAGGTACAACATTTTGTTAATTGAAAAATCTATAAATTACTGAGTATTTAAAATATGGAAATTTCTCTTTCTAGTACAATATAAATACATTAGGGAATGCTGTTCAGTAGATACTATCTGCAGTGTTATTTAAAAATAGCATTTTGACCTCAAGAATCTTCTAAAGTTGAAAATCTAGCTGGATATCCTGAGTCAACCTCTCCTGTAATTAGTTTCTTGCTGCTGAATATGAATGAATACAAATTGCTGTGTCTGCACATCATGCCCACATTAGAGATTCTGACTGCTCAGTGTGAGATTATAGTTGTGGCAAATGTTTCTTCATCACAAGGATGAATAGCTATAAAGGCATTTGAGAGTAGCTCAACCGTCCTATAAATCTAAGGTTTGATTATTTTGCTCTCCAAAATTTGGAAGAGTTTATGAGCACTTTAAGAATTGCTGGCAAAGGGCTTATCTTAAGCTGCTACTTCATTGGGACTGGATGTATCTCTCGGCACATAAAAGACTAGTGCAGCTACAGTTTAAACATCAATCATTAAATCGAAGCTACGATATATACACTAATCATCTTGTTTCACCAGAACAGGATGAAAACACAATGTTTACTACAAGTTTCAGTCGTGACTTCTCAGCAGATGGGGTCAGAAAAAAATCATATATCTGGAATGTGGGAAATAAATCACATTTCTTTATTATGGCTAAAGAAGTTATATTGTCACATTATTTGCCAGCGTGACCAAATTCTTTCAATAGGTATTACTGCATATTAACAAATTTCTTTTTAAAAAGACCCATACAGAACAAAACAGAAAGTCTGTTAGCCAAGAAATTATATGAAACTTCAATTTTTCAAGGAATGCTTTTCTGGCTTGAGTACTAAAAATATTATTCTATGTAGACTGCCATTTATTGGCTGTAGTAAAACCACAAACTATATAGAACACTGACCTCTCTGCTTGTGCATATCATTATATTTGATATAGAAACCAAAGTTGCTATCAAAAATGGCATATGAATCTAACTTCCTTTTAAATTCCATTTGCAGTTGTGAACCCCTGATTCTGAGTCCTGGATTAATACACTTTATTTTAAAATGTTCATCAAACTTAAGATAACACAAATATTACTACAGAAAACTCCAAGACCTGTGTGTTTGTGCATTAGCATCAACATACAACAATTTCTAATCTATAATTATAGTTCTGCATGTTTGCTTAGATATATCTTTAAAAGCTTTTATACACAGACTGAGGCCAAATGCTACAGTATCATGAGTAAATAAATACACTAAAATTAATGCATTAATAAGGGACATCAAAGCTTATCTGAAATAATTTAACTATACCACCCATGAAGCATGAAAAATCAATTTCAAATCACCAGCAAAGCAATTACAAGTAACATGCGTGTAAGTGCTTCAATGGCATGAATCCAAGAAATATTTTTTAAGAGCAGGTTGTATGACTTAATGTTGTTGCTGTTTTTGATTTTGAAACCAAATACAAGTTTTGAGAATGGTGATAGTATTTGTTTATGTCCATTGTATATTAAACAAGATATGCACACATAACTATGACTCTACTCCACATGCTGAAAACCCCTGAAAATCAATAGGAATTATGTGCAAAAAATCCACAAGTGATGTTTAAAATGTAATAACCACACTGTGCTTTATATATTTGCAAAATGTCATAGAGTAATCCATGCAGTCAAATCTGTAGGGAATCTTAGGACCTCATCATATTGAAGTCCAGAAACCTGGGTACAGTGTGGGAATCCACAAGGGAGGTCCGAGCTTTGTCCCCTTATTATGGTTGGTTGTGGGATGACGTTCCACAATGTTTTCCCACTGTCCCCAGCTTCCTCTCATGCTGTCCTTGGTTTCTTCAATGAGAATAAGGTAGGTGCTCTTAGCATGCTGCTGGACACACTGTCGGCATGCTGCCAGGATGGAGCCCATCGGAGCCCTGCTGGAAGTAGCCCTGGGTCATATGATGGGCTCTGGTGGACTCTTCCCCAGCAGCATTACGGCAGCATGCTCGGACAGGGGGGAAAACCCACATCTGATGAAGTCCTTAGAAAAACCTATAATTATGAGTCATCATAATTTTTGTCAAATCATGGCCTCTTGTAGTCTTCTAAAAATAATAACTAAGAGCCATCAGTAAAAATTGAGGAAACTTCTCCCAGATGCATAATATGTATGAAAAGTATTATGTTAGCTCCTGTATTTCCCCTCTACTCTTTCCTAGACTGCTTGATAAGTTCCTGAAATATTTATGTGACAGAATGTATTATAACTAAAATTTTATATGTAAGTAATATATTAAAGGAGACAGCAATTTGTGGAAAATGGCAGAAAATCACAAGCACTTCTGAGATAACCTTTCATATGCAAAATTAATTATGTTAAGCTTCTTTACCGCCTTTAAGACACATGTCATGGATTATTCTCAGAACAAAAATGGTATATTTATTACAATAGTAAAATAATAATGTGAACAAGGACAATGTTCAATTTATAAAAAGTTGGACATCAATTCATTTCAAAGGTCTTTTTGATAGTGGCTCTCACTGTCTGGAATGCAACTCTCCGGAAAGGAGCTTCATTAAACACTACCCCTTAATACTTTTAAATATATGACAAAGACCCACTGATAAAAATGTTTAATTCACTGTTTCATTTGCTTTTATAGATATATTTTAAAGGCATGCTTATATTCATCAGTGTCCTTTTTCTCCCTGTTGCACATGCAATTTTAAAATAACCCTTGATTTTCACAAAAAGAATCACAGTCTGAATGTCCAATCCAGGGTGGGGCTGGGGTTGTATGTTGTAGGCTTTCCAAGATCCAGTGGGACAACCTTCAAACCTTGGTAGCAGTCACCAACTCACTTTTATTCAACAATAATTTTCAGAACCATGTGCTTTTGCAAAAAAGGAACAAGATAGAAAATGCTCTGTTTGTCAAACTATAATTAGCATGAGAAAATAAATGGAGATTGTCCAAGATGTATAATGAAACATGTCTCAAAATCATTAGTAGCAAAAACCCAATCTTGTACATTTTGTCTTGACTAGAATCTCATAAACTTTGGATACTGTAAATAAGCAGATTACGACTCCAAATAAAACATTTGAATTAATACTTTTATTGTTTACATTCCCATATTAAAACCAGTCTCTTCATCATTTCCCCTGATGTTATGTGCCATAACTACAGGGTGAGGCAGCATAACTTCCTTTTTTCAAAACTTAATAAAACCCATTGTATGAATCATATTTTTTTTACAATGAAGGCACATACCTAAAGTTTTGTTTTACGTAGTTTTGAAGATCAAATTAGGTAGGTGACGTCCCCCATTCTCCATACACTGAGTAAACCGATTTCTGGCATTTGTCATGACTCTTGCCAGCATAGCAGACATTATGTTGGTGATTTCTTCCTGGATGTTGGTCTTCAAATCTTTTAGGGTCCTTGGACGGTTCACATAAACACGGGATTTCAAAAAACCCCATAGAAAAAAAAAACACAAGGGGCCAAATCTGGAGAGCGGGCCGGCCATTCCAAATTCCACTAGCTCTCTGCTACATCTTCAACAGACTGAATGGCACACATTTTAAAAAAAGGAAGTAATGCTGCCTCACTCTGTATATCTTATTGTCATGATTGAAATAGTAGTGATTGAGAAATAAAACCTTTTAGAGTCAAGCACTACATCATAAATACTCTGGCTAGTCACTGGCAAATTTCCATGTTAGCAGCTATAGCAACATAATGCATTAGGCACAAAAATATAGTATTTGCACTAAAAGCTGTCACATGGGAACAACAGCTGGGGGAGTACATCTAATTCTATGTACATATTAAATACTGTATTACATTTTTGATAATGTCCAAAATTAAAGTGCAAAGCAAAAATAAAATCTGCCACCAGAAGCCTACTTCAGATTTTACATGACAGTTTATTTTTGTATGAAACAGTAGTCTTTGTTCATTATCAACAGAAGAGACCACATCTGTTTCTTATTACATACCTTGTTCATCTTACAGTGCATTGTGTTCCTGTCAAATGACTCTTTTGAACACAACAGTTTGAAAACTAAAGACATATGCAAATTTTTCGACCACCACGAACCTGGTCCAAGACTATTAAGGAAAAGTGTCATTGAAAGAAAAATTATCCTGTAGCTGACACGTCTACCAGTCAATCACACTTATTTTGCAAGAGTTTCAAAGAGAAGCGGTATCTTGCCTTCATTAGTATTTGTTTGAACAAATACTGATATTTGGTTGAATAGAATGGTTGGATATCTCAAGACATACAAGTTGACACAATCTACTTTAATTTCATTTTGAGGGTGAGAAAGGCTAAGCTGAAAGTAAGCTAGTGTTTTTATATACAGATATTTTCTTTCTGGCTTGCAAAGTCACCAACTGCAAATCTGTCAAGCAACCTGCAATATTAAGTTCCTCTACCATAGTTCTCAAACATGCATCCCAGTTAGTAGAATTATGTTAGTTCAATATGAAATGACTACATTAAATGTGTAGAAAAGATATCAGTAGAGTTCTCTGAGTACTGAGATTTTGAGAGTCCCTTAAAAGAGACACTTGTTTTTGGACATCACAAGTTTCCAAGTCCAGAACAAAATATGGATCAGTTTCTCTCAGAAGCCTGCTTGCAACAGCAAAATGCAAGCCCAGCTTGGCTAAAAGACACATCATGGCTTTCTTCTGTTCTGATTGGCTCAACAGGCAGGGCTTACATGGAAACCCCATGTGCATGTATGGCTGCCTCTTCGCACTCCACATGTAGCCGAAAGAAACTGAAAGCAGTCATTTTGGCAGCCATATAGTCTGTTGCGGCCAGAAAAAAATGGTGGTAGAGCCTGTGCCATTACGGCAGGCTAAAAGAGCCAAACCAGCTAAAAGAGCCAGAGCCCATTTTGAAAAATGGATCCATGTACAACCCTAATAAGAAGTATTCAATAGAAACCTGAAACTGGCAAATCAGTTTTTTTTGTATTAAAATAAACTGTATCACCATATAATGTATTTTAAGATGCAATATAAATTTGAGTATACAAATAGACTGGGGTCAGAATCATGGCACTATATAGTGATTATTCTATGTTGTAGGGGTTACCTTACTCTGAAATACTACTATAAATTGTGAGCTTTAACTCACAAAATGAAATTTGTGAGAACTGGTTTTCCTGGTGGACATGTGGTCCTAAACTGATTATTGTATGTTTCTTATTATTGTTGATTGTTGGTAATTTCTTTCTGTTCTTGGAGTCCTTATCTCCTTTTCCAGTGTGCATAATCATAGCAAATACAGTGAATACAGGACAGCTGGTAAGAGCCCTTCTCTAATCTGTGAAAACCTAGAATGATCTGTAGGGAATGCAGCCTGTGCATTGTGCATCTCAGCCCAATATACTCTATTCACATAGTCTATTCTCACATGTTCTTTCTAACACACAAATTAAGTGAGGAAAGGGCAATATTAACAAATGAGATACAGTCATAAAGGAAAATGCTATCTTAGACATATTTAAAAAGTAAAAAAAAATCAAGATTTTTAATTTTCTCATCTTAGAACTCTGCTAATACAGAATTGTGTAATTAAAAAGATAGCTAATAAAACAACTTCTGAAAATGGACATTTAAATATGGTTAAATTACCTTAAATAAATACCTGTACTGCAAAATGGATTCCAACCAGTTTTAAAAACAGGGCCTTGCTCGCTTTGTCAAATGTCAGTAAAAATGCATAACCTTCCTCATATTAATAGTCTTAAAGTACAGCAAAAAAATGAACAAGCATGATGACCACTTCAGAGGACATGTGGTTACTGTGTACACTGTAAACATCCTCAGATGTATTATTGTTATTGTTATTATGCTTATTATGTTTATTTACACCCACTTTTCCTCTCCACATGGAGACTCTAAGTGGCTTAAATTAAAAGCATTTCAATACAATTTAAAATCTACAAATATACAAATATTAAAACAGAATTAAATATCACTGGTATTAAAAAATCATTTTAAATCCATATTTTTTTTCAAAACCAAAGCCAGAGAAACCCCTGACTTGATCTTCAAAATCTTCTTCTTTAAAAGCCTGCTTGAATAAAAAGGCTTTAACCTGCTGCTGGAAGGACAGCAGGGTGGGGGACATTCTGGCTTCCCTAGGCAGGGAGTTCCTGGGTCGAGGGACAGTCACAGAGAAGGCTCGTTCTCTCGTTCCCACCAACCACGTTTGGGATGGAGGAGGGACTGAGAGAAGAGCCTCTCCTAAAGATCTCAGAGCCTGGGCAGATTCATACAAGGGGATGTGATCAGCCAAATAGCTTGGACTTGAATCATCTAGGGCTTTAAAGGCCATAATCAGCACTTTGAATTGTGCCTGGAAATAAACTGGCAGCCAATAATGGAAGCAGCTGGCTCACAAGTTTTAATTGTGCAAAGACCCTCCTGGCCACCACAGATACCTGGGCTCCATGTTCAAAAATGAGTCCAGGAGGACCCATTTTTCTCTCATTCAGCACAGGCTGGATCATTATTTTCTGATCTGCCTTCTGACTGACTAGTAGCACCTCTATTTTGTACGGATTAAATTTTTATTTGTTTGCCCTCATCCAGTCCATTACTGATTATAAACATAAAGTTACAGACAGTAGAGTCTTGTGGCGTGTCATTGTGACAGTGAATATGCTCACTAGTTTACCCTGAACTTCAAAAGGAACCATTCAAATTGTTAAGCCTATTTTGGAACCAGAGTTCAATACCTTGGACAGCTCCTTTAAAGTTCAGTCTAAAATTCAGAAAGGATTAACCATCTCATTGACATTAGACTACTAGCCTCTGTTGGTTAGTAGCCTAATGTGAATAAAATCTATGTCCTAATTTAGCATATCACCATAGGAAACATTGTGATCCAAACTGGCAGCAGTTATTTCTGTCATCCCCAGCAGCTGCATAGCCATGTCAGGTAAGAAGGAAACTTCCATAGTTTCTACTTTAAAACAGTGATAGAGAAGTATTAAGACATTTTCTCAAGAAAGAGAAAATGTCTTTTAAGTATTCCTTTCACATTCAGAGTGTGGGTGTTACATACCCAAACTCAGCTGCATAAGTAAATACATTATTTTAAAATTACTTATAGTAGTCCTTCAGGGGTCTAGCCATATATATTCATTGGAGTATACTAGCAATGATTACAAGGAATATCTTTAATAATGTTCCTTGGGATCAAACAGACACCAAGAGAAACAACTAGTAGAAACTGGTAGTGGAATTCCAATACTCTTGCTGACATGTATGTTTTGATTTTACATTCTTCAAACTTAACCTAAGAACTGTTATGACTTTGTGGTAAACTCTCTTGAATTTTCTGGTGGTTGTTAAAGTCAGAAGTGCTGACACAATAAACACATATATTTGATTGACAGAACGAGTCAAAGGCATGCGTATGTGTGAATACACACCTTATATAATACATGCATTTGATACTACCCTTATAAAATCATGACCATCTGTCTTTGGTCATCATAACTTTGCAAAACATTTGATGTATTCCTGAACTCTATTAAATATCGAGCAACATAAGATAGTAGATTTTCGTATTATTATTAGAAACTATGTGGGACATTTTTTTTACAAAGGTTATAAATGGATGCTTTCCCATTATTAACTTCTTGTTCCTATAATAAAACTGAGTAATTATCAACCACACATATTTTAATAAATTAAAAGCAAACAGCAAAAGAAATCAGGCTTTCTATACTAATTTTTTAACTGAAATGTTTCAGTCTCAGTATAATTGAAGGAATCTAATGGACTGCATGGGATTTTAAAACATGCACTGAGACTTTTGGAGAACACTGGAAACTGCTTTACACTGAGTCAGCATTATTTATTAGTTTGATGTGTTTATACTGTTCTTCAGTGTTTGGGACAGGAGTCTTTCCCAGCCCTATGCAGATATGCCAATGATTCCACCTATACTCTTTTGCATAAAAAAATAATCGCCTGTTGCTATTTTTGTTCTTTTAAGAATTCCCCATTTTTCCTAGTGCTAAATTTCATAGTATATTTGAGGAAGAAAAACCCATCCATTGCATCATAATCTGTCCCTCTTATTATATTATTTTATATGTAGGTCTTGCTATCTCTAAAATGGGTCATACAAATATACAATACTTTTCCTGTGCTCCACAACCCCATAACTTGTTAAACATATATGATCTTTGTGGTCAGCACTGCCCTCCAGTGGTTGACCTTCATGGTCAGGACCTATCCATGAACATTTCCTGCTTCTATGTTCATTGAGTACCAAGGCCCTATTGTCATATAATAGCACAGCGTTTTAGAAAAATCCTTAGGTTTCAACATATATGGAAGGAAGGAGAGCAGTATCTGCTTCATTTAAACTATGCAAACCTTAAGCCTCGGCTGTTTGCATGCTTCTTTAGATAATGTCCCATGACCTTCAAAAACCTGACCTGATCTGACCCCATTCCATATACTGACAGAAGGTTCTAACATCTCTCTAATCTGTTTTGAGAGGTCAGGGAAATCCTGGAGTACAGTTTAAACCAAGATTAATGGGTACATCTGGAATTGAAACCTGACAACTATCTCAACCATATAAAAGTGAGAGATATGATCAGGTCTCAAACTGTTTTCTGTGAGGCTGTCCAGAGTGGGGAACTCTGGCCAAAACATGTAGGGACCCATAGGTTGAGAACCACTGGTCTAAGTCATTACTCATCAAATTCTGAACTGATCCTATACGCCTAAACAAATCACTGGATTCTTTTAGACAAGTTTAGAAGAGGATTTCCTCCATTTTGATATTTCCTTGTATCTTTTTACTGTTCTTCACTTTTTATTTACTCAGTAACTTATACTTCTTGCTTTTTCTGAGGTGTTTGTTGGTCATGGACCATTCTTTTTCATTCTTGAGTTTCACTTCAGTACAAAATCCTAACAGTCCTGTCCAACCAATGCTGACCTCTACTTGAATGCTCATTCTAGTGCTATGAGTAATTCACTAATGAGTCTTCAAACTTCATAGACCTCTATATTCACACAAAATAATTCATTGACATGGTCCAAATCTTCCGGATTTTTCCACCATTGTAAGATTATTGGAGCTGTAGTCCAAAAAGTCACTGTTCTACTTCTTATTAAATGGTGATTAGATAAGGCATGAGAGTTATGGGTTGGTAGTATGAACCTACAAGTTCTACGTATCAGATTTCAACTAGATCTATTGAAAGATAAAAAGGAACAATTGAGATATAACAACAAAGAGAGTGCCGAAAACTATCAAAATATATAGCATGAAAGAATAATAGGCCCCGTCTACACTGCTATATAAACCAGTTTCTGAATTCAGATTATCTGCTTTGAATTGGATTATATGGCAGTGTAGACTCATATAATCCAGTTCAAAGCAGATAATTTAGATTCAGAAAATGTATTAAATGCTAGTGTAGATCCAGTCATAGTAAGAGGGAGGTATGTGGCTATAGGAACATATTATGGCCCAAACTGAATCAACTATGAGTATAGCTTTGCTACAAAGGAAAACAATGAATGTCTACCACATTCAGAGAGTGATTATTTCTGTTATAGGTGGATGGTGGATACCGCATGGGAAAAAGTGATTTCTGGGCTGCAGAAGAAAAAGTAACCACAACTTCAGTGGGCTTGACCATGCAAACAAATTCAGGAACGATGCCTAATTATCGGATGAAGTATTCTGCTTAAACTAAAATTCTGTAATCCATATAACCATGCTTAATACCACTCTGTTCTTCCATGGTTTTGATTCAGCATAGTAAGAAAAAAAATATTACCCCAAAACTACAGAAACATGTGAAAGTATGCTATGGAAAAAAAATCTGGCAAGATGTAGGAAAAGTGGTGAGATAGAAGGTTAAAATGCATGGATCTGTACTACAGATTCAGCTGTAAAATTGTTTAAAGTTGTAACCAGAACATGACTAGTTCTGTATTTAAGGGAGTAATGTTGTAGTCTATAAAACGTGCCGCTACTGTGGGATGCCAGTACTTTATTTTATGGATTAAATCATACTGATCATTCTGTGTTTTAACAGCTGGCATGAGAAAAAATATAGGAGCTATTTCTTTTTCAAAAATGTCTTGATTCCTACTGTGCATTATCATTAAAATGGTGCAATGAGAATTATTTTGTTTGCATGGGTTCAGTTTGGTGAAAAATGAATTTACCATTTCTACCAAGGGTGATTATTAAGGCAGATGTTTTAAACAGGTTAAATGGTGTACAGAGAACACATAGCACATATGTGAAAAAACAGATTGAGGAAAAGTAACTGTGACAAGAAGGGGAAGGGGGTTGACTCAGCATTCAGAGAATAGAGAGCAAAGGAAGGATGGATACTTTAGCAGTATGAAATTCAGCAGCAAACCACATCCTCAGTTGATGTTGTCTTCAACAGAAATATCTCTGAAGATGATGAGACTAAGAGAAGGGCCTCTTCTGGAGATCCCAAAGGCTCTATAAGGCTGATATGGAATATATTGTTCAGATAGTCTGAACCCAAGCTACAAAGGGCTTCATAGGTTCTAACCAGCAGTTCGAACCATATCTGGAAGTGGATTGATTGCCAATATTTATTTATTATTTATTTATTTACTGCTCTTATATACTGCAATTCTCAGCCCAAGGGCGACTCATTGCGGTGTACAACATAAAAACAGGTGCAAATTGAGTTGGTGCAAGTAGAGTTGGTGCAAAGAGGAATTCTATCACCCTGCATAAATAGCTCTGGTCAACCGTTTAGCCACAGCTGAAGACTACAAACATTTTGGACCAGATGCAGTTTACACAGATTCTTCAGAAGTAACCCTGCACAAAGTGCATGAATAGTAATCTAAATTGGCATGTAGTGAAAAAAAGCATTATTGTGACCAGATGAGCCATCAATGGGAATAGGCACAGCAGGGCACAGAAAATGCACATCTGGTCATCACTAAAATCCAGAAATCCAGGCTTATGGCTGAATCAAGAGGAATACCCAAACTACACACTTGCCTTTTCATCGTGACTGTAACCCTCATCCAAACAAGGTTGAATCCCTACACCTTGATCTGGCTTTGACTTACCAGGAGCACCTCTCTCCTGTCCATTTTCATCAAATCCAGTGGTTTAGACGTAAAACATATTCCTTAGATGAAAAGAGAAATGCATTTGACCCTCACATGTGCAGATTTCAGTTTTGCAGATTTTATTTCATGAAGTGTCTTAATATGTTATCACTCCAATTCTCTGATACTCCAATGCTACTCTATTCTGGTGAGAGTTAGCCAAAGTCTCGATGGAAGACCTAAAGAGAGCTTTTCTTTAAGCATTTATAATTCCTTCAGAACAATTCTATGGGGCATTGACCATAGAATTGTGCTGTACCACCTAGAGATTCCTAGAAAGGTATTCTCTCAGGTTTTTTAAAAAGTTTGTTTTTTATTTGTTTTCTACTTTCGTAAGGAGCCGTGTGAATATGGATTGTTGACTGTAGAGCTGCATACCATCCACACATTAATGGCATTGAAAATCAGATCTTTGGACAATCTCATGTAAATAAAACAAGGAGGCAAGGCACTGCCCTGAGAGACACCATAGGCCAGTAACCAATTTACTTAGCGATCCCTTGTTGTCCGAGTAGGATAGCCAGTAACCAATTACTAGGTGTTGAATGGGAACTCTTGACATCATTTTGTGATTACATACCCAAAAGAGTGTCCTCAAGCCCCATCCTCAAGCAGTCCAAAAGAAATCTATTAGAATGAACAGGTGCACGTATTCCAAGGTAGATTGTCCGTCCAAAAAATAGTTTTTAAAAAGCACAGGAAACATGCTGAAAAGCTGCAGGAATATGCATAATCATGCAAACAGTATAATTTTTTGCAAATTTCTCAAAAAATGTGAAAAACATTTATATGGCTGTCTTTCAATTTGATGTGAAAGTTATTGAAAAATAAAAGCCAATCATTTCATAATTTCTGCAGGATTACTGCTATTATCTTACATCCTTTGAGTGAAACCACAAATATCAAAATATTTTCAATGATATTTCATAATAATTATCTGGCATTCAATCTAAAAAAAAGGAGGTTAGGAGATGCAAAATCACATAAATAGTCAGCAAATGAAAACTTCAAAGGCATATTTGTATTTTTCAGGTATGTTTTTATTAAGAAACCTGGTATAGTTCAAAGCTGGTGACAAATGTATTTTTAAGTCAAAAAGAACAGTCTCTTTTATTAAAGAAATCAATGAAATTCAATATATATCAGATAAAAGGCTCTGACCAGAGAGCATTTTTTTCTCTTTCAAATGAGATCTATTGAACTCAAGTACCACTGAATTCAACAGAAGTCTATTGACTTTAGCCATTGTATATATAATATTATCAAGTAAGTATCTTAAAGCAATATTTTAAAAGGAACATACTGTGCATGTTAAATTGTGCAATCTTAAAAAAATGGTTTCGATACAAATTCTAATCTTTGTTTTTAAAAAGAAATCATAAAAAGTAACTTATATGCTGTTTTCAATGTGAAAGAAGAAACTTCTTACAGATACCTAAATATGACGTACTAGGTTAGAAATTTCAAGAGTCATAGAAGAAATATTCTATATCTGAAATATAAACATATGGTTCTAACTGCCAATCGCCAGAGTGAGAATTCTGAGCTTCCTGGATGTTGTGAAATTTTAATTCCCAGCATTTCTCACAATTGCTTCTGTTCACCAGGGCTGCTGGGAATTTCACTTCAGCAGCATTTGAAAAATGGACAATTTCCATGCTGCTCTATGCCCTCACATTTGCAAGAAGGGGGAGAACCACAATGAACTTGAGTATAGTGAGTGTTTTGCCTTTACATACTGAGAATTTAGAAATATTTATAGATAACATATCACTTCAAGTTATCTCTTTATTTCACCCTGGAGAAATAAGCACCCATTCTTACTGCACTCTACAAAATTCTTATTTTTAACTCTTCAAGGACTACATTGACATTCAACCTATAGGGTGAGTGAAAAGTTCGCCTTTAATCAGCAAAAGTCTTGAACAAGCATATTTTGGCTAGCTCTTCCAAATTTTTGCTCTATTCTTGAAAAAATCCTGTCATTCTTTAAATGGTGGCTTATTTATTTATCATGTCAGAAGTGAATTGAGGATACAATTAAAATGTATTTAAAAACACAAACAAACTTAAAAATTCTGCATTATGCTAAATGTCCTTTGACTGGAAGCTGGCCACTTAGAATGCCTCTGGTGTCCCTGTGAGAAGGTCCTCCATTGTGCATGTGGCAGGGCTCAGGTTGCATTGTAATAGGTGGTCTGTGGTTTGCTCTTCTCCAAATGTGAATGTTGTGGACTCCACTTTGTAGTACTATTTCTTATGATGAGCTCTGCATCTTGTGGTTCCAGAGTGCAGTCTGTTCAGTGCCTTCCAAGTTGCCCAGTCTACTGTGTGCCCACAAAGAAGTTTCTAATCTGATATCAGTCATGGATTGAGGTTTTGGGTTTTAACCTGTCACTTTTGGACTCTCACTTGCTGAAGTGTTCCTGCAAGTATCTCTGTAGATCTTAGGAAGCTATGTCTTGATTTAAGGCATTGGTTTGCTGGCTGATATCCAAACAAAGAATGAGCCAGAGATGCCAATGCCTTGGTCCTTTCATTATAGGCTGCTACTTCCCGACAGATGTCACGTGTTGCAATACCAACCAAACAGTATAATTTATCCAGTAGTGTTGGCCGTAGACATCCTGTGATAATGCAGCATTAAGAGCCATATACACTGTTTTAATGTGGCGAGATGTATTCCACACTCAGAGCAGAGTAGCAAAGTGCAAGAGCAGATGTCTTTGCTGTTTCTGGTTGTGCTCACCAGGTTGTGCCAGTCAGCTTTCGTATGATATTATTTCTAGCACCCACTTTTTTGCTTGATATTCAAGCAGTGCTTCTTACAAGTCAGAGCACAGTCCAGAGTAACACCCAAGGTATTTTGGTGTGCTGCAATGCTCCAGTGAGATTCCTTCCCCGGTAATCCTCAGAGCTCGAGATACTTGTCTGTTCTTTAGGTGAAAAGCACATGTCTGTGTTTTAGATGGATTAGGAATCAGCTGGTTTTCCCTTTAATAGACAGTAAAACCCCTAAATGGTGGCTATTGCTGTGCCATAAAATTCAAAAGAAAATATCAGTGCTTATATTTGCCCCATTTTGGCCAAAGAACTGACTATGTGTGTCTGTTCAGATGTAACTTTTATTGAGTTTAACAGGGCTTGCTATCAGGTACAGTAGTACAGTTTGAAAGTGTTCACATACTGTTACTAGATCAAATCTGTTCTCTGAAAAAGGGGACACACTTCTGATTGGAACAGAATTTATTTACTTTATAATGGCCATCATTCTGTACATGCCAGGCACTAAGAATTTACACATGTTTGTAAGTTTTTGGCCTCATGCACTCATTCAGTTGATGGTTACATGAGCTTCATAAGTATAACTGCTTCACATTAGCTTAAAACTAATCCTGACTACAGTATAGCCATTACAACAGTTAGTTTTACCTCATGCATTTCAATTGAATGAATTGGTCTACTCTAGTTGGGACAAACCAAAAGATTCTAGTATGCAATTGCGTATTTGTGGATGGTTCATAACCTTCATTAGTGCCTTCAATGTACCACTTTATTCATTGTGATTGTAAAAATGGCTACTGTGCATTTCTCATTGCACAGTGAAAAAAATAGGGACATTGTCAGATAAACAACTGGTTACATAACACCGGCATTCAGTACAACATAAACATCATGTCATGACATGACTATATATTTACACTATGCAAGTACAATCTAATTTTTTTGCCAATATATTATTTGGAGATTAACTTGTTTTATGCAAACTGTCTGGAATTGTAAAGTACCATGTAATTTAATAACAGATTTACATGTTATCAAAAATTGATATTTTTGTATTACATTGAAATTATGCAAAACAATCACATGTGCTTTCATTGCTTCTGTAGAAAAAAAATTAAGAGATGTCTAAAACAAGATTTTGGAACAGAGAACTGTGTACTCTGTTTAATTCAATACATATGTTTAACATTAACAAATGCCGTATTTCATTGCATAATAGTCAGCACCACATAATATTAGCACCTCCATTTTTAGGGCCCCAAATTAAACAACAACAACATGACATAAAAGTGTGATTATCATGTGATGAAATACAGTATATAGTTGCCTGGTGGCTGTGAAATACTGATATTTTACCTGACCTTTATTCTGTCCAAGATAGTAGCAGTTCATACTGTATCTGTTGTTGATCATCTTTTGGAATGTTCCAATGTGAAATGCAAAGTAGAAAACACATTATAGAGTAAGAGCCTTAATACTGGGGACTATAGAAGAAAAAAATTCAATAAAAGGGCTATGTTAATCTCACAGAATCAAAAAATTATAGATCTAAAAGAGAAAAGAACCATCCAGTTGGACCTTCTGTCATCCAGGAATACACAATCAAAGTGCTCACAACAGATGGCCATTCAGCCTGTGTTTCAAAATCTCCAAAGACTCCAGCATAATCTGATCCAGCGTATTCCACTGTTGAACAGCTCTTAACATCAGAAAGTTTTTCCTATTTAGGCAAAATCCTTTTTCCTATAGTTTGAATCAATTTATAGTTAATGTCTAGGTTGTTGGATGGTTTTTAAGATTAAAGATACTGGGTGATCCATTTTCCTACAGGAAATCCTGTGCCCCACCCCAAGGAGTTCAGGTACATGCTCATGGGTCATTTTCCACACCACTGCACACCACTGTAACACAGCTCTGGAAGGAATACACCCCAAACAGGTTAACAGGTAAAGTTATTTTACATTGAGAAAGACCACAGGTTCAGCTAATCTAGTGCTGTCTGCAAGAGGAAAAACCATTTCCCAGTCCTGCTATCTAACATCCATGAACAATGACACTGGGGAACATATGGCCCTCCACATGTATTTAAACTGCAACATCCATCACTTTTAGCCAGGGGTGAATGATAATAGAAATTAATAAGTCCAACAAAATTGAAGGAAGCACATGTTCCTCATTCCCATGTGGCATGAAATTGGGGACTTCTGCATGCAGAGCAAGTACTCTGATATTTCTTTTTTTTTCTTGTGCATCTATACCCAATCTTTGTCTCATACACACACACGCACACACTAACCAAAAGTAAGTACAACATAATTAAAACACGAATAAATAAGAATTATAGAAATCTATCTGTCTGTCTGTCTGTCTATGAAATTCTGTAGTTCTGTTTTATTCGTGTTTTAATTATGTTGTTCTTTCTTTTGGTGCTCTTCTTAGGATTGTGACACATTTGAAGTTTGTGCAAGTGTGGATTTATTCATTTTCACTGGCTATTATTTCTGGACTGGCTACAGAGATAGTAAATGATGTAAATTGAATAATCAACTCATGCATCCTTTTTCCCAGTATAGTTTGTAGATTTGAAATCATGCATTTTCTATATACATGGCATCAATTCATCCAAAAAGTCTGTCAATTCTTGGTTTAATTTATGCTCCACAAAAATGTTCCAGTACTAAAATTAAACTAAGTGCTATGTTTAAATAAAATAAATATAAAACTGCTGATATGGTGTAACAAAATCTATTACTTTCTTGAAGTAATGCCTAGAAAAATATGAAGCAGATTCTGTGTGAAACAACCTTTGCTCAATGTTTTTAGTTCAAAGATTTGAACAAGGTTGAGGTTTTGCTTCAGACATTGAACTCATCTATCCTAATCTAGATATCTGTGACAGGGCCAAGCTGCTGTGTTTCACTTACTTTAAGCTATCCTGGCGAAAATTATCATATGCTCTAGTTAGTAGCGAAGTAAATAGCAAAGTAGAACACTTTTGTTATATAACAAAATTTGAACAAAATCTGTTCCTGGGTTGAAAATATTATTCCTGTTTGGTACTTGCTTTGAAAGTAGTTGTTATACCCCAGAAACTTCATTTTTGTGGCTGCTACAAACTATGTTGAATTGGTTGAGACTCAGAGAGATATTATTTGAAAAACTATAGCACAATGTGCTACAGGATCCTGCAAAAACAAAGTTTTTGCAGTTTAATAAACTTTTTCCATGTTTCTGTGATAGAACCAATTAGGAAATGACATTTATAAGTCAGGAAGAAAAATCATGTTACATAGTGCTATCTAAAGCACAGGCAAAGTATGACATAAGGGTGCTTTATTGGGCAAAAGCCAGGTGCTCTCCTTCTATCAAGTACGTGATAGATATGTTGTTAAATGGCATCACCAAAAAAGGTAAACTATAAACACAATGACCCAAATTGGCTGCTAGTCCTGACTAGAGTATACCTATTAGTTTGATTTCTATGTTGATTTCAATAGCAATTTAGATGAATGTCCTGTAGTTAGAACTAACCAGCCAACCGGGTGCCAGCCATTTACTGCAGAAACTATTGTTTCTTCATTGATTGGTTACAGCAGTGGTTCTCAACCTGTGGGTCCCCAGGTGTTTTGGCCTACAACTCCCAGAAATCCAAGCCTGTTTCCTGGCTGTTGAAGGCCAAAACATCTGGAGACCCACAGGTTGAGCACCACTGGTCTACAGCAATTAGTTTACTGGGAATCATAGAAACACCTGTCCCCCTTTTGTAACAAATCAACTACTTGCATTAATGAGACGCTAACAGAGTCCATGAATGTACAGCACAGTTTCCAGCTCAGTGGCTTAAACAACAACAATAAATATTTACCACATTTGCACCTCGCAGGCCAGACACATAAACATACTGAAATTAAATTTTGAAATCTTTAAACTTCCCAGGTAGTGACATTTGTACATTTAAACAATGCATAACATAGTGTAAACATTTATAAGAATACACAACTGCATTTTGATCAATAGCAGAATGTGTCTATTGATGCTTTAACATTTAAACATGTAAACTAAAATATATGGTGAGAATTTTCTGTCAAAAAGCAACAACATACCCAATAAGCCTGGGTGGGGAAAAGGGAAACGGAGAAATCTGCAGGAAAAAAAACCTGACAGATCTTCCCCCATTGTAGACACACATCATTATTTCCGCATGGTACTTCAAGGATATAGACCAACAATGCTCTGCCCATGCACTGCCTTTTCTCCTATTTCCTTTCCCCCAATGCATAACCTAAAAGGAAGAAACAAAAAAAAAACCCCAAAAATGTTTTCCTGTTCCCTTGTGTTAGTTGGAGTCATTGCTCTGATGATGTTCCTGCTCTGAAATGAAATAGCTGACAGTAGGAGGTGCTGAAGCATTTCATTAATATTTCAAGCATTGTTTTCATCAAAAGACAGCGTACACTTATTTAAATCATGGCAATTAAAATAATCATTTAAATTGTCAGGAAAAAGAGGACAAATTTAAATTATTAATTATGCATTTTGTGAGGAAAAATGCCTTTCACATACACACACACACACACAAATGCGAGACTGGATGTGAACTGAACAAATTCTACCCTTATGCCCCTGAGAACATAAGCCTTGTGATTTGAGTCTTGTGTCTCATGTTAAACTTCTGTTAATTTCTTCAAATTTCTTGCACTTACAACAGTATGCTTTAAAGACTATATCTCAACTTTACTTAACATGCATTAAACATGTGTATTAATAATGTATACTGTTAAATGCACTTCCGAAATAAATATAACAAATATTTATAAATATAATAATATTTATTTTTTATATGTCAGAATGGGTGTTGTAATTTTCTTGCAAAAATAATTCCCCACAGACTTAGCAGAGTGATAAAAATTATTTCATGATGCTATCTGGCCAGATTATACAGCTGTTAAAATAGTCCATGCATTGTTGAAGATTTTACCAATAATATTACTTAAAAAGTTCTGTGGTGTATTATTTGGTTGGAATCCTGAAATCACCTGCACATGAGTTATATCATTATTTATTTATTTACCACACTTGTACCTCACCCTTCTCACCCTGAAGGGGACTTTTACCATGGCAAAATTCAATGCCATATATACATATACATATCGGTAAATAAACAACTGCATTAATTAAAAGCATAAATATTAAAATATTAAAATATCCATTAAAATTGCCAAATCCAAATAATTATGGCATCTAAACTGGTGTTTGCTTATTACAGGTTCTGAGTTGGTGATTTGGTTCTTGGTTTGGTTTTGGTTTTATTTTGTTATATAAATAATTGCTTTTCTCACTATAAATCATTGCAGAACAGCAAACTATTACTAATATACATTCTTCTATATTTCTACCTGGTGTCTCTTGGGATATTTTCCATGATTGGGCTTTTACTAATTAATCATCAAGTATAAATAAAGCAACACATAATCTCTGCAATTCATTATCAATTATCATTGGCATTACACTGCTGAATAATGACACCTCATTTAAAATGTGAAATTAATCTCATTGATCCTTTAGTCTTTGTAATTTAAAGGGAAAATCCCAATAGATTTTAGTATAGGTTTTCCCTCCTATAATATATCAAATAAAACACTAGGTATTGAAAAAGTCATTGGATTTTACTTTTCATTAGTAAATGGTGTATAGTATTTGCACCAAAGGATGCACAAAATCTCACATTTCTGCAGGAATACTTTAATACTACTAAATGAAGGACTAGCCTTTAATTTTATAGTTAGCAATTTGCAGAAGAAGTTGGATCCTTGATGTAAATCTTCAGTAGAAATTAAACAAAATGTAAACAAACAAAATCAAGTGAGTCCTTTGGCACATTATATTGCAATAAACAGATACATGATCACAAAGTCTCACTATAAATAACCTGATCCTACAAAGACATAGCTATAGCTATAACATTCTTGCATCCAGGAGCACCTTTGAAACTAACAGGATTAAGTCCACTGCATCAGATGGACAGTGTAATTTTTTAAAAATGGCAAACTCTTCCTAATTAATCTTCAAGATAGTCTTGGATTCATTCCTGCCTAGTGTTTATGCTAAAACAGACAAAGGGTAACTGTAGTATTAATGCAGTTTGACAAAGTAGACCATTATGACGGTTCTTCATCTAAGCAAAGAAAAGGTGTGAGAATACTAGACCGTATAAAATCCAGGAAGCAAAAGAATTAATACATGGTGTATAGAATAAACCAGATATGTAATGTAAAACAAACTGCTTTTAATCAAAATATAGTCATAAGAAGCAGGAACTGATCCAGCATACCATCTGATCTTAGAAACTAACCAGGGATAGTCCTGGTTAATGTTTGGATGGAAGACCAGCAATGAATATCAGGTGCTGCAGGCTGTCTTTTGTGTGTTGCTTAGAATTTATGGGATCGCTATATGTCGACATATGATTTCAAGATTCATAAAGACTTTAATCTGGATTATATTAGTCTGTACTGCCAGATAATCTGGGATAAACAGAAAACCTGTGATTAAATCCTGGGATGCAGGGCCTGTCTAAAAGGGCCCACACTTGATTTTCACACCATCATGTGCATTAGAAACATAATAAGAGTTTAGACACACAGACTCTTTCTGGACCCTGTCTATTTAAAACTTCCCTGAATGTATTTACAGGCCCATGTCCATCTGAATGTGCCATCTAGAAAGTTCATGTAGGAATGGAATCAGTAAGTACTAATAGTCATACTACCATCTCTCTCTCTCCCCCTCTCCCACATACACATACTCCCTGCACACATTCTATGAACAAAAGTGCCACTTGCAACTACATCCTTTTTTGTATTTCCTGTTGAACAATATAGGCAAAACATGAACAATTTATGTCCTCTGTGCATCTCAGTTTCCAGGCTTCAGCATAGCAATCAATTTTATTCTGGAATAAAAGGCTATGTTATGTCTGGTTCATGTTTTCCTCTTACCATAAACAGTCATAAACTGCCACACAATGGTCTCGCTAAGTATCCATTTTCCCTAGAATTAATGTTCTTTCATGTCCTCAAGATGAGCTTTTGTCAAAATGTTAATTGGGCCATTTCTCCCAAACTAATGAATATACAAAATTCACACTTAAGTGTCAATTTAAAATTTGCAGAAGACTAGTACTTGACATACAACTCAGCAAGGAATTCGCTAGTTTATTTACTCAATTTAAATAAGAATGAAGAAATGCCTATATCAGCTTCTAGGTCAAGTTGCTGTCATTGAAAAATAGATTCACAAAATAAAATGGCAGCATATTATGCTGAAAATTTGTGTCAGCCAGCAAGAATGTATTGCCGTGGAAAAATCTGACAACCTCTCTGTTTTTTATTGTTGTTAAAAAAGAGAAAGACAATTTTCTTCTCTAAGTCATCATGCCTATAAACAGAATGGCAAAATTAAATGCAGAAGTCAGAGCCTTGTTGTATTGTATTAGAGTGTGCTAAGTTTACTCCCACAGCTCCATCTGTTGGTGAATTGCCCAAAATCTCTCCCCCCACCCTCAACCCCCAGTACAAACAATTCTGGAAACAAGAGCCAGAACTGAGAGTTTAAGAATGAATTTGGCTTCCGAGAAACTGTCAGTGGGAGGAAAGATTGATCATTCCGGACAGGAGCAGAACTGCTAGCAAAAGTCCTTGAACATGCCTAATATTAGCCACCCAGTCTTTTTTGTACAGTGCTATAAATACCTGAAGTGGCTTCATTTTTGTTTCTGAACTGTAATCCAAGATCAAATATAATATTGGCAACATATAAAGCCCCGTTGCCTTACTATTGATGGATCTTGGGAGAATAGGAGAACTGTAACATCCTAGCATGGCAGTTGTAAGCACTGCAATAGTAGCAGGCCTCTTTTTCCCCTCTTTTCTGAAACTTGCTTTCCTATGACCTCAATGACAAACAGTATGTACTGATAATGACATACCGTATATACTCATGTATAAGTCAAAGGCAGGCTTTGGGGCCAAAATCTTGGTATGACTTGGTTATTCCGTGGAAAGGAGAAATCACCAATGTCACCCTTGCCATTTTTCTGCTCAGGTATTCAACAATGCCAAAAGCAGCACCACAGCAGAGAGAATACAGGAGGAGTTGTGAGTCTTTTAAGAGTTACCAGAATGGACTTTACTTAAAAAAGGGAATGGTACCTTTTTTATATAACACCAACCCATGGAAAAATTGATTCAGGTTTTTGGGTTGATTTCTTACTATAATTTCTAGACTTATATATAAATATATGGAGTAATATAGAAGAGCAAATACCTCTCCCTCTTCCACTGTTAAACTCATATTCTTGGTGGAGACCTAAATGGCTGTACAGATGGACACATAGAATCATAAAACAATAGAGTTGGAAGAGACCACATGGACCATCTAGTCCAACCCCCTGCCATGCAGGAAAAGCACAATGAAAGTATCCCTGGCATATGGCCATTTAGCCTCTGTTGAGAAGTTTTAAAGGAAGGAGCTTCCACCACACTCTGAGGCAGAGTTGAACAGCTTGTACAGTCAGGAAGTTCTTCCTAATGTTCAGGTGGAATCTCCCTTCCTGTAATTTTAACCCATTGCTCTGAGTCCTTGTTTCCAGAGCAGCTGAAAACAAGTCTGCCCCCTCTTCCTTATGACACCCTTTCACATATTTATACATGGCTATCATGTCTCCCCTCAACCTTCTCTTCTGCAGGCTAAACATCCAGTTTTTTAAGATGCTATATACATACAATTACATAGAAAACCATGCTTCCCTTTGGAGCTAAGAGAAATAAACTTGCCATTAGAGCAAGTGTGATCTTGATTATTTTTCTCTTGTTTTCCACTTTTAGAACATCTCACTATATGTTTTTTTTTTGGTGCAATAGCTGGAAATAGAAAATCATTAGTGTGATTTTTCTGACTAACACAACCATTTCTGCAGTTACGTTTCTCACTAACACAAGCAACTGTGCAACTTTTCTCACTAACAGAACCACTTCTGCAGTTCCTCAAGAATACTTTTAAGGAAGTAACAATTGGACTTTTCTACATAAAAAACAAGAAACTATGGTAACTTTAAATTCAGTTGTTATTGTTACATTATCATCACCAGCATTTTGTATCCCACCTTTTCCCCAATATCGGGACTTATGATGGCTTGCAATAATTATAACAAATATATTAAACTGGTAAAAAATAAAAGTATGACTAAAATTATTATTAAAATGCTACAGAATTAAAACCATTTAATAGAAATCCATCAGTCACACACACACACAAATGAAATCCAGAAACGGTAGTCTGTTAAAAGCCATAGCAGTAAATTCTTAAAAGCCTGTTGGTGCAGAACTTTTTTAGCTTGCTGAGGGAGTTTTAAAGCCCTTTCTTTCTGCTGAGTTCTTACATTCTCCTGCTATACTCTTGCTCTGTGATACTGAATGCTATTTTGGCTTATATGATTGTAAGTGAACATTAAGTATTGTGACACAGCCAGATTTGTACCAAGTATTTCTTCCACCAATAGCCTGCTAAGCAAGCACTGAATTGCCTTAAGGGCCTCAGAAAACTAAAAATAATCACCCAAGAGAAGGAATGATTCAACAACATCCAAAATCCACAAGCAGGGATACTATTTTGGGCCATCTCCAAAGTATGGTGTGCAAAATTTTTAAGCTTCACTGGTTTCTTAATCAAGCAAAGATGTTCAAAATCATGCAGGAGGAAAATGGTGACAGTGAATGGTAAAAGATGGTGGAAGTAGCAATGGAAAACAAATTAAGTGGAATCACATTACCTTATGAATATATAACATTCATGATAATGTCTTGGGTCCTGTGCTCGTAGAAAGGCGGGATATAAATAAAATAAATAAAATATTTTCCATGACTTGTCTATGGACAAGACTTCCAGTCTAACAACATCCGGAGGCCCACACTTTACTCTTCTTCTAAGACATAAATAGAAGCAATATTCAGATATTTTTTTTTATGTATGTTTGTGTGTGAGAGAGGAAGGAGAGAAACAACAGGGTTTTAAAATAACTGTCATTGAAACAGAATAAGATGATAGAACATTTCTTCAACCACAATTGAAATTACATTGATCTTTTGCTATAAAACCACATAGTCTTTTCAGCAGAATGGGGATGGCAACTTGGTGGTGCACAATTGTTGATGTACTACAACTCCCATGGTCCATTTAACTATAGTAATTTTTGATTCACTCGAAGAAGTCTTCAAATGCTTTGTATATGGCATCAGTAAACTCTCTCACCCACAAATCCAACAAAATTCTAGGAAGTTATTGAGCTGTGGTTGAAGGTTTACAATATTTAAGAATATTCAAAGACAAATTGTGACTCTATGCCAACACAATTTAAAAGCTCCTGATCTCATTATGATGCATATATGGATGCTAATTTGGAACCTGATCTATCTTTCACTCACTCACTCACTGTACAATGGAGGACCCTGAAACAAACACAGCTTACTGAAATATTAAATGGAGCCTCTATTTCATATTAGTTCTTTATGGAAGCAATTTAAAACAAAGCTCTTTAAAATGAAAAACACTCATTAATCAGATTAACCATTTTCAAAATGAAATGATATAATTATCCCAGAATATACTATGCCAGAATTAATCTTGAGCAAAAAACCTCCATGAACATTTTACACATAATGGACCATTTAAGAACTGTTGTTTTTGTTGTTATTCCTATTGTTGTTGTTGTTGCTGTTAGAAATTCCTTGAAGTGCAAATGATTAATTCTGAAATATTCGCTTAATATTTTTCAATTTATTTTCACGGATTTGGACAATAATGCCATTCGCTAGCATGACTCTTAATGTAAAAGCCTATTACAGACATTTCAAGCATGCCTTTTAACTACTAAATTATTTCCTAGACAAGAATATGGGTAATAAGGCAGCTCAAGTGATAAACTGAAGGACACATTAAATTTTAATTGTAATTAATTACATACACACATCAGTGCCCATGTTCACAACCTAACAGAACAGAAAGGGTTTCTATTGAAACATATCAATGTGTTAAGGACAGATAACAATACCAATTAATACAGGAGAATGCTAAACACAAAATCAATGAACTTCATCCAAATTTACTGAATAAAAAACTACTGTAAAATGTTTTATAATTTGAGCCTAGCATATGTTGCTCTCTAGTGGAATTGACAAGAAATTGCAAGTATATGTCCATTAATGGTGTTATGCTATTGAATTTTAAAGTGCAAAAGATTGATACAGCCATAATTAACTTCCAGAACTTAAAAAAGTTCTCCAACAACACCTGACCTGTAGTCCAAAAGAAACATTCCCAAGCTTTGTTCTTTACACAGCAAGGCATGAAGTCAGCAAGATATCCCCATTTAGATCACAAAATCATCAGTAAGGTCAACATTTTTACACATAATGGCCCATTTGATAGCTGCTGTTATTGGTATTATTCCTAGTTTTGTTATTATGCTATTCCTTGATGTATAAGTGACTATTTCTGAAGTATTTGCCTAATAATTTTCAATTTGTTTTCACTTAAAGAATATGAAGCCTGATTGTGTCTTCTACAAGTCAGTAAACTCTTCAGTTAAGACAAACTATAAGACCCATACAGCATTAGAAAAAGCTTATCCTAGAATTGCAACCCCACTAGTAAATGTTCCCAAATTTGTGAAGTAGTGAACTTGTATCTATCACATTTAATGTGATTTGTTATCACAATAAAAGTTTTGTTCCTTACCATTTCTTATGTTCAGTTGAATAGAAGAATTAAGCACATGGATCATATTCTTTAATGGGGACAATTGCATAAAGAAGGTTTTATTTGTAAAAAAATTAAGTGGAACATCTAGCATTTGGAATTGCAAAGAAAAGTGAGTCTGTGTGGCCAAAATAATGCTATCCTTGCATAAGATATAGTTATCAGGCGAATCCCATGATTTGAAATAGTATTTAAAAATGTTGTGTGGGGGAAATTGGGGATGCAGGTAAAGTTATATGTTCCCAGAATGTTCACTAAAAACAAAGGAGCAAAATAGAAAAGTAGAAAAAGTTAGAAAGTAGAGTGAGGGGAGTAGAATGGAGTTGTCTAGATGATGGAATGGCTACATGATGAGGAAATGTCATCAATTCCATGGCTGTCTGGTTCTGGTTCTTTCTTTCCTTCTTTCTTTACAAACAGAGAGCAACAAAATGTACAAACTTCTTCAGTGAGTTACAGATATAATTCTTAGTTTATGTATTTATAAGACATTTATATTACAATCAATATTAAAAACAAATTAAAATCAGATTTTAAAAAAGTTTAATCAAAAATGAATCATGGTCCAGCTACTTCTGTATACATACAACAGAAAAAAGATGCATAAAGCCCCACAACTTGCTCCTCTCACCTTACCAAGTCAGGATGCCTTTTCAACAGCAGATGCATAAGCAAGAGAGTTGCACAACATTTGAGTGGAGAGAAGACAGCAATTCATTCTAGTCCACATGTGATCAAAGGATGGCTTTTTAATGTATCTGAGCTAATATAGGAGTCTTGACATCTTCCAACATAAAAGTAAGCTTTAGCCAGGAAGTAACTACCATATTTACCTGAGTCTAATGCACTATCAAGTCTAATGAGCAACCTCAATTTTCAACACATTTGCTGGTGCATGTAATGCACAGCGGCAAAAAGTGCACTCTTCATAATTTGGCTTAAAAAGATGCACATAAAAGTTGCTGTGTGCTTAGGATTCCTTTTTTTTTTTAAAAAAGGTGTTAGAACAGAATATCAAAGTTTCCAGCAATGGAAAGGAAACCTTGGGGTGTATATAGAATGAATCCATTGTAATTGCCCTGGATCAATGTTATGAAATCATGTAGTTTTACAAGGTCTTGAACTTTTTCTACCAAAGAATGTGTGTGGCTGACCAAACTACATTTCCTAATAAGAGCTCCAGGTGCTCCTAAAACAGCTTCCCATTTTGCTTTGGCTCAAGACTAAGATTTCCATATTATGTGAATCTAATGCACATCCTAATTTTGGTGAGGTAATTTAGCCAAAAAGGTGAGCATTAGACTTGAGTAAATATGGTATAAACATCTGGCATATACCTTATACTCTAAAAAGCAGACATTTGCTTTTCTGTTGGTCTCACTGATTGATCTGCAGGCTGTGTGAAGTTGTTTATCTCAAGGGGAAACTGCTGTGAAAGGGCTAGCCCTTTGAAATTGTCTTACTGTCCACTTGATACATCATAAGGGTTCTGTTGAGTCTTTGCTTATGTCAGTGTATAATATTACCTTTAATTTCTTTTCTAGAAAGTCCTTTTCTAAGTAGCAATCATCTTTCTAATGTAGGGAAGATTTGCTCTCCTGTAGGAAGTTGGGACAAAGGGACAAAGGCAGCAGTTTTGGTGGCCCCTAGCTGTTGATAGGGGATGCTCCCCTGTTCCTTGGATTGAACTGGGTTCTATTGCATCAGATGTAGTCTGTTGCAATGATGAAGCACAATACAGGAAGTGGGATGGAGTGAGAGAAGTTACAAATCACCGAACCATCCCAGTTCTCCAGCCTTTTTTGGCTCAGCCACTTAACCTGTGGGTTAATACAACCTTCATCTGGTTACTTTTTTCATCCCTCTTGGCCTTCATTAAAGGGGGTGAGGTTGCCTATCTTGTATTGATTCACTGGTACTATGGGAAAATCAGCTTTTGGTGGTGCTTTAAATTTTTAAAAGATGGTTTTCGGTGAAAAGGAGTTCTTTGAACTCCTCCATTTGGTCATATAATCATTGACACAATATTAATGATAGGAAAAGGAATAGGTTTTGGGACTGAATTCAAATGGCTTTCAGCTTTCAGAACCAGGGCTTGAGGAGAAGGTCAACAAATTTAGATTTCCAAGTAATAGACAGCCAGGGTCAAGCTAGATCGATTGGCATGCCTTGGTTCATATTGGAGAAGCAGTAAGGTTATACCTTCTTCTGCTTATACTACATTAAGCAGCTCTTCTGCAGATCAGATTAAATGGTTAATAAAGTGGTCTTTATATTTTTTTGTGCCTGTCCCTTTATTCTGATTGTGTGGGGGAAAGGATTTAACAGACAGATAAAGCTTGAACTGACCTGAGAAGAAACATTTCTGAATGATTTTTCTGGGTGTATGTCAGAGATTATCAAATCCCATGATGTCACTTGTTTGGCTAAGAAAATGAGTGGCTTGTGCACAAGTCCTGCTTCCATATCCCCATGGGTGCCACAAACCTCTACAATGCTTTTTCAGCTTGGAGGTCTACACTGTCAAATTAACACAGTTTGATGTTGCTGTATCTGTTGTGGCTCAGTGTTATGGAGCAATAGCTGTATTTTGCAAGGTCTTTTGCTTTCTCTGGCAAACAGAGCTGGTGCTTCACCAAACTACAACTCCCATGATTCCATAGCACTAATCCATGACAGTTAAGGTTTAGTCAAACTGCATTAATTCAACAGTGTAGAGGCATGGCTGAACCCTTCCTTTCTAATCCTGGGAAAATCCTGTAGACTTTTATGCATATTGCATGGTCCAAAGGAGAAGGGATGAGGCTGGCATATCTGATTAATTATAACAACTAATTGATTAATCTGTTGATTACAATATTACTTTCTTCCTCTTGGAAGTACAGTAGGCATGGATGCTGGTTTCAGTTCATAATTTATCCAAATTCAGTGGTGGTGATGGGAATTACAAGGTCAATTCTATTAAATGGTTTTAACTTGTTTAAATTGTTTGTCCACTAAAAAAATAAAACAACACACACTTGTTATCATGAACTGTATCTTGCCCATGAGATCTTGAATTCTGCAGGGATGTGACAGAACAGAAACAAATATAGAAAAAGTACCTGTTTCTTTTATCTGACTAGTGGTATAGTTTCAGCAAAATATTCATACGGATTTGAAACCAGGGCAAGTGAGCAAACTGATGCAGCTTTCTGAACATTATTTTTTCTTATCCTCATTTTATTAAATGCAATTGCCTGCTTCAGTCGATATTGCTGGAATCTGTATTTCATCTTGATGTATTTATTTCAGGAGTTTAAAGAAGTCCCTTAGTAACTTAAAATAGATTACCAGGATAATCAATGTGCTTTACATTTTTATTACAAATGCAAGCCTTATTATCTTCTGGAAGGCCACAAATTCAAGATACAATTTAGGTGTAACATCACACAATAAATATAAGAGCAAGTAGAGGATTAGACTTTCATGCTGGTTTTAACCAGGTGTGAATTTAATCAAAATATTTATGGCTCCACTATTGCTGGTGATTATGATGACTTTGCTGTTTTCATTTATTTCATTGCTAAGGCATCTATGTATTTAGAAGATAATGTGAGGTCCTCAGATGACTGAAAAAGAAAAAAACAGGCACCTTCTCAATATTAGGACAGCACACATGTAGAAAGGGTATTAGGAAAGGTGGGCATGGGATTTAAAAGAAAAACAATGTATAAGCTAAAATGATGCAGTTGTCTTTGATATGTGGCAATATCAAGAATTTTACACACTACCCAGATGTTTTCTTCTCTTGTGAAAATAAAAACTCCTTAAATCCATTCAGAGGATTTGATCTAGCCAAACATGCAAAAGAAAACATGCAGATAGCCATCCAGCCTCTGTTTTAAAATCCACAAAGAATGAGAGGTGGCATATTCCACTGTCAAATATCTCTTAAGTCCTATTTTCCCTGACCATTAATGCAGTTTCAAACCGGTATTGAAGAAAATGACTTGGCTGTGCAGATGATTATATAGGAAATCCTGGGACCAGTTTGAGGCTCAGATGGTGATGACACAAATCACAGACCTCTGATGCACAGTATGGCCTATATTTTGTGGGTGTTTGCTGTCTGGCCACCGCAGAGTGAAGCTAGGATCAAAACCATTAAATGGTAAGTGTATATGGTGCCTTTGTAATTGGAAATTCTTCCTAAGAACTGTATTGTTAGTGTATGCATATATATACACACACAGACACATATATCAACATCAAAATACTACTCCTACATCCCTATACCTTGCAGGCACATTACAGATAAGTGAAGCACACAATAGTATAAACATTCAATCACTAAGTTCACTAAAGAGCAAAGCACAGAGAGCATATGGTGTTTCAGTACTTTCCCAACAATCCTTTGCATTCGGATGCTTAGCTGCTTGGTAGAAAATGACTGCATCTTTGAGAGATTCGGTTTCTTGGTGCTCTACAACTTCAAGACAGTTTCCTTGCAACATGTAAATAGTGGCTGCTGCTAATTAACCATTTCAGGAGAAAGGGGAAAACATATTAGCAGACCAGTAAATTTAACACAACTAGGAAATGTAACTAGTTATTTCTGACAGTAAGTTCTGACTATCAATAAACATTGGTTATGCTTCTCTAATCAGCATAATATTAATTAAAGCATGGCTTCTTTATCTTCATACACTGATATGATAGACATTGTCACTCAACATGGTCTCCTGGGACCTGGGTTGTCATTGTTTCCTCAGGAATCAGACATTTAACTTATCACAATTACTGGAACCTTGTTCTATAGTGAGTTAGTGGGGAAAATCTGAAAAAGCTCATGTCCTGAATTACTGCACTTTGTTCTACTTGTTTCTTAACTCGGCATTTGTAGATTCAAGTTAAACTTTTCTGGAATTCTCCGATGCTTTCCTCTGCAATATTTTCTATCTTAAATTCAGAGCAAACTGGGCTGGCTAAAAGGTGGACCAGAACAAAGATGTATGGGAAGATGTTGGTGTGAGAAGAAGCCTGCTTTACAACCCAAGAAACTGTTTCCAAATGTTGTTTTTATAAATTTCCACCAAGAGAGAAGAAGTTACAGTGAATTTTGGAGCTAGAATAATACTGGGAGAGTAAGAAGAAAAATTCCCCTTTACACATGTTTTTTCCCCCTTCAGAAACAGCTTCCTGGGTTTAAATAAAAATGGGTGAAGATTCACAGAACTGTACACACTGCAGTTTAAGTCTTATCAAAGAGCTCAAGATGCTAACAACAACTACAGTGCATTTTCCCTGGTTGTTGTTTTCTGTGTGTGATCTCACCTGAATCACTTCTCTCCACATGTCTAACATATCAATGATCCCAAATGGTATTTTGCTTATTGGGCCTATTTTTCACAGCCTACTTCTATTCTGGGAAATACTCATAAGAATTAACCTGGCAGACATTTTTCCTGAGGGTTGTCTCCCAAGTTCTGACTACAATTTTAAAAGTATTTCAAAGCAGCCAGAGTAGAACAGAAGGAAAGTAGAGTGCAGTTTAAGACAATTGGGCATAAAACTGAGCAGAAGGTAGTGAAAAAAATCACTAGTTATGGATCTAAGGCAGAAAGATGGAAGTGGGAAAAGTAGAGGGAAATGGAAGGAAGGGAGAAAAGTTTGATCAAAGCTGGGATATATGTCACTGAAAGGTAGCCAGAGGGCACATCCATATTGGCTGTCTCCAGAGAACTTGGAGAATCTAGTTAAACGCAAGGTGGGTCTGAGTGATTAGACAGGGGCTCTTTTTGAATAACATTTTCTAGCAGTTAATCTAAAGCCAGAGGGGACAGCTGAAATAGATCAACTTAGCAATTCTGCTATGAGACACATCAGGGATAACTAATGCTTTATATACCTACCAAGCAATACCGTATTGCACACATAGCAATGAATAACTTCTTAATTATTGAGGTTTTAAAATCAAGATGATGATGATAATTAGCTTCTAAACTTTCTGAGTATGCATACTTTTTCAAATAATTAGTTCTCTATAATACTTGTTGGAATAAATAATTCAGTGCTGATAATCCAATTTAAGATACTTTACTAGTATTCATGGGAAGCTGTAGTTTAAAATATTAAAACTACTGAGCAGAAAATTACTTTTACCTTAATTAATTTTAAATATAGGACTTACATGTATTTCTTTAAATAGATTAAAATACAATTCTTGAACGCTAGATGGCAGAGTAAGACAGAGTCTGGCATTTTAAAAGACTGCAAATCCAAATCCAAATTATTCAAGTATGTAATACCTAGATGTAATAAATCATGCAAATTGTACTGAACAACAGTGAGAATTGTTTCTCTTTTATCCTTAGACAGATCTCTCTGTTTGTTGTTCTGTTGTTTATTAGCAAACAGCTAACACACACATACACACAGATATCCTGCTGCTTCTAACTCAAAGTACTTTGGACTTTTTAAAGCTTTTGTAAAGAAGCATTCATAAGTAGTAGTTTTTCCACAATGTTGTTGCCTCATAAGAAAAGAAAACATTCGATTAATAGTAGAAATTCATATTAGAGGTTGGTACAGGCAAGGACCGCCACAGTTCCTTCATTTACTTTTTTTAAAGGAAGCAATTGGGATAATCAAGGGGAGGAGAGGTTAGGTTTTTGCTTTGCAGCCAAGAAAAACCTCTAACAACACACCCACAATGGATGTCACACATCCCAAATTCATGGCTGAAGCAAACTGCCTTCAGGATATGAACATAAGGTGTATATGAAACATAAACAAAGGCTGTGTTTAGACTTGATCCCATCTCCAAGATATATCATTATGTATGTATATGCAATCATGAGGAGACAGGAAAGCCTAGAGAAGACAATTATGCTGGGGAAAGTGGAAGGCAAAAGGAAGAGGGGCCGACCAAGGGCAAGATGGATGGATGGCATCCTTGAAGTGACTGGACTGACCTTGAGGGAGCTGGGGGTGGTGACGGCCGACAGGGAGCTCTGGCGTGGGCTGGTCCATGAGGTCACGAAGAGTCGGAGACGACTGAACGAATGAACAACAACAACATGTATATGCAAATACAGGTATTTCAAAAATGCAAAAAAGATTCAAAATTCAAAACACTTCTGATCCCAAGCATTTCCAATTAGGGATACTCAACCTGTAGCAAGATATTAAGGCAAGCATGAGAGCTTTGCAAATTCACTTACTTGCAAGTAGTAGACATCAAGATGCCATGATGCAGTGCACCAAAGCAGAATTACTAAGGTCATGTATGAAATAATTGATAAATTTGATCAGTAAAGATTATGGCAGTAGCAAGTAGGTGAGAGATTCTTTTTATATAGGAGATCGTGTTGGCAGCAATGTTGACCGCCAGAAAAGTACTTGTTCATGCCTGCTGAAGTATTTTATGAGCTTGCCTTTGGGATGCACCAGTTATGAAAGCCTGATTCCATCACCAAATCACTCATTGAGTAATATTGATACAAGTAAGCCAATAAACTATCTCCAATTGCCCATATTGGTACTGATAATTGGCACCTTCCCTTTTCTTCACTACTAATTTCATGTGTTGTTCCAATGAGTTCATTTGAAGTGAGGAAAATTGTAGGTAGTTCCTCAGTTATTGGCTTTAGTTCAATATTCATCCTGACACAGTTCCAGCATAGCCTGTGCTTTCTCCAGTGCGTTTTTGTCCCATAATTATAATTTTTCCCAGCTTTTCACACTTCAGGCTATCTAGACATACCTACCTCTGTCAATAACTATTCACTTCACTTCACTTCACTTTATTTCTTAATTAGTCGCTCTCCACCAAGGTGCTCCGAGCGACTTACAGACTAAAATGGCATTTACACAATATAAAAACATTCAACATAAAAACATTCAACAGTGACTATTTGGCAAATTAGAGCTGATTACTTAAATGCACAACCAAACAGCCAAGTCTTGAGTGCCTTTACAAAAGGTTGCAACTCCGACATTGCCCTAATGTATGGAGGCAATGAGTTCCACAGAATTGGAGCATAGGTCGAAAAAGCTCTACGCCTTGTAGCTTCCAGGTGTACCTCCCTATATGTATATATAGGAGATTTTCCTGGGTAGATCGAGGTGACCACTGATGGAGAAAAGGAAAAGGATGATAATTCATCCATAAAAGTAATGAATCAGAGATTTAATATTTGGGGGGAGGGGCATCTTGAGACAAAGAAAGGGAGAGGACAAAAAATCATGCAGGGTGAGGCTAAGAGAAAGAATGAAAATAATTTTAAAAAGGAAAGAAAAAAAGACCTATTGGAAATAGATGAGTGAAGTGTTGCTTCCTCAGAGTTTGGAGTGTAGGTTGGATCAGGATAGAACTTGAAATTCAATAAAAACTGCTCCAATAAGTTTTTTTAAAAAAAATAATACTTGCATTAAAATATATGTTGATTTGTGCTCTCCTTCCTATGTGCATTTAAAGTAAATGTCTCCTCTGAATATTTATTTTTATATGCTACAATATTTTTGTTAGTGATTTCTGATTTGATTTGATATACTGTGGAGGGTTGCAGACCAAGTCGTTCAAACAGCTCACTGGTATTTATACCAGTATTGAGTTTAAAATATCACTGATCCTCACACACAGGTAAAGGGGTCAACAAAATGATTTGCTAAGTGCTACTAGTATTACATGATTTATTTGACAGAAGTGCCAGATGTTGCTTTGCAAATTTTAACATTTGTAACACTGGGTAATCTAGCACAAGACTACATTACTTGATATATGTAGATGTAGAAAACAACAAACATCACGCAGAAGCAAAATTATATTTTCATTACATTTACTTTTTATTCAGCTTCTTTTCAAACAGTAATTCAACAGAACCAAGAGGAGCTAAATATTAACTATTCCTTCCTGAAGTGGTGCAAAAAAGGAATTGGACTCATAAAAATTCCTGACATAATTTTTAAAGCATAAAAGGCTTGTTCAGAATACCACAGATTTATACATACCCCATATACTGGGTTGTTGTAGGTTTTTCGGGCTATCTACTCATTTAAAAGTCTCTATATACTCATTTAAATGTCTAGAAATATTAGTCAAAAATCAACCCCCCAAAACTGGGTTGATTTATCCATGCGTACAGTACCTTAACTCTTTTCAATAAAGGAAACCACCCCCTTCTCTCAGTAGAATGGGGAAAGGCAAGAGCTTAGAACATCCCGGAAGAATCTAAAAGAAGAACTCATTCCCTCTACCTTAATCACTACGTTGCCACTTCTGGACTTTTTGAATGCTTGGTTGGGGAAATGGCCACAGTAGCCAGAGACAGCTGACCCTCTGATGCATCACCCTCCACTTATCCATAGGTCACATCAAAATCCATAATTCAGGCCTCCAAATTTGCCCATGAGGTTGATTTATACATGAGTATATATGGGATTTCTTGTGAACAAAATTTTGCTGTTATTCCATCAGGTGTTTGGTATGTAAACTGTCCATTCTTTTAAAGGATAAAATAAATCATATAAACATGCAACAACAGAATCAAAATGGGATTTTGTAATACAGATATTCATCTAAATCACCCCATCTCATTCTGCAGCTGATGCAATGACAAAATAGGATGAAAATATGAAGCCACACCTATAGTAAGGCTTACAGGATTCACAGATATCAAGTTGTATATCTGCTAATACATGGCACAGCAGGGTGCAACTAAGGTGATAATATTGATAATATCCTCATGGTGGTAATATGTTATAGCAAGAACAACAAGAATGTATGTTCAGAAGCTTTTCAAAGATGTATGATCTCTGAAAAGTAAGTGGAAAATACAATATTTAGCATGTAATGGTACAGTATTTCACGTTGGGAATACCAGAAGTCCCAACTGGTTTTATGCATCTTTAATTTTCCTCATTCTGTCAAGACAAGTGATTGTAATGAAATGTTTTCTCAGCCATGACCACAGAGCTGCACCACTCATGCTGCAATTTATTTTTTACATACCTTCCATTATATAAACTATTACAGAAAATGATAGTTGTTTAATGCTTGATGTTACTCACAGCACTGTAACTTGGGGAAAATTTCTGATATTATAGGGATGGTTGATATGAAATTTCAGCTATGACTACATAATCGTATTTTATGCTATAATACTTTGTCCAAAGATAAACCACATTGCCTATGGCCTTGCTATTGTGAGTCTTCAGGTCTTTTTTAGGCAACTAAAAACATTCCTCTGGCATTGGGCATTTATGGAGGGATGATAGTTTTTATTACCTTGTTGTGTTTTATACTGTTTTAAACGTTTTAATCTGTATTACGATTTTATGTGTACTGATTTGTTGGAAACTGCCTTGAATCACTGATTGGCTGAGAAAGGAGGTATACAAATACTGTAAATAAATAAATAAATAGGCAGGTTGCTAGGGATGGGTTGAGTAGGATTTGGTGGAGCTGTGTGCTTTTCAAGTGTAGTTTTTAAGGGATATTAATCTTTTTATGTTTCATGACACATAGGATTTTATTGTTTTTTAATTTTATATCCATATTTTAATTCATTTGCTTTTTCAATTGTATTGTGTCATGTTTGTTGTTAGCTGCCTTGAGTCCCTATATCAGGAGAAAGGTAGAGTAGAAATCAATCAATAAATAAATAAATTCAAGTAATTTCTGATTTATAAGAATCATAACTTGACCCTACCCTATTTTCTTGGCACGATTTGTTGAGAAGGGATTTATTTTTGCCTCTCTTTGAGGCACAGAGAATGTGATTTTCCCAAAATCACCCAGTGGGTTTCCATGGCTGAGTAGGGATTTATATTCTGACATCCAGAATCATAGTCCAATGTTCAGACTACAACACTGTTTTGTCCTTGTATTGTCAAATTGTCAAACAAACAAACAAACAAACAAACTGAATACCACATATCAGGAAAGATAGTAATATGCTCAAGAAATCACCATTGTGATAAATAAGCTATGCCAAGGAAGACATTAGAGAAACAAAGGCTTCCTCCAGAGAATGCAAGTGTTGATGAAACAAGGAAAACTAAAAAGGATACAAACTATGCCAAAGAAATGCAAGCAGAGATGAAAAAGGATTTAAAAAGCATAGCATTCAGAACATTCAACAATTTTAAACAAGTTTGAATACATCAAAAGCAGGAAATTCGCTAGGGAGATGGCATAAGGAGACTGCAAAGGTGCAAAATTATTTGTCCTCTTTTTTTCACAGCAGATGTAGAACACAAGCCTGTGTCTGAACTGATATTTCCAGGCAAGAGATCTGAGAAATGAAAGTTTACAGGAAAGACAAGACACTAAGCTTTTCAGTTTGCTGTAGTGGTGGAGTGTACTTGAAGTATCAATCAAGAACTCTTGAGAAAACTGTTTGCCTGTTCATTCTGGAAGTCTCTTACTGAAACCAATGCCTAGCCGAAGTCTTAGTCTGTCAGTGTGATCACTCTTTCAGATTTCCTGAATCTGTGATTTTGGCCAAAGGTCAGTAGCTCATCTTCACTCCAGTTTAAGGTGCATCACACTGTACAGTTAGTGCAGTCTGACACCACTTTAACTACCATGGCTCTATGCTATGGAATCATGGGAATTATAGTTTTACAAATCTTTAGTGTCCTCTGCCAAAGAATACTGGTATCCAACCAAACCATAAACTAAAGAGTTCCATTGCATTGAGCCATGGCAGTTGAATTAGTGCTAGACTGGATTAACTTGACAGTGCACCCTTTCAGGATTTTGGATAGCTTTCCTTTTCTTTGTATTCTTCCAGTCAGTAGTTCAACATTCCCTAACTTCTTCCATAGAACCTCATCCCATGGAGGTCCAGAAGCCTGGGGACAGCATGTGAAACCACGGGGCAGCGCCCAGCTTTGTTCTCTTACCATTGTTGGTTGTGAGTTGCCATTCAATGAGGTTTCCATGCTGTCACCGGCTTTCTTGAGTGCTGCCATCTTCTTTAATTAGGTGACAGGTAGTAACCAGACTCCTCAGGGCTTCCTCTTAGCATGCTGCCAGCACACTGTTGGCACAGAGCCCAACGGAGCCCTGCCTGAAATAGCCCTGCATCATTTGATGGGCTTTGGGGGACCCCATCCAGGCAGCATGCTGGTAGTGCACTATGATGGGGAAAACCACCTGTCTGAGGAGGTGGCAAGAGGAGTTCAAAGGACATCTTTAAAACCTATCCTTTGGGGAGCTTCCCAGAATTTTTCTCCTCTTTTTGGTATGTGAACGTGTGTGCATGAATTAGGAAAAAATATATCTCTTAATTTTAACATTACTTTATCTCATCCCTTCCACTTCTTAGCAATCCTTAAACTTTCCCATTATTTAATTCCAGACTTCTGAGTCCCCTTCGGGATGAGAAGAGCAGGGTATAAATACAGTAAATAAATAAATTCCAGTCTCCTGCCTTGCAATTTTCTCATTTGATTTATTATTTCCTCATTGTAAAGAAACTGTATTCTATTATGTACCTGTTTGATTTTACATTTATTGTTTGTCATTTATGAAGCTCTATCATATTATTTGTGTTCCCTAATGTAATTATCTTGGCTATTGTGTGTTCAGTAAAATCCTTCTTTTAGCAACTTCTGTCATTTATTGATTCCAATTTGCCGAAGAAATGCTGCTGCCAAGGTCAAAAGCCTGTAGGCGTGTATACTACAAACATGCATGAATTTAATCATGTGCTCTGAGGGCATACCTGGTAACATGATTACCTCAATACCTGTTCTGAGAAAATTAGATTAAAGTTCTGGGATATGACTCCATGAAGAGAAAACTCTCTAGAAGGTGTTTTTTGTTGCAAAAATTGACGTGGGGGGCTTTCCTTCTTCAGAGATTGTTAATCTCATTCAGCAGGATCATTTAGGCATCACTGTAGGGATTTTTAGAATCTGGAGGGGCTACTATGGGAAGAATAAGTGAAGAAGCTACTATGAGAAGAATAAGGGAAGCATAGCTATTCCCACTAATCCATTTGCACATACAAAATCTAGGTCCAAGCACAAATTACACTATGGATTTATGTGTAATGATCATTGAAATGGCCCAACCTTGATTGTGGATAACATGATTTTATAGCTGTAAATGGTATTGTTTATGCTTTTATTGCTTTTAACCTTTGTTGAATTGTTTAAGGCATTGAATTTTGCCTCTATTGTAAGCGGCCTTGAGTCCCCTTCGGGGTCGAGAAGGGCGGGATATAAATATAATAAATAAATAAATAAATATGTAATAAAATTTGATTTTTTTCTGTTCCTGTTTTGAAAGTGTTATTTCTTGTTTAACTGTGTGGTACTCATTTTGAAAGTAGTTGTTATAGTCGAGAAACTATGTTTTTATGGCTACTACAAATTATGTAGAATTGGTTGAGACTCCATGAGATATTTATTGAAAAACTAGCAAAATTTGCTGCAGTTTAATACATTTTCTCATGTTTTTAAGATAGAACCAATTAGTAAATGACATTTATAACCCAGACATAAAAATCGTGTTACATAGTGTTATCCAGCATACAGAAGATAAGTAATCATTATTGCAAAAACAAATATAATGTCTTTCAAACCTTTTACAGGTCTTTGAGAGTGGCAATAAGGATGTGAATAATTGTCATATTGTAAAAACAGCTTTCAGGGATTTTCATTTTTTTTTTTTGTACAAAGCAGGTTTGGGTTAAGATGAGTGGTTCGGCATTAAGGCAATGAACAGAAAGCAGAACTGGCTGAATGGTTAGTTCTACATTAACAGTATAAAACAGTGAGCTCTCCCAAGAATCACTCCTGGGAGCAATGTTATTTAACGTGGTCAGAAACTATTTGGATCCCAGAAGCAACAGCAATATGGCCATATTTGCTAACAACATATAATTATTCACAATGGTTTAAACATAAGGAGATGGCAAGGACCTCCAACAGTGTTTTTCCACTGTTGGAGGAAATGAGCATTAAAAAAGAAGGGGTTTTTGAACCGTTAGCAGGTTTGGAGTGAGACATATTGGAGCAAAACCCCTTTTATGTACTCACTAGAAGACTAAGTGGATGACAATGAAGAAATCTTGGTACTGTGAAAAAAATCAATCCTGTGTGTCATATTGAAGATAATTAAGAAAGAAGCAGAAAATAAAACTTACAATATCAGAATACATGTATACAAATCTAAGTTGTATGTGAACAACTGAAACAAAATACAAACAATAAAAGAAAAATAACACAGTGGGATAAAACACTGGGTATAATGTGAAATAAAAAATCACTAGTAATTCACTATGAGGAAAGGTTCAGGTATTTCTTTTAAAAATGTGAATAATATGGGGGCATAATTTAGATACTTTGATGTATGCATGCCAGCAATAACATGGACAGGTGAACACACCCCTCTCTCAAAAAAAATCAAATGGGATCATACATGGACGGAAAACTCAGGAGTGGAAGATTTTACTTATTGTCTCCTGAGAATGATTGACCTCTGATGGAACTGAACGTTGAAGAAGAAAGGTATTTAGAACGATTTCCCTTAGCTGTTCTTTTGTTAAGCTCCCCACAGTTCATTTCATATTGCCTGAAGAACAATGTCTGCAAATTTTAGTGCCCAAAGTACCCCCCCCCCCCCATTTTCTAAAAGTGAGATATCCAATAAATAAGTATGTAGTGTCAGATTTCATACATATGCTGATCATATAGCTCCTGAAGAATGGAGCTCTGAACATTGAATAAAGTGATAAGCTAAGGTTAGTTATTACCTTTAAAACTGTAAATTGTCATCAGTTGAGACTAGTTGTTCAATGTGTGACTGGCTGCAGGCCCGTAGCCAGGATTTCATTTCGGGGGGGGGGGGGGGTGTGATTTTTTTTCAGGGGGGTTTTTGGGGAGGGGGGGCTGAGTTTCGGGGGGGGGGGCTGAGTCTGAGTGAAAGAGGGTCTAGCCTAGCAAACCTTTTGTATCATTACCCCAATACCCCCATGCATATGGGATAAATTGAGTATGGTGATCAGATCATGATATGAATAAACCTAACAGTTTAAATAATGCACCAATAAGGCCTTTTCGCGAACCACCATGAGAATTTCGGGGGGGGGGGGGGCTCAAGCCCCCCCCCCCCGGCTACATGCCTGACTGGCTGAATAAACACTTTGGGGGAATGTAATGACTGACGTATCTAAGAGAGTACATACTAAGAGACATTAAAGACCTCATCACACTAGAGAATGAATCCACTTTAGATCTGGTTGCTGCCTCCTGCAGAATTCCGAAGTTTGTAGTTTTGGAAGGAGCTTTTAACAGCCTAATTAAACTATAAACCCCATAATTCTGCAGGAGGCAAAAACCAGATCTAAAGTGGATTAATTCTCTAGTGTGATGAAGTAGTAACTCCTGTCAAGAATCACATTCTTTGACTTTTTTGTTGTAATCATTAAATATTTCTGAAAGTAACAGAGAAAGCATTATTTGCTTAACAATCTCCATCCTTAAGTCCACAACTAAAGAAAACCCATCAATGTTTCTCATACTTGAAGATTCGTGAATCAACAATTTATTTCTAAAACCCATATTATCACTCTGTGATTGAAGCAGTAAAAGCTTTGATCCCCAGTGTTGAACAGACATGGATTTGCTAAATGACTAAAACTTATGTGCAAATGTTTCCTTTTAGAGCACTATGTAAATGCAATGTTAAATTTTATTTTTGTAATCTCTTTAATCAGAAACAGGGGAATTAGCCAGCTGTTTGGAACTCATGTTAAGATGTAATTAAGCATCTGATTGAATTTCTGTGCATATGAAATAGCAAGGGCTGCTTATTTGCACACAAGGCAGCTCTCATTCATTAGAATAAAATTCCCCTTAACAGATGACAATAGGAAAGGATTACTCCAAAGGTGTGTCTTTGAGCCATCCCTCCACATGAAAATATAACAAAATGGCAAAAAATCCTACTTTATGTGTCAATCATACCAACAGCATTCCTTATTGAGCGACACCAAAATCTCTCTTACATCTGCATTGCAAGCTATTCCAATACACAATGGAATAGCCTGTCTTACAAGCTTTACAAGGATGCATACACATACATACACTTTTGAACAAATCTCAAATTACCTTTGTCTGAAGCTTATCCTGCCACATGTGTGGTTTTTAAAAAAAAAATAGAAGAAGGGCTATTCCTATAGTTGGCAACCTTTTGTCAGATGTATTCATTTTCCCTCTTCAGGAAATTGTAAAATACCTTCTTTGTTCAAGAGAGACTAATGGGTACTAATGATGGGATTTAATAGAGCTGTTCCAATCAGTGTAATGTAGAGTTAAATCAACATTATCATTAGAAGTTAGATTGAGACACATAATATTCAGACCTGGGATTTAAATGACATGGAGCACAGCAGCAATAACTGATGGTTTCATAAAAAAAAAGTTAAACCTTGTAATTATTTGACTTCACAGAGATTTGCAATGTATTAACATGAACTTTTTAAATGAACTCTTTAAAAACTCTGAGTGAATGGAAGCAGGGCACAGCAATATTACTTTGGTTTTTAATTAAAGAAATGAACAAAGGACATGAAACACATATTCTACCAGAATCCAGATGCTGAATATGCATACTTGGTCCCTCAACCCATGCTAAGCCTTCTTTGAGTTATATGTTGGACTCTGATCCTAGATGAGCTTTTGTAGCTCTTAAGGACTAAAGTTGAATGGAACAGAAATTCATCAATTTCCTGATTGAGTTTGAATTTGGTGTTGAATGTCTGACTCCCTAAGAATGTGCATAGGAATTTTACCACAACTCACAGGAACTTTTTCATTGTTTTCTTGTTGCTTGCAGGACAAAAAAAAATCACAGATTTGCACTATTTTCATTATTCACAGAAAAGTATGCAGCTCTCTGTAAAGAAAAAAAGACACCTACTTACATTGTTTTTCATTATATACTTGGAAAACTGCAAATATATGGTAAATGGTGGCTCCAGCCTCCACCAGGCTGAATGTAACACAAACCAAATGTTACATAGAAGATAAAGAAGCTTGGGCCTACTGAAGGTGTAACATTTGCCAGTTTTAACGAGTACAACTGAAATGTTATGTGGTAAGAAAAGAACCTTAGGCTGAATGAAGCTGCAACTTTTGCAAATTGTAAAATGTTTGGCAATTTCCTTTCTGTGCTGGAAATTATGCTGTTTTTAATTTTCTTGCAGAAAACTGCACAGTATCTGGAAAACTATTTTCTGGGCAAGGTACTCAGCTTTCGCAGAAAAGCAATACAGTTTCCTATCATGGTGAGTATCCTGAAGCCTTGGGATGAAACATTGTTTAATTGCTCCTAATATCTACTGGAAACTGGAAAAATCGAGATTTACATCTCTACTCTAGAGGAAATGTGAAATGGTATTAAAAAGAATAGTTTCATAAAGTGGAATGAAACTTATTGTTCTACCATCATTCTTAGTGGGGATTTCTCACCTGTCAGGAAACCCATTTTGGGGGAGAAAATATTAGTGGTGAATAATGTCCATAGTCCTTCATTACATCTCTTCCAAAAGACGTACAGATTCATATTTATCAAATTTCAAAGGAAATGTTTCTACCATGGCAAAAGGGAGAAGCAGCCACATGTGCCTGTGTTACATGAACTCAGAGCAGGGATAACATTATATTCAGAAAAAAATATATAGCCATTTGATATTCATAGAGCATCCCTTCAGTCATTTAAAAATTATAGGGGAGGAAAACATTGCCATTTAAAAAAAATATACTACATTGCTTTCACAGTTCAAATTAGATTGATAAATGTGTCTCTCAAGGTGCATCTTTACTGACACTTTACCCTGAAATGGGGCTGAATCAGCTCCATGGTGGTTGAACAGAAATAATTCAGGTTAATATGGGCCAATGCTGCTTAATATGGCCTTGAACCATGTTAATAGAAATCACCAGGATATTCGGAAGCTTCTCCAAAAATCCAGAGTAAAGTGTGGCTTCAGGCCAATATAAATCTAATAGACATTCTCTAGTTAGGACTAACAATAGAATGTAGGTCATTGTGTTTATAGTTTATCTAATTTTGTTGATGCCATTTAACAATGCTTCACAGAAGTAGACCTTTAGCCTTTTGTTCAATAAAGCAGCCCATGTCATATTTTGGCATTTCTACACTGACCACTTATCCCTAAATGCCTGGAGTTATGTATTCAGAGTGATGATGCAATTGGGGAAGAGAAGGGGAAAAACAGGGGAGCTGTTCCTCCCTTCCCTTCTCCTTTCTCCCATGTAGCTTTGTTGTTCAAGATATCATCACTTCAGGCACCAAGTGCTGTTCGGTGTCATAATCATGCCCACTGGGCACTGCAAACACTGGATCAACAGGGGTAAAAGGTAAAGAACACAGTTGAGCGGCACCAAGCCAGTTCCAGTACCACTTGGCTGTGTACCCACCATCCAGCTGCCAGGTTGGTTGGGACCCAACAGTGCAGCCTCCGTTCAGCTCCCTAGCCAGACTTAGTATTTAGCCTCCAGTGTGGTGTTTAGCCGCCATCAATGCCGATATGGAGCACCCCACTGTGAATCATCATCACCTTTTCTCACCAGTGAAGATGCATCCTGGCATGGTGTGAGGCCAAAGCTCCAATTTTCCATTAACAAAAATGTGTGTCCAAAGGGAGAATTTTAGAATTTCAGGGCATTTCCCAGAACTATCAAAGGATTGTCTTCATGAGGCAAAACTGAGATAACAGGGAAGTTCTCTCCTTCCTATCCACATTCAACAGACATTTCAAGTATTGATAGAGTTGCCATCTGAATAATTCCACAGTCAATCAATCAAGCCAGAATGGTCCAGTGGAAATGATACTACATCTTGATGCTCCAAGAAAGGCCATTTTAAATAATGGTAACAATTTCAATGAAAGTCAGTAATATTTTGCAATTGCACAAAAACTGTTACAATTTACAAAGGGCATTCTGGCTCCACTCCCATAAACAATATAAACAATCAGGAAAAATTCAGTCAAACCATTCAGTCCAGGAGATGGCTAAGTGGTAGTCATGTATTTCCAGTGGTTAGAACAGAGGTGGGAATCATTAAAACCTCTAGATATTCCTGCTCTGCAACTACATGCATTCCCCAAAATTAGCCATGCTGATTATGACTGTTGGGACTTGAATTTCAACAATTTATGGAGGGCCACCCAATTCTCACCCCCTGTGACAGGATAAACAGGTTCAAAGTCTTCTTGTCCATACTCACCACTGGAAGTTGTTGAAACAACATTCTTAGAATGGAGGAGTTGTGATGATAAAAATAGAGCTTAGATCTATATTCACATCTCAAAGCATCTTTCAAAAAGGTAGTTCAGGATACAAAGACAATAATTATATAAATCTGTGTATAGTCGTTTTCAAAAAAATATTGCAGTGCTTCTGGTAGTTGTGTTTGCTGTAAACATGTAAACACCATGGAAAACATTTATAATTGCCTTATTTTGCAATGATTTTATCATTATAGAGATTTTGTTTGTGCTAGAGAGTTTGTGGTCTCATTGATACAGACACTAGAAAATGATCAAAAATTCTTCTTCATAGCAAAATCGACCCCATACCAATCACAATTGTTTTTCTTGTCTGATGAGCTAGGTACTGTAGTTACAATGATGGTATCTTATCCTTGTTTCTTCTCTCCTTTCTTGAACATTTCAACTAATTGCTTTCTTACCTAAAAGAAACTCCAAAGAAAACCAGAGTTTTGCAATCTGGGAATGTCTCATTATTGTGCCTTGAACCAGCCTGATCACAACCTATGTATGCCAAACAGTTCAAATGTCCTTTGACCTGAGATCTAACCTACATCTCTGTTAGCGGAAATGAATTTCTTCATACAGAGGAATCTATTTCTTCACGAATTTCATTCACAAGTAATAATTTTAGTAATTTTATCCTCACTGCAAGTTTATTCTGCACAAAATATGCATGTGGTATTTTGTGCAGGAACAGTCTTTCATGTACATTAAATGCTGTTTTTCTGTGCAATAAAACCATGTACAAAATTTGTCTAGTATACACTCTATAATGCAAAGATTGTCACATTCCAGGTTTCTCATAATTAAGGTGTCTCATAATCTCCAATCACTGTTTGAATGATTTCAAATATCCATCTCTATTCAGACAATGCAACCATCAACATGCACTTACAATAATTTGAGTGAGTTGCCTTCGACAACACAATTTGTGTGTAATATTCAGTTTAGTCCTAAGGCCTTTGAGATGAAAGCACCTCTCTTGAGATGGGATGAGGTACATTAACAACCATGGAAACATATTATTATCCCAGTGGAACCAATGCCTGAGCAGTGGTTGCACAACGATTACATTGTTCAGAAGGCCCAAATAGTTTTCACTGTTAAAACCAGGCAGTTATCAATGAGAAGACTATGCTGTGTGGGAGTTTGTACTGTGCTTGTAAAAACCATCCCTGAAATGTAAACATAAATGTGTAAAAGTTGTCATTGTTCAAAAGGACAATTGTCCAAAAGGAAGAAACTCAGGTATAAGTACCAGTCAAGGAAGAAGGGGCAAGGTGATCCTTCTGCACTTTCAAAGGGGAGCCAGCCTAATAGGCCGGACAATTTGTGTTTGCTGTTACAAATTTATCCAGATTGAAAAGCAGCATGTGATTTGAGGAATGTATTTACAAATGGTTTTCAGATTCTGTTTCAGGAAATCTTTAAAACTCATTTTTCTAAGAACATATGCTTTGTGATTAGTCCTCAACCCACCATGGTTGGGAGCATGATCAGTAAGTTAGTGGTAGAGTATAGGGTAGTTGGCTCCTTTCCTTCTCCTCCAGTCCCTAATCTGAAGGTATCATCTCTGGGTAGTGTCCCCCCCCCCCAAAAAAAAACAAACAAAAAAAATCAGGTGGACAATATATAGTCTTATTCTTTACATGGTTGAGCGCTGGCTCTATTAGGATTCATCTGTCCTAACTGGCATTGATGCCTCAGGGTAGATGGATAACACTGGGGATGGATCAGAAGAGATAGGGGTGAAAGTCTCTCTATATAACATTCCATTGTTATATACACGTCCAGGGGTGATGGTGGTAGTGCTGATGGTAATAACGGTGATGTGTATTTGTATGCTATCTTACAGAATGGAACCCAAGGTGGCTTCCAAAACATGACATTAAAAATATTCATAGCAAATATTTAAAATAATTTAAACCACATAAAATAGTATAAATATTTTTAAAAAACAAACACAAGTTTTAAAATATTGATAAAATATCCTCATTTAACATTCCCTTGCTTATATGTCAAAACTGACTTGAAAGAAAACTCTGATTGACAGTGGAATAACAACAGGAGTGGAACAATCTAGCCTGCCATGGAAAGGTATTCCATAGAGTGGGAGCAGCCACCAAAATGGCTCTTTCTCATGCCCTCATCAGGTGTGACTGTGGTGGGACTGAAAGAAAGCATTTTCCTGATGATCTTCAAGCTCTTACAAGTTTTCGGATAGTTTGGACTGAGACTGTATAGTGCTTTCTTGGACATGATCAGCACAGAAATGAATTGGTAATCAGTTAAACTGTTTTAACAATGTGCTCTATAAGTATAAAAGTATCAGTTATGCAATATCACTTTAAAGTATTTGCAGAGCTCAGGCATGCAAGGAGTTAAGTCTGGTAAAATGGCTGGGATTTCTGGGAGTTGTAGGACAAAACACCTGGGGACCCACAGGTTGAGAACCACTGATCTAAGAGAAGGCTAAAGAGGTAGACAATTCTTCTAATTTTCCCACACATCAGATTGCTCTCCACTCTAGCTCAATGAACTTAAATATAGATCAGATATAGTGGTCCTTATTTAACCTAGTCTTCTATGTCTGGCGCCATTATTGCACAGTTGGTCATCAAAGCACCAAGAATAACAAAATGTATTAAAGTTAACATTAAGCATGTTTAAGTAACAATGAAGACATTAATTACCAAAATTAAGTATATGTGGTGGCACATAATATGTTTTTTTAATTAAAAAAAAACAAGACAGAAACAGTTGTTATATTTAAACCTTGCTGTATATGGTTTTTCTCCAGCTATCATTGATAAATGCATTAAGACAATGCACCTTTACAGCTAAATTAGACCTAACTGTTCTCTAATGCAAAGCAATTCAATTTACAAGCTATTATTCTCTTTTATTAAATAAGCTTAACTATGCAGATTACACTCAACACCCATTCTTGCACAGCAGGAAAAGAAATTAACTTTAAATAATCACATTCCCTTATTTAATCGTAATGGAGCTTCACATACATGGGCAGTTCAGCCATGCTGGTTTTATGTTGTGGATTTAACAACATAAAAGCAGGAGATTTAAGTTCCGCATTGTGTCACACTTGACTGGGACTATTTAACATGCTGGTTTATCTAATGCTATGAATTTACAGAACAGTTAACATGTTTTTATTAGTTTTCACAGTGTGTTCACTTGATGTCTCGATGTACTATCCCTGTAGTGGTTTATCTGGAACAAATGTTTGCTGGGAAGAAGGTTACTTCTAGTTCTGTGAAATGCTTTTCCTTTATCTTACAGAAAAAGTATGTTCAATTTTCAGACGAAATGATATACCTCCCAAGTGTTGGGAAGCACCCTTTCTCTGCCCCTGGAGTGATTCTGATTTTTCATATCAGAAGGGGGACCGACAAGCAGAAATCATTTTGCTCTGCAGTTCTGCAAGAAGATTCATTGCAAATAAGTCCAGGCAAAGACAGAGAAGCTTCACAGTGTACAAGAATGTGAAAAAACCCCCCCAAAAAAACATTATGAGCAGTATTAACCATAAGACAGATGGATGATTGACATAGGTAGGAATATATGAATGATAGGGAACATGATTAGGTACATAGGAGAAGAGCAAGAGTAATCAATAAATAAGAAAAGGCAAAAATGCAGGTAAACAACCATGTTCTCTCTTCCTTATGACATCCTTTCAAATATTTAAACACAGCTCTCATTTCTTCTCTTCTGAAGGCTAAACATACCTAACTCTCTAAGCCGCTGCTCATAGGATGTTGTTTCCAGATCTTTGATCATTTTAGTCACCCTACTCTGGACATGTTCCAGCTTCTCAATATCCCTCTTTAATTGTGTGTTGCACATCAGCTAGAGTTCACCTTGCTGAAGAACTCACCTGGAAGCCAAGGGTAATGATAAGCAGTTTATTTATAAGGCACACACAATAAAAGAGTTAAAAAAACCCCCAAATATGTAAAGAGAGAAAGAGTCCCAAAAGCCAGAGATAATTCTCCAATACAAAAGTTAAAACATGAACATTAATCCAAGGTGTATGGAACAAAAATGAGCTTTATTAATCCAAGAGACAAAGAATAAAACATGAGCTTGAGTAGTCCAAGAAACAAAGAACAAAACATGAGCTTGAGTCCATGGTAAAATCTCCAAGACTGGTATCAAAACTTGACTAGAAAATTTGGCTTGAAACTAAGATAGGACCAGGAATAAGGCAGGAGCTTCTTGATCCATTTGCTACAGTGCTTGATCTGAGACCTGAGAGTTATTCTTTTCCTAATTAAGGACAGCAATGCACGAAGGCATTCCATTGGCCTCTCACAGCCTCTGCCTCCCTTTACCATGACTCGGCTTGCACCTGGAATTCTTCCCCCGCAGGAGCAGCCTTGATTCTCTGTCCAACCCCACTTCCTCGGGACCTTGAGGTTTCTTGTTAAAGGCTTTACTGAAATCAAAATATGCTATATCCAAAGCATTCCCTTCATCTACCAAGCTTGTAACTCTTTAAAAAAGACATAGATTTAGTCTGGCATGACTTGTATTTGAGAAACCCATGTTGACTATTTAGTATTCTTTCTTAAATCATAGAATCATAGAATCAAAGAGTTGGAAGAGACCTCATGGGCCATCCAGTCCAACCCCCTGCCAAGAAGCAGGAATATTGCATTCAAATCACCCCTGACAGATGGCCATCCAGCCTCTGTTTAAAAGCTTCCAAAGAAGGAGCCTCCACCACACTCCGGGGCAGAGAGTTCCACTGCTGAATGGCTCTCACAGTGTTTAATGATCTGCTCCTTAATTATTTGCTCCAGAATCTTTCCTGGTATTGATGTCAGGCTGACTGAATGATAATTGTTTGGGTTCTCCCCCCTCCCCCAGCTTCTTGAAGATTGGGACAATATTTGCCCTCCTCCAGTCTGCTGTGACTTCTCCTGCTCTCCAAGAATTCTCAAAGATTATTGCCAGTTGTTCTGAAATTATTCTGCTAGTTCCTTCAATACTCTTTCATGTAGTTCATCTGGCCCTGGAGACTTGATTTCATTTACAATAGCCAGGTATGCCCTAACTACTCTACTTTGGACTGCATTTCCCATATTGCCTTATCATCTCCATATTCCTCAAGTTGAACACTGATTTATTTTTGGGAGAAGACTGAGGCAAATAAGTTGCCTTTTCCCTATCCCCTGTTAGCATTTCACAACTTTTTTCCACAGAGGCCCTGCTGTTTCCATGTTCTTCCATTTTCTGACAACATAACAAAAAACAAACAAACAAACAAAAAACCCTTTTTCTTATTTTTACTCTCTCTGGCAAGCCTGAGCTCATTTTTTGCTTTGGCCTTTTTGACTGTTTCCCTCCATATGTTGGTTATTTGTTTGAAATTCCTTCTTGGTGATTTCCCCCTTTTTCTATTTTTTGTACATGTACCTTTTATATCTTAGCTCAGTTGAAAGTTTTTTGGACAACCATTCTGGCTCCTGTAGACTTCTTTTTTTTTTCCTTGATGGAACTGTTTGCATTTGTGCCCTCAGTATCTCACCTCAGCAAACTCTCATCCATCACTAACTCTTAGTTTCTCCTTTCCTATGAATAACAAACACTAAGAGAACACGATCACTCCCACCTAAGAATCCCACCACCTCCACTCCATTTAACAGTGTTGGTTAGTATCAAATCCAGAATAGCTGATCCCCTTGTTGCCTCTTCCACTTTCAGAACAATAAAAATTTATGTAAGAGAAGTGAGGAATTTGTTGTACTTTTGTGTTTTTGGCTTACTCTGTAAGAGAAAATGTTACTCACATGAATCCATTGCAATAATCAAAACTTAAGTTATATGCTAATCATCATATGAACTATAATCTCTTGCCCTGTGATTAGATACAAATTATAACATCAATTTAATAGATCACTAAAAAAGTAAGAAATTAGGACTAAGTACAGGTAAAACGATCGAGAGTATGGATACCCTAAAGTTGTGTTTCTCAAACTGTGTTCCTCCAGGTGTTTTAGACCTTAGCTCCCAGATATCCAAGCCATCTTACTAGCTGTTAGGGATTATGGGAGCTGAAGTTCAAAACACCTGGAGGAGCACCATTTGAGAAACTCTGTCCTAAAGGTACAAATTGCAATATTATCACAGGAGCTAATCAGAGTCAACCCTAGATAGTACTTGGGAGACCACCAATGTATATCAAGTGCTGTAGACTATATTTAAGAAGAAGAAACTGACAATAATAACTCTGAATATAACTTGTCTAAGAAAACTCCATGAAATTTATGGGACCACTATAAATCAACAGATGATGTTTAGTCACACACACAAATAGGGAATGGATGAAATGGAAAGTTTTGAAGAAGTCCCAGTTTGAAGACAACAGAAATCCATATCTTGCCTCCAGAAGCAGTTTCATGAAAGAATGAAATCGGGATGGCTGTTTAATGGTTATATACCCGCAGGACGAGAATAAAAGAATGCCTGAGGGAGAACAGTTAAACATAGGGAATGGATCAAATAGTAAATGGCATATGTACTTGGCAAGGGATTTGTGCTTTATTGTATTGGACAATCGTTTCATATGAGAAATCCCTTTGTAGATTAAATACTCAACAGGACAGACGTTTATGAACTGAAGGAAGTTTCTCAGACATTCAGACAAAAGAAAATATTCCTTTGTCTTTTCTTACTGGTGAGCAGTTCTGCATATGATTAACAGCTATATGCATGTGTGCAAGCTTTGTGCCTGAATATTCAATATAACTTTGATTATACTGCAAAGCTCTTTGGGATATTTAGCATAAGGATAACAGTATATTGATCTTTTTATGTATACTAGGCAATGAGAACTTTTGTGTTAAATATGCCCAGGCAAACTAAAGCACAGAGGTTGTGCAAATAATATAATTTAAGAAAATAAAATAGCTTTGTGATATATATGTATGACTCTTAAAAGCTTTATCATGAAAATGTTTCTAAATTTTGTTAGTATGTTCCCAAAGTTTAACCCTGAAATCATTTGGAGAAACCTTTTCCACTTCTAAATTCTCTGCATGGATTAAGTTGATGAGATTACATTTATTTTACATATTATTTGTATAGTGGCATAGGTATAAATGAGCCTGATACCAGTTTTATATCTTAAAACAATTTCCTAAAATTAGCGTCCATTGATGGTTGCTTCTATTGAATAACAATAATAAAAGTAGTATGAAACCCTATCATTATCTGTCTAACATTTTCTTACTGGAGTCACACAATAAATTTGCTTAAGTGTGAGTATATAAACAAAGAAATTCAAATAATACCACATAATGCAACTGGATTGATAGATAACATTACACAGCTTCTAGTACTGACAAACAAAGTCTACTAGTCTAGCAGGTGTGAAATTTACGCTTTAGGACAAGCTACTTTAATTTCACAGTTGAATCATAGGATTGCCACCAAATCCCTATTGAGTAAATTTCACATTTGCATGACTTCAAGGTCATTATTGGAGGTGATTGAAATGAGACTCGACACTCCATTTATTTATTGTCATGGAGTGGGACTGAAATACACACTGCCTCTACTGCTGATTCTACATCACATCGAAGTCAAGATTATTGCAAACTTGGTTTGTCACAAACAAGATTCTGCAGTTAAAAATTAGCTTTTCTGCATGATTTTGATAAGGGTGCTCAGTGTATATATTGCCAGGTTGTCTACAAAGTTCTTCAACATCACTTTTCTGTTACTTTCTGGGAGTATTATCCTTATCTGACAAAAATAAAGTCAAGATTAAATGGAGGAACTAAAGTGCATGTGTATGAACTTTGTAGGATAAGCAGCAGTTATAAAAAGCAAAGTTGGCAAATTTTATATCATATGCAAAAGTATGTCCATATAAAGTTTTATGTATTTTCCAACAGGTATTTGATGACAACCCTGAAATAACAAGGCCAGGCACAAAAACCTGGATTAAACATAGGGCCACTTTCTTTGAACTTTACTCATTTGTAAGTCTAGAAATTTTCATCAAAGGATAAACCCAAAAAAGTGAGTTGACTTAACCATGTGTCAATATCAGTCCTATATTTTAACTCTGATCCCTAAAGGAAGCATCTCTCATTTGATGAAAGTGTGTTTGTCCCAAGAGAACCTAAAACAAACAGTGATCCCTCTCTATTCTCTCCATCATGGTTCTGTTTCTGGCCTTTTAGAATGTATAGCAATGTCAGTGGTGGGAAGGGGCAGGTAGTCCCCTTAGATGGTGTAGATGCTTTCTGCTCTCTGTGGAATTATCCTCACATCAAAATCCATACACCAAAATGTATATATGAGATAAACACATATATGGTATGTTTTTGTAGCAGAGAGATATGCTAATGAAAGTGGCTGCGGGACCTATAAAGTTCTTTGAAAGAGGGGAGAAGGCAACCAATGATTCTCTGTACAGAAGTGGAGCTCCTTTCTATCTGCCATTATGTAGTTACCAAATATTCTAACCTACTGCACACAGATGCACAGCTGTAGAAAGTCACCAGGAGATTTTCATTCAGTTGTTGGTTCCTTAAGAGTCTCAGGTAGTACAGTCTCTGTTGGGCCCTCTTCACCAATGCTGCCATATGGGTGCCCCAAGTCAAATCCCCCTTAACAGTGATATCATCCGGAGTTTCGGGGTGCGATGTCATCTGTACGCAGATGATGTCCAACTCTGTCACTCCTTTCTACCTGCTACTAAGGAGGCTGTCCAGGTCCTGAACCGGTGCTTGGCCGCTGTGACGGTCTGGATGAGGGTGAACAAATTGAAACTGAATCCAGACAAGACAGAGGTACTCCTGGTTAGTCGCAAGGCCGAACAGGGTATAGGGTTACAGCCTGTGTTGGACGGGGTCGCACTCCCCCTGAAGACGCAGGTTCGCAGCTTGGGTGTGATCCTGGACTCATCGCTGAGCCTGGAACCCCAGGTTTCGGCGGTGACCAGGGGAGCATTTGCACAGTTAAAGCTCGTACGCCAGCTACGCCCGTACCTTGGGAAGTCTGACTTGGCCACGGTAGTCCACGCTCTGGTTACATCCCGTTTAGACTACTGCAACGCTCTCTACGTGGGGTTGCCTTTGAAGACGGCTTGGAAGCTCCAACTAGTCCCCCTGTGGCAGCCATGATACTAACAGGAGCGGAGCGCAGGGAGCATACAACTCCTTTGCTGCACCAGCTCCACTGGCTGCCGATTTGCTACCGGGCTCAATTCAAAGTGCTGGCGTTGGCCTTTAAAGCCCTAAACGGTTCTGGCCCAAGCTACCTATCTGAACGTATCTCTGCTTATGAACCCACCAGAACTCTAAGATCTTCTGGGGAGGCCCTGCTCTCGATCCCGCCTGCATCACAGGCACGGCTGGCGGGGACGAGGGACAGGGCCTTTTCTGTGGTGGCCCCTCGGCTGTGGAACGCCCTTCCCATGGACATTAGATCAGCCCCTTCGTTAATGGTGATTCGAAGAAAACTAAAAACCTGGCTGTTCGAACAGGGGTTGGGTTAAACAATTGCAATGTACACGATGAATATAGGAAACGGAATTATGGAAGACAAATTGGATCACGATTCTAGTTACGAGACGTTAATGTGTTGTTATTGATGTGTCATTTTGTATATTATGCTGTTAATGGTTTTTAAATTTTGTATGCTGTTGGATTGACTTTTGCTCTTGTTGTAAACCGTGTTGAGTCGCCTACAAGGCTGAGAAATTGCGGTATACATGCAAAGTAAAAACATAAATAAATAAATAAATAAAATATCCAGGAACTTACGTAAAACTGGCCACACACTCCACTTGGCCTCTATTTATGACCAAGAGCTGGATTTCTGGTCTGTTTTTTCTGTAGTCTTTCTATGAGGGAGAGCTAACCCCTATGTTAGTCCCATCCCCCCCCCCCACCTGTAGTGTCTTGTGAATAATAATAGATCATGTTTAAAATCTACCACTACTATAGTAAAATGTATTTGAGTGTATTTGAGAGAAGTCCGCTTATCTTCCCTAGAAATATTGCTATTTCATGCATATATAATAGTTCTATTTTATAAAGAATGTTAAAAGTGAATACTTATTTGCATTTCATTATCATTGTTCCTTCATTTAGAGAGTTCTGACTTCCATTTGTTGATTACAACTGAACACATAGCTGCATGCTGTAAAGATCCCTTACCTTTCCAGCCTGGATGGCAGGGCCTAGAGGAGGCAGGCTAGGTAGTTGCAGCTTTAGTGGGCCTGGCAGAAAGCAGCAGGAGCCATTTTAGTTCAGGGAAGGCACCATTTCAGAGAGGGGGAGTGTCCTGGGCCTGAGTCAGAATTAGAACAGCCAGGATTGGTTTAGAAAGGGGGGCGGAGTTTAGCAAGGTTTGGAGGGAAAGAAGGAGGCTTTTTCAGTCAGTCTGTTGTTGTTGGAGATTAGAGTAGGAAGGTAGTTTTAGGAGTTCGTGTTTGAGATTAGTTAGGAGTAGGCAGTTTGCCTTAGGTTTGCCAGCGAAGTAAGCTGTAGCAAACTGGGAATAGCTATTTAGGGAAAGAATAGCTGGATGTGTAGTTAGCTAGGCCACAGTTTAGGGTAGCTAAGCTACAGATGTATCTTGACAGAGATTCAATTCCTGTCAAGTACAGTTGTTTATAAAGAGAAGAAAATCTCTGTGTTGTAACAAAGAAAGAGCCATTTCATGTAACCATTACGCTTTGAAGCCAAGAACCAAAATCTCTCTGTAACAACCAAGAATTTAAACAGCACTTACATTCTGTATTTCCATCAATAACCTTTCCTTGATTATTTTAAAACTTAAAAAAGCCTGAGTCCAGTGTGCCTTTGTGGCTATAGTTCTTTTCTTCCCAACCTCAACTAGTTTTCTTTGAAGCAGAAAAATAAGAAGACACAGTGCTTGATGATCTTTCTTAAAAAGCATTTTTAATATTTTAAACAGCTAGGGTGTTCCTGTGCATTGCAGTTTATGGTGGCAGCGGAAGTAAATTAGAGAGACATCCCCTCCTAACATTTACATTGGTGCCATATACGTATACTTTTTATTTAGATGGCAGTGTGGTGGTATTGATCGTTGGGCCATCTACACGTCTTTATACATGCCATGATACTGTCTGGGTAGGCCAATCAAATAGGAATTCTCGTTCATATTTTTTATTGTTAGGAATCAGGAAAACTGAGTTCAAAAGCAACCTAACCTTTAATCTATTTCAGTGTTTCTCCAACTGTGCTCCTTCAGATGTTTTGGTCTTCAGCTCCCACAATTTCTAACACCTGGTAAACTGTCTGGGATTTCTGGGAGCTGAAGTCCAAAACACCTGGAGGAGTACAGTTTGAGAAAAACCGTATCAGTTAAAGGTTAATATATTTCTTTATGCAAACACAGCCACACCTTGCACTTCAAATAGAAATAAAAACTTTTTTAAAAAAAACACAATATAGAATGTTGGTAAATCAGTACAGAATATTGTTTTAACCAAAAGTGCAATACCCATTTTCTATTTGTCCGTTATTTAAAAACAACAGTAACATTTATGCTTCCCCAGCCATTGCTTACCACAGCATAACACCATGTTATCAGCATACTTTCTAAAAAGGGGGGTGGGAGTAGCCTCCTGTATGCTAACTGTGGGATATTTATACTCCCTCGTATCAGATGCATCCTAGTAGATCCCCTTCTTTGTACTTGGGCACAGCTCCTCTTGTAGAAGTTATAGTTATGGTACTTCCTCCTGGCTCCTGTGTCTAGTTTATTTCTGCAACTGTCCATTCCTATTTTTTGCCAATCTGGAGACTCACATTCTTTGTGCATGCCATTCCTCACTATCCCCAAGTTGGCATAATGCCTAAACTTTGTATTATCTTAATTAACAATATAACAAGCTTCAAAAATCATGTTAGCAAAATTAATAATGAAAACCTCAGTTGATTGTTACAGGCTCCAGCCCATGGCATTTCAATATCTATCTATCTATCTATCTATCTATCTAATAGAAGGATATCATTGTAAAATAAATTAATTCTGAAATGTGAATTGCAACGTTTTTTTAAAGAAGTTTGGATGCTTATAAAGGAGGAAGGAAATTTTGAGGTGAAATTTTGTCCAACAAGGAACATAGTGAAGGGGAGCATTCACTAAAATTATGTACCAAAGCCTACTGATTGTAAAAAAGGATAAAATTAATGCCATTGGCCCTCCGTATCAACAGATTCTATATGAGTGGGTTCAACTTGAACATATATTTAAAAGGCAACCCTTGATTTTGCAATTTTATATAAATGACACCATTGTATATACTGAGACTTGAGTTTCCATAGATTTTGGTACCTTCAAAGTGTCCTGGAGGTTTGTTACATGCAGTAGATACCAAGGGATTATAGTAGATGCAACTGTATGCACATCTAGAAAACCATCAAACTGCTCGTGCATATGCATATATTAGTCATTTCTTATTAGATCTAAATCTAATGTCATACTACTGGATATTGGCCAGCACAATGAGAACTTTCCTCCCCTTCACCATTGACTCTTTCTGCATTGGTTTCCCAGTCCTCCAGAGCAATTTTGAGTGGGCGTGCAATACTTCTGCAAGTCTTGTAGTTAAATGATCTTTTCAGATCCCACTTTTTACCTCTTAGGTAATAGATTTCAATGACTTCTTAAACACTGGGTTGGGAGTCATTGAGAACCTGAAATGACATGAAAGTGGCAGCATTGAGTTCCAGGCTTAAGGAGTAAACTGCTGGAAGAGAAATGAGTCACTCCTCCACTCTTTCTCCCTTCACGCTCCCCATTAGGTTTTTATTGTTATTGCTGCCGTCAGGAAATTTATTTACAATGCTGTATTCATAAATGAAGTAGTTTTGGGAAAATTCATTTTCTATACTTACCAAAATACCATGTTCACTAACAAAGTAACACCATTTAAATGTGAGATATTTTAAATGCAAGATACATATGTTTAATGCTTATTGATAAAATAGGAAACAAATTAACACTCTCTATAATATCAACAGCTGGCTTTAAGACTCCATTATTTATTTATTTATTCCATATAAAAAGCATTGCATAAATTAGAATAAAATTGATAAAAATAGAAGAAGTCTAGGGGGTAAATGTCTTTTGACCAAAAATGGGCAACAGCAACGGCATTGTCTGTAGCCTCCAACAATTCTTCCTCTGTACATGAGGCAGGGCATAGTGTACAAGCAAACACATGCAGAGTTGTCTGCTCTGCTCCACAGTCACACAAGGTGTGGGATTCTTTTAGGTAGTGCCGTTTTGCCAGGTTGCCTTTTGATCTGCCCACTCCACTTCAGAGCCTATTAGGGACTTCCCAGTTGCCCATTCTTGGTTTGCCCCTGGAGGAAGACCCTCGTGGGGGGGGGGGCATCCAATTGGGATTTCCTTGTTTAGCTACCCAGAGGGATAGCCTTGATGTTGCTGTGGGGATGGCAGGAGGAGTGGTAGTTCTTATAAAGCTTTTCCTTGATTTGAGTTTACTGGGGGGGGGGGGGGGGGCTGATAGCCATGTAGTGGATGGCTTTCACAGTGTTCAACCTTACTTCTCTCATATTTAGCAGCAATTTCCCGTTGCACATCGGGGGGGGGGGGGGGGGCAATGCCAGCTAGCTTGTAGAGTTTATTAACAGGTGTAGGTTTAAGACATCCTGTGATTATTCTGTATGTTTTGTATATGCATTGACATGTATATATTTAGCAAATGGAAACTATATATATATATATATATATATATATATATATATATATCTTCCATTCTGTCCAGTGTACCACCAGTTATTTCTTTAGCAACTGGGCACAATCATTATTATAATTTATGCAAAAAAACACAAGGAAAATGATACCTGCTGCTTAAAAATTGTTTCACTCAGTGCTGCATCTTGTTAAATAAAAACTAATTTTATATTTTAAGCTTCAGTTCTATATTTTTAAGCTGTCTTCTATGTTTGAATAAAAATGTTTACAACAGAGCAACAGCTACCAATTGATTTCCTATTTGTTTCTTATAAACCTTTGTTGTGCACTGAAAATAAGTACTGAATTGGTACGTAGGAAATCAATTCTTTTTAACTTTCTGAAGCCTACATAAACAAGTTATAATATGTTATTAATATTGGAGCAATGTCATCAATACATGTAGGACAAGTGTGAGTAATTTGCTTTATTTCACACCTCACACCACACCTTAAATAGCAAATGATAAGGAATGATTTGAGTTGTAGTCCAGCATTTCAATGTTGGCTCCTGTAGGGCAGTCTAATTAATTAACAAATTACAGATAGTCCTCAAGTTATGAACAATATACCTTCTGTAGAGTTGTTCTTAGGTTGAATTTGTAAATTGGAACAAGTACACTTTCTAAGTGTAACTCCAGCCATATATAAGCTTTAGAGAGCACAGGGAAGGATTAACATTTCTGTGGTGTTTATTTTGCTGTTTGTGCCCCTGTTCAGAAGATTTCACTTTACTTCCTGTTCCTGTGATAATTAAATTTAGAAAAATGTGGCTTGTTGTGGAAACAAGGATTGGTGAGAAAACTTCAGTAGAGACACCGTTTCTCATGATAACTCTTTCAGGAGTGATTTTCTCTTTCTAGGGGTAGATTTTTCTCACTTCCTACTGTCTAATCCCTCTTCTTAACTATGAATCATTTGTAAGTTAGGTGTTTGTAGCTTGGGACTGCCTGTAATGATAAAATAAATGGTATTTAAATTAAGATAAATGATATTAAAATATCAGTTAATTAATGTATTAACTTCAAATCTTTCTAAAGTATTGTAATATGCTATTCCATCATTCATTGTAAAAATATGCTTTTCAGTACATTTATTAAGTCAACTCAAAGGTCACAAAATATAAAGAAAGTTAAGAGATCAGCAAGTCTCTTTACCAAGATACAGTCAGTGAAAATATGTATCAGGATTATGTACGCAGTAGTTTGTTCTGTATGGTGTTATGGTCCTACTCAGGTTCATAGTTTGGCTGTACTCCATGACACATGACTTGTTGCATAACTCTTGAAGTCAGCCTTGTTATGTGTTATATGATCAGATTTGTAAAACAAAAGAATTACTTTTTGTAGTGCTATAAAATAATCTTAATTCTAGCAGAAACATATCTGTTTAGCCAATTTAAGATCGACTTATAAGATCAACTCGGGTTAGATCAGTATTTTAAACTACAGATGTAAAAGTAAAATTATGAAACATTAAGGCAAATTAAGTAAGAAAAATTATTTCTATCATGATAGAGTGTACTGACAAATATTAGAAAAGCTTCCCACTTGCATTCTCTATGGGTATTATTTTGTGGGGGGATACCAACATGTCTATAAGACATTGCTACATATTTTTGCAGCTGTAGTTAGCCAGCAGATGGCTCTTCAAAACAAGTTCTATTTTTAGCATATAAAAACAGATGTACTGAAATTAAATGATTTCAATTATAATTTATTGCTCTGGGAGGGAAACAACTATGGCTACATAGGGCTTTCTTCCTTCTTGTGGGTGATAACAGAACAGTCCAATTTGCACCCATAAATCCATTCTATTGGATCAAATTTTATTTGTTATGTAGTATTTGCATGAAAGACAGTGTGTTGAATTGAATGGGCCTTCATTTTAATGGAATCAAGTCTCTCCCCGTATGGTCATAGAACCTAACTAAATCTCTCTCTGCTTAGCCTAGTGCATTAAGCACTATGCTAAGCTTAAAGGGGGAGGGGGGGGGGTGAGAAATTTAGTACACTGTGGCCCCATCCACATTGACCTATAATGCAATCTTTGTTCATACAGTGCACACAATTTTTATATTTATGTACAATATTTTTCATTCAAAAGTGCATCTACACAGTAGAATTAATAGAGTTTGACATCACTTTAACTGCAAGGACAACATGCTATTGTAGTGATTTCAGTTAGGACCATGGTTAAGATGATGCATAACTTGTGAGCGTAAGCTAAACCAGATAGGACAGGACAGAGAAACAAACTCACTAGGTTGAAGACAAGTCACAGAGGTTTCTTATAATTAGGGCCAAAGACCCTATACGGTTCTGGCCCAGCTTACTTGTCCGAACATATCTCGCTCTACATTCCACCTCTTAATTTAAGATCTACTGGGGAGGCCCTTCTCTTGGTCCCACCAGCTTCTCAAATGCATCTGGTGGGGACAAGGGACAGGGCCTTCTCGGTGGTGACCCCCCGCTTGTGGAATTCGCTCCCCAGTGAGATTAGATCGGCGTCCTCCCTCCTTACTTTTAGGAAAAAACTAAAGACGTGGTTTTGGAGACGTGGTTTTGGTCAGAATGGAGAACCAAGCGGCTGTAGAGATGCCCCCTGGGAGGGCACAGTCTGGAGAAAACAAATGGCACAGATATACTGATGAGCTTTTTTTTAGCTCATATGTCCAGTTCTGTACCAAACAAAGATATGGATCTCAGAAAACAAAGATGCAGGACTCAAGAGACAAAGGTGCTGATCTTAGGTAAAAAAGGGCTTGGCTGTCAATAAAAGTAAACAAATGCACATACTTTAAGATTCTGTTTCTGTGAAGAAGCGGCAGACTCTGAGCTTCAGGTGAATTGCATAAACATTTTGGGTTTATCTGACTGGCAAACGAAGTCACCTATCTTTGCATACATACAATTAATCTGATGATTACCTAAGAGAGATGTGTTCAACCTTTTCAATTCCTAGGAAATTATTTTAATAGGGTCACAGAGGGGTGGCTGTCCGGACTACATTTTGATAAATTTCTAAGGAGCAGTTTGTATACATTTCATATAAGAAATAGATACGGTACACAGTTTGAAAGATACAAGTTACACCCAAAAGAAATCATCAAATGGATACAATTTATTAAAAGATTTGGCACAATATAGTTCACAGGAGTACAGCTGCTACTGGGTTTATTCCCGATCTTCTAAAGCTTTGAATTTGTACAACTCTGAAAAAGGAAAAAAAACTCCAAATATTTATTTATGGTCTCTTAGTGAACTATAAATCATTGGGGGGGGGGGGGGGTACCATGGCTCGATCACACTATGGAATCATAGAAGTAGCAGATTTGCCAGGTCTTTAATCTTTGCTGCTGGTGCCTCATCAAACTACAACTCCCATGATTCCATAGCATTGGGCCATGTGATTTAAAGCAGTGTCAAACATAATTAATTCTGTAGTATAGATATGTCCTTGGCTTTTTTTTGCTTTGAAAATAAATAGGTAATTTTAGAAGAAAATTAGAGGAAAATAATTCTAGTAGCTGATTTTTGTTTATATGCATTAGATAACTATTATATAATTACAAAGCAATTTTGCTTGTTTACAATATACAGAGTGAAAACTAATAGCTGTGGAGGCCACCTTATGTTCTGATTTTGATTAAAGTTGTAGCTAACCGACATTTGAAGGATGTCCACTGTTATCCTTGTCTCTTAACTGATCTCCATTCCTTCTCAGTTAATTTGGTTCAAATTTATGGAAAAGAAATAAAAGCACATTTTAATATGTAAGACATCTCAACACTGACACTACTTCCTTGAACAAGCATCAAGGAAGATCAGAGATCAAGAACATGGATATCTCTTAATGATTCTAGAAGCCAGTTAACCATTGGAAATATTTTGCAATGCTTGGCATCAATCTAGCCTAGCTAAGCAAGGGAAGAGAATGAATTTGCTGCCTATAGCTGAAGCAGCTTTGTGTACCATCAGAGACAGGATGAAATAAAATCTAAGAGTCTGCCTCAGCCTTCATCTGCCAAGACTGCTAGGTAATATATACCTGTGAGACATACAACAGTTTCAAAATTCCAAAAGCAGACAAACAAACAAACAAACAACAAAAAACCTGCTACTCAGAAACAGGACCAACATTTAGAAGCCTGGAAGCAAACTCTCTACTTGTTACATTTCAGAGTTAATTTCCGAAGCACATCAAGTATAGCTATATTTCTAACTTTTATGAAATACATTTAATTATTTTGTCCATTGTGATTAAATATTGTAAAATATTCTACAGCATAACTTGGTAATGAAACTTCCTTTCTTAAGAATATGGAATGATGCCCTTGAAAAAGTGGGAGAGAGACTGGATTACCAGAATGATAAATAACACTGACATTCAAATCCTGATAAGATCTCCTTTTGTTTAGCAAATGATGGCAGCATCCCTTCTTGCAAATCTGACAAATCAATGTGTGCTTATTTAACTTTCAAAGTAATGCTTGAACCAATGATATCAGCAATCTACTGTAAAATGATGAATCAAAACAGATAAGCCTTGGGAATAGGTGAAAGATGACTTTTTATAATAATGAAATACATTTCCACTCTTCGACATCATATGATTACAACATACCATGCCTTGGCCTACTAATATTGCCTAACCCCTATGTCTTTCTTAGAAGGGCCAACACAGAAGGTGGTGCTGAGAAACTCCTTTTCAAAATTCAGATTGTTGGCATGAGGAGTTTCTCATGGCTTGGTTTCATTCCTATGCTTTTCAACTTATAGATAAAAAAATGTGAAAATGTATAAGGGAATATGTATGCAGCTTGTACTGTATGGGGATAATGGTCCTACTGAAAGCTCAGGTTCATAGTTTGGGTGCACTTCATGACACTTAAGCCCAGATTTTGGTATCATAGAATTTATTCCATAGTTGAAATAATGTATTTTTTAGCTGTACTGTCTTGTCTTGCATTGTCTTTTTTATACTGTAATAAATAAAAAAATAAAAAGAAAGAAATAATGTATTTTAGCTATTCTCAGAGATGTCACACAAAGCTATGGTTATACATGCCTTGATTACACCCGGTTTGGATTATTCTAATGTGCTTATGTGGGTCTGCCTTTGGAAATGGTTTGGAGCTTTATTCCAGTGTGCCAAAAGCTTGATTGGTTACTGCTTTATTTCCTGATGCATTTCAAAGTGATGTTTATGACCTATCAGGCACTGTGGCTTAGGTTCAGAGTATCTAAAGAATATCTCGTATATGAGCCTGACCAAGTTCTAAGATTCTTGGGGAAGGGCATTATCTCAGTTGTCATGATCACAGGCATACTTGAGAACATGGGGAAAGACATTCTCAGTGGCTGTTTGTAGGCCCTGCTCTTTGATTGCTAGCAGATAAAAGCCATTTTATTTCAACTGGTATTTGGTGACTAAGAGCTCGTTTACATACACTGCTGTGAGCTGAGGACAGAGCGTATAGAGACCTGTGAGGTCTCCAGCTACTTGGAGCATTTCTGCTCTGGTCTGTCCTCAAAATAAGCATCCTGTGTAGATGAATCCTAACAGGCTATACTTTTAATGCTGTGTGCTGTATTTTTATTGCTTTTGTTATGTTTATATGAGCTAACTGTTTTCAAGTACTACATTTATTTATTTGTTTGTTTGTTTATTTATTTCAAATATTTATATCCCATTCTTCTCAACCCCCAGGGGGCGGGGGCACAATATAAACACAAATTAAACATTGGTTAAAACATTAAATTATAGAATATTCATTAAAACATTATTAACAACAATACAACCACATCTAGATCCAATTCAGCATCCAGAGTCCCAGTTCAAAGCCTGTGCATTATCAGTTCTCATGAGTCATTGCAATTATTACTGCTAATCGTGCTACCCAAATGCCTGGTCCTATGGCCATGATTTGAGCTTTTTTTCTAAAGGAGAGGAGAGATGGAGCCGATTTAATTTCATTGGAGAGTATGTTCCACAGATGGGGGGCCACCACTGAGAAGGTCCTGTCTCTTGTCCCCACCAATCGAGAGCAGGGCCTCCCTCAACGACCTTAAACTCTGAGGTGGATCATGGATTACATTTTAATATAATAATCTAATTGTTAGTTTTTTAAAATTCTTATGGAATTTTCACAACAAGAAAGATTTCGTTTAACATTGTTGAAACATAAATTCTGCCAGCATAGCTATCAGGAGTTCTGAAGTGACGTGACAAATATAAGATGTGGGATGAAGGGTGTTCTCTGAGCAGTCAGTGGTCTTTTGATCAGGAAAATGGAGACTGTAATTGTATAGTCTAAAATCTGGTGTGAATGTCTCCTTTTACAATGTCCCAGGGTGATGTAACCTCTGTCTTTCCAGTGCAAATCACCACAATGATTTTGGCTACAGTAAAAGTGCATGCTACAAATGCAGTTCTACACTGACCATGCATTGCAGTTTGAAGCTTACTAGAGGCTAACCCCCCAGTTTATGAACTAAAAAAGACAAGGTACTCAATTAGTAGAAAAGATGGAGGAGGCATATCATGTCAGGATCGTGTGCAAGCTATACCCAGTTCATGCCAGCTGATGTTCCCTAAATGCTTGATGGTATTCTTTCATTGAATAGCAGTGAGCAGTTCCTGTTTCTTTGTCTTATAGGTAGGTCAGGTGATTATTCCCTTGGCTTTTGTAGTTTCAAGGAGAATATCGATTCAGTCTACATTTCCCTTCTGGCAAAGGATGGTGAATCAGCTTTCCCCAGTTGTTATTTTTGGGCTTGCTCTTTACTTCTTACTGTCCTATTCTTTTAAAAAATGGGATTAAATCTCCTAGTGGCCTTAGGCTTCCTGGCTGATGCTAGGAACTAGTGTGCTTCCTTTTTACTCTCCAGTTGCAAAAAATATTCAGTCCAGAGACTGCAATTGCCGAATTATTGCAGCTTGATACAACATTAACTGTCACAACCCAAAGGTATGGAATTCTGAGATGTGTAGTTTCATGAGATATTTTTCCTTCTCTGTCAGACAGCTCTGGTGCCACCATAAAAACAAATCCCAGGATTCTATAAAATGGAGCAATGGCAATTAAAGTGGTGTTGAACTGCTATAATTCTGCAGTATTAATTGGAGGTGAGTAGAATAAATGATAATTCTCTGGTTAAAATAGCTTCATGGGCTACCATCTCATTTCCTGTCACAATTCCAAGTACTGGTAATTACTTGCAAAGACCTTTATGTCTCAGTTCCAGGCTATCTGAAAAATTGTATCTATGTATATGAACTTGCCAGAATCTTAAGATATAGAGGTCAAGGCATTCATAATCACAGGATCACTTGGTTAAGAACATGAGAAAGAACCTTTTAAGTGACTGAACCCACTTTCTGGAATACCCTTCAGTAGGAAGTTAGGCTGCCCCCCCCCCCCCGCCCCCCTCCCCCGTCCTTTCGTTTACAGGCTGGCAAATACCTTTTCAGTTAAGCAAGTGCTGGACTCTTCTTACTGTTGTACATGCTTCATTTACCTCCTGTGTTCTCCATAGCACATTGTTTAAAGTATACATGTATACGAACAATAGTAAAGACTCATGGAAAATCTTTACTTCTTTTAATGTTTTGGATACGCACAAGTAAAATGGTGATGTTAAAAAAATAACCAAGAAATATAGACTTACAAATTGATATTCAACACAAAGAAATGACTCTAAGAAAGGAAAGAAGTCACACTTGAAGATTCGTGCCAAGAGGAACATTTAAAATTCTGAGTCACTTCTTTCCTTGACACAGAAAAGTGATCCCAACAACTACAGGGTAACATTTTGTGGAGAAGTGCAAATCTTATGCTTTAGTGACAAGGATTAATGCATGCTAGGTGAAAAGTGGCCCTATGCCTTATCTTTCAGGCATCAGGAGCTCAACACATGTGGCCTAGACAGATAACAGTAACAATCTGTCTTTTACAGAATTGTAGTTTAGCTTGTTTTAGCTGGTTTGGAGGAGAATAAATAGATTTATATGTACACAGCTCTTACCCTTTCAGCTCTTAATTTTAACGTTATGTTTACTCAGTTTGTAGATGTAGACGCAAGCATTTATCAGTTTCCAATAAAATTTCTTTTTGCATGCTGAGAACTCTGTGGCATAATGTAAAATAAACCATGTGTAGTTCACTTTTGATCAGCTCACTCACTGCTTTGCCAGATAAAGAAAATATGCCACACAGTGGAACAGTAAAGAACAAGTAGTTTACTCTTTGTAGTTCAGAACAACATATGTACAATGTGATCAGTTACTTCAACTCACATAATGTCCTTTTATGAGAGATTTTAAATGGTCTTTCTTTGTCCATGTGGAGAAACTCCTTCAGCAGCTCATGAAGCAAGAGCACACTCCAAAGTCAATCTCTTTCTTATCTCTATCTTATCTTTGCTTCTCTGCAAGCACCCGCACAGCTGAAGCCTGAAAATATGACTGTAACCAAAAGTCCCAGGCTCAGCCAGCTCCCTGGGCATTGCCCGACAATCAGCTTTGTGTATCTTATTTTACAGTTCACACACACACACACACACAAGTTGATTTCTTGCATGCTCCAACAAACTCTTAGGTAGTAAATTCTCAATACTGAAATGCAGCAAATGTTAATCTCAAGGCTCTCTAACAGGAGAAAGCAGCTAATAAGTGGTACAGTGGTAAGCACATAGGCAAATCCAAGTATGTTGACAGGAGAATCCTTTCTTATTTTAAAACTATTTCACCTGTTAATTGCTAGCTTAGGGTACACAAACTGATTTGTTAATGAAGCTATACAAGTTTGCTGAAATGGACAAATTGACAACATTAATTTTAAAAGTTTTTAAAATAGAATTTTTTTAAAAAAAGAAAAAAACTTTAGTTACTGAATATAGGAAAAAAAGTTAAGGAATAGCAGTAATTTTAGGTTCAAAATAAATACTTGAAATGTATTAGTAGACATGACAGAGCTTAAATTTTTTCCCCATAGGTAGTTGCATGTAAATAGTTGTATAGGTATGTACATTTTGGAATTTTATTGTTATATTATTTTGTTTTATTTATAATATGTAGTTCACCTCAAATAGAGTTTTATATTATTAAATTGTATTTGCAAGTGTGTGTGTGTGTGTAACCTTCACAGGATGAGTAGCTTGATCTGTACATACCTACTATTCAGGGTTACGAGCTCGATGTATCATTACAAAGAAGTCCCTCTGTTTCATAGAGACACAATGCATTGGAGAATAGTATCTAATAATAGACTAACTCATAGACAAACTAATTTCTCTGTGTATCTTATTATCTGTATTTAAAAGGTTTTTTTTATTTTATATTGTTGGATGATATAAAAACCCTGGCCATTAGTATCATGCAAGTAGTAACAACTAAAGACTGCAAAACTTAAATACACAAAATTAAAATTAAATTCCTTATTTTGAAGCCTACAGAATTAAAGAGTATGCCAGGGAAATTATGAACTACGTATGCTATTCCTCCAGATATCTACAGTGCAAGATGTTCATAATTATTGTAATTACTTATTTCATTTAATACAGCAAGTTGTCCCTAATATTAATATTAAATTTTACCCAGGTAGAAATATATTCAGCACCACACATAGAACAGCAAGCAGTAAAATCAATTAACATTTAACTGGTGACATCATGTTTTTTTTAAAAAACCCAAATCCTCAGCTGATACTTTTTACACAGACCTGCTGAGAAAGATTTTACTAAATGCGTGTTCTGAAATATAATTCTTGTCTAGAAATTATTGTAGAGCAAATAGATTTTTAATGTACATCAGACTGAGTACATAAAATGAAATAACATTGTCAGAATTAATGAGGCTGAGAATGATTGGCACCAGGTGTTAGTGGTGTTACATTAAGGATTTCAGATATTTATTCAAAGGGAAACTAAGTGTTTTGTCAACATATATCATATTCCTCTTCCCTAGAAAAGCTTTCCAGATCCTTAAAAGAGAAAGTTCTATGTCAATCATTCATTTTGTTCTATCACTCCATCTGTGTACTGTCTTAAAATGAGTAAACCCAAGCCATAACCAACACACATTCTTTATGGGAATATTTTGAATAACTTTAGTAAGTGATAAAAAATGATGTATACTACAAATGACGGCTTCATGAAAATACTTTCTAAGTGATATTTCAAACAGAGAGAATAAAAAAGGCCATTATACTGTATAACTCCTTTTTGCTGCAATGAAACACAGGAATGTGTGCAATACTTCACTTCTATCCACAATTTGACCAGGTGTAATTTTTATTTCATTCTAAAATCAAAATTTTACAGGTTGGTTACATAGTGTCTTGGCCTATAGATGGATAATGTGATACTTTTCTGGGAGAGCATGAGCATAATTTCTTCTGTTCTTTCATCCCTATGGCACAGATTCCATAGAGCCTTCCATTCCTTCCTAAAACAGTTTTGAGTGAAACCAAAACACTGAACTGGGCAAAGAGGGATCACCCACACTTGCATCTACTATTGCTGACCAACTATTGCCAACCTGTCATAGAGTATTGGGTTGAATGGTGTCATTTTATTCAATTTGGAATCTATTTAGTCGAATCTGGAAAGGAGAAAGAGGGGGGCACTGAGGCACCCATCACTCATGACTTCCTCCTTGGGATTCTCCTAGGCAGGTCTGAGTCCCAAGCACAATCCAATTACTGTGTTGATTTTCATCTGGCTGTCTACTAAAAGGGAGATAGAAAAAAACCCCACTTACAAATCATAGGTAGATTCAATCCCAAGTGTAGTCTCCTTCCCTACCCTGTGGGTCACAAAACCTAAGAAGCAGTTTCAGAATCCCCCTTTTCACTAAAAGGGTGTCAAAGTGTTCTCTATGGCTCTTATTATTTGCCACCCTCTACCTGCCAAGTGATTGCCTATTTAAGAACACCATCCTAAGCCAATTATCAAAGCCCCCCACATACAGAATGGTGCAGGCAAAAACAAAAAAAACCCTCCAAAAACCAAATAGAAAAAAACAATAAAAAACATAGGGAAAATCCAATTTGATTAAAAGATAATTCCAGGAACTACTTGGTTATAATAGGATCTTTTGATTACTAATTCTATGGCTTTTAAACAATATTTGAGGATGCCAGTTCTATAGAAAAAAAACCCTTTGACATTCTACAAACACAGTGATATTGTTCCTATGGGAAAACAATAACTCCTGCAAAGACCTAGAAACATGATTGATTTAAATCAGTGGTTCCCAATTTTTTTTGACTAGGGACCACTTTGACCAGGGACCACTCTCCAACTGTAGTACCACAAGAGTTGCAAATCGGTTTTGGTCAAGTTTAGATTTGATTTGGTTATTTGGGGTGCTGATTCAGAAAATTGCATTGAATAGGCCACATCAGCTCTAGTTTCTGATACAGAACATGCCATCCAATAGTCACCATTCACTCACCCACAAAAAACCATATTTAATAATCTAGAGCTGTTATGGTAGTAGTAATCTTTCATGGGTAGTTAGTAGGGCTGGGCAACCACGGAAAAATTTGTTTCTAAACTCGATTCGTTTTTAGGGGGTTTTTGTGTTTCGATTTTTAAAAGAATTCCGAAATTTTTCTTTAAAAAAGTTCGAAATTTATGAAATTTCGGAAAATACGAAACAATTACGAAACAATTACAAATCGATTCGTTAATGGTGGACGTGACCGCGCAATACGCTAAAAAAAACCCCAAATGGGACAGGGGGAACTTCTGAAGCTTCCCTCTCCCTCTGTTGTTGACCGTTGGTGTGATAATTATATTTCTTTTCACTGATAAAACAAACAACAACTATAAAACTTGCACCAGACATGCGGAAATAATAACGAAACAATTTCAAAACAATTTCGAAACGATTTCGAAACAATTACGAAACAATTACGAAACGAATTGAAAAATTCATTTCGATTTTTAGTTGCTCCTGAATGGTTCAATATCGCTTCGTTATAAAAAAAATAACGAATTAATAACGAATTATGAAATTAACGAACGAAACCGCCCAGGCCTAGTAGTTAGCCTCGCCTCTCCTGACATCCTTATTGCCTCAGCACTATAAGAGGGTTTGGTGAGACTAGTCACTCCCATTGCATGTGGTTTCAAGACAACCCTGTAGTAATGGTGAGGCCAAAGACCATATCTTTGTTCTTGCGGGCCAATGGTGGTCCACAGACCACAGGTTGGGAACCACTGATTTAAATTAATAGATTTAGATTTCAATATCTTATCAAGTTATGTGGCCAACAAAGGCCAGAATCTTGATGGTGTAGTATATTAATGTAAATATACAAACAGTGGGGAAAGGCATGTAGCCGGGGGGGGGGGGCTCGGGGGGCTTCAGCCCCCCCGAAATTCTCATGGTGGTTCGCGAAAAGGCCTTACTGGTGCATTATTTAAACTTATGTTTATTAATATCATGATTTGATCACCATTCTCAATATATCCCATATGTATGGGGGTATTGGGGTAATGATACAAAAGATTTGCTAGGCTAGACCCTCTTTCACTCAGACTCAGCCCCCCCCCCGAAACTCAGCCCCCCCGAAACCCCCCCTGAAATTTTTTTAGCCCCCCCCCTTCCTTCACCACGTCTGTGCAATCACTAATATAGTCATTCAATGAGATTCAGCCCCAAAACTACTGCACTCTTCTAGATGACAGATTAAATGTTGTCGTTCAGCGTGTTCCTCAAGTTGCTACTCCTAGTAGCAGGGAAAACGGGTCTCCTTTGGCGTCAGAGGGGGAACAGCAGTGTCAGCACATTAGAGAAATCATTATGGCTCCAAGCAATACTGACACGTTCCCAGGTTTCACTGATTGGGAAATGGGGGATGGGGAAGGGAGCAGAGGTGTAAAGAGAGTTGCTCGAGAACCTGAGTCTGAAGGGGAATTACAAAGGAAGCGTATTTGGGAAAAACTTTGTGCACCAACAGAGGAGGAAGATTTCTTTGGGTTTGAAAGGAGTTCTGGGACTGGGAGTGACATGGACGATGGTGAAGAGTTAAATTGGACCTGTGTGCAAAACATAAGGGATATCTGTAACCAGCCCACCTCTAGTGAGGAATTTGAGGGGTTCACTGAGGATTGGCAGCCAGGGGACTCTTGGCAGGATCTGAATCCTGATACTCGTTGGCAGAGGCGGAGGAATGGGCATTCAGCTGCAGGCTTGGAAGCAGCTGGGAGTGATGATGAGAGGGTGGGGAGCTCATCAAGCTCCGATGATGAATTGTAAGATATAAGGGGGTTCAGTTTGAATGGCAAGTTGCAGAAGGCAAAGTGTTGTGTTGTGGACATTAGTGTCTGCCAACTCTCCACCTTGGGTCCTGGGCTGTAGCCTGGTGTGCTCCTGTGTTCCTGTTTCCTGAGTGACTTCTATACTTCAACCTTGCTTCGCTACGGAATTGACTACGGACTGGTTTGACTTCGCTTTTGGACTCCTGGACTTTGCTTGTTAATATCTTTGTGACTTTAACATCTTTCAGTTTTGAAACAATGTTCTTTCAACTTTATAGACTGTTTTCTTTCTACATTTTGATTTTTAAGCAAATTGCTTCATCTTTAGTTTAATCTGGATTAAGAGTCTACACTATAATCCGGATTATATTTTAGTTTACTCTATTGACTCATTTTTGGTGCCAAATTGCTCCAGCAGACTTAAGCACTGCAATTAAGTGCTTTTCAAGACTTTTTGTTAACAATAAAGCTGTGTTTTACCATTTGAACTGTGTCTGGCGTGTTTAAAGGCTTCTGGGTTCTGACATTAAATAATCTTATTTATATAAGATTTACTTTCAGAGATGAGAAAAAAATATATGTTTAATTATTTGATGAACACTTCATCAAATGGTTTATTTTCAATATGGTTAATACTACAAATTCCAGCTCTGAAAAGTGACTAAATCCTTCTGCTAATAATAAAACAAGAATACTCCAGTACAACAAGAAAAATAGAAACAGGAACATGAACCACCAGGCACAGATATTTAAACTACTCACTTTCTTATATCAATATACAAGAAATGTATTTAAGTAATTGTTGCAATTATAAAACATAGTTTGAGATTTATCATCCAAGTCTACAATGACAATTCAAGATTTCAAAGTAAGTTCAATCTCTTTCAGAATTTCAGCTATTTGTTTCGAGTTCACTCTATACAATCTTTCAAACATCAGCTGTGAAGCACTATGTTGCTGTCATTATCCTCAATGTCCAGGATAGACAAGAGTCACTAGTCTAACTCTGAGGGAAAATTATTTTTTACCACTATTTATGTCACCTGTGATACATGCCCTTCACCTTTTAAAGCTTTCAAATTCTGAAATTTGTGTAGTAGCTGTCTTTAATATCCAGATGAGCAAGTTGCTGGTGACTTGAATTTGTGAACATTTCCTTCAATATCCATATACTATGTTTGCCTGCCATTTTTCCAATCCCAATTTTACATGTATACATGCAAATATGCAATCAAGGTAATTCTAAAGTAAGAAAAATAATAATACAAGGAAAGCCACATAAATTATATTTTAAAATTACCAGAAATTGTGGGCCTATACTCAATAGGTCTTATGTAACACACACACAACAAATTAATGCAGGTGTTATTTCATAAACAGCTACATAAATAAAATGAAAGTACTGTATATTATAAAGAATTACTAACAATTTCCATACTTACTATCAGGTTTTGAATGTCAATCTATATAAATAAAAATGTAATGTTTGTTTGTGGAACTAACGTAACTCAAAAACCACTGGGCAAATTGACACCAAATTTGGACCCAATACACCCATCAGGCCAATAAGTGACCATCACTCATAAAAATACTGGAAAACACAGCAGAAGGGACTTAAAAAGGCAAGAAATTAAAAATACATCAATAATAATAATTAGAAATCCAGCACTGCAAAGCTAGGCTACTGTTCCTGAGCATGCTCAGAAGATCATAGACATATAATGATAATAACATAGAATAATATAATAATAAACATATAATAATATAAATAATAAAATAATAAAATAATAATAATAGAATAAAAATAGAATCTATATAAATAAAAATGTAATGTTAGTTTGTGGGATGAACATAACTCAAAAACCACTGGGCGAATTGACACCAAATTTGGACACAAGACACCTCTCAGGCCAATGAGTGACCATCACTCATAAAAACACTGAAAAACACAGAGGAAGAGACTTAAAAAGCAAAAAAACCCACATTAGAACACATGTGCAAAACCACATATATATACACAAACACACACACACATATATACATACACAGAAATACACACACACATAACATATATATACACACAAAACACATATACACAGACTGGGCCACAGCAACGCATGGCAGGAGGCGGCTAGCGTTGTATAAAAAGATTGTCAACATTTTGATCCATTGTATATAACAGTACATCAGTTCATGAATAGAAATAACGTGTAAATATTATGACCTTACTTAGAGAAAAATTATATATATAAATGGAATGAAAGGCTTATAAAAATCAAATATTGAATGGCATTAGATTTGTGAGCTTCAGCTTGCTTTAATGAGCCACTCTAGGGCACTCTTTCTGGAAATGTGGATTTTATAAAAGATCTCAAGCCTTTGATAATCCATGGGAGAAATCAACCTGGCATCTCAGGGAATTTCTGTAAGAATATATCAACCTTCTAGTGTTTAGCAGAGGGAATAAAAGATGATATCAAGGGAAAGAAACAGAATATACAGCATTAACTGAATGCCAATGACTAGAAATATGCAAGTAAACCCTCTCAGTCCCAAACGTAGAAATAATTTAATTTTGCAGGTTTTGTAATACATTTTAATGCTTACCATGTTTGTGAAATTAAGAGAATGTCATTTCTGGTATCTTATAACCTCTGTTGCTATTTAAACCTGAATTGATTCAATTATGGGACTCTCCACACCAACGCAGTTGGTGGGGAGAGCGATTTGCCCCACCCCCTGAAGGGAGAGAATGGGAGGTTCCTGTTAGAACCTCCTGGAAGGGGGCGGGGGCTGGCTGGTCATGTGAGCCAGCCCCTTACCTCAGTCTTGTCTGACTTTCCGAGGAGACAAGACGTGTTCCGCGATTGCTCCAGGTCGGTTGGGAGCTCGTTGGGAAGGAGGGCGACGCTGCTCCTTCCCATCCGGCCTGGAGGATTGGGAGATCGTCGGGGCGCCGAGGGGACGGCGGACGCTGCTTCTTCGGCGGCCCCCGTTTTTCGTTTTTGTGCACCGCTGTTGAGAGGAGCGCGGTGCGCGCGCGACTCTCGCCGACGCTGCCGGGGGTTTTTTCCTGGCTGGTCGGGCGATGCGGCTGCAAGCCCCTAGCTTTGGCGGCGCCTTGGGGAAGGGCCGCGGCTTGTCGGCGGCCCTGGGCGCTTTGGGCAAGTGGCGCTGGCAAGGGGCGCGCGGTGGCGCGCAGCCGCGTCGCGCTCTTTTTGCGCCCGAGGGCGCGGGTTAGCGGGCAGCCGCGCGGTCGTCCGCCCAGCTATTTGATTTTTGGGTGAACGGCTGGGAGCGCGCGCACTGGGGGCTGCGTGGGGATTGCGGCGGCGCCCGAGCGTTGCAGCGCCATTTTGTTTTTTCTTTTGGTTTGGCGGGAACGGCCGCCATTTTGTTTTTTCAGTTAGTGGTGGCGGTCGCCATTTTGGGGCTCCTTTTTGGGTCCAGCGGCGGCTGCCATCTGGAAGCGGCCTGGCCCTTTCGGAATGGGGTTTAATTTGGGACTAAGGGTAGCATAGGCCTGCAGCTGGCAGCGGGGCCTGGTTATTCGTTGGAGTTTGGAGTTCTTTGGGGGGACTAGGCTTTTCATGTACATTACACAAGCATTTGTATACATGCACTTCGACATATTTCATGTATATAGATATGGCCTATGATTTATGTAAATGAATAAATCCATATACAAGGGAATTATAATAAAGGGATAGGTCACACACATTGTGCCATGGAGAATGGTACAATTTATTGGGAAGTAACCTGGCATTTGTGCAAGGGGCATTGTGAATACAAGTACTGATGGCACACTCCCCCCCCCCCCCATCCTGATTTGTCACTGTATAAAGGAAACAGGGGTTCCCAATGGGCATAGCAGTTGGTTCTTCTCTAAGTGGGGCTGCTATTGTGTGGAGGCCGGATACAGAAATGTGTCTTTCAACTCTTTGATTCTATAACGGGGGGTAGGGGTTTCTTCCCCCTTCTATCGCTGCTGTTGGGTCTTTTTCAACTCTTTGATTCTATGATGCTAAAGCAGCAGTATAACGATGTTAATGTGGACGGGGGTGTCGTTCTACTCTTTGATTCTATGTTTATATGGTGGTGGACTCGCACAATTGGAGTTGGGGTGGTTTGGAGGGTTGCCACCTAAGTATAGTGTTGTGGTGCAGGCGCTTATTGCAGTTTTTACCCCCCCCCTTTTTTATTTTTAGAATGCCTTCAAAGAAGAACAGAGGGGGCCCTAAGGGGAAGGGTCCCGCGGAGAAGTCGGGTCACAAGCGACCCTTGCGCCAGGACGGGTCATCGTCGGACGACGATGGGGTCTCTTTAGAAGAATTAGAGGCCCTATTGCAGCGTGTTAATCAAGTGGAAAGGAATAGGGGGGTTGGCTTGGTTGGGGCTAGTTCGGCAGGTCGCCGGGCAAGCAAAAAACAACTATTTAAGTCCTTGTTGTCCCGTGTTTCCATTTTAGAGTCGGCTTCGACCGTAGGGACAGATAGGGCGATCAGGCTTCCTGACCAATTGGCTGCTCCGGAGGCTGCGGGGAGTTCTTCTCTGGTGTCTTCAGCTGTGCAGACCGTTACCAGCTCCGAGGCGTGTCCAGTTGTACAGGCTGCGGCTGAGGCTTCAGTGGCTGCTGTGGCCGGACCTAGTCAGTCCGTGGCATTGGCCTCCGGGTCTAGTGCTGCGGCCGGGTCCACTCAGTCAGTCAGGTCGATGGCTGCTTCCTCTAGTGTCGGTGGGAGCGAGCAATTGGTGTCGACTGTCCCGGCAGGTAATTGCACCACACTAACATCCACATCTCCTGCACTTACATCAGTTAATACGGCGGCTTCAATTGCATGGCCGTGGGGCCAGGGCCGGGCTCATTCGACAGTGGGGATGCTATCACAGGGGACGGTTGGGAACCAGTCAGTGAGTGGTGTGGATCCTAAGTCAGGTGAAAAGTCGGAGGATGCCAACTCTCAAGCGATTAAGCCAGCGGCTGTTACTTTGGAGTCGGCCCGAACTGGGGAAGCTAGTAAATTCTGGGGAACGGCCAAATGGCCTCAGCAAGCAACCCCTACTGTTAGTCTTTCTGGCTTGGGCTCCCATTTGGCTTCAAAAACAATGGAAAAGATTTTAAGGAACGAATATGTGGATATTTTTTCCCTGTATTTTAGGGACATGGATAAGAAAGAGAGGGAGGAGCTAGACGAGGACAGTAAGGACAAGATCAAAAAGCGCAAGGTGGAGCAGAATTGGGAGAATTGGCTCCCTTGCTTTACAATGTATGCGAACCTGCTTTCTGATGCTGCCCCTGAAAGGGCTACAGCTTTGTGGCAGTATCAGAACATCATTAATAAAGCCTATGTTAGCGGCCCTCCTAATGCTTGGCTGGAATATGATAGGCGGTTTAGGACCGAGGCGGCTTCCCATCCGGATAAACGTTGGGATTTGATCGATGATCAAATTTGGATTGAGGTGATGAACCCCTCTAGGGCTTCCTCTGCTTTAAAAGCGGATAGTGGGCATACCATTCAGAATAAGGCAGGGCAGCCCTTTCGGCAGGGGGCTCCCCAGCAACAGTCTCAGCGACAAAAGCCTCTATGTTGGGAATTTGTTGCTCAGGGAGCCTGTTCACGTAAGGGATGTCGTTATTCCCACTCGTGCGCAATTTGTTATGGCACACACCCATCCAGAAATTGCCCCAAAGGGAGAGGGGCGAGGGGGAATCCCAGGGACACTCAATTCGTTAAGAAGCCCTCAGGACAGGCCCCAGTTCCAAAAGGGCCCCAGCCCAATTAAGTTGGAGCAGTTGAAGGTCTGGTTAGATAGGTATCCTAATAAGGGGTCTGCTAAGTACCTGTGGGAAGGTTTCTCGGAGGGATTCCGTATTCCGGCGTTGGGTCCGAGGTTCCATACTCTATCCCCAAATTTAAAATCGGTTATTGGTATGGAAGAGTTAGTGCAGCATAAAATAGATAAGGAAGTTCGTGAGGGAAGAGTGTTGGGCCCATTTGCTGAGCTACCTACGCCAATGTTGAGGGTATCACCTTTGGGGATAGTACCGAAGAAGACCCAGGGGGAATATCGCCTCATTCATCACTTGTCCTATCCTAAGGGCAAGTCGGTGAATGACGCGATTCCAGATGAGCAATGCTCTGTCCATTATGCATCGTTTGATTCGGCCGTGCAGCTGGTTCGGCGGTTTGGGCTGGGGGCAGAGCTGGCTAAATGCGACATTAAGTCCGCGTTTCGTTTGCTTCCCGTTCATCCGGCGGATTTTGAGCTGCTGGGGTTTCAATTTGGGGGTTTTTTCTATATCGACAGGGCACTTCCCATGGGGTGCTCCATTTCCTGTGCGGCCTTTGAGCAGTTTAGCACCTTTTTGGATTGGGCTGTGAGGTCCAAATCCGGAATGTCCGGAGTCACCCATTATTTGGATGATTTTCTTTTTGTGGGACGCTCCGGGTCAGGCAATTGCAGGGGTTTACTGGAGTCATTTCAAGAGCTGGCACAGGAGTTAGGAGTGCCTTTGGCGGAAGAAAAGACAGAGGGTCCAGCAAAGGTTTTGACCTTTTTAGGTATTGAGTTGGATACGGTTCAGCAGTATTCCCGGTTGCCCCCTAAGAAGGTGGCAGACTTGACAGAAAGGGTTCAACAGTTTTTGGGACGCAGGAAGGCCACTTTAAAAGAATTTCAGGAGTTAATTGGCCATTTAAATTTCGCGTGTAGGGTTGTTGCCCCAGGGAGAGCCTTTTTACGTAGGCTTTGTAATGCCATTTCAGGAGTTAGAATGCCCCATCACAGGATTAGGGTGACCCGTTCAGTTAGGGAAGACTTGTCCATTTGGATGGAATTTTTGGAGGGTTTCAATGGGGTTTCCTTTTGGAGGCAGGAGTTGAGGCTTCAGGATGCACTTAAGGTGGCATCTGATGCTTCAGGGGCAGTTGGTTTTGGGGTGTTTTTTCAGGGACACTGGTGTGCCGAAGTCTGGCCGGACAGTTGGCACACGCAGGGGATTACCGCAGATTTAACGTTTTTGGAATTTTTTCCCATACTTGTTGCTGTTACGGTATGGGTGGAGGCTTTTGCTAATTCGACTGTTCATTTTTGGTGTGATAACCTTGCCACCGTTCAGGTTATCAACACATTGACTTCCAAATCCAATAGGGTGATGGGGGCGCTCAGGCAATTTACGTTACACTGCTTGAGGCATAATATCTTGTTCAAAGCCTTTCACATAGCGGGAATTGACAATTCTTTGGCTGACGCCCTATCTCGTAAACAGATGGAGCGCTTCAGACAACTCGCGCCCAACGCCGACGTTCATCCACAGCGTATGCCAGGCCATCTTTGGCAGGTTGGCGGGACGAGGCGGTAATGGGTATGGCTTTGGCTTTAGCCCCAAGTTCACGGAAGTCTTATATGAGGGTGGTGGAGGAGTTTCATGACTTTAGACAGTTTTATCTGTTACCGTTTACAGTACCGATTCCTTATGAACATTTGGCGCAATTCTGTGTGTACTCACGCAGAAGGGGCCTAGCGCCGCACACTATTAAGTCCCAGTTGTCGGCGTTGGCCTACTGGTCAAAGGCACAGGGTTTTTCTGATCCTACAAACGATTTCCGCCTCCATAAAATCATTGCGGGTTGGGCACGCCAGCGGGGTCCTTCGCACGATAAAAGGGAACCTTTGTCTCCCACAATTTTGAAGGGATTGAAGGGAACATGGCCCAGGGTGTGTCAGTCCGAGTATGAGCAGCGGTTATTCCATGCGGCGGCCTTGACGGCCTTTTTCGCTGCTCTTCGGATAAGTGAGTTGCTTGCCATGTCTAAGAGGGATGTTTCTCAGCGGGCATTGGTGTTATCGGATATAAAACTTACACACGACACCCTCCAAATTCTAGTACGTTCGTCCAAGACGGACCAGCAAGCCAGGGGCGCTATAGTTACATTGGACAGATGCAGCGACCCTGAGCTTTGCCCTGTTTCGGCTATGGCACAGTTCTTTCAAGTCAGGTCGCAGGCGGGAGGATACTTGTTTTGTCATCATGATTCCACCCCCCTTACAAAATACCAGTTTTGGGTTGTCACTGACAGGGCGCTGAAGATGCTGGGGTTGGGTACTCATAAATTTGGAACTCACTCCTTTCGGATTGGGGCAGCATCTTCGGCAGCGCACTTGGGTTTCAATGTGGAGGCCATCAAATCAATAGGCAGGTGGAAATCGGACGCCTATAGGCGTTACGTTCGCTCGGTACTTGTGTGAGTTTGTCGTTTCTCTTTCAGAGTTTGCCAGGCTGGCGCATAGATGGAGAATCCTTGTTTGTGGGCATAGCTATGTCCACTGGGCGGAGAGATACGCCAGGAACTCGTCCTTTGGCCAGCATCTGGGTTGCGCTTCCACTGCATTGGTCGAGTGGAAGGGTGTTCGGGGCCTTCGTTGGGACGGTTTGGTTCCCTTGTTGTTCCAGGACAGGAGCAGGCCCACTCCTGATGTTTTGGTGCTCCATATTGGAGGTAATGATCTGGGACTGCTTAACGGCAGGGCCTTGTATCTGCAAGCACGTGCTGACATTTTGAAGATCTGGCAGGCATGGCCCAGGGTTCACATCGCTTGGTCGGCCATTATTCCACGCCTTCGGTGGCCAGGAGGTGGTGATGTCAGGAAGCTCGAGAAGGCCAGAAAGCGTGTGAACCGGGCCATGCGCACGGCTTTAGCACGGGGCAGGGGGTCTTACATCCCACATAAGGACATCACGCACGACAAAACACAGTTTTACCGTTCTGACGGGGTTCATTTAACTGATTTGGGCAATGCACATTTCTTGGCCGATTTGCAGTTAGGCATTCAGCAAGTTTTAAGGGGCTTGGTGGGGGATGGGGGCGAAATAGACATTTGCCCCCAATCTGTGGCGTAAATAGTTCAGGAAAACACTGACATGGAGGTATACTCATGGCACCCATTAAGGGTGGGGGGCACTCTACAACAAACACTCACCTTCAAGTCAACAAATGGGTGAGGGGACATCCATTGGCCCAGTAAAGAGAGAAGCTGATATCAATAAGCGGACACAGGCTTCTCCAGACTTTTACCTTCAGGTTGCCTGGTTGGGGATCCAGGGCACACTGACATCACACACGCAGTAGCTGGGGACGCTGACTTAGCTTGCCACCAAGTTCCTTGACACTTAGTTTAGTTCAGGTAAAGTTAAATAGGTAACATTCAATAAAAGTTGCCCAATTTGAATCCATACTTTGTTGTCTGTCTCGTTATTTCAGGGGTTAAGGGGCAAATATTCATTTTTATTAGCCTCCTATGATTATTTTCAAATATTTTATTTTCTGTCTTGTAAGCATCGGAAATGCTTCCACTAGACCTACAATGTTGATATGACCAGAGAACTTTTATCCACATAAGCCAAATTACTCATAACATAGATAAACTAAAGGCATATTTTTAATATCCATGATACTTAGGGGTCCTTAACAAGATTAACAAGGTTAAGATCCATCAAGATTACTAAGATCATCTGGAGAGGCCCTGCTCTCGGTCCCACCAGCCTCGCAAGCGCGCCTGGTGGGGACGAGGGACAGGGCCTTCTCAGTGGTGGCCCCGCGACTCTGGAACTCTCTCCCTCTGGAGGCCAGAACCGCCCCATCAATCCTAACATTTAGGAAACGGGTGAAGACGCGGCTGTGGAGTCAGGCCTTTGAGGAATGAGACAACATCATAGAACTCTGGATGGAAGTGGATATAGATCCATCTTAATAGGACGACTGACCATAGTAGTTTTATATTTAGTGCATTTTAAAGTGGTTTTGTAATTTGTGATATATGATATTTTAATGAATGTATATGTTTTTATGGCTGTAAACCGGGCTGAGTCCCTCAACGAGGTTGAGAAGCTCGATATACAAAACTGTGAAATAAATAAATAAATAATAAATAAATAAGATCCTAAAAGCGATATAACCATCGGAAGGTTAAGATCCTAAAAGTGACATAATCAGTGACAGTCATCTATAAATGAATAACCCATCATACCTCAGTTTGTAATCCATGATTTCCATTATCTTTAAGCATTTAAATTAATTGAATTTAAGTATATGGAGTGTTGGATAAAGATCTTTAAAACAATATTTAGCAATATTATGATAGTGCCTCATGCATTGTTGTTGCTTGTACCTTCAAGTCATGATGTTGCCTTTTCCTGAGAGAGTATGACTTGTCCAAAGTCACCCAGTGGGTCAAAATGGCTAAATGGTGATTTGAACCCACCTCTTCAGTTATTGTCCAACACTTGAACCATTACACCAAAATAAATATTTTATTTCAGTTTAATTCTAAAGCGAAATAAACACCAACTCTTCATGAGAGAAACATATTTTTAATTTGCAGAAGAACACATTTGATCCTAATTTATTGTTCTCTTTCTGTCGTTTGGATGTTTATGTCATACAAAATCCAAATGATGTGATGACTAAAAGAAGCACTGTTCTTATCCTGCTTTTCTGACTTAAATACACACAACACAGGTCATTATATTGAAAATACTAGCAATTACAAAAATATAAATGCAAACAAGTTTACAATTTTGTTAATAAGCAATAGCAATGAAGCCTAACTGAATGTCCAAATTATTCTTGAAATACAATTCATTGAGATGAAAGAAAGAGCCTTTTCAATAGCTGTGCACAACTTTGCATGTCTCTCACAAAATAAACTGGCCTTGTGACTTTAGTGACCTTTTCCCATATTGAAATACACGCCTTTTATCATTTTAGACACATTCTTTACTATGGCCATTGTCATATTTGCCTTACAGACTGGATGCATGGATTAGAATGTTCTTTCCTGTTTGGCAAGCAGGAGGAATTCGAGCAATGCATTTAAAAGGCATAATTGTTAACGTCTGAAAAAAAGATGGGGAGACAAAGGAAGTAATTGCAGCAGTTGTACAGTATAGCATGCGTTCTTCTTCTCAGGCTGGACAGCCATCTGTCGGAGTGCCTCAGCTGTGAATACCAGCATGGGCAAGAAAGCTGAACTGTAAGACTCTTGGTGCTCTTTGAACTCTACATTTTTATTATTCATACTTATTTCCCATGCTCAACTGTGTAGGGTGGTTTGCATTATATGCAGAGGCGGCCCTGGGTAATTTTCAATGGTAAGCAAACAGTATTTTGGCGCCCCCCTCCCCAAACAATCACTGATATATATTTTCTGTTTGTCGTGGGAGTTCTGTGTGCCATATTTGGTTCAATTCCATCATTGGTGGAGTTCAGAATGATCTTTGATTGTAGGTGAACTATACATCCCAGTAACTACAACTCGCATATGTCAAGGTCTATTTCCCCCCAAGAGTGCCTCAAGAGCGCCCCTGGGCAAAATCAACTGTACTGCAAATGCTTACTTTGCGTAATGGGTTGAGCCGCCTCTGATTATATGTCCAGGAGTGGATTAAAGCTTTGTGATAACAAAAAGTTATCAAACTACCATATATTCAGTCAGAAAGATAGAATGATATACTGGTCAGAGTGCAGAATCAGGAAACCCAATTTTCCACTCAGTCAGAAAGCTCAGCTAGTGACCTTCAGACATTCAATACTGCTAGCTTAACCTTCACAATAGGCTTGAAACCACATACTACATTCTTAACTCTTAGGGAGATGAATAGGCTGAAAATTCAATAAATAAACAAAAATATCAAAGGAGTTAACAAAGCACTGTAAAATAGCACTTGTATAGTTGTCTAGGTATCATAGATCCATTACGCTATGCAACAAAATTTGTTTTTTTTTCTGTTCCTAGTTTAATTACATGGTACTTACTTTGAAAGTAGATAGAATTACAGAATCACAGAATCAGAGAGTTGGAAGAGACCTCATGGGGCATCCAGTCCAACTCCCTGCCAAGAAACAGGAAAATCGCATTCAAAGCACCCCAACAGATGTTACACTACAGAAACTTCATTCTTGTGGCTGCCACAAACTATGCTGAATTGGTTGGGACTCTATGAGATATTCATTGTAAAACTATAGGAAGATGTCCACGAGTCTATGAAAGAACCAATTAGGAAATGATATTTATAATCCAGGAACAAATATTGTAGTGTTATCTATCCACACTTAGTTTGGGTAAGATCTACATATTGGGTTTTCCCCTTTGGCCAAACCATTTGAAAGATTAAGTGAAGAATCATTTTTTCTAGTTCATCACAATTTCATTTAAAACCAACTATACATCATTTTCACAAACCATAAAAAATTGACTTGTACATGGATCCATTTTAGCTGTTTTCTTTTGGCTTCTTTAGCTTGTATGGCTTCTCCAGAAGGCAAGGACTCAGCCTCCATGTTTTTTTTTTCACTTGATATGGCCCACATGGCTGGCAGGTGCAGCTTCTTCCCTTCTATTCTGGAGCATGTGGTGCATGCTTCCTTTAACCCGTTGCTCACCCCAGACTCCCCTGAAAGGAAGAAAGGAAAAGAGCCCAGGAATGGAAAGGGGAGCCTTGTAAGTTCCCCATTGCCACCAATTGGCTGGATCTTTCCGGATCTTCTGGCTGCCCAGCTAAAAACAGATTTTTCCATTAGCCGATTTCCAGGAGGTTTCCAAAAACAGATCTGGGAACTCAACAAAATTTTCATACCAAAATCCTCCAGCTGAATTGCACAAGCCTAATAAAAATGTCTTGAGATGAGAGGTGTTTTATTGTGCATGGAAGGGGTGTGTTCAAATATTTGTTCTGAGCTGCATTGTCCTATGATTCTGGTGCAGAAGGCTTTTTAAAGACATATCTTCAAAACATTTTAAAGATTGAGTTAACTAATGTGAACCAAATAATAAATGCTTCCATATTTCAAAATTCACATATTGCTTCTTTCTTTTGTACATGTTTATTTCTAATGCCAGTCAGATACAGAGAGAAAAAGTATCTTGCAAATAGTGACTGTGGGGTTTTAGATGTTGCTTGGAAGGTGACTGTTAACATTGATTGGAGGACTTCCAGTAATACAGAGGTTAAATAATTTGAACTAGATATTTAAGTCAGGTTTGACACTGAATGAATACCTTAGTAAGTTGTGCTTAACCTCAAAAGATGCAACCCCTTAAAATATGTGCACAGATTATAGTTATTTGGATTTTCTCATCAATTTATTATTTTGAAGATTATTTTATTACTGTACCTGCAACAGATTTCTTTAAAACAAGTTAGAGCAATAAAATGAATTACTTCTACCCAAAACAAAGAGTTAATTGTGGAACTAAATTTAGGTCCCTGGAAGGAGATTGGTGGTAATACTACTATGAGTTTCATTTTCTAGAAGGCTTGATCATGTACAACAACAACCTGAAAAGGTAAAAGTAAAGGTTTCACCTTGACATTAAGCCTAGTTGTGTCCGACTATGGGAAGTGGTGATTATCTCCATTTCTAAACCGAAGAGCCAGCATTGTCCATGTGGCCGACATGACTGCATGGAGCACCATTACCTTCTAGGCAAAAGTGGTACCTATTGATCTACTCACATTTGCATGTTTTCAAACTGTTAGGTTGGCAAAAGCTGGGGTTAACAGCAGAGGCTCACTCTGCTCCCTGGATTTGAACTGATAACCTTTCAGTCAGCAAATTCAGTAGCTCAGTGGTTTAGCCCACTTTGCCACTGGAATGATCACCTACTACAACAACCTGAAAATTCCCCAAATTCATAATTTTTAGGAATAGCCTAAGAAGTTTCATTAAACAGAACTTAAATGTCTTCCATTTTATTACTGTTTATAAATCCTAAATTTCTAAGTCCATGTTACAATTATTCATTATACTTATTCATTTTTAACAATATGATCAGTCCTCATTAAAATACTAGGAGCCCCCGGTGGCACAGTGGGTTAAAACCCTGTGCCGGCAGGACTGAAGACCAACAGGTCACAGGTTCAAATCCAGGAAGAGGTGGATGAGTTCCCTCTATCAGCTCCAGCTCCTCATGTGGGGACATGAGAGAAGCCTCCCACAAGGATGATAAAAACATCAAATCATCCAGGCGTCCCCTGGGCAACTTCCTTGCAGATGGCCAATTCTCTCACACCAGAAGCGACTTGCTCCTGACACGACAAAAAAAATTAAAATACTTATTTTTCTATTATTTATATACACTAGGAAATCTCCAACCATAAATGATAACTTTTAGACTAAATAGTATTTTTGCTTATTTCAGATTTCTAATTTCTATATAGCCTCTCAGGCTTTGTAGTTCTGGTCTGTCTGTCAAAACAGAGTGAACACAACTCCGTTCTTGTATATGTGTGTGTATGTATGTATGTATGTATGTATGTGTATATAACATCATTAAATCCTACCCCATGGATATTCTTCAAAAAGACAACACAACCACCAAATATCAGGAAAGAAATTGATTGCCAAAAGATTGAAACCCGGTTGTAAATGGTTAACCAGAAGGGTTTTGCAGCACCATTGAGGGAGTCTTTCATCTTCATTGATGCCTGAAACAATGCCTTAAGCAAAGACTAATTAAAGAAAAATAGGTGTTCTTTTTGATTCCTCAAGCAAAGGGGGGGGGGGGTGCGAGGGGCACCTAACACAGTCATTTTGGATTTGTAACATCTGTCTGTGAACACATCTATTTATTTAGCAACCAACTATTAAGAGTAGTAATAGCTGCACCAGATTCAAAATGGCAATAGCTATTTCCTGGGACTAGGTCCCACTGAAGTCAATGGGATATACTTCTCCATAGACATTTAAATCATTGTGCTGTCAGTTGTGCTTAGGGTTGATTGCTCCAATTTAAAAAATCATATGGATCCAGACATTCTTCTTACATAATAGAAGGTTGTGTGCACACATCAGATGAAATACGCTGTTGTATTAACAGGTCTTACTACTCATCTACTACATATCACACCTACATGAACAGAACAGGAGTGGACATATGAATTACAATATGAAGTCAGAAGAGTATGGTCATAGGAACAGTAGAGAGAGTGGAAGAAAATGGCAGTAGCACAGAAATAAAGGTGGCTGTATCGACACACCTGTCTAAAACACAGATGAGTGAAACAAAGTGGCCCCACAATTCTTGTGGACAAAAAAGAGAGTGTTTTGCAGAAATCTACTTGCTAGTGTAATTGCAGCAGCTGGACTATCTAACCCCTATCAGTCATAATCTGGAATAGTGCCACTTTCTATTAGCCAGGTAATAGGGGAGCTGAAATTATTTATACGAGCTCATGTGAACCACTCTGTTTGCTCCAATGCATTCTGATGACTTAATTAGATAGTCAGTGTAACACATGTGGCTTTTCAGTCAGGTTCATCACAAAAGGCCAGTTCATCAAAGCAGGAGAGTTGTATACTATAGAGCTAGATTAGAAATACGGATTTCTTCATTACATACCCTACAGCTGACTGTGCTTCTTGGTTTGTCACCATCTATTCAGACCTAATAAAACCTCGTGCTGGATGAACTAGGGCTAATAAAGAGACCTTGAATTCAAGTACAGCTGGCAATCTTTTCTTTATTAAGACCTGGCAGTATACATAGTGAGAGCATCTACAAGGCAGGGCACGTGGGGTGGTTTCTTATTCTCTGTCTCCCAGTCCATTAATATCTGCCTTTTTTCGGGCATGACATTTTGGCTGATAGGATTTTCCAACCCTTTGTTATTCTCACAAAAAGGCAAAGAATAAACAAAGGTCAACTCTTAGAGCTGGTGAAAATGAAACATACAAAGGGCTTAGACAATTTCTCCATGTCAATCAAAATAAAAAGGAAAGAGGAAAAAAGTATGATGATTGACAACCTGTCTACTGAAAGAATTACCTTATAAATGCAGAAAGCTTTCCGTTTAAAGATATTGTTTCTAGTTTCTTTCTTTCCAGAGTTAACTGCCTAAAGCATTGATGGCAATTGATTTCTCCAGATATCATCAATGGAACTTCCTTCCAAATGTGAAGAGTTTAAGAATATAATTGACAAGAGCAGCAATGAGTGAAGAAAAAGGCCCTTCAGTGTTTCTTAGCAATATTTACAAAAGGGTATACAGTGATTGGCACATGTCATGGAGTTATCATACTTAACTTCTAATAAATAAAACTGTAGTTTGACATTTATCTTGCACTTTCTGACTTATGATAGTATGAAAGAGTGATTTTCCCAGCCACAGCTTAATATAACATACAGCAAACACACATAAACGGCATAAATGACATATGATGTTTGCTTGAGATAGCTTGCTCCAAGACTACACTTTATTATGATGGAATACATTATAAAGCTGTCAAATGTAAGAAGCAATGCAGTAAATTAAACAGACAATAATTATTAAGGAATGTTTGATAATATTCTGTTTACTTGGTAGTTGAAAAAATTATAGCTATAATAAATATTTAACAAGTTAATGCAAACAAATGCCTCCAGTGCAAATTGCTACAGGTATATAACAGTTCCTAACAGATTTCTTGCTTGTTCTCATAGTCTGCAAAAACCAATGAAATTTTGAATCACATTCCCAGCAGACGATTCATTCCCCTTCTGAATTGGTTTACCATGTCTCTACCGAGTGTCATAGATTAAACTGAGAATCTTTATCATACCTGAATGCTTTCAACTTATTTCATTTATTAATTTACTCATGGTGGCAAAACCAGCACCTATATAATGCCAAAATACAAAGTTAGAAAGTCTCAGAAGGTGTGAATTTAATGCAACAATAATGCGATATAGCCAAAAAAGAGGACTACAAAGCTGTTTACACAACAGCACATCCTGCTTTCTTTTGAGGAACCCTGCAGGCTCTTGAAAGGCATATTGGGAAGAAATAGATAACTTCCTGAATAATGGACTGTGTTATAGGCATCAACAATAGAAACAAAAAACTGGAAAAAACGGAACAGCCATACCCTGAGTATTCCAGTATTCAATGTTATTGCCTATTAAATGCTCAGTATGTTTCTTGTTTTTAAAGATATCCATCAAGAAAACTAGAGATTGTCTCCTTAATTACAGTAATATCCTATTCTTTTAGAACTTACATTGTGAAATTAGAATGAATATTAAGTATCTGTAAGGTAAAGGTAAAGGTTTCTCTTGACATTAAGTCTAGTCATGTCCAACTCTGTGTGGTGATGCTCATCTCCATTTCAAAGTTGAAGAGCCATGCGGCCAGCATGACTGCATGGAGTGTCATTACCTTCCCGCAGAAGTGGTACCTATTGATCTACTCACATTTACATGTTTTGAAACTGCTAGGTTGGCAGAAGCTGGGGCTAACAGTGGGAGCTCAACCTGCTCCCTGGATTCGAACCGCCAACCTTTTGGTCAGCAAGTTCAGTAGCTCATTGGTTTAACCCACTGCACCACCAGGGGGCCTCTTAAATATCGACACCAACCTTTAATATACAAATTCTTTTAAAAAGAGGAAAACTATTTAGATTTTAAAAGTATAAAACAGCACAATCTGGTATTGTGGAAATATTTCCTATTTTGAAGAAGTAGGGAAACACTTAAATAAAGCAGCAGTCAAAATGAAAGTCTTATAATAGATTTACTAAAGAGAACCTCTTTGGACTTTATTGCACAAAACTGTTACTCCACGGCAGTTGTGGCACATGTTGGCATAAGCACTCTCGCTATCACAAAATCAATGCATGAGCACTTTAATACATTATCTGATTTGCATGTATTTACAGAAATTAGAAATGGCTACATCACAAGCACTTTACTGTATTTCTTTAGATGAATCTAATCTAGTTGTGTGCGTGTTTTTGCAGAATAGTTTAAAACCTAGGGTAGTCATATATATATATATATATATATATATAGAGAGAGAGAGAGAGAGAGAGAGAGAGAGGCACTGACATAACACCGTTTGAATGGTTCAACTACTGCATATTTCTGACCTACTTCTGCACATCCAGAGCCAATTTTGACTTGTGACTCTCAAATGGAACCCTGTTGTTCAACACTTTCCTATTAGGATCCAGAATTGAAAGAACAAAAGATTCAAAATTGGCACTGAGCAAAAGCAGCTGAATTGACACTTGTATCTATGCAATTAAAATACCACAACTTTAATTGCTAAAACTACATCTATGCAATTAAAATACTACAATTAATGTAAGTATGATTATCATTTCACAGCTCTTTTCTATGGTATTATGAAACTTAGTAAATACATATTATTTTTAAAGATAATGGCTAATCTACTTCAATTATAATTTTATTATGTTATCTTATTAAAACTGACTTTAACTAGTCATTAGAAACTATTGCTTTATTAATATTCAGAAAATGTAAGGCACAACTGTGAAGAGGTGCTAGGCTGATAGCTTCAAGGCAGCCAAGTGAAGCTGTGAAGAGGGTATTCAAGGTAATAAAATGCATCAAAATGCAGATGCTTGTCTCTGGAAAGATTCTGAGCATTTCATGACCATTTAATGTAGTTTTAAAAACAGGTTTTGAATAAAGTGCTTTGGCTGTGCAGTGATTACATAGGAAATCCTGGAACCAGTTTGAGACCCAAAACCACAAGAACACTGATGCATATTTTATTTCACAAACCTCTATGGGAATTTGTTGTCTGGCCACTGCAGTTTGAAGCTAGCATTGAACTGCATTAAATGGTCAGTGTAGATATGGCCTCAGACAGGGTTTAAACTGTATGCTGGCATAGACAGGATTTTGAACTAATTTTGAACTGAGACAGAGGTTTGGATTTGAGAAAGAAGCAAACATGATTCATAGCTTTTGTGAGCTTGAAGAACATGTTCAAGTTTAATATATTTTTCTACTATGTTCGATAATCTTACTGACATGAAAAAACCCTTATCTTTGGCTGTCTGTCAAGCTTGAATTGGCATTAGGCCAAGCGTACCAAACTAAAGAATCCACACAACAATGTAGCACAAGTCTACATTTAAAGGGATCACTTGAGGCCCAATAACCCAATTCAGCAAGGCAATAATTGGAGGAACAAGGCCAGAGTGAATGGCAGAAGTAGCAGGGATTGGAGATTTGGGGCCATTCAGGGCAATCTGTCACAACAACTCTAAAACTAAAATAAAACAACTTTCATTTTCCATTAGTTCAGCATAAATAAAAAAATCTATATTTTTAGACTTATTCTATGTAAGGAAAGCAAAATAAATGCAATGTCTGTATTTTAATTCAACTCTACAATAATAATAGTAATATAGATCCCTTTTCCCCATCACCAGCTGGACAGAAACAGGGTGTGATGGCTGGCCAGGAAAAGTAATTTCTTGGTAGAAGTCTGACATTTCTCATGCTAATTATATAACAAGGGACAGCATCAAGATGCCACCTGTGATTTTATGCTGGAGCTAATTTAATGGCAAGAGCAATACAAAGAAAACAGACTCTGAACAGAATTCTGGATATATGGCAAGAGCACGGTAGCTATTCTTGTATGAACAATTATGGAACAATTATAGCTAAAATAGTCTTGAAATTATTTTTAGGGCAAAATTGTAATGAATGTTGTTACGATGTTATTGGTAGGGTGCTTTTCCTCAAAGGTTGCTTAATCAATAGATTTGAATGTCAATTAGGCACACTGTTTCCAAGTCTGAAATGCACATTGGGAAAGCCTACTTGGCTGTTTCCCCTTAAACTAAGCATACTATTTTGTTTGAATGTTAATGTCATGGTTCTGATGTCAGTTCTCTTGATAGTGGTACCAGCAAAAGACAGTAGGACTAGCACTGAAAATGGTTTTGGCAGGCTCCACGATCTATGAACCTGATTAAAATCAGCGACATTTGTTTCCATATAGGATCAAGTTTTTAATTATGCATTTCCCTTGAAACATTGAAACAGTAACCAGTCCTACAATAGATGTAGATATCAACTCCATCTTAATATCCTCTTATGCAACACTACTGAAAGTTACACATAGCATAAAAACTATACTCCACTGTAATTACTGCATCATTACATGGGTTGTGCTCACAATGTCCTTTTTGCTTAAATTAGTTTGTGTGTAAAAAAAGAAATAGATATAAAGTTGCTATAAAAATATAAATTTTTAGAATCTGATAGAAGAAATTTTGTCTCTAAGAACGTTCTGGTGCGAGAAACCATTATCGAGAGAGATAGAGAAAACTGAAAGGAAGATTTGAATATGTCACTGCAGAGTAATAATGTTATCAGCAAATTAAACTCTGTTAGATTTGAACTCAATGGATTTATCCTTCCTCCCTTTGATGTATAATTAGCACATCACAGCTAGCAAGTGTATTGTCACATATGACTACTGTTGTGAAATGGCTCACTCTCCCCCCCCCCCCGAATATTGCATATATTTTGTTTACTGAGATATGTCATAAATTCATTGCTTCTACTATTGCAGTAGTCTTCAAAGAAGCAATCGTGCCATTATGTTAGAGTATGTTAGAGTAAAAAAAAAAAAGAGGGAGAGAGGGGGAAAAGAACACATTTGGCAGTACCCCCAGGATTAAGCATTTTTTTAAATTTTAGCATGAACATTCATGGATATAAACCCACTTTTTCAGCTTTAATGCAGTGGTTATTAAGGCCTCGGGTATAAAGCATATTTCTACAGTAGTGAGAATGGGAGAGAATGTAATAAAAAGCAGAAAGAATGTGAGAAAATCCACATCTTGGATCCTATTACATCCCATCTGATTCCCATAACTATATAAATATGCTTTGTATCTAAGGCCTTAATATCATTCTATACTGCATTTGAAGTAATGGGTTTATATCCCTGAAAGCTCTTGCTAAAATAATAATCAAATAGTCTTAATGTGCAGCCACATACCTAATTTCTCCCCCCGCCCCTTTCTCCTTTTTGTTTCCTACAATGTGGCTCCATCTGCACCTGCAATTGACAACTATACTCCCATACATCCGACAAAGGGGCTTCTACTCTATGAATATTTATGTCACAATAAATATGCCTCATATGCCACAAGACTGCTGTTTATGCCATTATTTCTGTGTACTATCATGTTTCATTGTGCAACCTGTAGAAAAACTGATCATAAATATAAATTTCTCTTCAACAGACACTTAGTTCTATTTCACTCACCTGACCTCATTTATTACTGAGTCGGCTATTCATGATTGACTGTGAAAAGGGTATGAATAGAAAATCATTCAATACTGCTTGAATCTTGAACTCTTACAGTTCTTCAAAATCTATCTTCTCCAGTTTGGAACCTTCATGCTTTATATTACCATACATATAGAAGGTGTACAGAGATATAGTTTAAATAAATAGATATTTCCAAGTAAACTTGGCTGAAGGAAATTTTGAACATATATCTCATTTCCTGTTTTTTGGAAGTAAATTTGCATTGGGTTTTTTCTTTTGTACTATTGTCTTAATGTGGCTATGCATTGTTTCTGGCTATTGTCATAGTCTTAATGTGAAACACTCACTGTGGGGAGAGGGGGCGAGATATAAATAAAGCATTATTATTATTATTATTATTATTTCAGTAAACCTTCTCTAAAATTCATAACTAATTGTGACTATAAAATGATTGGTTAAACAACACGCTGAGACCAAAAGGTTATGTCTCACATATTATTAATGCATCTTGTTTATAAATTATTTATTATGTTTGCACTTTCCCTTTTTTAGAACTAGTAATATATAGCGCTCACATCCATATATCCATGGGTAGCAACACAACACTGTCAATGTAAAATGGAGAAAATTCAATAAATCATAATCATCAGAGTATCTTTCTCATAGAAAGTGAGAGACATTTGCACCAACAACATGTATATTATACAACACACAAAAATATAGCAACATTTTGGATATATTAAATTCTACCTGAAATAAGCTGACCCAGTAACTGATGAATCGGGGACAGGCTGAGTACAGCTACCACGACAGTAAAAGAATAATGTTTCCATTTCATGTTGCTTCTGTTCTTGCATCACACCAGTCCAACAGCACTTTTAGAAGTATTATCTGTAACAATATCATGGGAAAAGAAAATTTAGTAATAGTTTACACAATTGATAGGGATGGAAGATAGGACATTACTGGTTCCTGAACTTCTGTCCTAAAAAGGTTAGAACAGCTACCTCATTGCAGTCTTTCCATTAGCAAGTAAATAAATACTTCTTCATTCAGGCAGAGTTTTGAAATCTGAAATAGTTTCCCCCTTCCCATGACTCTCTAATTTTCTATATCTATCTATCTATCTATCTATCTATCTATCTATCTATCTATCGATCTATACCACAATAAGTAGTGTTCTGCCCCCAGAGCTAACTTTTGGGTGCCCAATTCTCAGTGGGAACAGAGTTAGAAACTCACATTAAAAAGGTGTAACAATAAAAAATAATGATAAGAAAGATCAGTACCTTAACTCCTCCCAGGGTGGTGTTTAAACGAAAACTTTAAAGGAACAGATGGGATTTAACTAATGTTCTTTTGATTGCGTCTGAGTTTCCTAAACTTTAATTTTTAGTTTCTTTAATCTTAAACTGGAATTTCTTAAACAGGAGACATGGAACTGGCAAAGTAAAGTTTTCCCCTGACATTAAAAGTCTAGTTGTGTCTGACTCTGGGGGATGGTGCTCATCTTCTTTTCTAAGATGACGAGCTGATGTTGTCCATAGATGCCTCCAAGGTCATGTGGCTGGCATGACCACATGGAGCACCATTACCTTCCCACTGAATTGATACCTATTGATCTACTCACATTTGCATGTTTTCAAACTGCTTGGTTGGCAGAAGCTGGGCCTAATAGCAGGAGCTCACCTGCTCCCCGAATTCGAACCGCTGACCTTTTGGTCAGAAAGTTCTACAGCTCAGCAATTTAGCCCACTGTGCCACCAGGGGGCCATCCTGGCACCCTTACTAACTAAAAATAGCTGCAAAGGGCTAAAGGCTGCAATCTCTGCCTCTGGGGGGGGGGGGTGGGGTGGGTTCTGATACTGTTCCAGTATACGGGGGGGGGGGGGGAGGCTACTAGGTGGTGCTCCGCTCCCTCCTGTCCTTAAAAAAAATATGTTAAAACCAGGCTGTGAGACCAAGCCTTTGGGGCAATGCAATGAGGCAATAATAGGAAACCTACTCTGTTGACCGGAGCCAGGATGGTGCCTTGAGATGGTTTTAAACAGCTGATTTTAAAGTAGATATACCGGTAAGTGATTTTAATGTTTATGTATATTTAGAGTTTTATGTCCCAGCACTGAATGTTTGCTGTGTATATGTTGTGCTCCACCCTGAGTCCCCTGCAGGGTGAGAAGGGTGGAATATAAATGTTTTAAATAAATAAATAATAGTGCATTTTATGGGGTTGGAGGGATGGTTGAAGGAGTAAAATAAGTGAGAACAGGAAAAATGGTTTTCCTCCTACAACTCCCCTCCTGTAAAATGGACTGCCTTTTCTCTCTAGCACCCACTAGTGGCCTCCACACAAATAATGGAACAGTACCAAGGTTCTTAAAGGGACAGGGCTAATTAAAATTCCTCTCCACAGAAAACTATACAGAAAATAATTGAACCTATTTTAACTAAGGGAATAACTGAGGCTTGGCAAAGAAAACAATAAAAGCTTCTGTGGGGCATGACTAGTATCATTGATCAATTTGTAAAGTCAGTAATTTTCCAATACATCACTTATGGCACCAGTACAACCATTAAAACTAACCTCCTCTGTTTCCTCACCTAAAAACAGTAAACATAAAATAAATAGAAACTGCTTTTAAAGTAAGCATTTTACTGTATTTTTATCATTTCAACAGTGTGTTCTAAATTCCTCTTAAAAGATACTGCAAATTGCATTTTAAAGTTGATCTGTTGTAAGTTTTAAATGTATTGCATTTTAATTTCTAATTGATCTTAAGTTTCAGTTTTGTGGAATTATACATATCACTCCCCCTTAATGCTAATCCTACATAGAGTAGACATGCTTAATCTAATAGAACTTTAAAAAACTAATTAAGAACCTACTAATTATGAGCATCAGCTCAAAAAAGACAGCTATGCAAGAAGGAATTACTATGTCAAACAACCTTTTCAAGGCCTATGTAATTTTGAAAAACATATTTACATGCCTTCAAAAGAGTTCATCATAATGGTCTCAAAAATATCATTCAACAAAGAATTTTACTGTAAGGAAACAGCTAACAACAGTAACAAAACCCTGTCTTGACAGCTGCCTGTTCTGGTTTTAGGCAGTAAGGTCAGACATGGCAGGTTTTCCTTTTAGGTTACCAGCCAACCATGTTTATTTTTCCTGTAAAAAGCTAAAGGTTTGGTTTTATTAAAAGTCAGCAATATCCTTTTCATGTAGTGGGCTGCATCAGATTCATTTGTGCTACTCTTGATGTTCCAGTAGTTATGTTGCTCTTTTGTACAGAGAGAGCCAAGTTAGATAAATGCTACAAAGGGAGCTTGAACACTCTGCTGCCCCTGTTTCTTTTCAGGTCTCCTTTGTCCAATCAGACATTTATTTCAAACAAACCTTCAGAATGGACAAAACATCTGGGCTGTTAGTCCAACTTCCTGACCTTTCTGAATCTACTGAGTGATGTCTCTAACCCAGCAATGTGTATTAAAAATCAATTTAATCAGAAGTCAGTAATTCTAGATACCTGAGTTCTCAGATATCTTTAGTTAACGTGGAGCCCCATTAGGAAGAAGAAATTTCTTCAGGTACTATAAGCTAGCCCTTATACACTTTTAAAGGTCAAATCCAGAAATGCTGATTGTGCCTGGAGACAGTAGAAGCCTGCACAATACTTTGATTGTTGACATGATCTTTTCACTTTAACTAACTAGCCCTTGTTGGCTGACTGCTATGTTCTCAACTTCAAAGCAGTTCTGCAATGCATCCAGAGATTATCAAGATGTGTATTACCATATGTTGGCCTGATTCTTTCAGTTTCCTGTTTCCAAATATACAAATACATGCTATTTTCTTTTCAGAACCCATTTTTCTTGCAGGTATCCATACAACAAATGGTATAGTGCCATGCTCCCATACAGACCTCTACTATTTTCTCTAAATTAAACCTCCCTTAGTTAGAATGGTTCAGTCTTTTTATTGTATAGTTTATGGGTGGTTAACACTCTTTCCCTTTAAGAGCCTCATAGCCAGTTCCATCAGCTTCCTTGGAGCCAATCATTTGCAAGAAGGTGTTACAGGACTAAAGAGGCAAAACACACTGCACTTAGAATTGGTGCTACACACTAAAGAAACAGGTGTATGGAAAACAAGAAAGAAAGGACACAGAAGAAGGCAAAAGTAATCAAGAACAATCACTTCTGGGTAAAGGCAAGATGGAGGCTGCAGCAGGTCCCTGAAGCTTCCTGGGCATCGGGGCCTGAACCTTCCCCACAAGGTGAAGAGTCTCTAAGTCTCCCCAACTTCGACAGGGAAGAGGTCAGGTTGTCAGCTAACCTTGCAGAGGGGTACTCCTGGTGGCAGGGGGGGCTTCACCCAACCCTCACATGAGGCCCTCGAAGAGGTAGCGACCTTGGGAGGAGGATACACAATGCAGAAGCACAGCGTACAAGCCTACCGCCTTCATTTTTTACCAAAAAGATCCAAATAAGAAGAAAACCTAAGAAAGATAAAGGAAGCAGAGAGAAGTAACGCTACTGAAGAAAACATATACTTTAAACTTAACAGTTAACACAAAGAACTGAAGCTTACTGCTTGCAGATACTCCGACAAGAGGAGGGGCACTGGAGCCACGTGAGTTGCCAGAAGAAAACTTGCAAGCATTATAGGAAGACACTGTAAAAGATAAAGTAAAGGCAAAAAAAAAAAAAACCTGGAAAGAAGCAAGAAGCCAAGAAGTAAAAGGGTGCTGTAAAGCACACGGGCAAAAGAAGAGGGAGGAATATCCTACTCTACAGAAGAAGATAAGACAAATAAATCAGCGAGTAGCTACTCGCCACATCTCCAAGGAAAGCGAGAGTGGATGAGTAATGTAAGAGATAAACTTGCAAGACAGTCAAGGCCCAGGAATAAAGGAGAAGATAGAAAGGGTGGTAAGAATGATCCTGGCAGCAAAAGCCAAGAAGTGGTGTAGAAAAGGAAGAAGGAAAGGCAGCCGTAATCGGATTATAGAAATCTAAGACTCAGGATACACATTACAACAATAAGGTAACACCCTTTGTATAAATATAGTTTGTTACATCATTGTAAAAATTGATAACAATTGACAATAATATACTGGACAATTAGCTCTATTTTATCTGTTGTACTATATACATTCAATTGTTAAGGCCCCGGCCTTTGAGTTCAAATTTATATTGATAATTAACAGAAATTTAAGTGTAATTAATGGGAACATTGTTCTGGGAAGTTTTGACATATTGAGATATTGATAAATCAGCACAAATAACATAAACAAGTATAGATTAACTTACTGAATTTAATGAATTAAAATTGATAAGAAATAATTATGGTATACTCTACTCTTACGGAAGCCGCAAACAACACTCATATCTCTGATCCAAAACCACCCTAATTAGGGGGAAAAAGAAGAACAGAATTATATATATATAATTCCTCCTCTCTCTCTCTCTCTCTCTATATATATATATATATATAGAGAGAGAGAGAGAGAGGAGAAATTCATGACACAAAACCCAGTCAAAACACAGACAGCAAGAAGGCACTCTATACAAGGGGAACCTTCATTAAAAGACCTGTTGGCCGAACTGCACAAAATTCAAGAATCACAAGGAAAGCTACAGGATTCACATGATAAGCTGCAAGAAAAGATGGAAAGAATGATTAAGGAAGAAATGGGCAAAATGAGAGAAGAATTAAAAGAGGAGATTTCCTCAGTCAAGAAAGAGATTAGCACAATGCAGAAAGAAATAAACAAGAACAAAAAAGAGAATTCAACATCTAAGAAATCCCAAGAAAAAATGAATAAGAAATTGGACAAACTGGAAGATCTATGTGAAAAATTAAATAAACAACAAGAACTAATAGAGATAAAAAAAACCTGACTACCTGCTGAGATTCAGGAATATCGAAGAAAAAGAGCAGGATGATCTAAGAAGCATAATAACTGAGATAGCTGCTAAAATCTTAGACATATCTCTGGAGGAGATGGACCAGAATATTGACCAATTATATAGAGTTCACACTAACTATGCAAAGAAAAACAAAACTGCCCGAGATATTGTGGTACATTTTACAAAAAAAAAAAAAAGACTAAGAGACCAAATCCTGAAGAACAATGCAAAGGAGCCTACAATATACAAGCGAAAGAAAGTGGCTATCATAAAGGAAGTCCTGGCCCTAGTTATGAGTAGGAGAAAACAATATTACTTCCCAACTGATGAACTAAAAAAAATCAAATAAAATTCAGATGGGAAAGAACTGAGGGGGTAATGATGACCTTTAAGGAAGAAAAGTACTGGATCACTTCAGTGGAGAAGGAGAAAGCATTTCACCAGAAAATTTAAAAAGAATGTGATCCGGGAAAAGGACAACTGAAAAATGAGACAGGACCCAAGAAGACGTCTGACTCCGAAGAAGAGGAAATGAAGTTGGCAAGATCTCTAATGCCAATAAAGACCAAAAAAGGAGATAAAAGACCAAGACAAGTCTCACCAGAAGATTATGGCAAACAATACAACCAAACAAAGACGACAAAGGACTTAATTGATCTGGAGCAAAGAGATGGCAATGAAGATAGTATCTAACAATGTCAATGGAATAAATGCCCCCAATAAAAGGAAACTGATATTTAACGAATTAAAGAGCTTAAAGTGTGATATATCAGTTCTACAAGAAACACATATTAGACAAAAACACACAGGACATCTGGAAAATAAACAGCTAGGTAAATTTTTCCAATCTTCTGCTCCAGAAAAAAAAGAAGGGTTGCTATTTACATAAAGGAAAAATTGAAACTAGAACTAGCTTTTAAAGACAATGATGGGAGAATGGTAGGGATAAATTTAGATTAAATGAACAAAGCACAGTTATATGTAATATATATGCCCCCACAGGGGCCAAATCCGCCTTTATAAATCTCCTGAAGATGAAAATATCAGAACAAACATATGATAACTTAATAATCTTGGGAAATTTTAATGGGGTTATTGACAGCAAGATTGACAGAACTAAGAAAAAAATAAGAGGGGAAAACTCAAAAGGGGGCAAACTCTTGCAAAAGTTCTTACAACTCCAAAAAGAATTTTTTTACAGGACATCTAGAGACTTAAAAACCCTAGGGAGAAAGACTACTCTTATTACTCAGAAAGACATCAGTCATGGTCCCGCTATTAGATATGTGTTGGGTTTCGAAATCACTGACTACTAAAACAAAAAAATGTTAAAATCCTACCAAAAGTGAACACAGACCATTGCCCTTTAAAGATAGAAATAATAAATTGTATCAGAAATAGGAGGTGGAAACTAAATGAATCTTTACTCCAATCAGAAGAAGATATAAACATAATAAGAATATTCTAAAAGAATATTTCAAAAACAATTCAAACAAAGGTACAAAGACAAAAATAGTGTAGAAGGCCAGCAAGGCAGACAAGCGTGGCCATTTCATTAAACAGAGTGCCATTAAAAAGAAAAAAGAAATGAAGAACAAAAAAGATTGGAAGAGAAACTAAAAGCAAAAGAAGACCAATTAAAACTAAGACCAAGTGACAGGAAAACTAAATTAGAGATTGAACTAATTAAGGAAGAAATTAACACGGCTCAGATAGGGCAAATGGCCAGAAGTCTTAAATATCTGAAAGCACATTATTTCACAAATGCTAATAAACCAGGGAGATTCCTAGTGAAGAAATTGGTAAAACAAAGACAACAACAGCATATAATACAAATAATAGAATAAGGAAAGAATTATACAAGGGAAAAAGACATTGCTATGCAATTATGGGAATTTTATAAGAAACTATATAAAAGTGACCAGGTGAAAAAGGAAGATATAACAAAATTCATCTTGAAATAAAAAATGCAGAAAATCACGGATCTAGAAAGAGAATTTTTAAACATTCCAAGAAGAAGGGGAAGAAGGGGTAAAAAAAATGTCAAACTAGCAAACAACAAGGCCCTGGGGCCAGATGGATTAACAACACAATATTATAAGGTATTTAAAGAAGAATTATGTGTACATTTGATGGAGGTGATGAACAATATCCTGACAGGATCTGGCTTACCAAAAACATGGCAAGAAGCATACATAACACTAATTTATAAAGACAACACAGATCCCATCAGGCTGAAAAACTACCGACCCATCTCACTGCTGAACAGCGACTATAAGATGTTCGCTAGTATCCTTACAGGAAGAATGAAAAGATTATTGAATAACAGAACCAAAGAAGATCAGAGTGGGTTTTTACCAAATAGACAAATGTGTGATAACATAAGAATGATCTTAGATACTATAGAATACTATGGGAAAAAAAAACCCCGCAGCTAGAAGTAGGGTTACTTTTCCTTGATGCCGAAAAGGCCTTTGACAATACCAACTGGGAGTTTTTGTCATATATACTGAAAGAAATAGACATTGATTATCATTTCTTGAATGCAATAGCAGCCATTTGTACCAAACAATCTGCCAAAATAAAAAAAATAGACATACAAAAAGAGTTAGAATTTTGACTTGTTATTGCTTGATTAAATTTCTTTATTCACTGTTCACCTATACACACCCAATCTGTTCCTCGTGAGGTTAAGGAGCCTTCAAGAGTTGGCTCCGGGAACAGAACAGTATAGCACAGAACAGTTAACAACAACCCTAATGTTATTGTTATCTGAAACTTAGAATGGAGAGCTCCAAGGAGTTTTAGAAATTCTTCTTAATTCTTCAATTTCAACTGCTTAGATGTACTAAAATTTCTAGCCTACAACTATTAAGAAAATAATTCTCTATTGACTATTGTAACACTCAATATAATAAGTTAAAGTTATAATAGTAAAATAACTTTATTTTTATATCCTGCTACCATCTCCCTGGGGGGACTTGGAGTGGCTTACACATGGGACAGAATGTCCACAAGACATAAAAGCAAAAAAACCCCAAAAACATAAAAACAACATAAATTAAAATAAAAGCATCATAAAATACAATCCAGATAAAACACACTAACATTAAAGAGTATAAAATACAGGGTTAGTCAAAATGCATAGGCCAATAAGCCATTCAATTGAATGGCTTATTGGCCTATGCATTTTGACTAACCCTGTAGATTGCAGTTGAAGCCCCATCAGTCCAGATTCAACAAAAACCAATGACCAGGATTAATAGCATGGACATGACCAAACTATAAAGAGCTGGGCAAGAGATAGTGCAAACACTGTACATTGGCCAGGGAAGTGGATGAAGTGCAAAACAGAGTACTATCTGGTGACCTAGGGACTGGGCCTATATCACTAGGGGCTAATGAATTCTAAAGGTACAGTCTTCTGTTTCCAGACATTAGAATTTGACCTATGTTGATACAATAATAAAAAATATTGTTATAGCCAGGAATATTAAAAGAATTGACAGAAGCAATCTCAGAACCACTTGCAGTAATTTTTGAAAACAGGAGAAGTTGCAACAGAGTAGAAGGGAAACATTTTTTCCATCTTCCAAAAGGAAGGAAAAATGAGGACCCAAACACCTGGTTAGCCTAACATCAATACCAAGAAAGTTTCTAGACCATATAATTAAACAGACAATCTGAAATACTTAAAACGGAATCCCATACTCACAATAAATCAACATGGGCTTCTCAAAAACATGCCAGACCAGTCATTATCTTCTCTCTTTCTCATTCATTTTCATAGTTACCAGCTTAGTAGATGAAGGAAATACATTGGATACAGCATATCTTAATATTATTAAAACCTTTCATAAAAATCCCCATAATATTCTTTTAAATGAGCTAGTAAATTGAGGGCTAGACAATGCAACTTTTCACCCTAAAGAATACTATCTTGTAGGGTACCTGTGGATTCTATCCTGTGCTACTCAGCGTTTTTATCAATGTCTTGGATGATGGAATAGAGAACAAATTTGCAGATGACAGCATATTAGGAGGGGTAGCGAATACTCCAGAAAACAGAATCAGAACTCAAAATTACCTTAACCAACTAGAGAGTTGGGTTAAAACTAACAAAATTAATTTCAACAGGGAGAAATGTAAGGTGCTACATTTAGGAAGAAAAAAATGAAAAGTACATACATAGAGTGGGTGATACTTGGCTTGAAAAGAGTACATGCGAAATTATTAGGCCGCAAACTGAACATGAGTCAACAGTGACTCATGAAGTGGAAGATGCGGCAGCTTGAAAATCCACTGAAATTCTAGGATGCATCAACAGAAGTTAGGAATTGTGGGAGATGCAGTCCAAAACATCTGGAGGAGCAGAGTTTGAGAAACACTGGTCTAGATCAAGAAAGTAACAATACGACTCTATTCTGCAACTAGAATACTGTATCCTGTTTGGGGCACTACAATTTAAGAAGGATATGAATAGTTGGAATGTGTCTAGAGGAGGCTGACAAATAGTAAAAGGCTGAAAGATATGCAGTATGAGGAATAGTTTAGTCTGAAGAAGTGAAGGCTAAAAGGTAACATAAGAATGTTTAAATACACTATTTTAAAAAGTGTCAAACTGAAGGTGAAGGCAGATTGTTTTCTGCTACTCCAGAGGCTAGAGATGCATCTACAATGTTGTATTAATGTAGTTCGACATCACTTTAACGGCCACAGCTTGATTCTATGTAATCTTGGAATCTGTACTTTGGTGAGTAATCAGTAGTGCATGGTAAAGGTCTTATAAAATTGCAGCTCCTGTAATTTCATATCATTGAGCCATGGCAGCTAAAGTGTGTCAAACTGCATTAATTCTACAGTGTAGATACACTCTAAGTCACGGAAGAAAGGATCCAAACTTCAGAAAAATAGATTCTATCTAAACATTAGGAAGAACATCCTGACGGCAAAAGCTGTTTGATAGTGGAATGCACTGGATTGGAGTGTGGTGGAGTTTCTGTCTTTGGAGATTTTTGGACAGAGGTTGGATGGCTCTTATTGAGAGTGCTTTAGTTGTGTATTCCTGCATGGTAGGGTTGGAATGGTTAGTCACAGGAGTCTCTTCCAGTTCTATGATTCTATTCTAATTACTAAAATAAGATAACTAAAACAGGTACAAATGAAGGTGGCATATTCCTTCCTACTTAATGTAGCATATAATGAATCCCTTTGGGGAGATAGGGTGGTATAAAAATAAATTATTATTATTATTATTATTATTATTATTATTTAATATGCTGTGAATCTGTCTATCCTAATGTCCTCTTAACTGGAATCTCTTGGTTTGCTTTACAAAATTCAAAATGTACTCATGACAGAAAGTTGAACACTTGTGTTAGCTGCTTGCTTCCCTTTTGTTCAATGCAATCAAGGTAACAATCAATACTGCAAGCCCAGTTACTTAGCAACAATGGCTACCTACCTTTTTTGACTCCCCTGCTCTTCATTATACAGTAATATTTGCACAAGGAGAATTTTCACCTATTGGCAATGCATCTGATAACAACTGGGAGGCAGGAAAGGAAAGAGCTCTCATAGTGAGAACTACTCTTAACTAGGTTCTCTTATACTATATTTTATCCCACTAATCTGAAGTGCAGACATGAAAGAGATTTGAGCCTGAAGAGTTACCTATAAGGCATATAAAGAAACACCTGTTCTTCTGCTGCAGCTGTAATAATTAAGAAATCAATGGCAAATTAAAAGTGCTCAAACCCAAGGGGACAAATAGCACGGTACTCAATACAGGGAAAGCATTTAATCAATATCAGCCTTTCCGGCTTCTCTTAACTTAGTGTTATCTCGGTTACAAAAAAAAACTATAGAGGAGTACAGAACTATCAAGCCAAGTAAATATGATCATCACAGTGTGTTTATTTTTATAGCTAGGCACTACAGGGCACAGAACAAGAGTTCCATTCTGTTCCCATGTGTGATGCACTATTTACTACTGCAGGTCAGAAAGGTGCCTGGTTAAAGCTTCAAAGTGACATTTTCCCTGACTGTTGACTTGGGTGGAATTGTTATTGTTTCATCTGGCAAGAAAACATCAAATTCTTGTGAGGTCAGTTTACTAAAAATAGGAAACGACTGTTAATTATTAATCCATTCAACCATATTAGTTCCTTCGGGTCTTTTTCTTTCTATCTGAAAACGAGCAAAAATATTATCAAAGTATTCTATTTTCTCAACTTTCAATCAGTCAGTTCAGCTGATTTCTGAGCGTAACCTGAAAAGTCTACTGAACGATTTTGGTCATAATAGATGTGATTCATTAATCTCTGTGACTATTGTCCTCCTCTTCATTTATTGTCTATTCCTTAGCCTAACTACACCTGCACTTTCACAACTAAGTTGAAAGACAAACAATTCAGAAAATGGAACAATAACTTAAACCCCCTGCTTTTTCTGCTTTATCCACTGGTGGCTGGATAACCAGAGAAAGAAACAGGAATTTGGCAGCAGAGCACTTTAATAACATTATGAAGGATGAAGGAAAGAAGCAAGAACATTAGAAAGCAGTGGTTTGTCATGTAAAATTGAAGGATATTATTTTACTGTTTCATCTACAAAAATAATTTTGAACTAGTGTGCTCCTTATGTTCTAGGATAAAACATCACTGAGTACTAAGAAAGGGCTTCAATTTACTTGCATGTATGTGTATGGTTACTAAAGGGTTCTGGATCCTTGTGAGGGTGGAAAATTGTAAATAAATAAATGCTATCATTTCTATGTGAGAGAACATATCTCTAGGAATCTCTAGGGGCTCGTTTACACTGACACTGTGTATTTGGATCAGTCATACCAGGCATGTAGCCGGGGGGGGGGGGGGCTTGAGGGGCTTTAGCCCCCCCCCCCCAAATTCTCATGGTGGTTCGCGAAAAGGCCTTACTGGTGCATTATTTAAACTGTTATGTTTATTCATATCATGATCTGATCACCATACTCAATATATCCCATATGCATGGGGGTATTGGGGTAATGATACAAAAGGTTTGCTAGGCTAGACCCTCTTTCACTCAGACTCAGCCCCCCCGAAACTCAGCCCCCCCGAACCCCCCCCCCAAAAAAATTCAGCCCCCCCCCCCCCAAACGAAATCCTGGCTACGGGCCTGAGTCATACAAGGCTGATCTAGTTTAAACCAGGGCCAGGCTACCTTAACAAGAACCTTCCCCACTTCTCCCCAGCTTCCTTAGTAAGATGGCACTCTGCCTGATGTCAGGCAAAGTGCCCAAGAACAGCTAGGTGGTTTGCCATGGTTGGAGAAAACTGAAATTAGAGGGCTGGGGCAACCTCTAGAGTGGTTGCCCAGTGTTCGGCACCATATGATGTTTGGCACAGTGGAACAGTTAGGAATCCCTGTTGCCTCTGAGGTGCTTAAGAGAGTCCCTTTCGGGCTGCCATGAGGACCCGATTCAGTATCTGGAATGCCAGATCAGGCACATAATACTAGCCAGTATAGAAGGGCTCCCTGTCTTCAATTGTGACCAGTCAAATCTGCATGTATTCAAACCTACAAAAGTTGAATCCACAAATATGGAAGGGCCAACTGTACTATTTATATTGCTGCTCATAAAACACTGCCTGCCCGAATACAGATGGAAATGAAAAGTGAAGAGAAGGGAACATTGCAATCTTTTTAAAGCAATAATTTATTATTTATTTACTGTATTTATATACTGCCTTTCTCACCCCTGGGAGGACTCAAGGCGGTTTACAACATACTAATGGCAAAAATTCAATGCTAACATACAGCACACAATGAAATCATAATAAATAATTACTACATATAACTATGAACTTAAAATCAATTTAAACCATTAAAAAAGAAACATAAATAAAAAGTTAGACTTCCTAGACTCATCTGTTCAGGAATGAAGCTTTGGTGGGCGGTTATCTGGATCATTTTTCAAAGAGATGTTCAAAATAAAAGAAATGAAGGAGAGAATGATCAACTATCAACAGTGATGACATTGTAATGTTAAGGCTAAAAAACAAATGGAGTTAGGTTGACTATAGAAGCAAAAATAGAAAAGCAATAGCACAGACATTATAATGGATGAAAGAAAGAGAAAAATGGATGGAGACAAGACCAGAGAACCATTTACAATACAACAACAAAAGAAAGAAGATAAGATAAGCAGTCCAGTGAATGTAACAAAGCATAAATATAGCCACAGAAGCAAGTGGGAGTCTAAACAAACAAGAGAACTGGGAATGGATAAAAAAGATTTCAATGCAGAATAGGAAAAAAATAGAAAATAAAACATAGTAGTATGCTGCATCTCTATAGTCAGGATTTAAGGTAAGAAATAAGGTAACTAAAATGATGCCTTCTACATCTTTAGTAATGTTTAAAAAGAAACAAATACCATCAACATTTATGTAAATGTAAGATTAGAAGTTGTCTTGTAAAAGCAAAACTTTTAATATAGTTCAGTTTGATTCAGAATATATTTGCCCACCAATATAGTCCACATATTTCCATAATATTATCACTAATTTCTGCAAAGCTTTACCATGTAGCTAAGAGAAAAATTGAAATTCCTTCTGTACTATACAGAAAATTGTGCAAACATTACTTCATAATCCTGAACAAATATGAATTATGACAACACTTTCTTCTTACTGCCTTTTAAGAATAAATCTATTTTATCCTAGATGAGCTTAAGGGATTGTGGTAAAAGTCGCATAGTACAGCTGCTCATTTAAGTGACCTACAGCTCTCCCAGAAGTACTGTAAAGGAAGAAGATGTCAAAGAGTAATATCTCTTTGAGAATAAATTAGTTGCTGTCATGAGTAACACAAATTTTCATCTCAAAATGCAATGATGGAAAATCTAAGCCCCATCAGACCCTACTACTCATGTATGTTGCATACAATTGCTCAGTACATTATTTTATCATAGAGTAGATGATTGCAGTATTAACTCTGTATCATCAAGGAATGTGATCCTAGCAAGACAGTGGTTGCCTGAAACCCTGGATATGATTAAAGACCATTAAATTGTATGACATCAATGCCTGGCATACCACAAAGTGTTGATTTTGAGGACCTAGACATTTTTAGACAGGCATCCTGTCGAGGACTATGTTAGGACCTCTAAGGCACCTCTACAGTAACTTTTGGGAAAGCATACCGAGATAATATAGAAAGTTCCTCTTTTTGTGGAAGTTATTTAACAAAACAAGACCCCTCCATTGGAAGTCCCCCTGCTCTCGTGTTCAAGAAATTTAAAAAATGTCGTAACATCTAAAGAGAGCTTAAGAAACCTCAAATGCATGAATGGTTGTGCCATATTCAACAATTGTTTAAAATGTTACTTTTCAATGCACGGGAAACAGCAAAATAGTGTGTGTAATTATTGCTAAAGTTTTCATATCGTGATCAAATTTATGTTTAGACATACATTTTGATTATATATCTTAATTTCCTTAAAATATGAAGCTAGGGAATATCAAAATAACTTGAGTAAATATTGACATATTTGTCACATGTAACATGGACAGAGCAGTGATTATTGTTAAAAATAGGTACAAGAGTATCATGCAAGATCAGTGCTTTCAAATTAAAACTGCATTTGATAAATATTTTATTTCATTGATTTAAAGCCTGACTGAGGTAAGATTAAGCCCTATGATTTTAATTCATTTCTACACTACCAAGAAAACTTGGTTGTTTCATGTTTTAAGGTTAGAATCCTTAAGGTCAAGAAATCACTCCATTAACAATGGCATGCTTCTCTGCCTTGGGCAGTGTCTACAAATAAATTAAGTTAAAAACCTCTACCTCTGCTATTTGGAGAAACATACCACAAGTAACCTGATCCTTCAAGCCCTGGCTTCTACATGCATCATCAGAGTTTGAATGAAAATGATTTATAATGTTTGGTGATTGATTTTATATAATCTTCAAAAACAGAACAGGAAGAATGGAGTCGCATACCTTGGTAAAACAGATTAAGGGAGCTGGATTTTATTGGTTCCTTGAGAGGAAGGAGTTAAGTCTGCAATATACCTGAGGCAGGGCTCTGTCATGTTTTTTCTCCCTTCCCAGCAGCATTTGCATAAGGCAGTATATAGTAATGGCAATATAAAACAATATAAGCAGTATAAAAAATATAAAACAGTATAAAAACAACAATCAATCAGTCAGCGGTCACGGTTTAAATCATCATCCAAGGGCAGTCCATCAGTTCTATATAAGTCAACATGTCGGCAAGTCAGCCTAATCTACAAAGGCCTGATCCCATAGCCAGGATTTTACTTGTTTCTGGAAGGTCAAGAGGGATGCAGTGGATCTCATTTCACTCGGGAGTTCCACAGCCGGGGGGCCACCACAGGGAGGCCACTGGGGGGCCACCACCCTGTCCCTTGTTCCTGCCAGACGCGATTGCGACAGTGAGGGAACAACGAGCAGGGTCTCCCCAGATGATCTTAGGGCCCTAGGTGGATTGTATCGGGAGATACGTTCAGACAAGTAAACTGGACTAGAACTGTTCAGGGATGTATAGGCCAAAGCCAGCACTTAAAATTGTTCTGGGAAGCTAATAGGCAGCCCATGGAGCTGGCATAACAAGGCCATTGTGTGCTCCCTGTACCCAGCCCCAGTGAGCAACCTAGCTGCCAAACATTGGACTAGTTGAAGCTTCCGGGCAGTCGTCAGAGGTAACCCCACATGGAGTGCATTACAGTAATCTATTTGGGATGTAACAAGAGTGTGGATCACCGTGGCCAAGTCAGGCTTCCCAAGGTACAGGCGCAGCTGGCACACAAGTTTTAACTGTGCAAAAGCTCTCCCGGCCACTGCCGAAACCTGGGGTTCCAGGCTCAACAATGAATCCAGGATCACTCCCAAACTGCGAACCTGCACCTTCAGGGGGAGTGTAACCCCATCAAGCACAGGCTGTAACAATATGCCCTGTTTGGCCTTCCAACTGACCAGTAGGACCTCTGTCTTGTCTGGATTAAGTTTCAATTTATTCGCTCTCATCCAGTCCGTTACAGCTGCCAAACACTGGTTCAGGACTTGAACAGTCTCCTTAGTAGCAGGTGGGAAGGAGTCACAGAGCTGGACATTATCTGCATATAGATGACACCACACCCCGAAACACCAGATGATCTCCCCCAGCGGCTTCATGTAGATGTTAAACAACATAGGGGACAGTACTGAACCTGACAGAACTCTACAGTACAATGGCTGTGGGGTCGAGCAGGTGTCCCCTAGCAACACCTTTTGAGAACAACCCTCGAGGAAAGACCAGAGCCACTGTAATGCAGTACCTCCAAGGCCCATTCCTACGAGGCATTCCAGAAGGATACCATGGTCGATGGTATCGAAGGCTGCTGAGAGGTCCAGCAGAACCAACAGGGACATACTCCCCCTGCTGAGCTCCTGGTGTAGATCATCCACTAAGGCGACCAAGGCTGTCTCAGTACCATGTCCCAGCCTAAAGCCAGCCTGCACCAGATTTAGATAATCAGTGTCTACCAAGAATTCCTGGAGGTGCGAGGCCACCGCACATTCCAGGACTTTGCCTAAGAAGGGAAGATTGGAAACAGGCCGAAAGTTGTCAAATTGAGTGGAGTCCAGTGATGGTTTTTTCAACAGCAGTTTTATTATAGCTTGTTTTAAGCTTGCTGGAATCTTGCCTTCCCAGAGGGAGGCATTAACCACCACCTTCACCCACTCAGCCAATTCCCCTCTGGCTTCCTTTAAAAGCCAGCATGGGTAGGGGTCTAGAATGCATGTGGTTGCTCTCGCTCCTCCAAGAATCTTGTCCATATCCTCAAGCTGAACCAAATGAAACAAATCCATCAAAACTGGACAAGCAAGTGCACTCGTTACATCCTCAGAGATTGCTGTTAACATGGTGTCAAAGCCAGAGAGGATCAAAACGACTTTGTCTGCAAAGAACTGAGCAAATGCTTCGCTGCGGGCTTCGACAGGGGACCCATCTTGCAAAGCGGGTTTCAACAACCCTCTGACTATTCAGAACAGCTCTGCCGGATGGTTCTTTGCAGATGCAATATTGGCTGAATAAAAGGAGTTTTTTGTGGCTTCTATTGCCACGTCATATGCCCTTAGATAAAGGCATAGGCATGCTCGGTTAGACTCGCTAGGCTTTTTCTGCCACTCACACTCTAGTCTCCTCTTCATTGCTGCCAACTCCTCAGTAAACCAAGGAGATGGTTTAGCTCAGCTACTTAAGAGAGGACGTTCTGGAGCAATTATGTCTATTGCCCTGGCCAACTTCCCATTCCAGAGGGTTACCAGAGTGTCAACAGGATCACCTACCGAGGTGGTGGGAAACTCCCCAAGAACCTTCAGGAATCCATCTGGATCCATAAGCCTCTTGGGGTGGACCATCTGCAGAAGTTAGGGGTGCAATGAGTCTAAACCTGATCAGGTGGTGGTCGGTCCATGGCAACAGAGCAATGGTCAGCTCCTCAACACCACCACCTTCATCCCATCCCTGGCAGAAAACCAAATCTAATGTGTGTCCAGGACTGTGGGTAGGGCCAGTTACTAGTTGGGACAGCCCCATGTTCACCATGGAAGATGTGAAGTCCTGAGCTGCTCCCGAAAGGGAGGTCTCTGCATGAACGTTGAAGTCCCCCAGCACTAAAAGCCATCGGGACTCCAACGCCAGGCCCGAGGCCACCCCAGCTAACCCAGGTAGGGAGACCATAGTGCAGTGGGGTGGATGGTACACTAACAGAATCCCTATTCTGTCCTGGTCTCCTATCCTCAGATGGACACATTCGAACAAGGTTGACTGTAAAATGGGATGCCTGATCAGAGTGATGGTATCTCTATAGACCACTGCTATCCTGCTTCCCCGCCCCCCTGATCTTGGCTGGTGCTGCATGGTGTAACCTGGAGGACAAAGCTGGATGAGATTGACCCCACCAGCCTCGTCCAACCAGGTCTCCATTATGCACGCCAGGTCTGCCTGTTCTTCCAATATTAAATCATGTATAATTGATGTTTTTCCATTAGCCGAGCTGGCGTTCAACAGCACCACCCTCAACCTAGAGGGGCCGCCATCCCCAGTACTCAGTTTAGTTATGTCAGGAGCATAATTTAGAGTATTTAGTTTTTAGTACACTATTCCGAATTTTAGGCCAAATTAATTGATTAGGTCTCCTTTTCCTGTATCTCCCTTTCCCTACCACCACTTCTATAGGGCCCCCCAACAGATGGAACTCCCCCAACCTGCTGCCCTCCCTCCCTCCCCACCCTCATCCCATGGCTCAAATTACTGTTTAAAAGGTTTCTCCTTCTCTGCTTCCTATTTTCCCATATATATATTTCCCCCCTCCCCCCTCCCCTTGGCCATAATGTAAAGACATTATACATATAAAGTGCAAGATATAATATGCAAATGTTGGTTTAAAGTGCCTAGGTAGTAGCAGCATGGATAACATAAGCAGCATATATATAAAGTGCAGGGAGAGTACAATATAAAGTGCAGAGAGAGAGTTTATCTATGAGGATGAAAACAAAAATCTAATTATGATGGTTATAAATGTGGCTTACTCTCTTCATCACTGGTTAAACTTTTCTGTTACAGTGTACCCCGGTGTAGGTTCGCAGGTATGGACACTGCCTCAGAGTATAATAACTAAATATATTCTTGCTGGACTACCCTAAGTGGGGCTGCCTTTTAAAAGTGCTCAGAAACCTGTGTTGATCCAAAGAGCAGCAGTCAGACTGTTAACTGGAGATGGCTACTGGGAGTGTACAATTCCTCTGTTGCAACAGCTTCACTGACTGCTGACCCATTTCTGGGCATAATTCAAAGTGATGGTTTTGCCCCACAAAGCCCTATACAGCTTTGATTTAGATTATCTAAGGAACTGTATATCTCTCTACGAAGCTGTCAGATATCTACAATAATCTGGGGAGAGTCTTCTTTCAGTCCCACTACTCGTTCAAGTGCATTTTGTGGGAACACGGGGCAGTGGCTGCTCTCAGACTTTGAACTCCCTCTCAAGAGAGATCAGGATGGTCCCATCCCTGCTTGCCTTCCACAGGCAGGTTAAGACCTTTATGTGCCCTGCAAGAATTTGGGGAGAGATAGATATTAGAGGCAAAGATGAAATACTTTGGGCACATAATGAGAAGACAGGAAAGCTTGGAGAAGATAATGTGGTTGGGAAAAATGGAAGGAAAAAGTAAGATGGGCTGACCAAGGGCAAGGGCAAGATGGATGGATGTTATCCTTGAAGTAACTGGCTTGACCTTGAAGGAGCTGGGGGTGGCGATGGCTTGCATGGAATACTGGCGTGGGCTGGACATGAAGAGTCATAAGCAATGGAATGAATAAAAAGCAAAAAAGGGCACACTGCTGGGGAAGTTGTGGGTGGTATTCAGTGGGAGGGGGGTTGTGAGTTTTAGATGTAATTTTAATTGTATTTATTTATTACATCTTAACTATATTTTAACTATATTTTAACTTTATATCCACACAATACTGTTAATTTTTTTTATTTTTGCATTGATTTTCTTTTAAACTGTGATCAGTTTGTGTGGCTGTTAGCAGCGTTGAGTCACAACAACAAAAAAGCAGGATATAAAACAGTTAACAACAAAATAAATAATAAATAAGTATCTGCATAAAGTCATACATAAGTACATGTGTGATAACAGGTATTTTCGCTTTAAAAATCTTTATGGATAAGAAAGCCATCTCCTGCCTCCTGAACCTATACATATGATATCACCTCAAGCAAATAAATCATTATAGGGAAAAAATTGATGGCTACATTTTTAAAGCATCTAAAAGGTATTTAGCTTTAAATGTTCTATTTTGCCACATTCTCAGTAAAAACAAAAAAACCTGGAGGATTCAATTTTCAAAGATAATTGTGTCAGATAACTGCCTTATCCCTCTTCAGAAACAATCTGATAAATACCTAATTACCAGCCAAGTGATTTCAGAGCCACACAGCTGGGCTTGACAGGAGGCTACCAGGAATTAAAATGTGTCCCAGAGCCATTGATGGACAGCGAGCTATTTCACTTAGCTGACAAGATGCATAGAAGAGAATATCTCCAGAGAATACAAAATAGGAGTAAGACAGTGAACTTTTCCACATCTAATCAATATTATTTCATGCTCTCCTATCCTCAAGTGATTTGGGAAAGCCTTCACTGGGTGAACTTTTCTTTGATGAAGAGAACATGAACAGTTATGATGCACAGTAAAATTGTATTTATTTACACCACAGTAGTTATTATTCAGAAAAAAGCACATAGCAGGCAGTAGTACTTTGAAACTGGTGCAGTGAAAGGGTACAATGAAATGTACTGCACTCACGAATTTCTTGTGCTGTACTCATGAACAAATGAATAAAGATTGTATTAGAACCTGCCACTCTTATTTGATTTATTTGTTTCTTACTATGTGCAGTCTGTAGTGAAAGTTTACCAATTTCTAGGTAAAGTAGAGTCATGTCTGCATTTGTATAGATTGCTCAGCTGTAGTAACAAGTGTGTTTTAGCAGAACATACCACAACCGTTTCACTGCTAATACTTGCCATTAGATCAACTTGAAAGTTAAGCTTCCTACCTCTAAGACTGAATTCATATATATCTGCATAACTCATATTTAGTTTGTAACATATGAATAGAAGATCAAACAGTTTTCTATACCTGTCATCTATTTATTTGGCCTGAGCAGTAACAATATAACTCAGAGTTGCTGTAGTGAATAAAGCAAAACAATAAATCAGTTTCCCAATAATATATGCATCTTGGCTTGCATTTAGCAGACTCTTAATGGAACAGGGCCCCACTCAGTACTGGGAGTTCCATGCTATAAGACATATATACAAACATACCTCAGGCAGTGAAGCCTCTGAGAACTAAGTATTTGAGGTCTATATGGTAAATCTCTACAGGGTAGAGATTTAACTCTTTAGATCAAAGTGTCAAACTCATTTTCACCATGGGCCACATCAGCCTTATGATTGCCTTCAAAAGGTCATTTGTAACTAATAATAGTAATAAGTAAGTAATAGTAATAAGAATAATACTTTATTTATAACCCATCCTATCTCCTCGAGAGGACTCATGAAATGCATCTGGACCTCATGGGCCACATAAAATGACATGGTGGGACAAATTTGGCCTGCAGGGCTTGGGTTTGACACATGTTTTTTAGGTTGATGAAACCTAGCAGGTGATCTTCCCTCACTCAAGTGCGCAAGTCACACTTTCTCACTGTCAGAGAAAGGCAATGGTAAATCTCTTCTGAACAAATCTTGGCAAGAAAACCCTATGATAGGTTCACTTTGTGGGGTGACATAGATCGGAAACAACTGAAATGGATACAGCAAGAGCCTCAGTCAATAATGTTTCTAAGAACACTAGCGTTTAGACATGCATAGTTACTAACTAGACAAGGAAGAGATTTAAGTCTTTAAGTGACTTGCTAAAGTTTTGCGGGAACTAAGGCATGCAACTTATAGCACATATCTTTAAAATTCTGCCAGTGGAGAGAACAAAAGAGATAGAGGGAGGAAGTAGCTCAGAAAGTGGCTTCGTGGTATTCCCAAATCTTTGTTTTAATAGTATCACTCCTCTCATTTCAAATAGCCCCAGAAACTTTAAAATGAGTACAAAAAATGAGTTTAGTCTTCTTAGTGAACAGAACTCCAGTATCTTTCAAAATTTTATAGATGCCAGCATCTGTTTTCTTATCTTTTCTGATAAATTGAATACTGCCTGAAAGAACATACATTCTGGCCTGAAATCTACTAAACTGTTGAAACAGTTACAGAAAGCTTAAAAGACCCTTATTGCTGAAATCAGAGAAGCAAATCTGTGTTGTACCACTGAAAATAACATGGATGAAGTGTATCTCTCTGTGACATCAACTCTGTAATGACTGAATGCATGGAGCTGATCTAAATTAATTCAAACCAAAGCTACTTAACACGTCCTTGAACCATATTAATCAAAGTTGTTCTGAATTCTCCACAGAATCTAAAATAAACTGTGACTTTGGACCCATTTAAACAGTTGGGCCATTTCTAAGGCCCCGTCTACCCTGCCCTATATTCTAGGATCTGACTCCAGGTTATCTGCTTTGAACTGGATTATATGTGTCTCCACTACCAGATAACCTGGGATAAGCAGATAATCTGGGATCAGATCATGGGCAGTGTGGAAGTGGCATAAGACAAAACTGGCTACACCTGTTTATATGATCATCCCATATTTCCTGGGCTCAGGAGTCCTGAGGACATAAGATGGCACTCACTGTACCCTCTCATTCTCCTTGTCTTGGCAGCTAGCAGGTGCGACATGGGTCATACCAGTTGCTTGTCACTTGGAGTGATTCCAGCCAGAGAAACAAGGCAATCAGAAAAGGGAATGCTTTGGTGCCTCTGGTGGCATCACTCCAGAGCATCAGGACAGACAGATTAGAAGGCAGGAGTCTTTGAGTCTGTTCCAACTTGGATGTTATTACATTTCCAATTGATGCAACATTTGCTCCTGCTTGTCCAGTGTTGATGGATAGCTTTCAATTTGTGTAGCTTGAGGATGTGGACAGGATCCTTGGAGAGGTGAGAGTGACCACATGTATTCTAGATCTTTGCCCTTCCTGGCTGATCAAACAGGCGAGAGGGGGATTGGCAGGGTGGGTGAAATTGGTGGTCAATGCCTCCTTGGAGCAAGACAAAGTTCTAAATTGCCTAAAGGTGTCAGTTGTGAGACCTATATTTTAAAAGCCATCCCCGAACTCCTCTATAATGGACAACTGCCAGCCAGTGTCCAACTTTACCTTTCTCATAAAGATCTTGGAGCACATGGTGGCCTCCCAATTCCAGAGATTTCTGGATGAAATGGATTATCTAGACCTATTTCAATCTAGTTTCAGGCCTGGCTAAGAAACAGAGACAGCTTTGGTCACCTTGGTGGGTTACCCCTATTTGTTCTCCTGGACCTCTCAGAAGTTCTTGATACAATTGACCATGTTATCCTTCTGCTTTGTCTTGCTGGGATGGGACTGGGAGAGACTGTTTTACAGTGGCTCCAGTCTTTCTGAGGGGGGGGGGGGCTGTATCCAGAAGATGATGCTGGGGGACTCCTGTTCAAACCCCTGGCTGTTCCATTTTGTTTCTCATGCTGTTTAACATATACATGAATCCGTTGGTAGAGGTCATCCAGAGATTGGGAGTACAGTGCTACCTATATGCGGATGACTCCCAACACTACTACTCCTTTCCACCTAATTCCAAGGAAGTTGTTCTGACCCCAAACTAGTGTCTGTCATCAGTAAATGACTGGATGAGGGCAAACAAACTGAAACTTAATCCAGACAAGACAGAGGTATTCCTGGTCAGTCAGAAGGCAGATCAGGCAATATGGATCCAGCCTGTGCTGGATGGAGTCATATTCCCCATGGAGACACAGATTTGCAATTTGGCACCAAACCTGGAGGCCCAGATGTCGGTGGTAGCCAGGAGTGCCTTTGCACAATTTAAACTTGTGTAACAAATGCATTCATTCCTTGCGAAGCCAGATCTAGCCACAATGGTACATGCCTTCATTCTATCCTGTCTGGATGATTGTAATGAGCTCTATATGAAGTGCCTCTGAAGACTGTTCAGAAATATCAGCTGGTCCAAGTAGCTGAAGCTAGGTTACTAAGTGGAACTGGGTACACGGAACAGACAACCCTCCTGTTGCACCAGCTTCACTGGCTGCCAGTCTGCTTCCGGACACAATCTAAAATGCTGGTTATGACCTTTCAAACCCCAGACAGTTTGGGTCCAGGGTATTTGGCTCACCACATCTCCTTGTATGAACCTGCCCAGGTCAGAGATCTTTGGGAAAGGCCCTTCTCTTGGTCCCACCTCCATCTCAAGCTTGGTTGGTGGGAATGAGAGAGTGGGCCTTCTCGGTAGCTGCATCTTGACTGTGGGACTCCCTGCCCGGGAAGCCAGAATACCCACTCCCTGCTGTCATTCTGGCGGCAGACTAAAATCTTTTTATCCTGACAGGTTTTTTAAAGATCCAGATAGGGCTTGCAAAGATGACCGTTCTAATGCCACCAAATGCCACCAATTTGCAATGGGGGAACGTTCCACTTCACCAATTTGCAATAGTGTCCCACCTCGCTGACACCAATTTGTAATGGTATTTGTTTTACTGTGGTTGGCAACACTGGCCAATCTGCGAAGGTATTCCACCTACTACTGTTTAAATCTCCAAAGATTTGCTAATTTATAAAAGGTGTGGATAATTATAGATATAATTCATGTAACTGCCACCAACGGGAGGTAATGCTGATGAGAACTGGTTCCCCAGACGCAGATAAATTGGGATGACACGGTCTTCAAACAAAGGTTAATAAGTTTATTTTGAACAAAGCGTATGGTTGCAGGCTGTTAATAAACTTGGAAATACTTTGAGAACTTTACATGTAACTTGGTTGCAATACAGTTCACTCTTCTGTATAACACAACTTGTATTTAACTTTTACTGTAGTGAAGCACTTTCTTAAACAATGTTTCCTGAGGTGATTAGCCTTCCTGTTTGATCCTTTCTTGATCAAACTCTAGATCTCTAGTTGTTTCCTAACTAGTGATCTAAACAAGCTTCCCTTAGTCCTCTCTGACTAATGAAACTAATCAGGTTTCCCTCTTCAGCCTTCCTATACTGAAGAAACCTCTGACTATTCACAAACACTGCTTCTCTACTTCCCACTCTCTCTCTCAACTGCTAACTCCGACTCCAAACCCCCAACTAACAGCTTCTTTTCAAACGCAGATAGTTTTCTCTCGCTAGGCTCCGCCCACTTTCCACTCTCTCCTGCCTGGTCTCCTTGGCAATGCCACAGTGGATACAACCAGTCAGTTCTAGTCTTCAGCTACTGTTACCAAACAAATAGTTAAACAGTTCAAATACATATACCTAGTTTCAATAACTTCCTTACAGGGCTTATTAGACAATATAAACAACCTAACTGTAAACAAATAATGACAAATATTTAAAAACTACAAAATGAAATAAAAATAAAATAAGAGTAAATAAAGACCAATCTCAAGATATGTGAGATAACCCATACATTTCAGAAACGGATCAGATTCAATCAATCTTACATGGTGTACTACCAATGCAAAAGAAATTTAGGTTGTACATCATTCAGAAGGGATGACAATGAAAGTATGCTATTTGTGCTGCTATGTGTTAAAATATATTATCATGCGATGTTATGATGACATATGCTGAGCTTTGCATATTGACCTATAGCCAGGGTTGCTAGGTGTTACAGAATTCAAGAGAGATATTGACAAGCTGGAATGTGTCCAGAGGAGAGCGACTAAAATGATAAAGGGTCTGGAGAACAAGCCCTATGAGGAGCGGCTTAAGGAGCTGGGCATGTTTAGCCTGAAGAAGAGAAGGCTGAGGGGGATATGATAGCCATGTATAAATATGTGAGAGGAAGCCACAGGGAGGAGGGAGCAAGCTTGTTTTCTGCTTCCTTGGAGACTAGGACGTGGAACAATGGCTTCAAACTACAAGAGAGGGGATTCCATCTGAACATGAGGAAGAACTTCCTGACTGTGAGAGCCGTTCAGCAGTGGAACTCTCTGCCCCGGAGTGTGGTGGAGGCTCCTTCTTTGGAAGCTTTTAAACAGAGGCTGGATGGCCATCTGTCAGGGGTGATTTGAATGCAATATTCCTGCTTCTTGGCAGGGGGTTGGACTGGATGGCCCATGAGGTCTCTTCCAACTCTTTGATTCTATGATTCTATGATTCTAATTTAAGGGACAGTCCTGCATTTTAATAATATGTCATGCATCCCATAACATTATTTCCTGGAATATCAACTGTCCCATATTCTATTTCACCCCACTATGCATAGAGTGGAAAAGGCTGTAGCCCCCTCAGAGAAGAGACCACAATCCAGACTCACCGCTCATCCTCTGAATGAACCCCTTGCTCTCTCCTGAGAGCTGCTCCTCGGGCTCTGCCACTCTGAACCAATCAATACAGAGGCAGGTAGCCAGGTAGGAGCTCTGCCCCAACATATACTTCACCCCTAAACCTCACCTTGCCTTTAACTTCAGAGTTATTGTAATTGTGTTCCTTATTTTCACCTTCAGTACCTGACAACACTGCCTATAATAATCTATGTTGACATACAATATTTATCATGATGAGATATGTTGGAAGAACAGGTAAGATGTGGCACTTCTGGTCTGTGAGCATTGGATTAGCTTTTCACAATGGTGCTAATAGGCACATATATATTTATCTGGACAGTCAGATACAAAAAGAAAAAGAAAAAAAACAAGTACTGAGATACTACTTCTGTACTAGTCACACAGATAAAATCTTTGAAAACTGATCTGGTGCTTCATCTCTGCATGGCCACTGGTTGCAGAAGAAATTTATAAAGAAATACAGTGGATAGATTTTCCATTGCATTTCACATGCATCTCTTCTATCAGAAACCTGTATGCTTTCATAAAATACCTGCGGAAAGGCATGGTTCTCTCTGTGTGTGTGATACAAGCAAAAGTGATAGCTTAAGTGAAAAGCTTAAGAACAGACAACATTTTTCTTTATTCTGTCATTTCATTTATGATGGTGCTTGCAGCAAAAAAGCAATGCCCCAGGTTGGCCAAATCATCCTTACTAAAAAAAATAAATCTAGCATTACTTTAAAAATGTACCATTATATAATATATTGGTGCACCTGGGAAAGAAGAATAAAGATAATTATATGGAATTTATAAACAAGTCCTATCTTTGTTTTGACAAATTAATTTATACTGAAAGAAAAGGTGTTGTTAAATCAAAGGGCTGACTATTAAACTAACGGAAGCTAACAGCAATAAAGTAGTCTGCAAAGCAAATAGGATGACAAAATTTGCTCACTGAGGTTACTCAGAAAGGTTTCTGGTCAAAGAGGTCTTTTATGCCCTGCATGGCCCATATGTCCTATGAGAGCTATAGCTTTTGCAAATCTTTTTTCTAGAGGGATAGGGAGAGATATAAATCCAGCACAGCACCAGGGAACAAGGTTATGGCCAATGCTGATGTCGTGAAGTCTAAGAATTAAGATCGACAGCATTTTTTCCTAACAGACATGCTAACATTTTTTTTTAAAGGAATGGTGATTGAAAACACTAGCACATAGCCGTAGAATAAGATCTAACCTTCTGAATGACAAAAGTGGTGATGGGTGCCAGATTTCTATAATACAGATACAAGGAGTTTTCATATGTTCAAATTTAAGATTTCTTGCATCAACTTTCCCATTTTAAAACACAATATTTTAATTTGAATACTGGCATTTTGTAATTAGCTACACTAATCTGCAACAGATTCACCCACATTTGCATATAAATTAAGTCAACTATATCAACATGTTCTTTTCAACAGTTTATTTACTTTCTACTTGGCTGCATATTGGGTTTTAGTTTTCCATCACATTAGGATAAGCTATACAGTATTTATTGATCTTCCATGTAAGAGAAGAAAATAAATTTAAATATACATGTTGCATCTCCAGCAAAGGATCACCGCCTTGTCGGGGCGCTGGAGCTTGAGCACCTCAATGATGTCATGAGCGAAACCGTGAAGGGACACCCAAGACGGGACGGTTGTGGCAGAGAGGTCAGACCAAGCGTGATCCCTGGGGAAGGCAATGGCAAACCACTCCAGTATCCTTGCCAAGAAAACTAAATGGACCAGTACAACCAGAGATATGTCGGTATGCCATTGGAAGATGGGACTCCCAGGTCGGAAGATGGCCAAAATGCTACTGGGGAGGAGCAGAGGATAAGTTCAACTAGCCCCAGATGTGATGACGCAGCTAGCTCAAAGCCGAAAGGAAGGCTAGCGGCCGACGGTACTGGAGGTGAACGACGAATCCGATGCTCTAAAGATCAACGCACCATAGGAACCTGGAATGTAAGATCTATGAGCCAGGGCAAATTGGATGTTGTTATTGGTGAGATGTCAAGACTAAAGATAGACATTCTGGGGGTCAGCGAACTGAAATGGACTGGAATGGGCCACTTCACATCAGATGACCACCACATCTACTACTGCGGACAAGAGGAACATCGAAGAAATGGAGTAGCCTTCATAATTAATAAGAAATTCGCTAAAGCGGTGCTTGGATACAACCCAAAAAATGACAGAATGATCTCAATTCGAGTGCAAGGAAAGCCTTTCAACATCACAGTGATCCAAATATACGCCCCAACCACAGCTGCTGAAGAAGCAGAAGTAGATCAGTTCTATGAGGATCTGCAGGACCTACTGGATAATACACCAAAAAGAGACATTATTTTCATTACAGGAGACTGGAATGCCAAGGTGGGAAGTCAAGTGACAACTGGGATCACAGGCAAGCATGGTCTGGGAGAACAAAATGAAGCGGGACGCAGGCTGATAGAATTCTGCCAGGAAAACTCGCTGTGTATAACGAATACTCTCTTCCAACAACCTAAAAGACGGCTTTATACATGGACCTCACCAGACGGTCAGCACCGAAATCAGATTGACTACATCCTTTGCAGCCAGAGGTGGCGGACATCCATCCAGTCGGTGAAAACAAGACCTGGGGCTGACTGTAGCTCAGATCACGAACTTCTTATTGCCCAATTTAGAATAAAACTAAAGAGATCAGGGAAAATACACAGACCAGTTAGATATGATCTCACTAACATTCCTAGCGAATATACAGTGGAAGTGAAGAACAGATTTGAAGGACTAGATTTAGTAAACAGAGTCCCAGAAGAACTATGGACAGAAGTCCGCGACATTGTTCAGGAGGCGGCAACAAAGTACGTTCCAAAGAAAAAGAAAACCAAGAAGGCAAAATGGTTGTCTGCTGAGACACTGGAAGTAGCCCAAGAAAGGAGGAAAGCAAAAGGAAACAGTGAAAAGGGGAGATATGCCCAGTTAAATGCGCAATTCCAGAGGTTAGCCAGAAGAGATAAGGAACTATTTTTAAATAAGCAATGCATGGAAGTGGAAGAAGACAACAGAATAGGAAGGACAAGAGACCTCTTCCAGAAAATTAGAAACATTGGAGGTAAATTTCAGGCAAAAATTGGTATGATAAGAAACAAAGATGGCAGGGACCTAACAGAAGCTGAAGAGATCAAGAGAAGGTGGCGAGACTATACAGAAGATCTGTATAGGAAGGATAATAATATCGAGGATAGCTTTGACGGTGTGGTGAATGAATTAGAACCAGACATCCTGAGGAGTGAGGTTGAATGGGCCTTAAGAAGCATTGCTAACAACAAGGCAGCAGGAGATGATGGGATCCCAGCTGAACTGTTTAAAATCTTAAAAGATGATGCTGTCAAGGTGATGCATGCCATTTGCCAGCAAATATGGAAAACACAAGAATGGCCATCAGACTGGAAAAAATCAACTTATATCCCCATACCAAAAAAGGGAAATGCGAAAGACTGCTCAAACTTCCGTACAGTGGCCCTTATTTCTCATGCCAGTAAGGTAATGCTCAAGATCCTGCAAGGAAGACTCCAGCAATACATGGAGCGAGAGTTGCCAGATGTTCAAGCTGGGTTTAGAAAAGGCAGAGGAACGAGAGACCAGATTGCCAATATCCGCTGGATAATGGAGAAAAGCAGGGAGTTTCAGAAAAACATCTACTTCTGCTTCATTGACTATTCTAAAGCCTTTGACTGTGTGGATCATAATAAATTGTGGCAAGTTCTTAGTGGGATGGGCATACCAAGCCACCTTGTCTCTCTCCTGAGGAATCTGTACAAGGACCAAGTAGCAACAGTAAGAACTGACCACGGAACAACAGACTGGTTCAAGATTGGGAAAGGCGTCCGGCAAGGCTGCATACTCTCACCCAACCTTTTTAACTTGTATGCAGAACACATCATGTGATGTGCGGGCCTGGATGAATGCAAAGCTGGGGTGAAAATTGCTGGAAGAAACATTAACAACCTCAGATATGCAGATGACACCACTCTGATGGCCGAAAGCGAGGAGGAGCTGAGGAGCCTTCTAATCAAGGTGAAAGAAGAAAGCGCAAAAGCCGGGTTGCAGCTAAACGTCAAAAAAACCAAGATTATGGCAACAAGAATGATTGACAACTGGAAAATAGAGGGAGAAACCGTGGAGGCCGTGACAGACTTTGTATTTCTAGGTGCAAAGATTACTGCAGATGCAGACTGTGGCCAGGAAATCAGAAGACGCTTACTTCTTGGGAGGAGAGCAATGTCCAGTCTCGATAAAATAGTGAAGAGTAGAGACATCAGACTGGCAACAAAGATCCGCCTAGTCAAAGCCATGGTATTCCCTGTAGTCACCTACGGATGTGAGAGCTGGACCTTAGGGAAGGCTGAGCGAAGGAAGATCGATGCTTTTGAGCTGTGGTGTTGGAGGAAAGTGCTGAGAGTGCCTTGGACTGCGAGAAGATCCAACCAGTCCATCCTCCAGGAAATAAAGCCCGACTGCTCACTGGAGGGAAAGATACTAGAGACAAAGTTGAAGTACTTTGGCCACATCATGAGGAGACAGGAAAGCCTAGAGAAGACAATTATGCTGGGGAAAGTGGAAGGCAAAAGGAAGAGGGGCCGACCAAGGGCAAGATGGATGGATGGCATCCTTGAAGTGACTGGACTGACCTTGAAGGAGCTGGGGGTGGTAACGGCCGACAGGGAGCTCTGGCGTAGGCTGGTCCATGAGGTCACGAAGAGTCGGAGACGACTAAACGAATGAACAACAACATACATGTTGCATAGCATATCAAACAAAGATTCTGAATCAGCAAAAAGAACACAACAATGCAGAAAGCACAACAGACTTAAAATGTTCCTTACAAAGTAAGGTGTTATTGTTATGAAGGCCAAACAGTATTTTGATTTGTTGGTGTGGCTGACAACTGTTTGGAATTACAGCTAATTGTAGAACAGTATTTTTGGAGGAAATAATCTTTGGTCTCAGTGCTCAGTATCTAGGACTGAATAGATCACTCAGACCAGAAAAAAATGTTTTGTCTTCAACATTGGAGCAGAGCATAACATAATATCTTGCATGCATTCATCTAACCTGATGTCAAAGAGGACTGTCTGTCTCATTGGCTCCAGTGCTTTAATCAGAGAAGGATCTTCAATTTGTGAAATATGACCAGAGATGTTACTAGTGTGTCCCCTTAATCATGTATAGAATTTGGAGATATACTTCTCCTTCTACCATTCCTGTTGATGAGTCTTATTTGTAGAACTTGTAACCCTTTCTAGCAATCAAATATGGTGGCAATTTATCTGAAGGAGTCACTCTCCCTCAGACATTCAAAAAAGATTGATGTCTCTATAAAGTGACATTTTTGCACAGGAGGCATTTTGGATGTTGGCAGGTTTTTCTAACTCATTCAGTTTTGAGTCAGTGCTCTAAACAATTCCCCTTTATATTGTATAAAGTATCTGTTTATTAATTCTACACAAAAATACATTTAGTGAACTAATTATATAGTAACGAATCTTAAATTACCACACCTGTATAAACCCTTTTATGGACCATTACTTCTTTTACTGACATTCAATGTCAGCAATTACAACTGAAACTAACAAATACTTTGTTAATATTGCAAGTTCACACTATACCCATATGTCTTGTAAATTACCCAACCCAAGTGAGAAAGGAAATGCCTGTGGTAACGGAAGCCATTAGATGACCCACACAAAGAGGCCAGTCAGGGCCTGGGAAGGATGGATTGGATGGCTTAAGCCTCCCTCCCCACACACCTATATGGCAATCAGCCTCCTTTCCAGTTGTGTGACCCACTCTCAGGATAGTGTGAGATTTTTGCTGGTCATGTAAAGCAGGATAGGAATCCCCCATTTAATCTTGGGGGAGGGGAGTTTGCCTACACTACACTGTTTCAATAGGAGGTGGATATAGGCTTGAAGTATTTTATTATTTTATTATGATTAAATAGTTTGTCCCTGGCACATAAATTTTTTTAATTAGATTTAGTCGGCACCAAGTCATCCCTTTTGTGGGTGAAATGGGCTTCTGAGACACTTTCTCTAGGGTCCCTACCTTGGTGGACTGGAAAAGCTCCCCCCCCCCCCCCCAAGCTCAAACAGAAGTTTCTCACTCCTGTAAAACCCTGTGATTTTGGAAGTGACCCAGGATATTGCCCTTGGGGGTTGGGTGCTGGCCCAGAGTGGTCTGTGAAGGTGATCAGTGCAGTGACACCTGTCGCTTAACTATACCCATCAGATGGATTTAACCTCTCTTTTTACCTACAGGTTGCAGAAGTTCAATAAATAAATAAATAAAAAGGTCAAATAATGACCTCTTTATATCATATGTTTGCTGTCTGGCCTCTTTATTTCATGGCAGGGGTTCAATTGTGGTTTTTAAATTTTACTTCTAAATTTCATCCTATTATTTATTTATTTATTATTTACTTTATTTGTATACCACCCCTCTCAACCCGAAGGTGACTCAAGGCAGTATTTAACCCTCACCTTTACTTGATTTAGCCTTGTTCTTTATTTCTGATACTTGATTTCTTTACAGTGATCACCAAAACCAACACTCTTTTTAGAATATCCAACATTTTGAATAAATTAATGGCTGGTTAACTGCAGTTAGTCTCGGTTACAGTAACTAAGTTATAATTACATTACTTTATGATTGCAACTTAGCAAAGGATAACTTCAGTCTTTCAACACCCTGCTTTTTCTGGTAAATGCCATATTTTAGTTGCTATTACAACTATGATGGTGGAATTTATTGAAGTCATAACTCATTATTTTGCTTTATGTTCTGTTGTGTATACCGCATCAATGATGAAATAGACATTACAGATATGGCGTTTAATATGCAACATAGAAGAGTTCAGTTACTTCTGACAAATGGGGAAGTAAATCGGTACTTCAACATTGTAACTAACTATAAGGAAATGCAAAAGACAGTTATCTTCTGGGGTTTGGTTCCATGATCCTCCATTGATACCAATATCCATGGATGCTCAAGTACCATTATATACAATTGTGTTGTAGAATGGTGTCCTTTACATGAATTGGCACAGTCAATGTTTTCTGATTTTCAAGCCATGGGTGGTTGAATCCTCAGATTCAGATTCCATGGATATAGAGGGATGATTATATTTAGATTTTTGAGGCCCTGGACTGAGAATATAATGACTTCTTTTTTTTAAAAAAACCAAACCCTTCCAAGTTCAGCACCTTACCCTACAAACATTTCTGATTTTTCTAGTGTTGTATTTACTGATAGAAAGATTTTTTTTTAAAAAAAAGGAAAAAGTCTCAGGTTCTGTTGACAACATTTCTAGTTAATTCTGGGAATAACAAAACCTGATTATTAAATGAATCATGGATGCTAAAGTTCTTTGTCACTCATGAAATGTATAAGTCTAATATGAGACATATGATGTACTAAGCTGAAGATAAGCAAGTTTAGGATTGGTCAGTTCCAGAGAAACCAAAGAAAAGCAAAATATAGCACAACATCTCTGTTTTCACAGATGGAATAATCAATGGAATAAGTGAACACAAATGACCTCCAGTCTGACTCCAGGAGCTATATGCTACATGCCAAACACCCATGGAAATCAATATGTGTCATTCTTTCCTGGTTAACATTTTCAAGACATAGCAATATGTACAGATCTTTAAAAAGTAATGCAGGAGGCATCCTGCAAGCGAGGTAGGTTCTTTGAAAAGATCAGAACTAGTATATACAAATAATATTTGGAAATACAGGATGATGTTGGGCAAGCCACACTCCTTTAGCCTCAGAGGAGGACAAAGTCCCTCTCAAACAAATCTTGTCAAGTAAACTCATGGTAGGTTAGCACTAGGTCACTATAAATCTGAAATGACTTGAAGGCATGCAACAATAATAAAGTGATAAAAACGAGATATGCAAATCATACATTTGTCTATTGTTTGTATTTGCTTTGTTCTTTTTTGCTTGACATTAGACTTTTCTCTTTTCTTTCAATTTATTACTAAACATTTCTAAAAATCATAATTAAAAATAATTGAAAGAAATTTTTTGCATCAAGTGGTACTACATTAGTAGCAGGGGGGCTCCCATGATGCTGCATGATGGCAACAACAATTTTCACTTATTGTATACTTTTAATATGAGCTGAATGATGAATGACTCTCCTGACTTTCAGGAATCTAGAGAAGGAGTCTGTGAGAGAGAGAGAGTGCTCTGTAGGGAGTTTAGTACACATAACCCATTACATACCAGCTTGTATATTTATGATGCTATGGCAATTGCCTGTGTATGTGAGGGGAATATGATATTCCCTAGAAATCTAATGGGCAGACTCTGACCTGCTGCCTTGTAGGTATGCCCATACTGTTTGAATCTTGTCTATGCTCTAATTTGGTATTTGCAAGATACCAAATATTACCATTTTTTTTTGTAAAAGTCTTTCTTACTCTCCAAATGAAGCATTACCTCTTTACATTATCTTTGCAAGTTTTTTCATTGCTCAGAGAAATGTATATTGGAATACACCTTCACACCTCTTATTCCCATATATTGTCTTGCCTAAAAAAAATGATTATTAAATAGAAATTATTACTTTATCGAGATTCATCACCTGAAAAGTTCATCTTGAATGGGAGTGTGATGTTGTTTTGATGCATCTTCCCACAGCCCCAATGAAGATGTTGGGAACAGTAGTCCAACAATATCTGGATGGCGCTAGAGGCTTTCTCTAATTCTATGATTCTAGGACTGCAATCGTTTACATACTTCCATGGAACAAAACAAATTAATTTCATTGGGACTTACATCAGCGTAGCTATATTCTGCCTTGTACTGAAATATTTCTGAAATCTAAATATTATCAAATATTACTTATCCATCCCCTGTAAACCTTGTGACTGCTAATATTATCAGGTAACCAAAATGGTAAATAGTCTGGAATTCATATCCTACAAGGAGTGGCTTGCGGAGCTGGATATGTTTCACCTGGAGAAGACATGCACAGATATAGGATGGGCTTGACATGTGAAATGAATATATGAGTCTTTGTTGAACATGAGAACATGAGTCAGCAGCATGATGCAACAGCTAAAACAAAAGCAAATATGGTTCTAGACTTCATTAATAGGACTATAGTGTCTAGCCTGTGTGCCACTCAAATCAGTTTTGGTCAGACATCTCTATCTGGTCCTGGATATGACAATTCAAGAAGGATATTGCAGGTTGTAACATGTCCAGAAGAGGGTGATCAAAACTGGAACAGGACAAAATTGGAATATGATCTATTGGGGAGGTAGGTATGTTCAGCCTGGAGAAGATGTAACATAGTAGCAATGTTTAAATATTTATTTATTTATTTATTTATTTGCTTTATTTCTATACCGCGTTTCTCAACCTATAATAGGTGACTCAATGCGGTTTACACAATATTAATTACCACAACAATAACAATTAAAACACAGCATACCCAATAACAAACACACAACCATTCGTACAGTGCCTCGATCGCAACCAAGATCCAGTCTCATATCCTTATACCGTTCCTATGTTCAGTTTACCGTCATTCTGTGTACAATTGCGCTGATTAGCCAAACGCTTGCTCAAAAAGCCAGGTTTTGAGCTTCTTCCTAAATGCCAGCAACGAAGGGGCCTGTCTGATGTCGCTTGGTAGGGCATTCCATAACCGAGGGGCCACCACCGAGAAGGCCCTGTCTCTCGTTCCCGCCAACCGTGCCTGTGACGCAGGCGGAACCGAGAGCAGGGCCTCCCCGGACGATCTTAATGTCCGTGTCGGTTCATAGGAGGAGATGCGTTCGGAGAGGTAGGTGGGGCCGGAACCGTTTAGGGCTTTGTAGGCTAATGCCAGCACCTTGAATTGTGCCCGGTAGGGAATTGGCAGCCAGTGGAGCTGGCTCAACAGAGGAGTGGTATGCTCCCTGAGAGCTGCTCCTGTTAGCAACCTGGCTGCCGAGCGCTGGACCATCTGGAGCTTCCGGGCAGTCTTCAAGGGCAGCCCCACGTAGAGCGCGTTGCAGTAATCTATGCGGGATGTGACCAGAGCGTGGACTACCGTGGCCAAGTCCGACTTCCCGAGGTACGGGCGCAGCTGGCGCACGAGCCGAAGCTGTGCAAATGCTCCCCTGGCCACCGCTGAGACCTGAGGCTCCAGGCTCAGCGATGAATCCAGGGTCACACCCAAGCTGCGAACCTGCGTCTTCAGGGGGAGTGTAACCCCGTCCAACACAGGCTGTAACCCTATGCCCCGTTCGGCCTTTCGACTGACCAGGAGTGCCTCTGTCTTGTCTGGATTCAACTTCAATTTGTTCACCCTCATCCAGTCCGACACAGCAGCCAAGCACCGGTTCAGGACCTGAACAGCCTCCTTAGAAGTAGGTGGAAAGGAGTGACAGAGTTGGACATCATCTGCGTACAGATAACACCGCACCCCGAAACTCCGGATGATCTCTCCCAACGGCTTCATGTAGATGTTAAACAACATGGGGGACAGTATTGAACCCTGCGGGACCCCACAAGACAAAGGTTGTGAGGACGAGCAGCTGTCCCCCATCAACACCTTCTGGGTACGACCCTCTAGGAAGGACCCGAGCCACTGTAAAACAGTGCCACCAAGGCCCATTCCCGCGAGGCGTCCCAGAAGGATACCGTGGTCGACGGTATCGAAGGCCGCTGAGAGATCCAGCAGGACCAACAGGGACACACTCCCCCTGTCGAGCTCTCTGCGGAGATCATCCACTAAGGCGACCAGGGCTGTCTCGGTACCATGTCCCGGCCTAAAGCCAGACTGTGCCGGATCCAGATAATCAGTGTCTACCAAGAATACCTGGAGTTGTGAGGCCACCACACGTTCCAGGACTTTGCTCAAAAAGGGAAGATTGGAAACAGGCCGATAGTTGACGAATTGAGTGGGGTCTAGTGATGGTTTTTTCAACAGCGGTTTTATTACAGCTTGTTTTAAGCTGGCTGGAATATTGCCTTCCCGAAGGGAGGCATTAACCACCACCTCCACCCACTCGGCCAATCCCCCTCTGGCCTCCTTTAGAAGCCAGGATGGGCAGGGGTCTAGGATGCATGTGGTAGCTCTCATTCCTCCAAGTATCTTGTCCACATCCTCGGGTTTCACCAATTGAAATGAATCCATCAAAATCGGACAAGCAGATGCTCGTGTTACATCCTCAGAGACTGCCGTTAACGTGGTATCCAGGCCAGAGCGGATCAAAGCGACTTTGTCCGCAAAGAACCGAGCAAATGCTTCACAGCGGGCCGTCGAGTTGTCAGGGTTCCCATCCGGAGTGGTGGGGTTCAATAGCCCTCTGACAACTCGAAACAACTCCGCCGGACGGTTCTTTGCGGACGCAATATTGGCCGCAAAGAAAGCTTTCTTTGCCGCCTTTATTGCCACGGCATATGCCCTTAATAGGGCAACAAACCGTGTTCGATTTAACTCGCTCGGGTCCGAACGCCACACGCGCTCTAGTCTCCTCTTCCTTCGCTTCATCGCTGCCAGCTCCTCGTTGAACCAAGGTGCTGGTTTAGCTCGGCTACTTGAGAGGGGACGTTCCGGAGCAATCGTGTTTATGGCCCTAGTCATCTCCCCATTCCAGAGAGACACCAGGGCTTCAACAGAATCACCAACCGAGGTGGCAGGAAAATCCCCAAGAGCCGTCAGGAATCCGTTCGGATCCATAAGCCTCCTGGGGCGGACCATCTTAATGGGTCCCCCACCTCTGCAGAGGTTGGAAGGTGTGGTGAGTCTAAATCTGACCAGATAGTGGTCGGTCCATGGCAACGGAGAGGTGGATAACTCCTCAACACCGCCACCTTGCTCCCATCCCTGACAGAAAACCAAATCTAATGTGTGTCCCGCACAGTGGGTGGGGCCAGATACTTGTTGGGACAGCCCCATGGTTGCCATGGATGACATGAAGTCCTGAGCCGCTCCTCCTAGGGAAGTCTCGGCATGTACATTGAAGTCCCCCAGCACAAGAAGCCGTTGAGACTCCAATGCCAGGCTCGAGACCACCCCCGCTAGCTCAGGTAGGGAGACCGTAGTGCAGCGAGGTGGGCGGTACGCTAACAGAATCCCTATTCTGTCCCGGTCGCCCACCCTCAGGTGGACACACTCGAAATTGGTTGACTGTGGAATGGGGCCTCTGGTCAGAGGGATAGAATTTTTATAGACCACCGCAACTCCGCCTCCCCGCCCTCCAGGTCTCGACTGGTGCTGTACAGAGAATCCTGGCGGACAAAGCTGGGTCAAATTAACTCCTCCAGCTTCATCCAGCCAGGTCTCTGTAATGCACGCCAGATCTGCCCGTTCCTCCAAGATTAGATCTTGGATGAAAGATGTTTTGCCATTGACAGATCTGGCGTTCAGCAGCACCATCTTCAACCCAGAGGGACTGCCAACCTGGGTACACCCACTTACCAAGTCAGGAGACCGATTACAAGTAATTAAGTTTTTTTTCCTTCTTTCCCTAGGCCGAATTTGGGCTGTAAAATTTTTACTATTTCTAGGCCGAATTAGCCGAATTGGTGGTCTCCCTTTCCCGTATCTCCCCCTCCCCGTCACGGGCTCTATGGGGGCCCCCCGGCCAGTGGAATACCCTTCTTCTACCATATTGCACTTAGAATTCGTAGTTTCAACCCATGACTTGTACCAGATTATATACTTTTGCCACTCAGTCTCAGTCCAATTCTTTCCTATTCCTGGTGTGTTAATTCCAGGATCCCCCCACCCGTTCCACCCTCTATTGTCCTCCCAGTCCACCAGTAACACAATAAGCAGACCCCAAGGGAGGAATGCTGACATTGGGGAACAGAGTTGATACAAGGTTGAGGTAGGATATTAGGTTCAAGTAGTAGTAGATTTTAAATTGCTAGGTCTTAAAGTGCTAAAGATTTAGTCTAAGCTGTTAAAGTGCATAGAAAGCTGTTAAGTGCATACAATAACGCGTTATCAGAGACTGACTGCTATGGTGGTCACTTAATAACCTTACTTATACAGGGTTAAAGTGCAAGTTGTTGGATGAATACCTGAAAGCATGTCATACTGAAGATGAAGTCAGCATGTTCTTCTGCTGATCCAGAAGGGTATGAAGTACTGGATTCAAACTACAGGAAAAATATTCCATCTAAACTTCCTATGTTAAGAACTGTTCAACTGCATTGTCTCAGGGTGTAATGGAATTTCCCTTGAAACAGTGGCTGGATAGTCATTTATTAAAAGTGCCTTGATTGTGCATTTCTTCATGCCAGGGGATTGGACTTGATTAGCATTTTTACATTATTCTATGTGACCCTGTATATTATTGGTAGCCTCAACAAGAGCAGTTTGATGAGCAGCTAGAACTGACATAAGTATTGATTCATTATTCATCAACTGATTCAATGGATCTGGCCTATTTGGGAAAACCAAAGGTATCCAAGCCTTGAATTCAAGGATTTAAATGGAGAAATGCTATTTCTTTCTCTTTTTTATGATTTCCTGTATCAATCATTTTAATGGTTCTATTATATTTAGTACAAAGGAAAGAATATTAAGCAATAATCATGCTCCTTTCAAATCTTTTTTTCCTTCCAGGAGTTACTAAATCATGCAAATACCTCTCATCTGATTGCATTCTGTCTTACATTTTCTTTGACATTCAAATTTACTGCTTTTGTAACTTCTGTAAACCTGTTCTAAGGTTGGTTTTATTATGTAAAAAATACACAGAAGGAATCAGATAATACAGTTGCACTCTAGCTATAATCTGGAAAAAAACATAATAGCATTAAAGTAAGAGATAGATCTCATACTTTAATATTATCTTACTAAATGCTACAATGTCAGCTTCTATAAAATGTGAATTGTTTTGCTGTAATTTAAGTGGGGCCCGAGGAACAGTTTTGGATTTCTCAAGATTTTGATCCTTATCTCCCTAATATCCATTGGTGGAGTTGGAGAATAAAGTTTGAAAAAGAAAGCAAAAAAAATGTCAAAAGCTATAATATAGAATCATAGAGTTGGAAGAGACTGCACGGGCCATCTAGTCCAACCCCCTACCGTGCAGGAAAAGCACATTGAAAGTGCACCTGACAGATGGCCATCCAGCCTCTTTGAAAAGCCTCCAAAGAAGGATATGTTCCGCAAATCCAGCTTTCCACATTGCTCTACTAATTGTAGGAGCCCCTGGTGGCACAGTGGGTTAAACCATTGAGCTTCTGACTGAAAGGTTGCAGGCTTGAATCCGGGGAGTGGTGTGAGCTCCCACTGTGAGCCCCAGCTTCTGCCAACCTAGCAGTTCAAAAACATGCAAATGTGAGTAGATCAACAGGTATCACTCCAGTAGGAAGGTAACGGTGCTCCATGCAGTCATGTTGGCCACATGACCTTGGGGGTGTCTACGGACAATGCCAGCTCTTTGGCTTAAAAATGGAGATGAGCACCAACCCCTAAAATCAGACACGACTGGACTTAACATCAGGGGAAAACTTTTACCTTTACCTACTAATTGGGGGTTTAGGAAACCCTAAACTAGATCAATACAAGCATGCCTGACTAGTGAAAATCATGCTGAGGAATCTACATTATGTATTATTAGGATGTATTATTTACATAATGTAGATTCCTCAGCATGATTTTCTCAGGGCGGTTTACAGTCCGACATCAAAGCATAAGAATACAGTAAAACAATTAAGATAATATAAAAACATGGTAAAATCAATAAAAACATATGTCATCCCAGTCTCCTTGTTAAAACCATTGTCCAATTTCATTTGTCCAGTCAGTCCATTTTCCTATGTCTGTTATGCTGTATTTGCAAATGCTTGCTCAAAAAGCCAAGTCTTAACTTTCTTCCAAAATATTAAAAGAGAGAGGGCTGATCTAATATCCCTAGGGAGGGCATTCCATAGCCGAGGGGCCATCACTGAGAAGACCCTGTCTCTTGTCCCCACCAACCGTACTTGAGACGAAGGCGGGATCGAGAGCAGGGCCTCCCCAGATGATCTTAAAGTCCTAAGAGGTTGAGAAGGGGAGATGCGTTCAGACAGGTAAGTTGGGCCAGAACTGTTTAGGGCTTTATAGGCTAAAGTCAGCACTTTGAATTGTGCCCAGTAGCAGACTGGAGCCAGTGGAGCTGGTGCAACAGAGGAGTTGTATGCTCCCTGAGCACTGCTCCTGTTAGCAATCTGGCTGTTGTCCATTGAACCAATATTTGCTTTATATGAGTAAAAGAAATCTTATTAAAACTTTATGCAAAATTGTGCATAAAGACATTTTGTCTGTGCCATATTTTGTCTTTGCCATATTGTTAGCTGAAGCTGGGGAATGCTACTGAGCTTCTCTATGAAACTACCACATACTTCAGGGTTGGTGTGAACAGCTGTGTCAGTTCTAAAAAGGGATGGCACTTGCCTGTTGTATCATTTGCTACCCCAGCTGATGTCAGCAAAACCACCTGTGCAATTTGGAGAGATGAAGGGGATCGCCCCTTTCTTTTCCCCCTCTTGTCTTGCAAATATCTTTGCTGAATTTGGCAAAGGATGGCCAGGAGCTCTTTGGAGTTTAATAGCTGTCCTCATAGCAACAAAATATGCAAAAAGTTATGGGTGCATTCAGTGGCTGGTAAGGACTCCGCTCCCACCAATGCCACAGTTTGGGAGCAGAGACGTGAAAACACCTCTGCAGAATCGGGGGCAGATCTGAAGCATCAATGATTGAGCTTGACCACAGATTTTGGTGCTCATGTAGATAGGCCATTAGAGGAGAATTCCATGTTGTTCTATTATTTTCTCTTTACCTGATAAGTGCTGGCTCTCAGCTATAAAATCGTATACATGTTACATTTAGTATACTTGACAGATGATATCTCCTTGGCCCTTTTCTTTGTTGCACCATTCTCAGAGGTATCTGCTGGGCATTCTAAGCGGTTGTTACCATAGTCTAACATTCCCTTCCTACAGAGGCTATGTTGAGACTCAGCGTCTGTCTCATGCACCTACTACCAGTAGTAGAAGGAAACGTGGCTTAGAGAATGATGAAGCTCAGCGGCAGCTGAAAAGGATCAGGGACTTGTTTCTAGAGAGTACCGATGAGGAGGATTTTGCAGGTTTTACTCGCGAGGAGATGGAGCTGGACGATTACAGAGGTGTAAAAAGAGCAGCCAGCAGCTCAAATAGCGATGTAGGATCTGTTGCTAAGCGCCCGAGAGATGTAGCAGATTGTGGGGACTTTGACAGCGAAGAGGAAGATCTGGATTGGACTAAAGTGCAGGAAGTCATGGATGTCCTTAATGCCCCCTCCTCAAGTGGTGAATTCCAGGGTTTTCAGGATGATTGGGCTGTAGATGATTCTTTGCAGGATGGAGCACGGAGTGCTGACTGGCAACAATGGCGCAGCCTGGATTCACCTGAGGATTTGGACCCAGCTGACAGTAACTCCAGCGATTCGGATGAGATTTAAGCAGCAGCTTGGGGACAGACGAATCGCAGAGTTCAAAGTGTCGCATGCCGTGTGCCTTGTGTTAACTCCTGCCCTGAGTTCTTGTTGCAGCTTCGTGTTACCTGACCCTGTGAACAACCCTGCTGGTTCCTGACTCGTGAGTCTTCTGTGCCTTGACCCTCGGACTGTCTGACTACGCCTCTGCCTGTTCCTGTTAACTTCATTGGACCGCTCCTCATGAGGATTGCCGTATGCTGTTTCGTTGGCTTTTGGAATGGACTATGTTTCCTTGCTGAATTCAAGCTGTTTGTTTTGGTTTAAAGACTGACTTTCCTTTTCGTCAGTCAAGGCTGACTGAGACTGGTTTGTTTACTTTTCTGCTGACTGCAAGCCTCCTTAGTTTACATCTCTGAAGATAAGAGTCTCCTTTGTTTTGCTAATAGACATTAAACACCTTCCTTTAACTCCAACGGTGCCGTTTGTGTTTCTGCCTGGCCTGGGTCTTGACAGATTGAACTCTGCCACAAACAAACCCAGCAGGAGGCATGGCATCTCTTGGTGAGTTGGCAGACCAGATAGCCCTTTTAAAAGCGCAATTTGATGCACTCCATGGGGGAGGATCGGCTGGCGGGCCGCGTAAGGCTCGTGTTATTGTCCCCGAGCGCTTTTCTGGAGAAAAGGATGGTTTGCCACTGTTTTTGATGCAGACCAAGGTTTATTTTAAGCAAGTGCCTGCAACAGATTACCCTACTGATGAAAGCAAAGTGGCTTTTGTGATCAGCCTCCTGTCGGGCCGAGTGGGTAAGTGGGCTGTAAATTTGGTTAACAGTGATAGCCCCTTACTGAATAATTACGCTGGCTTTTTGGACGCTCTTAAGGAGGTGTTTGGAGACCCTCTCCAGGAAGAAAATGCCAGTCGTGAATTACATGCTATCAAGCAAGGGAAGGAGTGCGTGACGGACTATTTGAATCGTTTCAATTACTTGAAACAGCATTTAGACTGGGGCGAGAAAGCTTTTATGACTTGCTTCACAGCGGGGCTTGCTCCAGCTTTAAAGATTGAATTAGCACGCTTTGAACCTCCGGAGACCTGGGAGGCATTGACTAAAACAGCTCTTCGGCTGGAGAGAAGACAGAACATGCTGCGGAAGGAGGGGTATTTACAGCCGCAGACCTTGCCCGCCGTCCCCTCTAATGTCAACACCGCCGCTGCCTGTTCCAGTTTGGATACTGAGGAGCCAATGCAGCTGGGGAGTCAACGCCGGCTGTCCAAGGAGGAGAAGGAGAGACGGCGTCAGTTGCATTTATGTCTGTATTGTGGTGCGGGGGGCCATTTCGCCCGCAACTGCCCGGCCAAGGTTCCTAAGGAGCAGGGAAAAGGCCAGCCCTAATGTGCTCAGGGGCAAGCACATTAGGGCCAGTGGTTCAGTGGCCCCGGTGTAAGGACCATGTGTTTTTGTCCATTGAACTCTGTTCCAGTCAAGGTAATAAATACTCCACCTGGGCCCTAGTGGATTCTGGGGCGACAGGGTCCTATATGGACAAAGGCTTCGCTTTTGAACATCACGTTGAGTTACATAAGAAGAGACAGCCAGAGTGGGTGGAAGGAGCAGATGGAGCTTTAGTTGGCCACCGGTCTGTCACCCTGGAAACTGGGCCCCTGAAGTGGGAGGCTCAGGGTGTAGAGGGCTGGTTTTCCTGGGATGTGATTACCCTGCCTAGGTATACCATCATTTTAGGCATGGACTGGCTGTCCAAGATTAATCCCAGAATAGACTGGCAAGCCAAGACCATTACCTTAGCACCAGCCGTTTGTGGCACGTTGGCAGTAAATCCAACGGATATCGAGGGGGTTCCGGACTGTTATAAGGATTATTATGACGTGTTTAGCAAGGTTCAGGCTGACAAACTCCCACCCCATAGGCCTTATGACTGTCAGATCAAGCTGATGGAGGATGCCAAGTTGCCTGCGGGTAGGGTGTACGCTTTGTCTCTTCCAGAACGTCAGGCCTTGAAGGACTACATTGAGGAGAATCTGGCCAAAGGGTTCATTCGACCATCCAGTTCCCCTACTGCCGCTCCAGTTTTCTTCGTGACCAAGAAGACTGGTGATTTACGTTTAGTTTGTGACTATCGTATTTTGAATAAGTTTACCATACGGGATCGTTATCCGTTGCCACTAATCCCTGAGTTATTGTCTCGCGTTCAAGGCGCTTCCGTCTTTTCTAAACTGGACTTAAGGGGAGCCTATAACTTGCTTAGAGTTAAGGAAGGCGATGAGTGGAAAACCGCTTTCAACACGTATCTCGGCGCGTTTGAATTTTTAATCATGCCTTTTGGGTTATGTAACTCACCAGCTGTGTTTCAACGGTTAATGAACGATGTGTTTAGAGATTTTCTAGACAAATTCATGGTTTGCTATCTGGATGACATCTTGATCTACTCGAAAGATCTTCGGCAGCATCGACAACACGTGAGGATGGTGTTACAGAGGCTCCGGAAACACGGCCTGTTTGCCAAGGCTTCCAAGTGTGTATTTCACGTCTCTGAGGTGGAGTTTCTGGGACACATCGTTTCGGGGCGGGAGGTGAAAATGGACCCGCATAAAGTAGACGCTGTCCATTCTTGGAAGGAACTCACTTCCAAGAAAGATGTGCAACGCTTCTTGGGCTTTGCTAATTATTATCGAGATTTTATTCCCCATTATGCAGACATCACGGTGCCGTTGACTCGCCTTTTGAAAAAGGACCAGCCTTTCGCGTGGACTAAGGAGGCTCAGAGGGCATTTGAGACCATCAAATGCAGCTTCGCTGATGGGAGAGTCCTGAGCCAACCTGATGTGAATCGTCCCTTTGTGGTGGAAGCTGACGCCTCCAATTACGCATTGGGAGCGGTCCTGTCCCAGTTGGATGCGACTGGTATCTTGCGCCCTTGTGGCTTTTACTCACGCCAGTTATCTCCATGTGAGCAGAACTACACAATCTGGGAGAAAGAACTCTTGGCGATCAAGGTGGCCTTCGAGGTTTGGAGGCACTGGCTGGAAGGTGCTAGGCACCAGGTGGTGGTGCGGTCTGACCATCGCAACCTTGAGCATTTGCTAACTGCCCGCAAATTGAACCAGCGTCAGATCCGGTGGGCTATCTTCTTTAGCCGGTTTGATTTTCGAGTTGAGTTTGTTGAGGGGAAATTGAACTTGAGAGCGGATGCTTTGTCTAGGAAATCTGAATATAAGACTAATACAGCACCCATTATGCAGACTGTATTACCTACAGCAGCCTTGAACTTAATGGAGGGTGCGGGGGATCTTTGTGACCAGGTCAAGGCAGCACAAGCTGCGGACATTTGGACTCAGGAACAGCTAACCCTGTTGGAGAATGGCCAAAAACCTGTAATCGCTAACCTCCACAATGAGGGTGGGATTTTAATGCGCAGAGAGCAGCTGTACGTTCCTGCAGGCAGTTTGCGTCTTGAGATTCTTAGATCCCACCATGATGAACCAGCTGCAGGACATTTTGGGAGGTTTAAGACCGTGCAACTAATTTCTAGAAATTTTTGGTGGCCTAAAATGAGGCAGGACATTTTGCAGTATTGTGACAGTTGTGCGGTGTGCCAACAATGCAAACATGCTCCTGGGAGGCCAAGCGGCCTGTTATCTCCTTTGTCAGTGCCAGAGAGACCTTGGCAAGTGATTTCTATGGATTTCATTACAGATCTGCCTAGGGCACGGGGATATGCCTGTATATGGGTTATAGTGGATTTATTTTCGAAAATGGCACATTTTGTACCGTGCGCTAAGGTTCCCACAGCACCTGGGTTGGCCAAGTTGTTTATGAAGCATGTCTTTAAGTTACACGGGGCTCCGGACACTATAATTTCAGATCGCGCCCCTCAGTTTGTGTCACGATTCTGGAGGCAATTCCAAGCCCAGATGGGGACCAAGCTCAATATCTCCTCTGCTTTTCACCCACAGACGGATGGCCAGACGGAGCGAGTGAATGGCTTTTTGGAACAGTATTTGCGTTGTTTTTGTTTGCAGCAAGCTGGGGATTGGGTGCAGTGGCTCCCTGTGGCGGAATTCGCCTACAACAATGCGACTCATGCTGTCAGTCGCCACTCTCCATTTGAATTGGTTTATGGTATGCAGCCCAGGTGGGGGTCGGCTCCGGCGCATGATGTTGTTTCCACAGATCCTGTGTACCGATCCAATGAATTTCTTGCTTTACATGATGTTGCTCGCCGTATTCTTATAGAAGCCAAGGATGCTCAGAAAGCGCAGGCTGATAGGCATCGGCAGGAGGGTGCTGAACTCAAGGAGGGGGATCTTGTTTGGCTCTCTTCCAAGCATCTCAAACCGTCTGGGGGCAAGTTTGCGCCTCGTTATGTGGGTCCTTATTGTATTGTTAAGCAGATTTCGCCTGTAGCTTTTCGTTTGCGACTGCCTCCTTCTTTGAAAGTGCACCCGGTGTTCCATCGCTCTATGCTCAAGTTAGCTACCTCTGAATCTCGACCTCAAGTGACTGAGAGTATTTCCCGCCCTATGGCTCCGCCTGTGGAGGGGGGGGCCTTGGAGGGGGGGGATAGTGTTGAGACTCAGCGTCTGTCTCATGCACCTACTACCAGTAGTAGAAGGAAACGTGGCTTAGAGAATGATGAAGCTCAGCGGCAGCTGAAAAGGATCAGGGACTTGTTTCTAGAGAGTACCGATGAGGAGGATTTTGCAGGTTTTACTCGCGAGGAGATGGAGCTGGACGATTACAGAGGTGTAAAAAGAGCAGCCAGCAGCTCAAATAGCGATGTAGGATCTGTTGCTAAGCGCCCGAGAGATGTAGCAGATTGTGGGGACTTTGACAGCGAAGAGGAAGATCTGGATTGGACTAAAGTGCAGGAAGTCATGGATGTCCTTAATGCCCCCTCCTCAAGTGGTGAATTCCAGGGTTTTCAGGATGATTGGGCTGTAGATGATTCTTTGCAGGATGGAGCACGGAGTGCTGACTGGCAACAATGGCGCAGCCTGGATTCACCTGAGGATTTGGACCCAGCTGACAGTAACTCCAGCGATTCGGATGAGATTTAAGCAGCAGCTTGGGGACAGACGAATCGCAGAGTTCAAAGTGTCGCATGCCGTGTGCCTTGTGTTAACTCCTGCCCTGAGTTCTTGTTGCAGCTTCGTGTTACCTGACCCTGTGAACAACCCTGCTGGTTCCTGACTCGTGAGTCTTCTGTGCCTTGACCCTCGGACTGTCTGACTACGCCTCTGCCTGTTCCTGTTAACTTCATTGGACCGCTCCTCATGAGGATTGCCGTATGCTGTTTCGTTGGCTTTTGGAATGGACTATGTTTCCTTGCTGAATTCAAGCTGTTTGTTTTGGTTTAAAGACTGACTTTCCTTTTCGTCAGTCAAGGCTGACTGAGACTGGTTTGTTTACTTTTCTGCTGACTGCAAGCCTCCTTAGTTTACATCTCTGAAGATAAGAGTCTCCTTTGTTTTGCTAATAGACATTAAACACCTTCCTTTAACTCCAACGGTGCCGTTTGTGTTTCTGCCTGGCCTGGGTCTTGACAGGCTAGGCTGGTGACCTCTTTGCTATCATTCTGCAAGCAAATCTTATTTTGACAGTGGATTGCTCAGAGCAAAATGACCTTTAAAAATGTGTTTAATTATCTATATCTCTTGTTTATCTATTTTAATAGGATGGCTTTTTTGCATTAATCGTATTGGTAGTTTAATTTCGTTTTAACTTTTGTATGATGTCTATTTTTGCAGGCTCCCTTGACTCTCTAGGCTGGAGGAGGTGGGGGAGCCAGACATAAATAACACTATTGAGAAATTTGGACAATTGAGAGAAAAAGGCCATAAAACTGTATGCTGTCTATATATCTTTCCTACAATGGAATTCAGAATGCCATTATACAATAGTTACAATATAAACAGAGTCAACAATTAATCAGTGCCACCTCTCTTCACAAAATCGCTGTTGCCAATTTTGCCAACTTTTCTCTATACAGGGCGGTGTTTTTAACATTCAACAGAATGGAACATTCATACTTTCTAGCAACTGGTTCTTGGGTTGAAATCATATATTTTAATGTGTAATCCACTCACTTAGTGCATAAATGACCTAAAGGGAGCACATTTTTATATTAGTAAAGAGCTATGCCTTTTAGGAAGATAAACCAAATATGTTTCTAGCTAAATCATAAGAATATTAATTTTAAAAAAATTAATAGATTAAAAGCCCAAATGATTTAAGAGCATCTAACTACACATTTTCAGCTAACGAAAATCTTGTCCCACTACTCTAAAAGATTGCTTTGAAGTAAAGGCAAATGAGAGCTATTTCTTTATACTTCAAAGGCTTTTGAAAATGTCTCCCAGAAGAGATTACTGAGAAAAATTAAGTAATTACGAGATGAGAGGGCAAAAAACTGATAAGTGAAAAGCTGTCTAAGAAAAAACAAAGAGCCAGAATAAATGTCCTGTTTCACTTTCATTAATACAACTACATGATTCAATCCACTTAGCTCATTTTAAAAATCCTAGTGCTAGAAAAGAAGCGCTTATCTGAAATATTTAAAGAAATCAGGTAAACTATGCACACATCTTTTAAGATATTTGATCCTGGTGACTCAAATATACTATGATAAAAAATAGGAATTTCCGCTATGTGATATGCTTCCAGAAGAAAGGTGGAAAGAGTTGCAGCCTGAGTGTTAACTGGAACTGTTTATATAGACTATGGCCCCATCTTTAACTGCATTGAACTGCATTATATGAGTCTACACTCACCATATAACACAGATCAAACTGCATTACATGGCAGTGTTGATTGGGCCTATGACTCTCTAGATACAACACATCTCCTGTTCAGCAGTTTGTTTCTTGATTTATTTACTCATATGAACTTGGCCATCTCTTGAGATCCTCAAGATAAGATCTTATTTTAGTTCTATTACATTCATAGGATAGGCTTGATATTGCTGTGGCCCTCTCTATCTATTGTAGGAAACATTAATAATTTTCCCATATCTGCATTGTAGAATTGTAGCAGCCTGATACCAATAAACCCCCTGTGAAAGGGTCCAGCATTATTCATTGAGTCAGCTGTTTGTGAAAAATAAGACTCAGATAGCTGTTTGGAATACTCTCAGTAACTATTATTTCAGACACTCCAACAACTCAAATCCAACGGAGATTCCCATTCTTCCCCCACTCCCCCTCTTATCTCCCTTCCTTCACTCTCCCTCCTTCCTTCCAATTACTCCACATCTGTCTTGGTGCTTGCTTTGATTCGGCATCCTTGGATCTTGCTGGTGTTTTAAAGGGACAGCTTCTTTCCAACTCGAGGGTTGGACTCTCCACTATCTCCCACTTACACCTCCACAATACTATTCTGTGGAATTCTGTGATTTGTAGTTTGGTGTCTAGAATTCTCTGCAAGAGATCTCAACTGTTGTAGTTCCACGGACTGTACTTGTGTTCTTTACCTCCATTTTCATCAAACTAGATGCTGGACTGCAATATCATTTTCCCAAGGTAGTATAGCCAAAGGCAAGTAATTATGAAAGCATACTATTCTTAACCCTCTTGTAAGGCAATACTGTTGTAGACATATATCAGTGATGATTTTATTACAGCATAGCTATTAGCAGTAACAATTAACACTAGCATAATGAGCATTACTGGCTTAATTTTAAAGATAGTAATGTCCTTGGTTTAAAAAACATTCTTGCTGAATTTTAAAATAACAAATTGCGTTTTTGCTACAATAGTTTAAGCTTATTTCAAAATCTTACGATGTACAATGGTGTAGGTAAGTGATATGGTGCCTGTGCTGTTTCTGACAAAAGACAGGAGATCCACTAGTTTATTCAATTTTTAATGCAATTATTGATTTGTATTGATTACTTTGGGGGGTGGGGGTGGGATTGGTATCTAACCTCCTAAAATGATTGTATGATTAAAGCTGATCATTCTTGGAGAAAGTTAGACTGAGTTTTACATGAAGAGAACTAAAGTGAAAAAAAAACTGCAATCATAGAGCAGTAGGTCATGAAACTAAGGAAGGAGAAATTGAGTGCCTAATGAAAAACATTCATATATAGAGTAGTCAACCATCCCACTCTAGCTATGCTTCATCTAACATGCTATATTATATTTACAAAGATATGAAAAAAGCAATTTCCTCTTCTGCCACAGTTTCAATTTATTAATCCTAATCCCCAGTTCCTTACCTGCCCAAATATACACAATGACATTCTTTAACCTTCCACATTGTCATTTCTCAGTGACCATTGGCAACATATAAATCACATATTTTACAATATGTAAAGTGAAAACATGAAATTTAATTTCAGGGAGTGAGGGGGTGTCTTTTCACTCTGGGACATCACCTCAGCATACTTCTCATGGAAACCAATGCTTGCTTTTTATATCTGCCTGTAGGCATAGTTTAGAGACTGAAAAACCTCAGAATCAGGACAGGACATATTACTGCTGGCACGTGCAGTTTAATATTTAGTAGGCATAAAGCAATATATTTTAAAAGTTTTCTGTTTTGGGTGTCCGTATGATAACCATATTTACAACCTGGGGTACATAAAGCAGGCATATATTATATGCAAAGCCTTTCAAAATACATAGAATAACAAAGAAAAACAGAGCAAAAGATCCTCCAGTATAGTAATGTAGCTGCCACAGAAAATTTGAAGTCATAATTTGCCAATCAATTTTACTTCATTTCTAGCAAATCTTTAATGGCACTTGGTTTACAATGCTATTATGAGGTTGCAGAGGAAACTTTGATATTCTCCATATTTACGATAGTCACCTCCAATAATGCTCTTCTACCATGCCTTCAAAAGTCCTTTTTGTGGTTTTTAGCCTTGTCTTTTAAACTAATTACGACAAAAGTGAGCATAGCTGGAACACAATGTAATATTAATTAAAATAATCTTCCATTTCAGTCTCCTTTCTACTGCAACTGCTTACCCATACCAAGGCTGTGCAGCCCTTACCTCTAGATGGTATTGCAGTGGGGTTTATTTCCTTCATGTGAGAGACCTGACTGATTTTTCCCTATGACTTTCACCCTGTCAAGTCATTTACAGTAGACCCACTGCTTCCTTCTCTAACTTACTAAGCATGCCTGCAGAAATATCGCAGTGTCTTCCAGTTTCACAAAGAGCGAAGTACCTAATTAAATCAGCGTAAATTGATAGCTTGCTGTGAATGCCCATGTTTGTTTTATTTGCTGCTATATAAATTTTAGCCAAAAATAAAATGCAGAAATGATTAGTATACACAGAAATGCTTTCTCCAATTCATTTTCACTGAATTATTTTTAAGAGGCAGTTAAATTTTATCTTGTAATGTTTTAAATGTTGCATGGCCATTTTTACAATCTTCCGTGAAAATGAATTGAAGAAAACATTTCCTTATGCATACTTCAACAGATTTTCATCCTTAATTTCATCATCCCTTTGCAGTTTTGCTTTGTGTTATTTTATTCCCTCTGGCTACAAAGTTTAGTTATAATTTCAGTTATTTTTTCCATTTTAACAATACAAAAAACCCCTCAAGTTTTATATTTTAATGGGGAATTGGGGGAACTGTTAAGAAAGTCTAAGTCTGTAAATATAACAATATAAAAATGAGATACTGCATGTGCTGTCTTTTGCCCAACATTTTTATTTTCTATTCCAATGATTTTTCTTGAGCATCCACGAGGGAGTTTCCTGTGGTTAGCAGCGGCTAAGTACAATGACTGCTAATGGCAGGAATGGAGTGGCAGTTTATTTTCATGGGTATTTATAATTTTTAAAAAGGGCATGAATGCTCATTGAAGTGCAGTGATCATTAGAATGTATGAACTTCTAGCATCAGAAAAGACTACCAATGCTTATATCTCCCATCCACTGAAAGCATTAACCAGTTAAACTCTACTCCAGGGGTCCTCAAACATTTTGAGCAGAGGGCTGGTTCATGATCCCTCAGATTGTTGGGCAGCTGGATGACAGCTTGGGGGAAAAATGCATAGACGAATTCCATCTTATGTGTAGTGCAAAAATACCAACATGAAAAACCTATTATAATATTTTAAATGAAGAACAAGTTTAAGAAACATAAACTTACCAGTATTTCAATGGGAAGTGTGGGCGTGCCTTTGGCTAATGAGATAGTCATGTTAATTAGGATTGTAGTTGTTGTGTTCGTTTCTGACTTAGGGCAATCCTACTTCTAAAGTTTAGGGCAGAGGCCAGGTAAATGACCCTGGAGAGTCACATCCAGGTCATGGGGCTTAGTTTGGAGACACTTGCACTACTCCTTTCTAATACAAATGTCTCTATCTTATTTGCAACATTGGTTCCAACATTACTTTCATATGTGAGGAAAGGAAGTTGAAATTCCATTGCTTCACATGGTGGAGTTGACTTAAGAAAATGGTTTCTAGCCTGTTATCAAATTTCTGCATTATGTTCTTTTTAAAACCATAAAAGTCTGAATAAAAATAAGAATAAAAAAATCTTGAAAATGGATCGAAGGGGGAAAGTATTTTCTCTATCTACTCAATAATGGAGCAATCAAGTCAGAGTACAACAATGTGCTTTGGATAGTCAACTGTAAATTTTACTGGCATCACTGAACTTTGCAAAAATTCTGGTTTATAATTTTAATTTGAATTCATCACTGTTTTCCTACCAATATATAATCTGTTCAGAATGGAAGATAAAAGGTTGAATTTGCAGTAGACAGCATGCACTATGCCCAGCATTCAAAGCCAACTGCTTTGCAGGTGCATATCAAAACATGTAATGTTATAATTCAGAGTACAGTACACACTATATGGGCATAGCATTCTGAAACCACTTTATGATATCCTGGAATTGTAGTTTGGTGTGATATTTACAATTCTCTCATAGATAACTCTAATATCGTAGCTCTGCAAAGTACATTAGTAGAACTTTCAACTATGGTCAACCAACTACAAATCCCAGAATAAGATGATACCGTGATAATTAAAATGGTAACAAACTGCTATAATTACTCAGGATGAAGCCATCTCAGATTTGGAAGTAGAAAAAAGGACATGACAAGAGACTCAGTTCAGTCTATGTGTGCCCCCAAAAAATTCAGGTTGGTGGAATGGTTCACATCATGGTTACCTGATTTAGGATGGGTGAAAGCTGTGGTTATGACAACAATTGTGATTGATGATACAAGTCTGTAAATTCACAATGTTACCTGCAATAACCCCTGCAAAGAGAGCAGATACAACTCTTAGACGTGATTCCCCATGGCCAGCAAATAAAGCTATCTTCAGAGAGATTCAACTCATTGGTGTGCCACCCTTCTGAGCCAAAATGGGACTTCTGAGAACATGCAAAGTGCATGCCCCTTCAATAGAACAGAGTTGCACGAGGGCCAAATTTCACCTCCAAATTCCTTCTCAGTGTGTTCTTACTAGATTAGAAATTATGCCAGTTTCAGAGAGGTTTCATCAGTTGGAGTAGAGGAGGAGGAATAGAAAAACTATTCTGGAGTGCTTACAGTATTTTTTTTTGGGGGGGGGGGCATTTGGGAGCACAAATTTGGTTTAAAATGGAAACCTGACTGTTTTTTTCAATTTTATGTTGGAGGGTTTGATAGGTCACTTTTCCTACACCATCATACACTATGTGACATGACATTAGTTACAAAAGAAGCTCTTGTAAGCATTTTGTAGGAATAATATTTATGTTAAATTCTTGCTCCTAACTACATAACTAGCCAACCTGACCAAATATACTCTTATTCTATAGTTATTGATTGTAATTGCTGTTTTAATGTTTTACTGTAATATGTATTATGATGTTTTATTGATTGTTTGTGATATTATGGTTGGAAACCGGTCTGAGTCCCTCAAGAGAGGTGAGAAGGCCGGTATACAAAACTTTTAAATAAATAAATAAATAAATAAATAAATAAATACTCTGATAGCACTTCTACACAAGCATAGTAACTATATTCAACATGAGTTTGATCTTGGCTATTTTCACAATGTTCCTCCACCTCTAATAAATATTGCAGGGTAAATCAAGTTTATATGGTTTAGTGTTGTGTTAAGAAAAGTCTGGGGCTGTTTTCCTGAAACCCTGGAGTACCACAAGGTTTCGGTGCAGTGTGGATAGCAGGATTGGGTCTAATTCAGACCCATCTGCTATCCACCTAAGGCACTACTGCCACAGGGAAAAAGGGATGAATCATATCTGTGTCACCACAGTCACTACTTCCAATTGGCCACAGTGCGAGCTCCTGGCCATTGTGGGCTCCCTGTGATGACAGCAGCAGAACTATCCAAATGACCAAGAATAAGGAAGGGATATTGGTCCACACCTTTTTGGTCACATAGTATTAAAAAAATTAAGTGTAGAAATATCCACTGAAGAAAAATAGATGGAATAACAACAGTAACAAAAAAAACCCTACAAAGGCATAATTCACTTCAAATGGGCACTATTTATGCCTGGTTTTGATTTATTTTATGTGACAAGATAGACATATGGAGGCTGAGTACATATACTGGGACATGCTCTTTATGCTGTTCCAACCCTTCCCTGCCAAAACATTAAGTGCTGATTAGCACGAGTTGGTATATATGAACACTTGCCACTGTTATGACAAAACTTAACTAATTATCAAGATGGCTTACATGCCCAATGAAAGGCTTAATGACTGCTATTCACTACCCCCAATTAGTGTAGAGTTTCAAAAGTCAGAATAAAAATTTCACTAAAATGACTTAGGTTTAAGCCTTTTGCTCATTATTGCATTATGGGTTTATTTATGAAGTTTCTTCAACCATTCCATATATATGAAATCATTACTATCCCGAATAAAGGTCTCTGTTGTGGTCAGTGTTTGCTATGTTAGGATTGATCTATTCAACACACACATATTTCTTTGATGCTGACTTTATAACCACATTTGCCAAACCATTACTTATTTTTATCACTCAACAAATGTTATGAGCTTTGGTGATATGTTTGCTCTATAAATTGCCTGAGTTTATGTATACCTTCATTTAATATTTTATTCTATTCCACATTTTGCTATTCATTTTATGAGTAAATATATAGCATCATTTGGTTTAAATTTGTAGCAGTATTACATTTAAGTCTCTTTTATGATGCAGCATCACAAACAAATGGTTTTATCTCTTAAATCTTGTTTACTTTGTCTTCAAGAAAAGAAAAATCACAAAATCTTAAAGGTAATAAATATTGTTTAGCAGCTATATTAAGCTTTCTTCTCACACATGTGGGAAGTCAGGCATACAGACACACAAAGCTTCACTAAAGCAAACTGGTCATAAACTACATTGGTAAGTTTTGTCAAGTTGTTTTACTGCAATCAGAGTTGGGACCACATATATTGGTAGTGGTGTTAGGAAAAGAAATTAGCAAAGGTTCACTGGCAAAGAATAAAGTGGCATAATTTTAACCAATACCAATTCTATATTAAGATACAAGCATAAATTGACATCAGAGAATATGATACACATATGTAATACAAATAGAGATCCATTCTACCTGAAACCATGCCTCTAAGATGAATTACAAGAAAAGAAAATTAAGACACAGGATTTTAGTTGATTTTGTCAAATACTGTAGTGATTGAAGAAGGCACTGCTGTTAGCTGTGGGTTTTTTTAAGCATTGCAGAGTAAGTGTGTGGAAAAAAATTACATTAACCCATATTTTCATTCACAGAATTAAAGTATTACTAGTTAATCTGGTTGGTTAGGAGAAAGCAAAGGTCAGAGCTAACAGAAATGATTTATTTATTTATTTATTTATTTAGTTATTTATTTATTTATTTATTTATTTATCATGTCAGGAGCAACCAGACATTTGTATTACATTTTTAACAAAGCAAGCAAACAAACAGACAAAACACAAAGTTTGCAAGCTTGGTAGTTGATTAAATGTCCTTTGACCAGTATCTGGCCACTTGGAGTGCCTCTGGTGTTGCTGCAAGAAGGTCCTCCATTGTGCATGTAGCAGAGCTCAGGTTACATTGCAGCAGGTGGTCAGTGGTTTGCTCTTCTCCACACTCACATGTCGTGGATTTCACTTTGTAGTTCCATTTCTTAAGATTGACTCGGCATCTCGTGGTGCCAGAGCGCAGTCTGTTCAGCGCCTTCCAAGTCGCCCACTTTTCTGTGTGTCCAGGGGGAGTCTCTCATTTGGTATCAGCCATTGATTGAGGTTCTGGGTTTGAACCTGCCACTTTTGGACTCTCGCTTGCTGGGGTGTTCCAGCGAGTGTCTCTGTAGATCTTAGAAAAGTATTTCTTGATTTAAGTCGTTGACATGCTGGCTGATACCCAAACAAGGGATGGGCTGGAGACGTCACTGCCTTGGTCCTTTCAATATTGGCTGCTAATTCCTGGCAGATGTCAGGTGGTGCAATACCAGCTAGACAGTGTAGTTTCTCCAATGGTGTAGGGCGCAGACACCCCGTGATAATGCGGCATGTCTCATTAAGAGCCACATCCACTGTTTTAGTGTGGTGAGATGTGTTCCACACTGGGCATGCATACTCAGCAGCAGAGTAGCATAGCGCAAGGGCAGATGTCTTCACTGTGTCTGGTTGTGATCCCCAGGTTGTGCCAGTCAGCTTTCGTATGATATTGTTTCTAGCACCCACCTTTTGCTTGATGTTTAGGCAGTGCTTCTTGTAGGTCAGAGCATGGTCCAGAGTGACTCCCAGATATTTGGGTGCGCTGCAATGCTCCAGTGGGATTCCTTCCCAGGTAATCCTCAGAGCTCGGGATGCTTGTCTGTTCTTAAGGTGAAAAGCACATGTCTGTGTTTTAGATGGATTAGGGATCAGCTGGTTTTCCCTGTAATAGGCAGTAAGAGCACCTAGAGCTTCGGATAGCTTCTGTTCAACCATCTCAAAGCTCCTTGCTTGAGCAGTAATGGCACGATCATCAGCATAGATGAAACTCTCTGTCCTTTCTGGCAGTGGCTGGTCATTTGTGTAAATGTTGAACATGGATGGAGCAAGCACGCTCCCCTGAGGCAGGCCATTCTTCTGTTTCCGCCATCTGCTTCTCTGGCCCTGGAACTCAACAAAGAAGTCCTATTTTGTAGCAGGTTTCCTATGAGGCGGGTGAGATGATAGTCCTTTGTGATATTATACATTTTTCTCAGGAGGAGGTGGTGGTTTACAGTATCATAAGCCACTCACAAGTCTATGAAGACAGCTCCTGTGATCTGCTGCCTTCTTCTATGTGCTGAGTCAGGTTCAGCACTTGCGATGTACAGCTTTTGTCAAATTTAAAAATGAAATGATGATGATGATAGTGATAGTGGTAATAATAATAATAATAATAATAATTCTCCCTCTTGACTCTGGCTTGAGGCAGCGTACACCATTTCAACTAAGGCAGGTCATACAGGGAATAGGGAGCACAGAGTATTAAATTGGAGCTACTATGTGTGTGTGTGTGTGGGTGTGGTGGTGGTGGTGGTTGTGTGTGTACAATTTTAAATCAATGTACTTGTCATTAAAATACACATCTTAAAATGTTGGTTCTTCATAATGCTTGATTCTTTATTTCTTTTTTCTAATTGATATTTTTATACAGAATAACACAAAATGTACAAATAGACATAAAAAGCAAGAATACAACCATAAAACAAAATACAAAAACAAAAACAGTCAAAATATATTTTCCTACTACAGTATAAAAACATACTACTACTACAACCACATACAGATGGAAAATACCTAGTCTAGGGGCTTCATGTTCTCTGCCTGATAGTTCTATATTCTCAATTCTCCACACCCATTAAAAGAAGAAAAAACCATAATACATCTTTCCCCCCATAAGACTACATCCTTTTAATTGAAAAAAAAACGTAATAGAGGTTTGATCCCATCTTTGCTGAAGGAACGTAATAAATATGTTGCTATTTTTGAACCCAGATTTTCTCTCTTCTAATCCCCCTCACATTATCCTTGGTGCTCTTTGGTACTATAATTATTAAATTGAATTTGATATGGTGACCTGTGTCATTTTATTTAAATACATACTGAGTAGCAATTTTAAAAAAATTGCTGAAATATTAGTCACAACAGGTAGCCTTAGCAGCCAATTGAGATCTTCCAGCTTCCAAATGAGTACCTCTAGCACAAGAACTAATTGCCAAAATCTTTTTTCATTTTTTTGGCATTATGTATAAAGCTGGTTTTCTTTTTGTCAGACTGATTTATTCCAATGATGCTATCACTACTACCACTTTTGTTCACTATGCAACAAAGGCAGCTACTCCCATTTGTCAGTTTAGCAAATTTTACAGAAATAACAGTTCTGAAAAAAAAATCCCTTGGATAATGAATAAAAAAATATTACTCTTACAATAAGAACATTTTGAGCATTTACTGGTGGATGTCAGGGTTCATGCCTCTAACTGTAACATCTAACTTTTCTCTATAGTTTAGGACACTATACAATATTAATAGCCTATTAAGGTAGTATCACTGCAGGAAGCTTTCGTTTCCTATACCACTCTGACTGGGTCAAGAGAACTATTGAACTCTATAAATTGAAACACACTCAGTGGAGTGAAGGATATGGAGCCAATGTTTTCAAGGAAGAAATACCAAAAATCATGCCATTCTACTTGCTAAAATGCAAGATGGCACTGATATATTTCTAAGAAAATTTTTACGGCTAGAAAACAAGACACTTTGGAAAACAAGACACCTTTGTGGCTGAAGGATGAGATATAAATATTTAAAATAAATAATGCCAAGACCTAGAACATAAAAAACCTAAAGGAATAAAACTTCCTATGATGGCTAGCCATAGTTAAGCTAAACCTACCTTGTTTTGCTTGAATAACTAACTTACGTACAAAGCAGTAACTCCAAATTGTCTGGTAGATGGTGTTCTCTCTCCCCATATCCTTCCTCAGTCTGTTGTAGAGGAGGGCCTTTCCTCTTGATCAGTGGTCCTTAAACTAAGGCCCAATGGGCTGGATGTAGCCCTTCAAGGTCATTTACCTGGCTCCTGCCTTAAAGTTTTGCCTTAGGGTCACCCTAACTCTGAAACCACTTGAAAGAATATAACAACAACAATCCTAATTAACTTGACTATCTCATCAGCCAAAGGCAGGACCACACTTCCCATTGAAATACTGGTAAGTTTATGTTGTTTTAAATTTTCTTAATTTTAAATATTGCATTGTTCTTTCATTAGTTTTACACTACAATTAAGATATATACAGTGTACATAGGAATTCGTTTATTTCTTTCAAAGTATAGTCTCTCTCTTCCCCCCCCCCCCCCGTCTGAGAAATCATGAATTTGCCCTCCGTTTAAAAAGTTTGAGGTTCTGTGCTCTTGATATACAACACCACATGATAAGCTCATAAAGGGAGGCATATAAAATCCTTTGTATACAATGTATGACATCACCACCTCACACACAGCATTATGACACCAGTAACAAGAGCACATAGGACTATTTCACTACATACAAGAAGAGGTCAAGATAGCTTATAGCTTTGAAGGTAATATTTTATCTTACCAATTTCTTGGATATGTTTTCTGATTTTGATTCTTTGGGAGAGGTGATGGGGTGGAATGAAAGGAACGATCCAAGCATGTTTAACTCTGTTCTCCCACTACAGTGTTCCCTTGCTACTTCACAGTTCGCTTATTGCAGGCTCGCTGTTTCATGGGGAGCAGTGACGGAACACTGTATAGTTGCTCCCTGTTTCAATAGTATTTCAATAGTTTTAAATATAGGAGCTTTTTCATAAAATATATGTATTAGAAAATGCTTTTGAACTGTGGTGTTGGAGGAAAATTCTGAGAGTACCTGGGACCACAAGAAGATCAAACCAGTCCATACTCCAGAAAATAATGTCCGGCTGCTCACTGGAGGGAAGGATATTCGAGGCAAAGATGAAGTACTGTGGCCACATAATGAGAAGATAGGAAAGCTTGGAGAAAATAATGATGCTGGGGAAAATGGAAGGAAAAAAGAAGAGGGGCCGACCAAGGGCAAGGTGAATGGATGGTAGCCTTGAAGTGATTGGCTTGATCTTGAAGGAGCTGGGGATGGTGAAGGCCAAGAGGGAGCTCTGGCATGGACTGGTCCATGAGGTCACAAATATATTATTTACAATTATTATTTACGGAAGTGAGTGAACAAATAAACAACAACAACAAAACAACAGAAAGGTTGTGCAGTGAAAAAGAGGGGATGAATGACAATGTTATATATTAAAACTTGTACGTATAACACTAACTTACTAAAAAACCAGATTTGACTAATAAGGTTGCAGGAGCCAGGAGAAAGAATATTTACCACATTTTGAACTGGAGCTATATTTTCAAGAAACAGATGAACAAAAGAGAAGAAGAAGAAACACAAAATAAAGCAAAGTAAGCATCAACCTTGGTTTAGTCAAGACTTCTATCCCCCAATACTTTTCTTTATGAAGCAATTCTTCTTGAGTGCAATTCCGTGTGGAGTAATGAGAAATTCTTGGAGAGAACGGTCACTACCCTTTGCTCTGTTCCCTCAATACTGTATTATGCACACATTTCATTTGCATATAGACATAGATATTATAAACTGCTAGCTACCATATGATTTGAAACATAACTGTTAAAATTCTCTTTCTTCATGATAACTAAATTAAAACTAAATTTTGAAAACCAACATTAATAATAACATTCTGTTGTTAAAAGAATATATTATTTACATAAAAGTTAACATAGTGGGATTAACATCAACTGTCCCATTACTATGATCACGTACATATGAATATAAATGAATCGCTTGCTTCATTTATGTCAACATTTGCAAAGAATAATATGACAGAGTGCAAGGCTCTGGGGATTCATCTGACATTACTGAACAGTCTCTTACCCTAGTGTATGCCTTTTAACTGCCCAATAAGAGACAACGCCACAGAGAAGATTTACAGTTGGTTTTTGTACATCTCACAGTCTGATCAGTCCAACTAACTGCAAATGCTATAATGAATAGGGAAATAGTAACATCTTTTTAAAAAGTGCAGAAAATAGGGTTTATGAAAATAAGGTTTCTTAAGCACTATCTTCTAAAGGGAAACACAATGATTGTCATCATGGTATTGTAAAAGGTAGGTTAACCCTAAAAGTTAACAAAACTTTATTTAAATCAACCACAGGACGACTGTTTATTAGGAACAAACAGCATAAATCTAACTGCAATTTAATACCAAACTAAATTCCAAATTGAGCCAAAAACAAAATGGAAACTTTTAAAAAACTGAGGACAGTGAGCAAAATTAGTGGCTTCAAAGGAAAAGAAAATCATTGAATAATCTTCCAAAGACACAGGATATAAAGTAAGAAAAAACCGAGGTAAAAGAAGGGGAAAAAAGATCCAGAAGGAAGAGGCATAGAGCATAAATATGAACAGGAAATAAATACATTTAACAAATACTTTTAAAAAGACACATTTAGAACACTAGGAAATCTCTTGAATCTGAACAAAGGTCAATCTGACTCCTACAGATACAAACCATATGCTTCTGGGGAAATATAAAGGAAAGAGCTCAGCATGCCCACATATTTTTTTTCAGGGGTGAGGAAGCTACATAAATGTCCATGAGCACAATTTGCATACACAGCATGCACCACTATGCATTTTCTTTGAATGTTATACTAGAAATGCAAATCCACGCAAGTGTTATTGTATGTGAGAAGGCACAGTTTCACATTTAAGAATGATGTATTTGTATCCACAATATATAAATTTCTCAAATTACACAATGATACTATACAATACTTATGCAATCTTTTTTTAAGTGATCTTTCGAAACTATCCATTTTGTGTATTTCTTTCATTAAAAATAATAGGTAAAGGGAGGAGATCTATTATTAAAGGTAGATCTGGTAGCATAATCCCCATTGTCTGGGATTTTGGTCAAACTAATATTAGTTAACATAGTTAAGCCTTATCTGTGAAATGCGCCACTGTATTCTTTCACCAGTTAGGGCCAAATTTGGGAGGGAGGAGGCATTTTGTATTAAGAAAAAGTAAAAAGCAATGGTTTACCCTTTACTCCTACAATCCACAGCTCTGATCCAATAGCTGTATTTATGGGGGGAGATGTTGGGAAGTCCAGTCATAGAATGTTAATTTGACTTGAAAACTTGGAAAAAAGAAGAATAAGTATTCTATATAATTCTATGTTTACTACTTATTTTTCTAATTCTAAAGATCAAAAAGAGACATTAGGGGAATGTTTCAATCAAAGATATTAGGGCTGGGCAACCACGGAAAAATTTGTTTCTAAAATCGATTCGTTTTTTGGGGGTTTTTGCGTTTCGATTTTTTAAAGAATTCCGAAATTTTTCTTTTAAAAAGTTCGATATTTACGAAATTTTGTAAATTACAAAACAATACGAAACAATTACGAAACAATTATGAATTGATTTGTTAATGGCGGACGCGACCGCGCAATACTCTAAAAAACCTCCAAATGGGACAGGGGGAACTTCTGAAGCTTCCCTCTCCCTCTGTTGTTGACTGTTGGTGTGATATTTATATTTTTTTTCACTGATTAAACAAACAAGTATAAAACTTGCCCCAGACATGCAGAAATAATAACGAAATGATTTCAAAACGATAATGAAACGAATACAAAACGAATTCGAAACAATTACGAAACGAATTTAAAAATTCGTTTCGTTTTTTAGTTGCTCCCAAATGGTTCGTTATCGCTTTGTTATATAAAAAAAGAATTTTTAACGAATTACGAAATTACGAAACGAAACTGCCCAGCCCTAAAAGATATGTATTTCAATAAAATTGTTAAATATTAAACTTCAGAAGCTTGAAATTCTTCTGCATTTTGACAGATGACGACTGTAAACTTATTAGAAGTAATAACAGTGCCCAGCTCTATGCTTAAACACAACACATCTTCCCAGCTACTTACACTAATGAATAGATGTCAAGTTAGACTGCTGGGGTACTTCAATAGAAAAAGTGAACAACATTACTGATGCAATTCAAGCATTGTACTTCAACTGCTAGCTTTCTGAGGCCTAAATCCTATTGGTAGTCTCAGTTAAAATCAAAGAGAACATGCTTCATCATCATGTAAATTCTCTTGCTTCAACAGTTTTTTCCCGTAGTTGGAACTAGCAATACGATTTGAGCAAAAGTTGCCATTCTATCTGCCATGTATATGACTCTGGCCTCAGCCCCACACACACACACACACACACAGAGATAAATGTTTTCTATTTTTCCTTCTTGATGAATCGTTTTGTTGGCAAAAAAAGAAGTATCATTCTACTTGCCAGAGAAACAGGACTTTGATTTCCTGCTGCAATTGCCAAACTTAAAAGAAGGAAAAACTTTAATCTTTAGCAACTACACCTGCCAAAGCAAACAGGCATCTCATACTTTTTCACAGACAATAGATTCTTATATGAAAAGAAATATAGTCTGTTCAGGCGCAGCTACAGTGGATGTCTGGTGGAATTGCTCATACTTACTAGGATTCCATTTTTGATAGTGCTAATTTGCAAAGACAGTGAACCATGATGAGACCAATTATGACTGACAGAGAAGTGAACCCAATGTAGAAAAATGACAATAGTCTGAAAAGAGAGCTGATTAACAAGATCAGCTGTAAAATTAATGACCCACTCATGGCACATCCTGTATAGTTTTCATCTGCCCTTTCATATTGACCCTAAATATTTTCTATGTAAAAGGAAGATGAGCTGTTCCATTTGAAAATAGTATTGTACAGTCCACACCACCAAGAATGAAGAGAACAGCAGCATCTCTTTTACAATAGGCTGAACTTCATTTATGTTAAATCAGTTTACATTATGGAGTGTGAGCAGCGGCCATTCAACAAGAGCAAAGTAAGAATGAATCACCCCATCACATCTTGCCACAGCATATTCCCAAACAGGGTACATAGAGGAGATGTCCTGCTTGGTGGACTATACTAAGGTTTGACTCCTCCTTGGCTATCTCACCTAAAATAAAACTCTTGGTAGCCAAATGCAATGAAATGAAACAATACAACATATCAAAAACTAATTAGTCACAGTGCCAAACTAAACACAATAAGAATCCTAAACTAAACAGTAACCAGAAAGATAGATTGTTGGATAATTCAAATCCTTCCAATTCTGCACAGTGCAGTAAGTCTATTTCTTTTTATCCAAAGTCCTAACAGAAGTTGATAATAACAAAGCAGTTTTTGACAAGTAGCTTCCAGACACTCAGAATTCCCTCTTCCCTTTAATAACAGAAAACTGTGCAGCTTTTAAAAATAAATTATGTGCAAATTCCACAGAAAACCGCTGTTTTCTAGAAGTTATGCAGTTCTTCTTGAGAACTAAACAGCTTCCCCTGGAAACTGTGCAGCTTTAGATATAGGAAGGACTGCTTTCAGCCAGCTATGTGTGTGTTTGGTGCAAGCTTAATGGTGTAATGCTAGAAAGTGTTGACTATTTCTGCTACCCCGGCAGCCACCTCTCCACAAAATTTGGCAAAGACATCAAAATACAACACTATCTGAGCTCTGCAAATGCAGCATTTTATCAAATGAAGCAGAAATTGTTCTTTTCAGTTTGTGAAACCCGAGGATGTGGACAAGATACTTGGAGGAATGAGGCCCACCACGTCCATCCTAGACCCCTGCCCATCCTGGCTTCTGAGGGAGGCCAGAGGGGGATTGGCTGAGTGGGTAACAGTGGTGGTGAATGCCTCCCTTCGGGAAGGCAAGATTCCAGCGAGCCTAAAACAGGCTATTATAAAGCCGCTGTTGAAGAAACCATCACTGGACCCCACTAAATTGGACAACTTTCGGCCTGTTTCCAATCTCCCCTTTTTGAGCAAAGTCATGGAAAGCGTGGTGGCCTCACAACTCCAGGTATTCTTGAGAGACACGGATTATCTGGATTCGGCACAGTCTGGTTTCAGACCGGGACATGGTACCGAGATGGTCTTGGTCGCCTTAGTGGATGATCTGCGCCGGGAGCTCGACAGGGGGAGTGTGTCCCTGTTGGTGCTCCTGGACCTCTCAGCTGCCTTCGATACTGTCGACCACGGTATCCTTCTGGGGCGCCTTGCGGAAATGGGCCTTGGGGGTACTGCTTTGCAGTGGCTCCAGTCATTTCTGGAGGGCCGCACCCAGAAGGTGTTATTGGGGGACTCCTGTTCTACACCACAACCTTTGACTTGTGGGGTTCCACAGGGTTCCATACTGTCCCCCATGCTGTTTAATATCTACATGAAGCCGCTGGGTGAGATCATCCGGAGTTTCGGGGTGCGGTGTCATCTGTACGCAGATGATGTCCAACTCTGTCACTCCTTTCCACCTGCTACTAAGGAGGCTGTCGAGGTCCTGAACCGGTGCCTGGCCGCTGTAACGGTCTGGATGAGGGCGAACAAACTGAAACTAAATCCAGACAAGACAGAGGTACTCCTGGTCAGTCGCAAGGCCGAACGGGGTATAGGGTTACAGCCTGTGCTGGATGGGGTCGCACTCCCCTTGAAGGCGCAGGTTCGCAGCTTGGGTGTGACCCTGGACTCATCGTTGAGCCTGGATCCCCAGGTTTCAGCGGTGACCAGGGGAGCATTTGCACAGCTCAGGCTCGTGCGCCAGCTGCGCCTGTATCTCGGGAAGTCTGACTTGGCCACGGTGGTACACGCTCTGGTCACATCCCGCCTTGACTACTGCAACGCTCTCTACGTGGGGCTGCCCTTGAAGATGGCCCGGAAGCTTCAGCTGGTTCAGCGCGCGGCAGCCATGTTACTAACTGGAGCGGGATGCAGGGAGCACACAACGCCCTTGTTGTCCCAGCTCCACTGGCTGCCGATTTGCTACCGGACCCAATTTAAGGTGCTGGTTTTGGCCTACAAAGCCCTAAACGGCTCCGGCCCAAAATACCTTTCGGACCGCATCTTGGCCTACGAGCCCACGAGGACCTTGAGATCGTCTGGGGAGGCCCTTCTCTCGATCCCGCCTGCCTCACAGGCATGCCTGGCGGGGACGAGAGAGAAGGCCTTCTCGGTGGTGGCCCCCCGGCTGTGGAACACTCTCCCTGCAAACATCAGACAGGCGCCCTCCCTTATGTCCTTCCGAAAAAGCCTTAAGACTTGGCTGTTTGAGAAGGCATTTAATTAAGTGCTATAACAATGTGGTAAAGATGACTGGAATGGAACAAGGAATATTAGATTGGTTATGATTCTACTATGAGACGAAGCGGATTATTTAGCGTAACTTTGTAATTGTTGTATTGTTAATATGTTGTTGGTAATTGCCTTTTTGTAAATTGTCTTTTATATGTGTTGTACACCGCCATGAGTCGCCCTAAAGGGCTGAGAATGGCGGTTAACAAATGCATCAAATAAATAAAATAAATAAAATAAAATAAACAAGACTCAGGACATTTGTAGGGATACCAAGATGGTTTTTAGAAAGTTTTTGTCCTTCCAACTTTATTGTATGCCCGTGAAACATGGAACAGCAACAGACATCGCTCTCAACTTCTGGAAAGTTTCCAGAAGTTGAGACACAAATATCTTGGGAAGACTGGTGGACAAAAACCAGCATCCCAGAAGAAGCAAAGACCACCAGCACTGAAGTGACAATTCTCTGACATCAACTTTGCTGGACTGGCCACATTGTCCAAATGTCTGTTCATCATCTTCCAAAGCAGTTACTTTACTCTCAACATAAGAACAGAAAACAAAACATTGGCAGACAGTGAAAGAAATGGGCTAAAAGCTAACCTTAAAAAAATGTGGTATAAACACTGAGAACTGGGAAGCCCTAGCACTTGAGCATTATAACTGGAGGTCAGCTGTTCTAACTGTGCTATAGATTTTGAAGAGGCACAAAAGTATGGTTAAAGGAAGAAACATGCTGAGAGGAAGGTACGTCAAGCAAATCCTTTCCATGACCACCTTCCATCTGAAGATATATGTCCTCAATGTGAAATACCGTGTGGCTCCAGAATAGATCTTCACAGACATTTATGGACCCACCTCCAAGACTTTGGAAAACAATCATATTCAGCCATGAATGATCACCTATGTCAGTAGTTCTCAACTTGTGGGGCTGTATGCTTATTTGTTTTGCCTGCATCTGTGGCTGGCGTTTTCAGAGGACCCTCTGAAGATGCCAACCACAGATGCAGGTGAAATATCAGGAGAAAAGGCTACTAGAACACAGTCATACAGCCCGGAAACCACACAACGCCCCAGTGATTCCCATCATGAAAGCCTTCAACAAACTCTAAAAATGTTACTCACTGTTGGGTTCAAATTATCTGGCCTCATTTTAGGGATCAGATCAGCGAAGCAAACCTAGAATATTTTTTGCTAATTTCAGCAAGACCATCATCATTTCACTCCAATAATTTCACTCCTGATAGTTTAAAAATATATACATGTTAAGCATTTCCATTGAAATAAAACCAGAAATTCTTAATAGTTTTAATAAACAAAAAAATGTCAGCTATAGTTTTCTTAATGTAAGAAAGACACAAGAAAAGATGATTAAATTATTTTTACTGTGATCCCTAAATAATGCATACTGAAAATGTATGTTGTCACTTATTATAAAATAACCATAGCTATTATTACATGCACTTAGAACTATGACTGGAATTTTCTCAGTTCTCCTGCATTCTGAATATAAATAAGCAATTATGATTTAATTTCACATCCAGGTGTCAGCAAATGGAGTAGCTCAATTAGTCAGCAATCATTTTCCAGATATTTTTATTTTATTGTGTCAAAAGCGAGTCGAGTTAATAGTTAAAATGCATTTAAAAACACAAAAAAAGTTTTAAAAAAGAACATTATGCTAAATATCCTTTGATCAGAAGCTGACCACTTGGAGTGCCCCTGGTGTTGCTATGAGAAGATCCTCCATTGTGCATGTGGCAGGGCTCAGGTTGCATTGTAGTAGGTAGTCTATCATTTGCTTTTCTCCGCACTCTCATGTCGTGGATTCCACTTTGTAGCCCCATTTCTTAAGGTTAGCTCTGCATCTTGTGGTGCCAGAGCACAGCCTGTTCAGCAACTTCCAAGTTGTCTACTCCTCTGTATGCCTAGGAGGGAATTTCTCATCCAGTCTCAGCCCCTGACTGAGGTGCTGTGTTTTAGCCTGCCACTTTTGGACTCCTGATTGCTGACTTATTCCTGTGAGTATCTCTGTAGGTCTTAGGAAACTGTTTCTTGATTTAAGGCATTGGCATGCTGGCTGGTATCCGAATAGAGGATGGGTTGGAGATGTCAATGCCTTTATCCTTTCATTGCTGGCTGCTACTTCTTGGTGGATGTCAGGTGGTCTGATACCAGCTAAACAGTGTAATTTCTCCAGTGGTGTGGGGTGTAGACATCCTGTGATAATGAAGCATGTCTCATTAAGAGTCGCATCCACTATTTAGCATGGTGAGATGTTTTCCACACTGGGCATGCATATTCAGCAGCAGAGTAGCAAAGCACAAGGACAGATGTCTTCATTGTATCCATTCCCAGATATGAATGGATAAAAGTCTATGTATACATAATGTTTTGTAATAAATAATAACAACTTGCAGTTCCTGTAAACAAGTGGCATAATTCCAGATTTGAAGGGTGCAGCAATGTAGCCTGGTCTGCAATACCTTTCAGAGATCACATTTGGACTATAACAATTGTACCCGAATCAGAAAATCTAGATTTGAGATTGCCCATATCAATTCAATTTAAGCAAGTCATTTTGTAGATATATGTATGTATATCTATGTAATGTTTCTAGCAGAAACAAAACACAATTCTACCAACATTAAGAGTTATTCCTATGGTTACCAGAAATTAATTTGGAGATAGAAGCTTTGTCTTTGATGTGCATAATATCATGCTTGTTTGCATAATGAAATCTCTCAAATCTCACATTTGCCATGCAGGGAGGCTACTTTGGGATATATCTGATTACATTATAATTGCCATGTTTGCCTGGCTCCATCCTGCCTGAAAGGCTATTTTGTCAAGTGGCATACTGCTAGTAATACCCAAGCATATTCATTAGGGCTTAAACATGATTACAATACCAACAGTTGTGCCACAGATTTGGCTCAGTAAACAGGGCTGTTGTATGCACTATATCTTGCATTCTTACTAGAGCTTTCCACTCAGTTCTAAAGGCTCCCAATGGATCTTACTACAACAAATTTCAAGGCTGTTTCTACAATGGTGCTCCTATAAAACAACATTTAAATGAGTGGGTAACAAAACATAATCTTCTGTGGTTGACAAGAAATCATGAAAAACATAGAGGGTTCTTCTTGTTCTAAAGACATTTGAAATACTCATTGAAATCGTGATCACAGAAATAGAATACTATGCTAGAAAAAGTACCATATTTACTTGAGTCTAATGTGCCCTTGAATCTAATGCGCACCTCAATTTTCAAAACCTTGAAAACAAGAAAAGTATTCGCTACCAAATATAATGTGAACCAGCAAAAAGGGCACTTTGTATAATTTAGGCAAAAAAAGGTGAGCATTACAGTTGCCGCATTCTTAGAATTTCTAACAATTATGTTAGAACACCAAAGCTTCTAGTGATGGGGGAAAAAACTTCGGGGTGCATCTATGATGTAGAATGAATTCACTTTAATTGTCTTGGTTCAATGCTATGGAATCCTGGGGGCTGTGGTTTGGCAAGGTTTTGAGTCTTCTATTCCAAAGAATGGTGGTGCCTCACATAGAATCATAGAGTTGGAAGAGACCTTGTGGGCCATCCAGTCCAATCCCCTGCCAAGAAGCAGGAAAGTTGCATTCAAAGCATCCCTGACAGATGGCCATCCAGCCTCTGTTTAAAAGCCTCCAAAGAAGGAGCCTCCACCAAATTCTGGGGAAGAGAGTTCCACTGCTGGACAACTCTCACAGTCAGGAAGTTCTTCCTAATGTTCAGATGGAATCTCCTTTCTTGTAGTTTGAAGCCATTGTTACATTGCGTGCTCGTCTCCAGGGCAGCAGGAAACAAGCTTGCTCCTTCTTTCCTATGACTTCATCTCACATATTTATACATGGCTATCGTATCTCCTCTCAGCCTTCTCTTATCCAGGCTAAACATGCCCAGCTCTTTAAGCTACTCCTCATAGGGCTTGTTCTCCAGACACTTGATCATTTTAGTTGCCCTCCTCTGGACACATTCCAGCTTCAACAATTGCATAATATTATAATATTATTATAATAACAGCCCATTAAAATAATTCTTGGTGTCTTGGTTTTAAGTCTGTTCTTTCAGTTATTTGGGATGTTGATTCAGAAAATTGTATTGGACAGACAGCGTTAGCTTTCATTTCTTAGATATAGTTATCAAGATTTTCTATGGGCAAGCAAATATTTCTGTATCTCAAAAACTCAAACTGATAGGGGAAACTGGTGCTATTTTTCGAATCAGCACATCAAATATACCCAGAAACAGGACTAACATCAGAGGCACCAAAACGTGTTTTGGCCAGTGTAATAATGAGTTTTATGGACAAAAAGTTGATTTAAGTTCTTAGACAAAACTTTTCAACCTACAATTTTCAGGTATTTTTATGGCCATTTTCAATTGATAATATGGTAAGTTTGCCTGCCACTGAAATTGAATACATTAGTTGTTTTATTCAATATGTTGTGTGCTGTTGCACGGTGGGCCTATGACAATGTCTGTTTACAGGACATGCTTTCTGTTTGCCCAACTGGTCCCATAGGTTTCCCAACACAAAGTTTCTGTATGCCCAGCTAAAGGGTCCCATAGATTTCCCAACACAAAGTTCTGTAGAGGCTCAAAATAGGTTCAACAAAGTTCTTTATTAAGGCTTAAATCTTCGAACAAATTAATTAAATGCTATATAATCTTGAAAAACTGGTAGCTTTCTCGATCTGCCAACAAGGGCCAGGCAACTGCTTGATAAACTGTTCCTATCTTCTTTAGGGAAACCTTCTGACCCCTCCTTGGGCAATCTTTCTTTACCCTGCTGGTGTGAGGCCCCAACTCCCGGCTCCAAGCTGCGTTATGGATAACCCGAGTGGTCCCTTATGAGGCAATGGTTGCTGTAGATCTGCCAAGCTGGTGCCCTTTAGTTTCTCCACGAAGGCTGTAGGAACTATTTCTTTTGCCCCAGCAAAGGCTGGCTGTATTCCTCCAGCAAAGACTGTGGAACTGTAACTCTACTCCCCAGCAAAGCTGTAGAGGTTTTCCTTTTTCCCCAGCAAAAGCTGTAAGAAGTGAAGCTTTTTACAGGTGGGACAGAGAAAGCCTACACGTCCTGCTGTAAGGCTCCAAACTGTGAGACTGAACTAAAAGTCCCCTTTCCCTCCAAAACCTTGGGAAAAAGGGCAGGTCTAAAGATTCTACTGATGATAGACAGGTTGCTGGCCCTATGACTGCAACCTGGGGAAGCTACCTGATTGAAAAGCATGACTTAAATAGATTCATGCAAACTAGCAGTGCAAGAAAAAGAAATTCAAATCTCCTGGCACAGCGGTGCCAGCCAGGCCTGTAGCCGGGGGGGGGGGGGGGGTAGGGGTTCAAAACCCCCCAAAATTTTACAGGTTAAAAGAAAACCTAGTTTACTCATGAATTTTAACTAGTTAACCAAACCCCCATGCTAAGTCTATGAGACACAAAAAATTAAGAGTCCCTCTAGAACTGCAAGCACTATCTCAAGCAAATACTTATAATTTATTCACACTGTCATTACTTGCAGCAATAACCAATGTAGTGAAGCAACCAAGCTGGGGGGGGGGGTGTTGAATGCTCTCATTAAGGAGGCCAGACTTGGTGGAGGTGGTTGACAGGGGCCGAGCTGCACTCACACTCTTTGCTTCAGTGTGAGCTAGGGGCAGGTTTCAAACCCCCCCCCCCCAAATTTTCAACCCTTCCCAAAAACATGGCTATGACCCTGGTGCCAGCACATGTTGTTTGAGCTGCCCATGCCCTCTTTACACCATAATTGACTCTGCTTTTTTGCTTGCATTCAATCATGTTCTTGTACTCTCCTGTCCTTCAGTCTCTTTAAAAAATCTTTCTTAGATCTGTCCATAAAGGTTCATTCTTCTGTAATTTAAAGGTGTTTCATGATTTTTTTCAACTGCTTCCTGGTTCATCGTTATTCTCCATAGCAGCTTCTGCTACTTAAAAAAAAGATTCATGTATTTAAGTATTTACATCTAGATATCTGCAGCTTTGTATTCTTTCATTTAGTCATGTCTAAAGGTTCCCAGGCTTGTGCTGCCCCTTGGTGCAAAACTAAATCAATAAAATTTGAATTTAAATCAATGTTTTATGGGAATACACCTGGCAGAGGATTCTGGGCAGAGCTTTTCAATGGGGCTTCTAGACTGTACATTTTCCTTCTCTGGAGATTTGTATGCCCATCGTGCTATAGGCTTTTGAAGTTTGTCAAAACCATTTTATTTCATGGAATCTTTGTGTTTAAGTATAAACACACACACCATTTTATTACTATAGAAACCTAGATGGCACATATTGTGTCATTCAGTATGTTAAATATAGGACTTGTATAGTTCCCAACTGTCCCAATTTGGCAGGGACAGACTCAATTGATCTTCTGTTGTCAGACTTTTTCACTTGTTCTAAAAATGGCCTATTTTCTCTCTCCTTCTTCTATTTTTCCCACTTTCTCCTCAATTTCAATTTCAATTTCTGTAAAACAAGTTCAAAGTACGTAAGTAGTATGCATCCAATTAACTTAGCAGAGGGGAAGAAGAAGTGGACTTTTGCACTTCCAGGAAGACTCAGATGAAAGCAAACTGCTGCAATCTTTCATAACTGTGTATTCTTTCTCATTTATAGCAGTTGCCACAGGTATTTCATAATATAAATATAGAGTATTGTCTGAAAATGTTTAAAAAAAACAAAAGAAAGAAAAATCTCAGTGCAATAATCAGTACAAAATAATGTTGGAAAAGCAACATTTTTCTTAAAAAGAATGTCCATATTCAATTGTTTGTTCTTGTATAATTGTTTGTTCTTGTATTTTCACATCTCAGGTTTACACTTTGAGTCAAAATAACAGATGTCAATTAGCATAATTGAGTGAACAAAAATAACATTAATGCCTCCATTGCTTATAATATATTCACCCAAATGTTTCATTAACTTACTAATGTAATATTAATGAGAAAACTAACTAAAATTTCCTGGTCCCAGCAACAGCAAACTGCCAGCTAATCATTAAATCCCATGTCCCATTTCACTTAGTTTCATCTGCACAGGTTATTTGCACATTCCCTTTCACTGATCACAAAAGGACAATTTGGGTTAGTTCGAGAATTAATTAGACATTTGTATGAAAGCCAGTAGAACAACTGCTCCTCCTGCAAGTTCATAAAGCTGTTTAATTTGCTCTTGCATTTTCATTTAGGAAAGCTGGCAAGATCACAATAAAACACAGCATGCACCGATACCAAGCCAAATTTCTTACTTAATTGTTCACTTTCATGTTCAATGTTCATTTAAAAGATGCAAGTGCAAATACCTTTAACCTCCCCAATGACACAGCTGGGGCACTCTTCACACATAATACACAGCAACTTGGAATAATGCACCCCTTGTCAATTGGTAAATACTATTCTAGTTTATATTTACAGCCTACATTTGCAATTGGCAAGAGTATAAGACAATACTCTCCTGGATACTTTAGATTTTATTATGCTTATACCTTACCAACTAAATGTTTGAACAAAGGAAGAAAATGCTTCCTTAGATGAACATAAATGGGTGTTACAATACTTCAAAATAATCGTAAATATACTTATAGGTTTCCTCTTTCTACTGATATTTAGCTAGGTACTTATTTACGAGTGGATTTTTTGTTAATGGTATTCCTCTTCCTTTCAACAAAAGCTTTTATAGAACTAGAATACAAAGCCTTTTCAATAAAAATAATCATTTGATATTGAGCTGTTGTGTAGGAAATTTGGATCACAGGCATATTGTTTATAACCTGTTATTAATGTACCAGTTTTACAATCTGGTACATTAATATAAAAATATATTTCCTTTGTTTTGCACACTATTAAGAGACCTGCTTAATAAACCTTGCTGCAGTTTTGATGAATTTGGAGATAGAAATGAAAGGTTTCTTTTGCTCATCATTCAGAAGCACTTCTGTTTTCTAAATTCATACATTCCTAAAGGGAAATCCAGCTGATGGTATTTAAACAAAATGCAAATTATGGCTTTCTCACTCACCAGCACTCAGGTCCATCTGTTTCATAGGAATCTTGCCCATTCATGTAATATAAAGCCAACTTTGCTAGGACATGAGTACTAATTACGTTTAGAATGATAGCCTCCAGAAGGTTGACTACAACTTCTGTTTGGTACAAAGGTGTTTTCAGATACTGATGCCAAATTCAAATTATAATGGGTCACATCTGTTGATTGTTGTGATTATTATGGCTCTCTGATAAAGTTCTTTGAAAATCATGTAAACAATCAACAAAAGTACCAGTAATTATATGTAACATGTTGTTGTCTTTCTTAAGATGAAAACAAAAAAACCACTTATTGGCTTCATTTACATATTACTTATTGTAATGAGCAGGTGCATGGTGCTCACACTATCCTACCCTGCTCTCCCTGCCAAGTGGATAAACTACCCACTAAATGAAAAAAATAAAACTTCATCCCTAGTGACAAGGGGAAAAATGTTAAGATGAGTTGTAGAGATAAGGACTCATACACAGCAACAGATTGTAAAGATCAGGGTGTTTATCACTCCTTTGCATTCTGTGAGGAACCTGCAAAAAAGGTACTCTGGTTTGTCTCTCCATAGACCAGGTAGAGTCATTAGGCATGGCTTGTACTCTGCATATGATTCTGACTGGATCTCTACATATCCACTTATTCTGGGGTAAACCGTTCCAGAGCTGCTTGATGCCGTCTGATACATATCCAGAGCGCTTTTGGTGTCCAGATGACCAGTCAAGTTGAAGGGACATTGGGGCCACCACTGCCGTGATACCAGCCAGAAGCAGCTCCCTGAAAGAGTTTTTAAAGGCAATGTCACTTCTTCCAGTAACATAACTGAGCTTCCTGTTGTAACTTCATGAGAAGTCACATTGTGTTTAATCCTCTGAGAGGGAGCTGCTCATAGTTGTCAACACAGTGATGGGTATATTGGACCCATAGATACTGGATTGGGCCAGGCCCAGCTAGCCACATCTCCTTAAAGCTACAGACTATAACTAGTTTATCCTTGTACTGGATGCTTATGATCGGAGACAGTGCATTGCGTGAACTCCATGCAGTAGGTGAAAAGTGAGTCCATTTTACTTGGGCCATGCAGACACAGCCTCCATCTGATTTGCTGAAAAACAAACCAGAGTTTCTATTTCATACATCATGATAAATAACCAGCATTCTGGACAGCTCCTCTGAATAAAAATAAAAAAACAAATTTAACTATTTTAGGAATTGACAGAAGGAATAATTGCTATAATGACTTTCATACAAATGTCCGGTAACACTGACATTTTATTTTCCTTTTCCATCTTTCAACAAAACATAGTTTCTCAGTAAGGTGGCCACTTATAACTGTAAATTATTTAAAGTTTTTCTATCTGAATCACAACCTTTAGAGCCATTAATGCTCACATTTTTCACTGTGAAAAATGTATCCCTATTCCTTCTATTCTTTAAGAGATTTTGATCCATGCATTGTTCATAAGGATGCAAAGGCATAGAGTCTACATTCCCCTCCTGTTCCCAAGGTGGTGAAAAACTCTTGTTGTAAAGTCTGGGTTCTTCCTCTCTAGTCAGACTTTACACCAGACTTCAGATTTTTGTTGAGGTTGTTGTCCTGGCATTTCTCCTCTCAATGAGAAGCTCTTCTGAAGGTAAATTATGGTAATATCCATGAATCACTCTTTTCAGATTGCTTTTTGTTGGGAATTTGTATTGCTTTGACCTAAATACAGTTTACTCCCAAAGAAAGTTGATCCACTGGAATGAATGGGTGTAAGCTAGTAGGGAATAAAACTGTGTTTAGCATTTTGTTGTAATTCAACAATACCACTTTTCTGAGGAAATCCGACTTTTATTCAATACCTTCCTTGACGCTGCTTGTTAACTATATTGCTGATTTCTTTGACTTGGATCTTTCTTGACCTGTTACATACATTATGGAATTGTGACAAGTGTTGTGGCGCGATTTCAACCTCCTGACTTTCCTTTTAAGCTTCCCTTTTATCAATCCTCTCATTTCTCAGAGATTTTCTTTTGTTGAACTCAAATATTTGTATTGGATTGCACTTTCTTTGCATTCATCTTCTTCTAAATAACACTTGAAAGAGCTGTGACCATTGTTTTCAATCAAGAATACTTACATATGTTCCATCACATGATGTAAAAAAAACCATATCCCATGAAATATACTTTAGCGCAGTGCTATCTAGATGTGGGTCTTTGAACTGTTGCCAGTCCTTGAGCTGTAGGCTGTTGATTCCCAGTGAGAGCATATCCTTAAAGCTAAATTATTGGGAGGAGCTGACATTGTAACTCACACTGGTTCTGTAGAAGCCCATTTCTTTCATGTTTTCAGCTTGTCTAAAATATGCCCTCTGTGACGACAAGTAATTTTACTATCAGTATAGTATTCTAGAAATTTCTCACACAAGTTTTACCTTTCATATATGCAAATTATTTAGCTGAATTATAAGCTGATAATTACATAAATCCTTCAGATTTGATAAATCTAGGTTTAATATGTTTAAATAGGATTGAGCAGTAACTACCAGGACATGACATCTCATCTTACATCAAGTAAGCCTCTATTAGAGGCTACTGTTGTGAAAGGCAGAAGCACACACCTGTGAGCAGCAAGGAACAACTTGCATAAGTATGGACTGCTACTGGTAAAAATGTATTGGGTATATCTGTTTTATTTGGAAATATATTGAATAATAGATCTCAGACATCATGATGCACTAAAATCAACATGATAAGCTGCATCAAATATGTTATTGTGTCATATGTTTTTTAAATGCTAATCCAACACAATAAGCTTTTGTCAATTACTCACTAAAATATGATATTTTTCTGATACATATCTTGAAGATGTATCAGGAAAATAACATATTTTAGTGAGTAATTGACATTTTTCTGATACATATCTTGAAAATGTATCAGGAAAATAACATATTTTAGTGAGTAATTGACAAAAAACTTATTGTGTTGGATTAGCATTTAAAATCCACAGCCTTATTTCCTAACTTTTTCAGTTTCAAGTAACTGGAAACAATGTAACAGTAAAGGAGAAAGTAGTTACCAGAACGAGGCATGTCTAAATATATTTGATTACTTAAAGGTAACTTAAACATTAATCTAATAATATTTCCATCCATACATCAACTGTTTGCTTAATATCTGCAATGATAATTAGGCAACCAATTAAGTATTACCCAGCCTCCCTCAGTCAGACCACTGATTTCCATTATAAACTCATTTTCTGGTGTTCTATCAGAATATAGCCCACCCAAGTTTATTTTGTTCTATGTCATGCAAGATGGCAAACCATATCATATTTCATTTATTTTAAAAATGACATAAATTGGCAAACAACAATAACACACAAATAAATAAATGGCCTCATAGACAAATACTATCTCTTCAACTCACATGTATGTCACACGCGTGTCACATGATGCTTCTTTAAAATTTAACAAGAATTTAAAAGGAACGGAGACACAACTATTTGACAACCATTTCCAACTCTATGATTCTTTGATTCTAAGGACTGAAATTATAGGCAGTCCCTAAGTTGTGAACAAGATAGGCTGTGTAGGTTTGTTTTTAAGTTGAATTTGTATGTAAGTCAGAACAGGTACATTTTTAAATGTACCTCCAACCAAATATAGGGCACTTCCAGACAACACCAAGATGTGTGTTTTAAAATGGAGGCAGAAAATCCTAGTACATGACAGCAGGTCCACATAAAGACCTGTCAGTTCTGGGAAATGCTCCCCCACTGTCCTCACAACTTCCTTTAAAGGGGATGAAGTTGGAGGGCCGACGAGGGACATCCAGTTGAAGTTTTTGTTTTAAATCCCCCATTATGTGCTGGACCTCACATGCACACACTTGGGTGTCCTAATATACACACAGAAAATTTCTTATCTCTCTCTTCACCAAATTGTTAATTCAAGCTCTGTTTAATATGATAAAGACAAAAAGGAATGCTTGTAGAGAGTTCTAATTGCTTTCCCATTCTGCTTCTCTTTAGCCACCTGTGTGCCTGTGGTCTCATTTTTTTTTTGACAGCCTGTGCACATGTGCTGGAGAAGTCCACACAGGGAGAAGGGAAGGAGAAGACATGTTTTGCTTGACTGAAGGAATATACAACCATGCGAAAATGTGCATTTTTTCAGGAGGAATTAGGTCCGAAGCTCATCTTTTTCAAATGTGCTTTTCAGCTGTTAACCTGATTCCACCTGCACTTTGTTGAAACGTCGTGTAGCCACCACACCATTTTATCTCAGTTACTTCTGTTTTTTTAGCTATGTGTAGAAGGGCCCATATATATAACCTTTAGATAGCACATGGAAGGGTTAATACCCCTGTTGTGTTTGTTTGCTTTCTGTACCCCTGTTCAGAAGATTTCACCTCATCTTCTGCTTCTGTGATAATTGGATTTTGAAAAATTTGGCTCGTTGTAGAAACAAGGATCGATAATTAAAGATTCAGTGGAGATACTGTTTCTTCATGATAACTTTTCCAAGAGTGAATTTCCATTCCAAGGGGTAGATTTCACTCACTTCCTGTTTTCTCACCCTGTTTGTTACTATGAGTCACATAGTAGATGTGACATAGTAAGTAAGATGTTTGTAACTCAGGGACTGTCTATACTACTATTTAAGCCTGAGTAGTCAGGAAGGTATAGAACACACACACACGGTAATGAGACAGCATTGGAATGCCGTTTGGTGTAACCACAGGTACAGGTGGTCTCAGAGATGGCATTGATTTTTGTTCAATTTATAGTGCTAAGGAATTTTAGTATCCACATAGTTCCAGGTCTCATAGATCCTATGGCAAATATGAACCTCTCTGTCTCTACATATAGAAAACAACAGGACCTTATTTAACCATGATTAGCCTGTCTTATTTCAGTGGACATTTTCTAATTACTAATATATGTAAGAACAACCACCCTCAAACAATTCTGAAGTAAGGGACTGATTAAATAAAGTATAATAAATGTGGGATTTGGTAAATATGTGGACAAGAAATTATATAAATAATATTAAACTACAAATGAAATAAATGTGTTCTCATGAAGATATCACTCAGCTTTTCTCTCAAATGCTCCAGTGCCTGAGAGCAAATTAAGAACCAGAACTAATGATCAGAGTGTCAATTTTTAATCAATGGCTATTATCTTTAGCGCAAATGTTCTGTATAGTGCTCCAGTAAACCTAATGTGCTCCCAAATGTGGGTGTTCTGGTTAATGATGCATTATGTGGTCTATTGGCAAATCTTTGCTCTTTTTGACTGTAGACCAGAAAGGTAGAGTTATGCATTTCCTCTTATAAAATGGTATATGCTGGCCTGATTCTTTCTAGTGAGCTATCTGCAATGGTTCCCAAATGACATTTTCTGGCACAAACTGAAGCTGAAATGAATTTTTACTGGACACTACTTAAGGAGAATATATATATGCAATTAACCAAATATCTGGGCAAGAAATATGAAACATGGTTTCCCTTTCATATCTGCAAATGTCTTTCTAATAAATAGATACAGGTTGTATAGACACAGTTTTTGCTACTATATTTTTGTTTTGGGGGTATTTTTTTCTTTATCATCTTCTTATCTGAAGATATGGACCTAATTTGAAATAAATGTTTAAGCTGGGTCATTTTATAGGAAGAACAATGACTGGGGAGAGATGATTGGGGGGAGAGACAACACGGTTCATTCATTTTTCTCTCCTCTTTGCCAAGTATCCCTTTCAAAATTTCTAAGCAATATTAGTCCAAATTAAAGCCTCATGCGGCATCTTAAAGTTTTCATTAAATAATTGTTTATCTGTATTCATGCGTGTGTTGGAATGATATGATGTTGTTTTTCTAGGGAAAGGCTGTGGTCTAGTGTATGGCATGCTCCTAAATGGTGAATCGAAATGTACCCCTTGTAGTGAAAAGTCCTAACAAATACTTTTAGTGCTCTTGGATTCATGTTTCTGAACACAAGTTTAAAACCAAAGTATCTCAGCTCTATAATTTGCTTGACAGCAACACACCAGCTGCCTCTGAAGCCCCATCTACACTGCCATTATAATGCAGATTGAACTGCATTATATGGTAAGTGTAGAATCATACAATGCGGTTTAATTATATTGAATTGGATTATATAAGTCTACACTGATAAGAAAAGCACTGCAGTCTCACTGACATTTTGCTGTACCTGAGGCCAATATGGGCAATGGAGTCTTTGAGGTGTATACAATAGGGACTCTGTTGCTATAGAGATGTGGTTATCCAGAGGTATGGGGAAGCAGGAAAAAAAAGAATGTGCATGGCTGAGGAGGAATGAATGGAAATGATGCAGGAGAAGAAAGAGTATCATTAATTGAGAGAAAAGTGTGTGGAAAGGGGTCAGTCATGTCCTACACTAACACAATTGCCTTCGATTTGGGAGCACACCAGTGAAAAGTAAAAGAACAAATGTGGACCTCCCAAGAAAGTACGGAGTCGAAAAGGTGAAGAAAAACATATTCAAAAGGATATATTACTGCTAGTTGGGTTAGAAAGGAGTTCATTTCATTCATACTAAAGATGCAGCTGCACTGTGCTTTGAATGCAGTTTTCCTGCTTCTTGGCAGGAGTTGGATCGGATGTCTGGTGAGGTCTCTTCCAACTATATGATTCTATGACTCAATGCAGTTTGACACTGCTTTAAGTGGCATGCCTCAAAGATACAGAATCATGGGAGTTGTAGTTTTACAAGATCTTTAGTCTTCTCTGCCAACGAGTGCTGGTGCCTCACCAAACTGCAGCTCCCAGGATTCCATAGCATTGATCCATTGCAGTCAAAGTGGGGTCAAACTGTATTTGGGGCAAAATTACCTCTTCAAAATTAAGGAGCATTAGACTTGAGTCAACACAGTAATTCTACAGTGAATATGTACCGTAAGAACAGCCAAATTGATGTAATTTATTATTTTTTTCACAAATACCTTAAAGGCACCATCTGATCCTAGAAGCTAAGCAGGATCAGCCCTAGTTAGTACTTGAATGAGAAACTGGCAACCAGGTGCTGCAAGATGTATTTCAGAGGAAAGAATTGGCAAAACTACCTGTCAGTATACCTTGCCTAATTAAACAGAATGAAATTCACGGAGTCTCCATAAATGAACAGAAAACCTGAGGGCATACACCCACACACACATACACACAAAATGTAGAGCTGGCCATTTTTGTCCTCAAGTGCCAGACTTTGAGTCAGTTTTTACAAAAAATGATATTAACCTCAGCAAAAGATAGAAAATAAAAATGAAAAAAACTTAGCTCAATCTTGATCAATAGCTATATTTTTAGACAAAACATTAAAAGTAGTCTTTGTATGTATTTCTGCGCTGATTGAATGATAAATCCACACTAAGCAAAACATAAATTTGAGGGGAAATAGATCTACTTTCTATTTTGCTTTGCATGCATATTATCCAGAAGTGATCGACACATTCAAACCACAAAGCAATTTTCACCTGAAATTGCCTATAGTTATGCAGTGTATCATTTGTATAACTGGATGTGACATTCTTCCCATCCAAATGAAGCCTAAGCGCTTGTTTATTGCAACAAAATCAGGCAAGCATATTTTTGTTAACAAAAAGAAACATATGCAGCAGTTTGTTCCTTTGTCTTTGAATATTCTTGATATTCTGTGCGTGTGAGTGTGGGAGAGAAGTGTGTCCTTCATTTGCAGCAAGACACATTATAGGGTAAAATATGAAGTTGCAGTTTGTACCTGTCAGCCTTTGATGAGACCCATATCTCACTGGGGCTTCATATCCTGCTCCTCACCAAAACAAAAGAGAAACACACAGAATGCTTCTAGGTAATAAAATTGATGGATCACTGCCTTTGTTGAAATTTGATCATGATTAGCTTTGATCAAGATAGAAATGGCAAATAAATGAGACTGAGCTGTTGCCATGTGTTTTATACATCAGAAGAGCATTTAAAAAGAAATGAATGGAACCAATGTGTATATATATCTTTCAGCCCTTAAGGGGTGAAAAATCTATCACGGGAAGATTTGATGGCTTCTAAGGCTTAGGCTTTGAACAAAAACACTGGGACGGTTTCCTTTTGTTTGCAGTGTGTTTGAAATCTCCAGCACCATACTGCAGCTTTGATTAAGCAGACAATTTCAAATATAGAACTTTTAAAATTTAACGACGAATAGAAAAACATTCTTTATTGACCTTTTGATCTAGCCCCTTAAATGCTATTCGGTTTTGTTGTCATAGTTACACAATTGCTTTGTTTTTGTTGGCAAAGAAATATAACTTCTCACCGCTATGCTTGCTCAATTTTAATTTTATAGCTATACCTCAGCAATGTAATTGGGATCAAAAATAAAACTGTACAATCTCTAAATCAAGAGATCCAGTGTTGTGTACTGGCTTGAGTACTGGACTATTGGGAGAGTATTGAATATTGGGAGACCAGCCATGAAAAGCCACAGTGTGACCTTGGACAAATCACACTCTTTCAGTCTCAGAGGAAGGCAAGTGCAACCACCTCTAAACAACTGTTTCAAGAAAACACAGAAACAATTGCTATATAATTTAAAACTCAGAGATCTGTCTGAATAAAAAGGAAAGTGGGTTAGTTAGAGTTCTTGTGGAAAGGCTTTCCACATCTAGGGTGCTGCAATGGGTTAAACACTTGTGCCAGCTAGCTATGCACTGAAGTGTACAATTCACAACTTTACTATGATGTAACTACGCCTTTGACATCACCCTTCAATGCATACTGGCGACTCCAATATGTAATGAAGGCCTCATTGCAGAATGGAACTCGTATTATTATGATTCCATTGTGTAATGGGATTCATTGTGCAACAGGACACATGCTGCTATTGTCTGTCTTCTCACACAATGGCTCTAAAGATAAAATTGTGTTTTGAGAATATGAACACTGCAAAATGAGACCTGTCAACTTTGATCGTTAGTTGGTTTACAATAACATAACTACCTGATAGGATGTCAGTCAAAGATCTCTACGTGTGCTTTGCATGTGTGCATACAAAAACATTTTTTGAATTTCTTTAAAAAAAAACTTCAGGAAAATGTAGAACATGTTAAAATTTCCAAAAAGTTAGCAAGAATTCTCATTATGTTACCAATTTTGCATGAGAACACAAAAAATTGACTTTCCATGTCCGGAACTGGTTTGAGGCCAGGATGGTGATTACATAGAAAATGGAACCTGTACTCAATTGCTTTACAGTGCCCCCCCCCCCTCCCCACACACACACATAATCAGGAGAGATGCACATCAGTGCATTCCTAATGCATCTCTGACCTTCCTAGAAATCACTCTTGAGCCTCCTGGAAGGACCCCCTGGTGGTGCAGAGGGTTAAACTGCTGAGCTGCTGAACTTGCTGACTAAAAGGTTGGTGGTTTGAATCCAGGGGGTGGGGTGACCTCCCGCTGTTAGCCCCAGCTTTTGCCAACCTAGCCATTTGAAAACATGCAAATGTGAGTAGATCAATAGGTACCACTTCTGCAGGAAGGTAACAGTGCTCCATGCAGTCGTGCTGGCCACATGACCTTGGAGGTGTCTACTTAGAGTGCATCTAGACAGCCCCTTTAACATGGAAGTTCCCACGATGAAAAGGGGGCTGTCCAGATGATGTCCTGGACAAATCCCAATTAATTTGTCACAAACCAAGAAAACCCTGGTTTGTGGTGAATTAATTTGTTAGCGGGTTTATTCCACTCCTTATTGGAAGGCACAGGATAAACCCACTACTTCCAGTGTCTGGACTATAGTCCAGACACCATTCCAACAGTTTTCTGGGCTAAATTAGCCTGAAGAACTGTGAGAATCCCAACCCCCTCCCCAAAAGCCCTACCCCCCCCCCCTTTAAAAATAAAATACTTACCATCCTCTATTGAAGGCTGGTAAGTACTTTTATTTTTAAAGGGGGGGGGGAGTAGGGATTTTGGAGAGGGGGTAGAGTCACCAGGTGTTCTTGGCCAGTCCCAGAAGAACATATGGCCACCCACCCCAGAATGTGCGCACTGGAGTGAGTGTGGACAGGGCCCCAGGAACATCCACATTTTTTAAACACGGATGATCCTGGGATAAAGCCCTGTCTGGAAGGGCTCTTAATGTCAGGGAAAAACCTTACTTTTACCTCCTGGAAGCTCTGGGGTAAACAGTATTTTCCTAATGTGTATTGGACTAGGGCCCTAGGAGACCATGTCTCAAATCCCTACTCAGCCATGAAACATACTGGTACTTATTAAGATAACCAAAGTTGTGTCTACACAGACGTAATAAAATGGCCTCACCGTACAATTGCTGTGAATAGTTCACATGACATGTGGCTGGTTTCACAGCAGAAGTACTGCTTCCAGCTGTTCAACTGGAAAAGGAAAACAGCAGTATATTTCATTTTTAGTCTACTTTGGGCTGCCCTATATAATAAAACTACTTATTCATATACATACACACCAATCCTAAGGTATAATAGTACATCTGTCAAATCTGATACCTTACTCAAATTAGGACCAACACTATGGTTTGGTTGGAGTTCATGTTGATAGATATAACTTCAAGATATACAAAATACAGAAATTTGCACTTCATAAAGCAGCCTACAATAAGATCACATACAAGAATATTAAATAGTAAACATTACTAAGTTCAATGGCCCTGATTCATAGGCATTCATGCATAGGATTACAGCTTTAATCTATCAGTGAATCAGTTTATGTTAACAGGTGTATTCATGCACCATAATGAACATTCTGAATAAATCAAATTGTGAGAATTAAGATTCAGTATATATGGAACATATAGAATTGGTTCCACATTTTTCTTATCTTTTCTTAAAACCTAACAGCTTTCTATAGAATAAATGTCTATAAATACTATAAGCAGTACTTATGGACCATGCCTATTCCTTAAGTGCATTACCATGTCATTATATACAATGACCAAAGTAGCTTTTTAAGAAGCTGGTGTTGGAATTATACTTAAGCAATGTCATGCTTATTATCACCAAATGTGTACCAAAAGTCCATATTCCTGAAATACAAACACTTGTATGAAAAAAAAAATTCCCATTACTGTGGACTCCCTATAGTGCTTCAAGCTACTTCATGACATTTTAAACTCTGTAAATAATATGCACCTTTAGAAACAGTAACATTGTTGCTTTTTACCACTGACCTGTGAAATACATTTATAAAAAGAACATTTTCATAGCAGGAGGATAAAATGCTTTTAACACATTTATCTTGAAAATTGGTGTTGTTAAATAGTGTCATGGGACAAATAACCATAAAATATAGCATTAGTGTATCTGAGTATTATTCCAGGTAGACACAAATGGGATGTGACTATACCCCATCATTTTTTTGCATTTCTTCTGTTAAATCTATATAATCACATATCAGTCACAAGAGAAGCCCGTATTACTTCTATTATATTACTGTTTGCCATTTTGTTGTCCTTTCAAAACCTTCTAGAGATGATAAAGTTACCATAATGACTGTTATACTTTGGGTATGTGTTCAGATATTTGGCTTTGCTTACAATGAAACATTCGGCTTGCACTATTTCCATTTACTAATTTCTAAGCTCCATTGAACTTGGCGAGGCTTCCTACTGATGAGAAAAGAACAGTATTCTAGTGTAAGAAACATGTTTTAAATAACATTCTGCTGTAAGAACATGAGCAACTTAAGATATGCAATAAGGATTTTTGAGATTTTTTTCCAAAAAGATAATGTTCAAAATGTTTAGATGATTCAAAAGCCCCTTCACTCTGACAGCACCCCAAATAAAAATACTGGGCCTAGATCTTATTATTAATTCTAGTGAGGGTACACCCATTTACTCAATGGAACTTAGCTCAGTGTTACCTAAGAGGAGAGACACATGTTTTGAAAAGGCAAAAGGCCACATATGGAGTCTAAAGATTTGGTTGGGGTGGCCAAATTACAATGCAGGGGTCAATCTTGGCTTTCACTGGAAGAGAAGGAGTAATGGAAGAAGGTAGAACTCTGGCAATTTTGCCATAAATGGTCCTGCAAAATGGAAATTCCAGACCTAAATGGGCTCTGCAGCTTGGGAAGTCAAAGACTGTCACAACCCAGATAAAAGAAAGACCTTCTCATTAATTCCTGCTTGCCCCTGCTACCAAGGGAAAGTGTCATGAGAAGCACTACTCCTTTAAATGTTTCATCAGCAATTGCAAGAATATCCTTGTGGGCAGCGAAATCAGAAGTGGATGGCACCCACGAGGGTCTTTTTCCAGGGGCAAACTAAGAATGGGAAACTTGGAAGTCCCTGAACGGACTCAGAAGTGGAGTTGGCAGATCAAAAGACAATATGGTAAAATGGCACTACCTAAAAGAATCCTCTACCTTGTGTGATTGTGGAGCAGTCCAAACAACTCAGCATTTGTATGCTTGCCCACAATGCCCTGCCTCATGCACAGAGGAAGAACTGTTTTAAAGCTACAGACAATGCAGTTGCATTGTGGCCCATTTTTGGCCTAAAACTATTTAGCTGCTTGTTTTATCTGGTGTCTGATGTTTTTTTATTGTTGTTGTTATTATCATGGTACATCAGCAAATGCCTGTGAGTAGTGTAACAATCCCTTGCATTCCTTCTTGGAACAAGCTCAATACAACCCAGTCAGATTTCCTTTCAAAGAAGTAGGCACATAATTTCTGTTACCATCACACACAAAATGTTACATAGTTTTGTATAATATAGTAAGAATATATTAGGAATATATTAGGAATAGGAACATACAAATATTTTAAGACTGGATAAAAAACTGAAAGAACTATGACACTGTAATTAAATTGTTTTCCCAGTATTTTGTTTTGAACAGCAGAGAGCCATATCATATCAAAATCTGCTTTTCATGCTGTCATGAATCTGAAAACTATTTTCATGTTCTATTGTAAGCATGCATGTGATAATTTCTTAGGATAGATTGAGTGTATTTGTTTCCTGGTTATTATAAATTTGTTGCAACATCCTGAGATATTCCAAAATATTAAAGAAGACAAAAAAGACAAAATACTGAATACCAATAGTCTCCAAACAATTCCATTCTGGTTCAAATAATTGGTGCTGCTTACTTTTTATTATTACTAAGAATGAGTAGCTGGTGAAAAAAAGTACAGAAGCAGAATAAAGGAGGCAAAGACAGATCCTTTAGAACAGGGGTCCTCAAACTAAGGCCCGGGGGCCGGATGCGGCCCTCCAAGGTCATTTACCTGGCCCTCGCTCACGGTCAACCTAAGTCTGAAATGACTTGAAAGCACACTACAACAACAATCCTACCTCATCAGCCAAAAGTAGGCCCACACTTCCCATTGAAATACTAATAAGTTTATATTTGTTAAAATTGTTCTTCATTTTAATTATTGTATTGTTTTTAATTGTCTTTTGAACTACAAATAAGATATGTGCAGTGTGCATAGGAATTCATTCATGTTTTTTTTTCAAATTATAATCCGGCCCTCCAACAGTTTGAGGGACTGTGACCTGGCCCTCTGTTTAAAAAGTTTGTGGACCCCTGCTTTAGAATTTACTCATAGGTTGCATCTCCTTTGCTAAAATATTCCTGTTTAACAAGTTTGAAATGAATGTCTGCAAGGATTCTTTTGTTTTCTATGGTGTAAAATCCCACAATCACAGAATTCTAAAATTTTTGAAATGCTATAGCTCAGACTTTATTCAGACTGTAAGTAATAATTAAAACAGAAGACTATCTATGTTTAAGATTATAAGAGACTATTTTGTTCTGAAACCAGTAGTTAACTAGCTCAGTAGTGTCCACACCAAGCGTAAGCAATCTGTAGCCAGCGAGATGATGCAGGTCCTAAAAGATCAAGAAGCTAGTTAAGAATTCATTAGTGAGAGCTGACCTCAGCATCTGTAGGGCATAGGTTGCTTATTGTGCTCTGCACTAAAATAAAAAAAGTTCTCCAAGATTTCAGGCAGATATTTTCTCAGTACTAGCTGACAATACTGGGTATTGAACATGATACTTTTATTCATGTAAAGCCCATGTAAAGCCCATATACCACTTAGATAAGTCTAACCCAACTTTCCATGAATTAAACAAGAAAATTAACACACTTGAGGGAAAAGAGAAAAGTGATGGAAGAGATACAGTAAGATTACATATACTCCACCACAAATATGAACATCAGCAAAATCCATGCACTGCAGTTTACCCTGTTGTACTCATTTAATGTATTGCTTCAGACCGTGCTGACTCATCACTTCAAGGGCAATACTTGATTCCTGTCATGATAAGGCACAAAGAAAAAATATGGGTGGGCACTTCATTGTAGCAAATAATTGTATTTGTAAATGTATAGAATTTTAAAAAGTAGTTTTAAGACCTGCAAATTTATTTTGGTCTCTCTGAAGTGTAAGTGTGCAAGAAACAGTCTGCTATGTGAAGCAGGTTGATCAGCTCTTATAGATATTACTGAAAGTATTAATGAAGCTAAGCGGTAATTATTTGTCCAAGGTAATCCAGTGATCAGAGTGGAATACATGGTTTTCCCATCACAACCGTTCTATGTGTTTCTTGTAAAATCATACCAATACTTAAAGGTGGAAAACATTTTTGACTAACCAGAAAAGACTTTTTAGTGAGTTGTATGATACAATCTTTGTATTTTAACAATGTAATATTTTTGCATAACTGCATGTTAATATAAAATACCACTACAAATTAAAATGCAAAATAAAGTTTACATGACACAAAATAAAATGAATTTCACTCTGAAAATTCTAATTGAATTACCATTGATAAGATGTCACTTAAAGAGACAGTTCTGTAGTGAAACATGGGGTTTTTTTTTTTGGCAAATGACCTGTCATTACAGCCATGAGTTTTATTCATGTCCAGACTGCAAACACTGTACCTCCTAGCCTTATTCTCCACAGGAGTTAAAACAGCTTGAATGGTGAAAAGTCAGTGTGCATGATCCGCCAGAGAATTATGCCTCAGGTGCTATGTTAATTTACTTGCTGGCATACATTAATTGAAGCCAATCAATAAAGCCTCTCGTACAGTCTTGGAAATGCAGCCAAAGTAATTGACTGCCAGATTTACTCACGTTTCAAATTTGGGAAAGGAATAATTTAGTGAAAGATTTTTCATTTGTGTCAATACAGATAATGTAATTATTTCACAACTCTTCTTCTAGTTCTAATTATACAAATGTGTATCTTGCTTTTTATCAGCAGCCTTCAAACTAGACTACAATGTATAACAGTTACACATACTCTTTTAAATAACTGCATGCAATGTTAATCCAATTCATTTGCCAAGAGCCAAAGAGAGAAAGTGCTTGGTCTTCATGAACAGTAGTTTCATATTCCGTTTTTATTAGAATGCCAGAAAGACCTGGCATGGATTTTAAGCGAATCAGTTTTTTCATTCTGAAGTCATTGGCAAAAAATGTCTTCCACTCTTCTGCCTTTCATTTTTAAGAGCACTGCGGATTAGCACTGCTTGACATATCAGAGAGCACCAGATTATGTTGAGTCAGAACCAGGAACCCTTTTCTCAAGCCTCATCCCCCTTCTGAGTATCTGGTAGTTCTGCACACTCTGAGGAAGGGGAAAGAATCAGGGTCAACACTGCTGCCTGACAGGCAGAACTGGTAAGCCTATACCAGGCCTGCACAACTTGTGGCCTTCTAGGTTTTTTGGTCTTCAGCTCCCAGAATTCCTGACCACTGGAAGATCTGGCTACGGTTTCTGAGAGTTGGAGTCTCAAAACTTGGCGAGCCACAGGTTGTGCCAGCCAATCTGTACCCCGGCTAGATGCCAAACTCCCATGTTATCCTCACCAATCAGCTTAGGAGATTTGGCCCAAACTTATCCAATTTTCCTGTTCAGTGTTCTGCAACATGTTTGAATCTTTTGTGCACCTATGTGATTTTAACATGGGGTCCACATACAGTTAGGACACCCAGGAGTGCTAGTTGGAGTTTCAGTGTAGGACCTGGGGGTATGGGTAACCAGGGACATATGGTTCTACCTTACACCTGGTAACAGGGAATGATATCTGTCATAAGAGAGGTATACCTATCAGTTTGGGCACATCGGTTATCAGCAGGGGCGGCTCAACCCATTACGCAAAGTAAGCATTTGCAGTATAGTTGATTTTGCCCAGGGGCACTCTTGAGGCACTCTTGGGGGAAAATAGACCTTGACATATGCGAGTTGTAGTTACTGGGATGTATAGTTCACCTACAGTCAAAGAGCATTCTGAACTCTACCAATGATGGAATTGAACCAAATATGGCACACAGAACTCCCATGACGAACAGAAAATATATATCAGTGATTGGTTTTTTTTTTGGGGGGGGGGGCAAAATACTGTTTGTTTACCATTGAAAATTACCTAGGGCCACCTCTGGCTATCAGACTTAGAGAACTGGTCTCAATCAGTTGGCATGGAGGCTGACTGATGCCTGGATATAGATTGGTACTGGGGTCAAGCTTCATTAGCTGTTACTGATAAAGCTGTGGTCTGTTTCAGTCTAACAAATGTTCTTTATGTCAATTTTTGTACCATCATATTTCAGCTCAACCTATTCATTTTAGCTTGGAGAAGAAAGTCACTTGATCAAAAGCTTTTTGAAACTTGGTTTCTCCTCATTACTGGAAGCTACTTGATTGCTATCTGATGGTGAGTCTCCTTAATTTTGGAAAATTTTGGAGCCCATATGTTTTATGCAGAATGCACTATTTTAAATGTCTAGTATTTCTTCTTTTCTTTTCTTAAATCTTACCTTTCTCCCAAAATGGAGTTCAAGGCATCTTGCAAAAAACTTTTAACAGATAAAACTAAAACATTAGTTTACAATATTTTAAAAATAATTAAATAACTATTTAAAATGATTAAAACATGATTACCAGTAAAATATTAAAAATACAGAACACCAGTTCACACATACACGTCTTTGCTAAAATTAACATTCAAAGGCCTACCTGCATAAAGACATATTTTAAAGAGAGAAATAAAGAAAGGATCAGATAATAGGTGGTAGAAAATACAACTGCTCAGTACTTGGTAATATTGGACTACAGTGTTTATTTGTCTTCAAGTTGTCTGTTCACTTGCATTTCACAGAGTTTTCTTAGGCAAGAACTAGTGAAAAGTGACTTTGCTAGTTTCTTCCTATGAAATATATCCTACAACACCTGCTATTTATTGATGGTCTCCCATCAAAGTACAAATGAAGACTGACCATATTTAGCTTCCAAGATAAGGAGGAATCTGCAAATAGATAAAATATGCAGGGTATAACACACAACTTATGTATTCCAAGTGGTCATCCCTGCTGGATGATACAAAGTAAATGTGTGTCACATATATACACAGACAAAACAGTTACTGTATGAAGGACCAACTAGAAAATCACTTATGATATCATCAGATAGGGGGAATATAGCATCAATTCATTTAATTTTAAAACAATTTAAAATAATTTAAAGACTTTTCTGTAGCCATTAATTATTAATAGCCAATAGCTTAGCTAAATAAATAAAAAATACTTGTTGGTAAAATGAAAACAAAGATGGCAAAATGAAAGAATTAAATGTTTTTAATATTTATATATTGTATGTGAATTTGTGTCCCGGCATTGAACGTTTGCCATGTATATGCTGTGCTCCGCCCTCACAACTTCATGTTTGTCATGATTGCATGTCTACAGGGACTTCATAAAGTCTATCAACTAGAAAATATGTATTGTTGAAGGCTTTCATGGCTGGAATCACTGGGTTATTTTAAGTTTTTCAGAATTCTCCTGACGTTTTGCCTGCATCTGTGGCAACCCAACCAGAAAATAGTGATATAGATTTGGGAGGCTGTCCCCTGAATCCTTTCCCCATGAAGTAAGAGATCCCATGTGTTAGAAATTTCACTGTTGACTCAGTCTGCAGGAGCCACCATTTTTAATTGTCCAAAGTAGCAACATACATACAGATGTACACATACACATCCACCCACACAATACTTAGTGAACAAAATACAGGCACATATGTACAGCTTTGTCCCAGAGATGGACATCTGTGTGTGGATATTAATTACAGTAATTACATCCCTCCCCCCTCCCCCAACTAATAAAGAAGAATTTTCATCGCTGATATTTGAGGGACATATTTCCAGGAATAATATATGGAGTAATCTCTAACGTTCCCTAAAAATAGCAACGAGGCTATAGGCATCACAATTAATCTTCAACATGTTATGGAGGGGGTTGTTTTGTCAGCATTTTGCTCTTTCTAAGGCTTCAGGATCCCAGACTACAGTCTTCTATTCTACTATTAGGCTACGCAATCATTTTAGCAAGCCCATGCACATAAGTTATCATGTTAAATTTTTTAAAAGAATCTTCAGGATTAGAATAAATTGCTTTGGATTATTATATATTTCTCAATTACCCTTGACCACATAATTTCAATATTTATGCTATCTTCAACCACCAGATTAATTATCTTCCAACATTTGCTGTTCAGTCATACCATAATTATTCACCATTGCTCTGATAATGTAACAAGGATGTTAGAAAAATTATGTTAGTATGGAATTAGGAAAATCCTCTTCTTTTACATATAGTAAATGTATGAAACTGATGTCAAATATTTCCAGCTACATTTTATGATACACATACAATAAGAAATCTGATCAAAGTGGTATGAATAACTCATGGGATTGTACTACCTCAGAATGTACTATAGTGGACTCTTGGTATCGCTTGGATTTGGTTCCAAAACCCCTTGTAGTATCAAAATCTGTGGATTTTCAAGTCCCATTATAAACAGTGACATAGCAAAATGGTGTCATGGGGGAATGGATGGGGGAATCCATAGAGGCAGAATCCATGGATATGGATGACCGACTGTAAAACAATTCTATGCAGTGTTAAGTTCTATTGTACTTTGTGGCGAACCAGATGGAAAGGCTTTTAGGAGTGCAATACAATTTTACATGAGACTGCACATACCTAACCATTTCCACTTGGCTACCTTCAGTTGAAAATAATTGAAGATTCTAGCCCTGTTCTTCTACAAACAATAGAATGTGTTGAATTATCAGAACACATTAGAACTGATGGTGAAAAATATTAACAAGTTAAGTAAAGGTAAAGGTTGTCCCCTGATATTAAGTCCAGTTGTGGCCAGTTATTATTTATTTATTTATTTATTTATTTCCTGCATCTGTATACCACCTTTCTCAGCCAGAGGCGACTTAAGGTGAATCCACCTTGTCTTGGCTGGCTATGTCAATATTATGCTGCTCAATTAATTTATGGTATACATATCAAAGATACTGAAAGGAGGAGCAATATATCCAGAGCTAAGCTTCATTCTATAAAAAATAATTTATTTAAAATTATCCATATGTCTCTCATTTTCTTTTTACAGAAGGGTAAGGAATTTGGTTGATATGTAACGCCTGTAACTCCTGTCAGCAGTTTCTAGCATAGCGAACATGACAATCTGAGAAAGAGAAACTAGGCAGTAGGAAGACATTGAAAAGATAAATAATTTGTATAAAATGTAGGACGTGTTTGTTTTCTAGTACCATAATCACAAACGTCTTACCACAGAAATAAAAAAATGCAATCATACATGTATTGTAAAGTTTTTCCAAATGTGATCATGTGAACCAGGACATGTGTTTAACATTAAAACTATTCATAATAGAATGTTAGGTGAAATGAAATAAAGTGCCGAACATATGTGGAATAATAAATTGTTTTTTGTGTTAGTGATTGAAACAAGACCTAGGTTTTAATTTATCTTTTTTAGTATTAAATAAATGTAACAGACTAATCAGGAATAGGAAAGGAATTGAAACATGATCACAGGAGAAAGATGGAGTGACTTTCTGGGAGCACTAAACACCTATTCATATCCTTTTCAAAAACCAGAGCTGGAATATCGATCACATGGTCCAATTACCATTATAGGACATTCTCTACCTAAATCACTGTTGTCAGACTTCTTTCAATCTTTATTGATTACATTTCTATTCCATCCTTTTGCAAAAAAAAAAAAAAAGCATGTAGTAGCATTTTACTGTCACATTATTCCTATTGTTGAGCTCAGAGAAAGTGGCTTGCTTAAGTCTATCAAGCATTATTCACAGTATCTAACTACTGCAATAAAACAAGAGATATATAAAGGTGTGTGCTCACAGTTTCCCAATTCTATCCCATAACATACTTAGAGCTCCTCTGCACCAAGCACTTATATCACTTTTGAACTGGTATGGCAGAAACTGGTTCACGGTATGGTTGATCAGACTAATATTTTAAAGAAAACCAGTTGGAGGCCTGGATGATTATTACATTAACCACAGATGGTGGCCTCTAAGAAATTCTAGCATCCGCTGTATCCACTCGATGCTATGGGATCATGAGAGTCATAGATTGCTGAGGTACCACACCAGTTGGCAGAGAAAGATAAAGACCTTCAACTACAAGTCCTATGATTCTATAGTACTAAGCTACAGAAATTAAAGTGGTGCCAGCTCTATTGCTGTATAAATCGAGGATAGGTTTTGAAGCCAAAATTATGGATTTTCATATGACCCATGAAAAGTTTAGGGTAAACCATGGGATTCTGTAGAATGTAACTGTGCCTGTCATAGTATTGTAACTGCATAGTTTGCAAGAACCACTAATTTACACAATCATTATTGTAAGTGCTGTTTAAATTGCACTAGTGTTCTGTCGCGCGCTGGGCCTGTGAAGAATTTCCTTTAGAACAGGACGTGCAACCTTTGCCCAGCGGGAAGCCAGGGGGCCTAAAGAGAAATTCTCAGAGGGTTTTCACCACAAATAGTCTTTAGATGGCTTGTGAAGTATAACAAAGTATTTTATTAATGAACAATCAAACAGAAACTTCTCTTGTCTTCAGTAAAGTTAAGCAAATGATTCTAAGCTTTTAGGCAACTGGTGAATTCCTAACCTTGCCCACGAAGGACAGACAACTGTCTTCAATAACTTCTTCTTTAAAGGAAAATCCCCTTTTTAACTTCTCCCAGGTTGACTGTAATCCAATCCTTACTGATGTGGGCTCCGCTACCAGGTTGAACTGCGCCTCGAACGCTGAGTGGACCTACCAGTAAGGCAGTAGACTCTCCAGCTGGAGTTCTTTGGTCTTTAGGGCTGTTTTCCTGGAAATTATTGGATGCTCTTAAAACTGTTACCCCCCGGAAATCTTGAGGGTTGAAGCTTTTGTACAGGGGAAGCTTGCACACGTCCTATACATTAACTTTCCTTGCTGAGACTAACTAAAAAATGGCTCCCTTCCCTTCCCAATTGCCCTGAGCAAGGGGCGGAACCAAAACTTAACAATGATGGACAGGTGACTTGCCCTATGACTGCAACCAAAGGAAGCCACTTATCTGCAGAGTCCCTGAAACCTTGGACTGCAACCAAACATTTAATACAAAGCAAATAAAGTTGGAGCTCCTGGTACACTGTACCAGAACAACTAGTATGTTTTTACTTCTAAGGATTTGTGTATTTTCCTATTGCATTCAAAAATTAATGAAGGGAAATTGTGTGAAAATAACAGGAAACATGCATCACTTTCCTGAACGTTCAAGTAATTGTCAGTAGGTTGGATCCAAACATCACATTCTATGAACCAAAAGACTTTGTCCATCTACAAATTGAAATCCAACTTATTAATGCCTTGAAAGATCTCTCCAGCTACCTCAAAGATAACCACCTGAAGCTTAATCTTGCCAAGACACAAGTGTGTGCTTTCCACCTACGCAACCATGAAGACAACAGGAAATTGAAAGTCACCTGGGAAGATCAAGAGCTTGAACATTGTTTCCATCCTTAATATTTCAGTGTCACCTTAGATCGAACACTAGCATATAGGAAACACTGCTTGAACACCAAGCACAAAGTAGCTGCACGCAATAACATCCTGCAGAAACTTACTGGCACTATATGGGGTGCAAACCCAAAATTAATAAGAACATCAGCCCTGGCCTTGTCTTACTCAAATGCCAAGTATGTTTGCCTTGTTTGGCATAAGTCTGCCCATTTAAAGCAGTTGAACATAGCATTGAATGAAACATGCAGAATAATCACAGGATGTCTTAAACCTACACCTGTTGATAAACTCTAAAAGCTAGCTGGCATTGCCCCCCCCCCCCCCGATGTGCAATGGGAAGTTGCTGCTAAATGTAAGAAAAATAAGGTTGAACACTGTGAAAGCCATCCACTACATTGCTACCAGCCTCCTCCCAGTAGACTCAAATCAAGGAAAAGCTTTATAAGAACTACCACTCCTCTTGACGCCATCACAGCAACAACAAGGGAATCTCTCTGGGCAGCTAAACCAGGAAATTCCAACTGGATGGCCTCTCATGAGGGTCTTCCTCCAGGGGCAAACCAAGAATGGGCAACTTGGAAGTCCCTGAACAGACTCAGAAGTGGAGTGGGCAGATCAAAAGACAAACTGGCAAAATGGCACTACCTTAAAAAATCCCACAACTTCTGAGACTGTAGAGCAGAACAGACAACTCCACATCTGTATGCTTGTCCACTATGCCCTGTCTCATATACGAGGAAGAATTGTTGGAGGCTACAGACCATGCCATTGCTGTTGCCCATTTTTGGTCAAAACATTTTTAGCCGCCTGTGCTCCTTCAGTTTTTTTATCAGTTTTATACTAATTTATGCAATGCTTTTGTTATGAAATAATAATAATAATCACATTATCTTCCTGCACCCCCCCCCAAGGCTATTTCCTATATAGTCCCAGTGGATTATCAAAACCATATTTTTAAAGACATATCAGCCTACATGGAAAAAAGGGGGCAACTGGAGGAAAAAAACTCTTCAGGATCAAAGTTTGGATCCAACCCTGTCCATGTTTATCTCTCAATTTACATATTTTCGTAACATACAGTTATTTTTTGTGATCAATAGATAAAATTAGTAGAGATAAACAGTATGCACTCCCAGACTTTTAGGAATACCTCCATTTTTTCATCAGGTTCTTTGGAAGATCTAAAAGCTTCTTTGGACATAATTTCATCAAGCTAGGAAATCAAGAAAAGTTTTTATTGGTTGATCTCTTGCCTTAGCTTTTTTCCCAATACAGAGCAATAGGTTTTTCTCTTGTGCCTTTTTAGGGGTCTAGCTGACTGATCCTCCTATTCTGGGATTCTGGTATGTAGGATAAATTAACAGGGATTCACTGAATTCAGTGAGATTGTATCAAAGAATAACTGAATTCAGTTGGACTATAGCAAATGGCTGCAGGCAGAATGTCAACCAATACGGCTTGCATGATATGATGAAATTCTATCTTCTACATAACTAGTAGGCCTGGGTAACAACGGAAAAATTTGTTTCTAAAATCAATTCATTTTTTGGGGGTTTTTGCGTTTCGATATTTAAAAGAATTCCGAAATTTTTCTTTTAAAAAGTTCGATATTTACGAAATTTCGTAAATGTTAAAAAAATTACAAAACATTAATGAAACAAATACGAAACAATAACGAATCGATTCGTTAATGGCGGATGCGACCGCGCAATACACTAAAAAACCTCCAAATGGGACAGGGGGAACTTCTGAAGCTTCCCTCTCCCTCTGTTGTTGACTGTTGGTGTGATATTATAAATGTTTTTCACTAATTAAACAAAAAACAACTATAAAACTTGCCCCAGACATGCGGAAATAATAACGCAACGACCTCAAACCGATAACGAAACAAATACATAACGAATCCGAAGCATTTACGAAACAAATTTAAAAATTCGTTTCATTTTTAAGTTGCTCCAGAATGGTTTGTTATCGCTTCGTTATAAAAAAATAACGATTTTTTAACGAATTACGAATTAACGAAACGAAACCGCCCAGCCCTAATAACTAGATGTGGCACACTTTCAGTTGTCATACTGAAAGTATGTCACATTTACTTTTGTAGAAGATAAAATTGTCACAATGGTAATGTTCATTCCTTCAATACCATTATTTTAGAAGCATCATGACAATTCAAATTATGTGCCATTTTAAATTTAAAACAGATTATTCTAGCAACCAGTATTTTTTTGTTTTGATTTGTATTGTTTATGGACCCTTCCACACAGCCCTATATCCCAGAATATCAAGACAGAAAATCCAACATCTGCTTTGAACTGGGTTATCTGAGTCTATATTGTCATATTTTCCAGTTCAAAGCAGAAAATGAGGGATTTTATTCAGCTGTGTGGAAGGGCCCTATGTTATTCTAGAGTATCAACTGTTTTGTTTTGATATATTTAAATGCAACATACAGCTACTTTTGAAAGGAATTTACATTAGCAGATATTTTATTGCAGTTGTGTCACTCAGGAATGTATTGTCTACATAAACTGTACAAAACAAAAAAATGAATGCTTCCTGTGGAACCATTTTAGTTAAATGAATTGACTAATAATAATAATGAAAATATTATGGCCATGAGATATTCTGCTATAGCCAAATGTGCTGACCTCCCTTCTGCTGTCCCCCCCCCCCTTTCTTTCAAATTAAGCTCAAGAAGCGAATATATGTTTTCATGTACAATGTCCAGTGGAATCATTCTTAGTCAGAAAGACTCCCAGGCATTATGGTGAAAGTCTTCCAATAAGTCCACAGAGAGCTTCAGAGAACCAATAGGATTAGTAGCCCAGCTCAGCCAAAGGCAGTTTCACAATATCCTGAAATCCACAGTAACATTTTCAATTACCATTGTGTTATGAAAATATTATTGGCAATATTAACTACATATAGTTAACTAGCTGTGCCCTGCCACGCATTGCTGTGGCCTATAGTACAACTTATCAAGGTTGAGGTAGATATCTGGACTATTATGAAAGAGAGGTCCCTACCCATTCCTTCCCCCTTTCTCTCCTCTCTTCCTTCTCTACCTCTTTCTTTCTTTCCTTCTTTCACTACTTGGTTTCATCCTTCTCTCTTTCCTTCATTCCCTCCCCCTTTCTTCCTTTGCCTTTCTTCCCTCCCTGTTTGCTTCCTTCTTTCACTTTTTATTTCCTTTTATTTCACCACCATCATAACAATAACAATAATGCAATGCATTGCCTCTGGGACCTGACACCTCTTCCATTCCCCCTAAAAGGGTCTCATAGGAATAATAGCATAATAATAATAGAAATAACAACCTTTACCCGCCACGTGTTGCTGTGGCCAATCTTCCCCCTTTCTCTCCTTCTTTCCCTCCCTCCCTCCCTCCCTCCCTCCTTCCTTCCTTCCTTCCTTCCTTCCCATCTTTCCTTCTCCTCTTCTTTCTCTATCTCTTTCCTTCCTTCCCCCTTTTTCTTTCTCTTCTGCTGCCTCTCTTTTCTTTCCTTCCATCTTTCCATTTCTTTCCTTTTCTTCTTCCTCTAACTTTTCTTCCTTCCCCCCCTTTCTCTTTCTTCCTTCTTTCCTTCCTTCCTGTCTTTCCTAGATTTTGACAGGGCAGGAAGGGGCGGGGTGGGGTTTGGAGGTGGCCTGAAGTAAAAGGAGGTAAGATTGGGGCAGGGGAGTGATGGAGCGTGGGGTTGCGTGTGTGTGTGCGGCGGCGGGGGGAGTGATGGAGCCTGGGGTTGCGTGTGTGTGTGCGGCGGCGGGGGGGAGTGGGGTTGCGTGTGTGTGTGCGGCGGCGGGGGGAGTGGGGTTGCGTGTGTGTGCGGCGGTGGGGGGAGTGATGGAGCGTGGGGTTGCATGTGTGTGTGCGGCGGCGGGGGAGTGATGGAGCGTGGGGTTGCGTGTGTGTGTGCGGCAGGGTGTGTGTGTGTGCGGGAAGCGGCGCGGCGGGACTTGGAGTGGGCATGGTTTCCGCAGAGGGAACGTTGGCCGGAAGGCCATGTGCGCGCGCGATGGAACTTGCGGCTGGGCGCCAATGCGCATGCTCAGTTGTTTTGCCGTTTTGTGAGTGTGTTGTGTTGTTTTTCATTTTGAGTAGATATGTTTGTACCTTGTGGGTTGTGTTATGGGCATGGGAATTTTGGTTAAGTTTCGTTGGAGTTTTTTTGAGTTTTGTTCTTTTGCCGTTTTGTGAGTGTGTTGCTGTGTTGTTTTTCATTTTGAGTAGATATGTTTGTACCTTGTGGGTTGTGTTATGGGCATGGGGATTTTAGTTAAGTTTCGTTGGGGGATTTTTGAGTTTTGTTGTTTTGCCGTTTTGTGAGTGTGTTGTTGTGTTGTTTTTCATTTTGAGTAGATATGTTTGTACCTTGTGGGTTGTGTTATGGGCACGGGGATTTTGGTTAAGTTTCGTTGGGGGATTTTTGAGTTTTGTTGTTTTGCCGTTTTGTGAGTGTGTTGTTGTGTTGTTTTTCATTTTGAGTAGATATGTTTGTACCTTGTGGGTTGTGTTATGGGCACGGGGATTTTAGTTAAGTTTCGTTGGGGGATTTTTGAGTTTTGTTGTTTTGCCGTTTTGTGAGTGTGTTGTTGTGTTGTTTTTCATTTTGAGTAGATATGTTTGTACCTTGTCGGTTGTGTTATGGGCACGGGGATTTTAGTTAAGTTTCGTTGGGGGATTTTTGAGTCGCCCTAGGGCTGAGAGCGGGGGTTAACAAATGAAGCAAATAAATAAATTTTGTTGTTTTGCCGTTTTGTGAGTGTGTTGTTGTGTTGTTTTTCATTTTGAGTAGATATGTTTGTACCTTGTGGGTTGTGTTATGGGCACAAGGATTGTGGTTAAGTTTTGTTGGGGGATTTTTGAGTTTTGTTGTTTTGCCGTTTTGTGAGTGTGTTGTTGTGTTGTTTTTCATTTTGAGTAGATATGTTTGTACCTTGTGGGTTGTGTTATGGGCATGGGAATTTTGGTTAAGTTTCGTTGGGGTTTTTTTGAGTTTTGTTTCCTCGTTGGATGCCCCTAACAAATTTATATATATAGATAATGTAGGGGGCTGTGGTAGCGCAGCAGGTTAAATCACTAGCTGCAGGAAATTTGCTGACTGGAGGGTTAGCAGTTCGAAGCTGCAAGTTGGGGTGAGCTCCTGGCTGTTAGCTCTAGTTTTTGCTTACCTAGCAGTTTGAAAACATGTAATGAAAGTAGATCAATAGGTACCACCTCAGTAGACAGGTAAAAGGGTACTACATGTAGACATGCCAGAACACGATTAGAGAAGTCTATGGACAACAGGCTCCTCGGCATGGAAAAATGGAACGAGAGCACCTCCCATGGGCGGAGTTGAGCATTGCCTCCAGACGCTGGAGACAGAAAATATGAAGGCCTTTACCTCTGTCTGTGTATTGCATGTCTTTGTAACTGTGTAAAAAGGCATTGAAGGTTTGCTTAATATATGTAAAACTATAATCTGCTCTGAGTCCCTCCAGGGAGATAAAGCGGAATATAAATAAAGTTTAATATTGTATGTCATGATGAATTTGTCTTTACAAAATAAACAATCCAAACTGTCACAATAAAAATATTTCTGAAATCACATTGTGAAATGTGATAACATCTCAGTCTCAGAATATAGTCATTTTATTTATTGAACATTCATATTGAATTCTATTCTACATGAGCATAAACAATATTTATACCAATACTGTTATTTATTTTACCTTTACCTATATAAAGATGATTTACATCGACATGTTCTTTAAAATATACTTTCTTTAATCTTCAAAAATAATTAAATCTTTAAAATAAAATTTTTGAAATTAGTATTTAGTAGGTATAGAGTACTATATTTTAAATCACTGTAATCTTTCTTGTCATCTAATGTTTGCCTTACTGTAAAAGCTACTAAAGATTTTTGAGAAATGTCTGATGTCCCAGCTCTCACATAAATGATAGAGCAATGTGAAAAGTCAAATCCTATTTGTTGGTATTTGATATCAAGTTAGTTTTTACTTAATTAAGGTGTTCCTATGAAGGAGAAACTTCCAAGAGACTTAGGATACTAGCAGCCATGCTCAAGTTTCGCAAACTCTGAGTTGTAGATTCCTTTGAGACAATCCACCTACAAATGTAGTCTTCCTCTTTTCTTACTGTGTTCAGTGTTCAGTTTTACCCAGCATTATCTTATTTTCTAAGATCCATGTAATTTCATATTATGTCAATAATAGCCTGGATATTAATATTTGAATAGTTTTTATTTATTTGCCACATTTATACTCCGCCCTTCTCACCCCAAAGGGGACTCATAGTGGCTTACATATAAGGCACAATTTGATGACAATTTGATGTACAATTTGATGTACATCAGACAGATAAACAATGCATTAAAAACCAAGCACTAAAAACATATCAAACATTATTGTCTGTATTCGTTGTCTGTCAAACTGGCATTGAATGTTTGCCATATATGTGTATACTGTAATCTGCCCTAAGTCCCCTGTGGGGTGAGAAGGGTGGAATATAAAAAAAACTGTAAAAAAAAAACCTATAAATTAAAACAACTTACTAAAATCATGTAATCCAATATCATAGTTGAAGGCCATTCCAATTGTCATTGCACTATTTCACATTCATTTATTGCACTTGGAAATTGCTATCTGAAAACTTGATCCCACAACCACATTTTTAGCTTTTTTATGAAAGTCAGTAGGGAAGCGGCTGATGTGATTTCACTAGGGAAAGAATTTCACCACTGAGGGGCCACCACTGAGAATGCCCTGTCTCTCATCCCCACCAGTTGTGCCTGTGAAGGTGGTGGGAATGAGAGAAGGGCCTCCCCAGCAGATCTTAATGTCCAAGATGGTTCATAGAAGGAGATATGTTTGAACAGGTAAGATTCACCTATACAGCACCTAAATATTTTTCCACATTTTTTCCTAAGAAAAGTGCAGCCAGCTTCACACAGGACAGGAACAGCTTGAATCTCAAGGGAAGTTTCTTTTCATTGCTAATGGAGTTGACATTTTATTACCTGCCTTTTACTGCCCTTTATGCTAGTCTCCGCATAGGCAAGCATTTTATTACCCCATTTTTATATCCCTTTATCCCTAGTCCCCACAAGATCTGCACTGAGTCCTCACTAGACCATCATAACCAGCAACAGAAATAACATCTGAAAGTGAAAGCCTGTGACCTTAACGTCATCACTATTCTTCTATGTGCTCCCCTCCCTGCCCATGAACAAACAAATTTGCATGATGTACCAACATTTTGTGCATTTCTGGTTGGCCAATAAAGCTATTGCTTTTTATGGATTTTGGATTTTGCTTTTCCTACAGCATTGTGAACTTGGCTACCACTAAATATATTCTCTAGTTTAGTTGGCCCATGATTCATATTCACATGCAGCAACTTGCCACAATTTAAGCAGAAGTTTCTCTAGCCCAGGCATGAGCTTTTATTATTATTATTATTATTATTATTATTATTATTATTATTATTATTATTATTTTTGCCTTGGGTTCGCATTGTGGGCTTGCCCAAGAGGGCTAGGCCAGGAGGGAGGGGGGCTGTTTGCATGCTGGATGGGACAGGCTGGGAGAGTGTGGGGCCAGGAGGAGGCAGAGCAGGACCTGGGTCATCTTCAGGTTTTTCTCCCAGCATAAGGACTGGGCTGCTTGCCCCATCCTTAGGCTGGGAGAAAGACGGGACATGCGACGACTGCCCTGATCCTCCTCCCCAGATCCTTGAACTGTCCTCTTAGCATTATGACAGAAGGAAAATGATACAGTTGGCAGCTAAGAGTGCTCCAGTGGGCTCTCAGCCACCACGTGCCTTCCTTGAGCTGTCCTCCCAGCATAAGAATGGGGCCACTTGCACTGTCCTTATGTTGGGAGGAGAATGAAATACGCGGTGGCTGAGAGTGCTCCAGAGGGCTCTCATCGTCTGTGTGCCTTCCCCCCATCTTTTTGGCCCAAGGAAGTGGTGGGGTGCCATTTCCTTATGCCAAGAAGACAGGGAGAATGAGGAGGGCCTGAGGTAAGTGCCCAGGAGGCTGTATTCGGCCCCTGGGCCTTAGTTTGCTCATGCCTGCTCTAGCCCAACTTAGAAATTCCAGAGATTGGATCAGGAAAGCTCCTGGTACTACTGATGGATAGCTATGGTTACTGTTTTTCAAATGGCTCATACTAGTCAGTTTTTATGTCACAAGTGTGATCCCTAGCCATAAGCATCATCTTTCTTCTGTGGCTGATCTGATGATTTATTCAGCCAGAACACCAAGTGAATCTTTCTTTTTCCTGTATAGTGGGTTATCTATGGAAAATTGTCACAGCTATTGTTTTTCCTGCCATGTCGGAAGCTCCAATTCCTGGCTACAAAAATGAAAACCTTGCTCCTGAATAGACTGCAGTACTTACAGAGGAGTAAGTACAACTGAACTCACCAAAATTACGTTCCTATAAAATTACATACAATGGTGCCTTTTCTATCAATACTCTTTATATGCAAGTGTGAATACTACAAGTAAACAATAGAAAAAAAAGGAATGAGAGCTATTGCAAAAGCAAAACCAGTGTTCTGGTAAATTTAGATTTTGAATTACAATCTTGGGAAGATGTTTCAGTATCATCAAAATTTTTGTAAATGCTTTTAGACATACCAACATTACATAACATCCTAAAATGTTGCTTATTCCTTTTCACGAAGCCAATATGCGGACTGATTCTTTCCATTAAATCTAAAATCCTATCCATTTAGGAAGCAAATAAAGTGAAACAACCTTGTGGCACAATGGGAGCTGCAGTGTTTTCTGTATGTTATTGCTTTCATCTCAGGGGATTTTTGTGAAATGCCTTGTCAAAGTACACACAAATCCTGCTATATTACAGTGCTCCTCAGAAAAAGTACCTCATATATTGATGTGACAACAGTGTTGGCGAGATCAGCATACTCATTTGTTATCCATTTTAGGCAGTGCTTTATTCCTGAAATAACAGATGTGAGGCAGACTGAAAACACACACATACACCTGTAAACCATAATCTTGGCTTCTGCTATGGAACCTTTTTTGCATCAGGAAGTTGCTGTAGTCACTTTAGACTTCATTCATCAGAAAAAATGCTGACAATGAAGGGTGTATCTCCACTGTAGAATTAATGCAGTTTGACACTATTGTAACTGTTATGATTTAATGCTATGGGATCATGGGAGTTGTAACTGTTTGGCAAAAACTGTGAAAACCCTTTTAGAACTGTCACTGAAGGGCATGTCTACATTGCAAAATTAATACAATTTGACACCACTTTATTTGCCAGGGCTCAATACTAAGAAAATAAAGAATTTGTAGTTTGGTGAGAGAGCAGTTCTCTAAGGCAGAGAAGGCTAAGAACCCTTTAAAACCACAGTTTCTATGATTCTATAACATTGAGCCATGACAACTGAAGTGGAGCCAAACTGCATTAATTCTATAGTGTGGATGCACCGTCAGGTACCAGAAATTATGGACATCTTTTTCCAGGGCATAAAGATGTAATCACTATCAACTAGTATGGGGATCTGAGGAGGTGTGGAAGCAGATGTTTGGGGATAGAAAAGTACACCATAAAATGGTGAATAAGGGTTCTTCTACCTGAACCAAAAAGTCCTACTTATTTCTCTAGGCACTGTGATCCTGACACACAACATTCTCAATTATTCACAATTTTTGACTTTAATTCAGTTCAAAGATCTTGCCATTTATCTCCTAGCTGCCAGAAAATCTGGACTTTTTGGCATGTGATTGGCCTTCTAAGGGCCCTTTCACAAAGCTCTATAATCCAGAATATCAAGGCAGATAATTCACAGTATCTGCTTTTGAATATCTGAGTCCACACTGCCATATAATCCAGTTCAATGTGGATTTTATACAGCTGTGTGGAAGGGGCCTAAGTGGCATTGCTTCACTGTGAAGTTGAGGCTGAGTGGAACTGGTTGCTGGGAGGTGGTCATTCACACCAAGAGTTTTATTATTATTATTTAAATGAAGATCAATATGTGCAAATACTTTCATATCGCAACATCAGAAGTAGCATAGCCCCACTTAATAGACAATACATATATTTCCATCACTGACCTGGGGAGGGGGAGGGGGTAGACCTCTTATGTGAGGGACTGGAAATAATGCAAAAGATTGGAGACATGGATGGCAAGCTAACAAGTGGGGAGAGTTTGCCAGGGAGAAATGTGTGGCCTGTTATGGCAATCTCACTACAATATGTGTGATGTGCAAGTAGCCTCAAGAGGGCCATTGCAGGGTCAAAACAATGTAAACAAGCCCTAACTTGTATAATGTTCATGTGTGGCCATCTGAAGTGACCCCGCTGTTAAACTGAGTCACGCAGTCATTTCAAGCCACTGCTATGAATGGATAGTTATTATATTTGTTGTATTATTTACTGTTGGGTTGGAGAAATGTATGCTTGTGGAATTCCCTGCCTGAACTCATTCCATCAGCCGTGAATGCGACACCTCTTGCACCTTGGAGACTGTGGGTGTGAGACAACTCTAGCTCGGCCTTGGAGAGTGAAATGTGTTTGTTGTACTCTATTGTGTGTTTCTTGTACTATGTATACAAACTGGGAAGCCACAAGTTTGATTCTGAGGCAATACATATTCCTGGATCCTTGCTAAATGTGACCTATCCTCCAAGGTCACCGGATAGGGCCTCCACACCACACTAGTTTAGTACTTTAGTACTAACATTTCACATAGCTGAATGGAAGGATGTATTGGGAGCTAATGTGTCTCTCCCTATGAACCAGCTTGGATGTTAACATCTTCTGGGGAGGTCCTGCTCCCAGTCCCAGCCTCTTGACCCTTGACTATAGAATTCCCTCCCCACTGATATTAGATTGGTTTTTTCCCTCCTGGTTTTCAGAAAGAAAGTTAAAACCTGGCTGTGGAATCAAGTGTTTGGGAAGGAGCACAACCGCAGGATAACTTGGACTGTGATTGTGTGATTAAGATGCAATGGTTTCAATTAGTTTTTTAAAAAATGTATTTATATGGTCTTATTATGGTTTTAACATTTAATGTGTTGTATATTGGTCTGCTTTTATGTTGCAATGTGGCATTGAATCATTGCAAAAGTGAGATAGAGTGGGTTAAAAATGCAGGAAAAAAAATCACAGAATCATGGAATCATAGAGTTGGAGGAGAACTTGTGGGCCATCCAGTCCTACCCCATTCTGCCAAGAAGCAGGAAAATTGCATTCAAAACACTCCCAACAGATGGCCATCTATCCTCCATTTTTAAGCCTCTAAAGAAGGAGCCTTTACCACACTCTGGGGCCAAGAATTCCACTACTGAACACCTCTCACAGTTAGGAAGTTCTTCGTAATGATCAGGAGAAACTCCTTTCCTGTCGTTTGAAGCCATTGTTCTTTATCTTGGTCTCCAGGGCAGCAGAAAACAAGCTTGCTTCCTCCTCCCTATGATTTCCCCTCACATATTTATACATGGCCCTCATCATGTCTCCTCTCAGCCTTCTCTTCTGCAGGCTAAACATGCCCAGCTCTTTAAGACATGAGGGCCATGTATAAATATGTGAGGGGAAATCATAGGGAAGAGGGAGCAAGCTTGTTTTCTGCTGCCCTGGAGACCAGGATAAGGAACAATGGCTTGTTTCTTATCCTCATAGGGCTTGTTCCCCAGACCCTTAATTGTTTTAGTCACCCTCCTCTGGATACATTCCAACTTGCCAACATCTCCCTTCAATTGCAGTGCCCAGAACTGGACACAGTTTCATTCCAGGTGTGGTCTGACTAAGGCAGAATAGAGGGGTAGCATAACTTCCCTGGATCTAGACTCTATACTCCTCTTTATGCAGGCCAAAATCCATTGGCTTTTTAAGCTGCTGCGTGGCATTGTTGGCTCATGTTTAACTTGTTGTCCGCAAGGACTCCAAGATCTTTTTCACATGTAGGGCATCCTCCATTCTGTATCTTTGCATTTCGTTTTTTTTCTGCCTAAGTGGAGTATCTTGCTTTTGTCCCTGTTGAACTTCATTTTGTTCGTTTTGGCCCATCTCTCTAATGTGTTCCTCCTGTCTTCTGGGGTATTGGCTATCCCTCCCAATTTGGAAAATAAAGCAAGTGTCTTATTGACAGGAAAATAAATTCCACTTCCTTGGGGCTACTTGGGCGAGACTGAAGGAGCCTCGCGAGTGACCAAACCAAGCTCAGTCTATTTGGGTCCAGCTGGAAGGAAAGAGAGGTGGGGCGGGAGGAGGAGGAGGAGGAGGAGGAGGAGGGGGAGGGGGAGTGGTGGTGGGCGACGCTCCCTTTGCATTCCTCTCCCGAGGACAGAAAAGGCGAAAAGGCAGCCGAAAGGAGCCAACACCAAGCACCATCATTTGTGGGGCGCCTGCTCCTCTCTCCCCACAAGCTTAGAGTCGCTTCACTCCATAGCGTACCTTTTCCACGTCCCCAGGAAGGGGAGGAAGGGATGGAGGAGTGTGTGCTTGGAGTAGAGAAGGGGAGGCAGGGAGGAGGACAGTTTTGCGGCACTGGAGGCTGCAGAACAAGCTGCGGCGAGGCGAGCCCCCTTTCCTCCCCTCTCTCCTCCTCCTCCTCTTCCTCCTCCTCCCTGCCCAGAACCAGAAGGGTTTCCCCCTCTCCATTGTGTGAGGCAGCCGCAACAGCAGTCCTCCCCGCCTCAAAGCCAGAGGAGGAGGAGGAGGATCCCCCCCCCCCTTGCTCCCTCTAGCAAGAGCATGCATAATGCAGGCGCTGGCCGGCTCCCCTACCTGCAATACGCTTCCCTGGCGCTTCCTTGGCGCCGGCTCTCAAGCAAAATCCCACGTTGGGATGGGAAAGGAAAGGGGAGGCAGGCGAGGACTCTTCCTTTCAAAGAAGCATCTCAAAGGGAAGCATAGGTTTCATCCCGAACACAAGCACAAAAGCTGAGGCACAGAAGGAGAGCTCGCCTTGACTGCAGAGCCTGTTCCTTTTCCTCCTTCTCCTCCTCCTCCTCCTCCAAAACACCAAATTCCCCGCGTCCAAACTCAAGGAAGAAGCAAACAAGGCTATATACTTCATGACTATAGTAGTATAGCAATGCCCCCCAGATCCACACCGCTTTGCTCGCCATCGCAAAAGGTTATGCGGCCAGATCTGAAGTCCCAGGCTCAAGGAAACCTGGCTGGCACTCTCGCCTTCCTCTGCAGTCCCAGAAGCCCAGCCAAGTTAGCCAACCCTTCTGGCAAAGTTGCTTCCCCAAACCGTCCCCTACCTAGAGACTTAGGACTCTTCCACGCAGCCCTATATCCCAGAAGATCACACTCACATAACCCATTTCAAAGCAGATATTGTGGGATTTTCTGCCTTGATATTCTGGGATATGGGGCTGTCTGGAAGGGCCCTAAGCAAAACCCAGCGGAGAAAGGCGATGGATTGGACAGCTCCCAAACGAGGGGTATTCACTCGCTCCAGGGAAAGACTGGCAGGCTTTGAAGCCACGCTTCGGGGTGCCCTGCGACTTTCCGATTCGCATCTGTGGCAGTTAGAGCCCTCTCTTCTCCTCCCCGTCACCCGGGAACTACCCCCCCCCCCCGGATCGCCTCAAGGAAACTTGTTGGCTTTGCCAAACGGCTTCATCTTCCAATCGTCCCTTTCCCCTCTTTCCAAACTGGTTGGTCTCAAAGCCGTCATAACCGCAGCCCAAACACAACTGCAGCCCAAACCGCCATCCAAAAACACCCCGTCTCCTCCCCAAAGGCAAACCTGACACTTGTAGGCAAGTAAAAAAAAAAAATCCATGTTGGGATTAACTCTCCACTTACCTTCGGAGACGAGGAGGAGGAGGTCAGAGAACAAGCGGCTCCATGATCCAGGCAGTCCTTGCAACTTTCCTTCGCAGGCTCGCACTCACACATACACAGCGAGGTTGAGATAGAGAGAGAGAGAGAGACCTCCTTGTGAGTTCAGGCAAACACGCGAGTCGAGAGGTTTTCCCCCCTCTCCGTACAAGAGGGATGAAACTGGGTTTGGCCCCACTGCCAGGAGCCCCGGCAATCCAATCCGTCTTCAGCAGAGAATTCTTTCAGACTCCGTTTTTTTCAGTATTACCATTAATGCGCAGAGCAGAAGGCATTGCATACAAATAGATCCACGAAGGAGCGTCTATTGGTGGCTGTGGCAGGCCCCTGGGTCCTACTGCTCCATTGCAGGGGGAAACTACAAAGCAAGCGGATTCCGAGGACAGACAGACACACACACACACACAGAGAGGCATGGATGGGAGGAGTGAGGGGGACTCTCCTTGAATTGATTCGTTACCTCGGCGGTGGTGGGGAGACGGGTTGCTGGTGTCTCTCCAAAGAAAAGCCGCCTTGAGAGGATGCCTCGGGCAGGAGGCCCTTCCCTTTCGCTGGGGCTGATGTTCGGGGTGGTGGGTGAGGAGGAAGATGTGGGATGTTGAACGCAACTTTGGGAAGAATATCCGGATGAGGAGGAAAGGTTGGCACTGGCAGGCAGGATCTTTCCTCACAGATTGGCTATCCCTTCTAAAACAAATTTACAAATCTGGTTTCAAGAGGATTTCTGGATTTTTAAAGCATTCCTGAAGAAACCGACCCCCCCCCCCCAAGAAAAAAGACAAGGAGTACAAAATTAAGGGACGCAACGAATCATAGAGTTGGAAGAGACCTCATGGACCATCCAGTCCAACCCTCTGCCAAGAAGCAGAAAAACCACATTCAAAGCACCCTGACAGATGGCCATCCGGCCTCTGCTTAAAAGCCTACAAAGAAGGAGCCTCCACCACACTCTGGAGCAGAGAGTTCCACTGCTGAACAGCTCTCATAGTCAGGAAGTTCTTCCTAATGTTCAGGTGGAATCTCCTTTTCTTTCTAGTCTCAAGGGCAGCAGAAAACAAGCTTGCTCCCTCCACCCTATGATTTTCCCATACATATTTATACATGGCTCTCATCATGTCTTCTCTCAGCCTTCTCTTCTGAAAGTGAAACATGCCCAGCTCTTTAAGCCACTCCTCATAGGGCTTGTTCTCCAGAGTCTTCATCATTTTAGTCACCCTCCTCTGGATACCTTCCAGCTTGTCAACATCTCCCTTAAATTGTAGTGCCTAGAATTGGACACAGTGTGATTCCAGGTGTGGTCTGACCAAGACAGAAAAGAGGAGTAGCATGACTTCCCTATATCTACACACTATACTTCTATTTATGCAGTGCAAAATCTCATTGGCTTTTTTGCCACCTCATGACATTGCTGGCTCATGTTTTACTTGTTGTCCACAAGGACTCCTAGATCTTTTTCACAGCTACTGTGTCCCCCATTCTGTATCTTTGCATTTCATTTTTTCTGCCTAAGTGGAGTACCTTGCATTTGTCACCGTTGAACTTCATGTTGTGGGTGTTGTCCCATCTCTCTAATCTGTTTAGATCATGTTGAATTCTGCTCCTGTCTTCTGGGGTATTGGCTATCCCTCCCAATTTGGTGTCATCTGCAAACTTGATGATCATGTCTTTCTTTTTCCACTGCAGCTTGATTTGACCCTGGCAAAGGAAAGAAAGGCGGCTTGGCTCCACTTATATGGGGGTTGGAGGAGGAGGCCCAATCTTCAACAGACTGGTTGAAGATTGGGAAAGGAGTGGGGCAGGCTGTATACTCTCACCCTATCTATTCAACTTGTATGCAGAAGACATCATACGATGTGGGGTTGATGAATCCAAGGCTGGAGTGAAAATTGCTGGATGAAACATTAACAACCTTAGACATGCAGATGATACCACTTTGATGGCTGAAAGCGAGGAGGAACTGAGGAGCCTTCTAATCAAGATGAAAGAAGAAAGTGCACAAGCTAGGTTGCAGTTAAATATTTTTTTTTAAAAAAACAAGAAGATTATGGCAACCAGACTGATTGATAAGTGGCAAATAGAGAGAGGAAACATGGAGGCAGTGACAGACTTTGTATTTCTACGCACAAAGATTACTGCAGACACAGACTTCAGCCAGGAAATCAGAAGATCTTTACTTCTTGGGAGAAGAGCAATGACAAATCTCAATAAAATAGTGAAGAGTAGAGACATCACACTGGTGTAAGTAGCAATGAAGATCCGCATAGTTAAAGCAATGGTATTCCCATCATAACCTATGGATGTGAGCTGGACCATATGGAGGCTGGGCAAAGGAAAATAGATGCTTTTGAACTGTGGTGTTGGAGGAAAATTCTGAGTGCCTTGGACCGCAAGAAGATCAAACCAGTCCATACTCCAGGAAATAAACCCTGATTGCTACCTGGAGGGAAGAATATTAGAGGCAAAGATGAAGTACTTTGGCCACATAATGAGAAGATAGGAAAGCTTGGAGAAAATAATGATGCTGGGGGAAAAGGAAGAGGGGCCGACTAAGAGCAAGATGGATGAATGTTATCATTGAAGTGACTGACTTGCCCTTGAAGGAGCTGGGGGTGGTGACGGCAACAAGGAGCTCTGGCGTGGGCTTGTCCATGAGGTCACAAAGAGTTGGATGCGACTGAACAAAACACAAATCTGGTTTCAAGAGGACTTCTGGTTTTTTCAAGCACTCCTGAAGAAACTGACCCTTCCCCCAGAAAAAAAAGCAAAGGAGTAGAAAATTAAGTGTTTGTGTGTGTGTGTGTGTGTGTGTGTGTGTGGGAGGGAGAGATCATAAAGCAATTAATGATTCTTTTCTTTCTTTCTCCACTGCAGGTTGATGGGACCCTGGCAAAGAAAGAAAGGTGGGTTGGCTTTTCTTCTGTCACCTTATTAAGAAAAATTGCTTCCGGGTGACAACTATACCATTCTTGGGGTGGCAAAAAGATCAAAAAGTACCCATTCAGTAGCACCATGTCCATTTTGTCCTCATTATAGTACAACTAAACACTCTCAAACACCACAGGCTGTCTGAAAGGGTTATTTATTTATTGTGTCAGAAGCAAATTGAGAATACCGTTATAATGTATTAAAAAAAAACCACAAACACAGTTAAAAACTTGGCATTACTAAATTTTTTTTGACCATAAGCTGGCCAATTGGAGTGCTTTTGGTGTCTCTGTGAGAAGGTCCTCCATTGTGCATGTGGCAGGACTCAGACTGCATTATAGTAGGTGGTCTGTAGTTTGCTCTTTTTCCACACTTGCATGTCGCAGACTCCACTTTATAGCCCCATTTCTTAAAATTTACTCTGTCTCATGGTGCCAGAGTGCAGCACCTTCCAAGTCACCCAGGAGGCAGTTTCTCATCTAGTCTCAGCCATTGATTGATGTTCCAGGTTTCAGCCTGCCACTTTTGGACTCTCGCTTGCTGAATGGTTTGAGACACAACCAATGCAGCATCACTCTAGCTCCTAGTGCTACTGCTGCTACAGTGAGACAAAGGCTAGGGATTTCCAAATTACTGGATAGCTGTAATCGTCTGGGGAAAATTCTGGCTGTACATTCCAGAACTGTGTGGTTTTAATAATCGGTTTTAATGTTTATATGCTTTTCAATTTTATGTTTTTAATGTACAGTATATGTTATTTGATTATATGTCTGTTTTATATGGCAGTGAATTGTTACCTATTGTAAGGCCGCTCTGTGTCCCCTTCGGTGAGAAGGGTGGGGTAAAAATACAGTAAATAAATAAATAAATAAACAAATATATAATAAATACAGTAAATAAATAAACAAATAAATAAATGCCTCTATTCTACCAAGAATGTCAGTTCTGCTGTTTAACCACTGAGCCCATAAACCCAGCCTTTGCTTTTGCAAATGTTAATTACTTTTTCAATCTTTAAAGTTTTGTTTGGAACACATTTCAAAAACTAGAAAATAGATTTGCTCTGTTTCCTGTGTGAGCCAAAGCAATATGGGTCTTAAGTCAATACATAACCCCTGATTCTCCCAGACACACAACTAGATGCATTTCTTTCTATAGTTAATTGTACTACGGTTATACCATAATTCTCTGTAACTGTATCCAGATTTCCTAGTTTTAAAATTATACACAAATTTCATTCCTAAGAAGTTAAACTCAAGTCATGCTGTAATCTAATCAATAGGGTGGCTGGGTGAAAAATTGCACAGGATTTCAATCCCTTTAATTGTGTTGAACAAAGACTTTCAAAGACTTTCCCTGTGTGACAAGGAACGCTTGTTGAAATTCTTTCCCACATAAGTATTAAAGAACAGAGGCCCTGACACTCATTTCATCTAACAACCCCACCAATTGATGATTATCCAACCATTGATTTAGATGAACTAGTTAGTAGCATAGGAGCCAGCAGGGTGATTGAGTGTTGGACTAGGACTGCAAGATCAGGGTTTGAATACCTGCTCTGTTACTGAAACTCACTGGGTGACTTTAGGCAAGTCATACTATCTCAGCTTCAGATGAAGCAGTGGTACTCAACCTGTGAGTCCCAAATGTTTTGGCCTTCACCTCCCAGGAATCCTAACAGCTGGTAAACTGGCTGGAATTTCTGGGAGTTGTGAACCAAAACACCTGGGGACACACAGGTTGAGAACCACTGGGTGAAGGTAGTGGGAAAACTCCTCTGAATAAATATTGCTGAGAAAAACTCACGATAAATTTGCCTGAGAATTCCCATAAATTGGAAATGGCTTGAAGGCATATGGAAAGAAGTGAGTAGCATCTTCAACTTGGTCAATAATGAAGATAATTAACAATGCAGCTATGGCACTGAGTTGCTATTTGGACTTAACAAAATAGAGAGTTGACACAGCTCCTGTTGTATTTTCAGTGTAGAAGCGACAATGACATTTGTCAGAGTGCTGGGATCATTGACAAATCTTTTTTTCCTTTTGCAAAGAGATGAACTGATAGTAAGACTTTCAAAATTTACTATTGTTTGTAAAAGATCATCATTGATGAAATCAAAAATACAATGATGAAATTAATCAAACTAAATTGTAACATTGATTAGGAGCATGCATTGTATGTGTCTGTTTTACAAAATATTTTTTTTCATAGAATCATACAGTTGGAAGAGACCACAAGGGCCATCAAAATCAACCCCCTGCCATGCAGGAAAATGCAGTCAAAGCACTCCTGACAGATGGCTATCCTGCCCCTGCTTAAAAATCTCCAGAGAAGGAGAGACCATCACAGTCCGAGGCAATGTATTTCACTGTCAAACAACTTAACCATTAGGAAATTCTTCCTAATGTTTAAGTGGAATCTCTTTTCCTGAAGCTTGAATCTGTTGCTCTCTGTGCTCGTCTCCAGAATAGCAGAAAACAAGCTTGCTTCCTCTTCAATATGACTTTCTTTCGAATATTTAAACATGGCTATCATGTCCTCCTCATCCTTTTTTCCCCAAGCTAAACATACCCAGCTCTCTAGGTTGCTCCTCATAGGGCTTGGCTTCTAGACCTCTGATCACTTTGGTAAACCTTCTCTGGACATATTCCAGCTTGTCGACATTCTTCTTGAATTGTGGTGCCCGGAACTAGACACAGGATTCTAGATGAGGTCTGACCAAAACAGAATGCAGTAGGACTACAACTTCCCTCTATCAAGACACCATCCTCCTATTGATACAGCCTAGAATCCCATTAGCTTTTTAAAGCTTGTGCATCACATTATTTACTCACGTTCAGCTTGTGGTCTACTAAGACTCCTGGATCCCTTCATAGAATTATAGAATCATAGAATCATAGAGTTGGAAGAGACCTCATGGGCCATCCAGTCCAACCCCCTCCCAAGAAGCAGGAATATTGCATTCAAAGCACCCCTGACAGATGGCCATCCAGCCTCTGCTTAAAAGCTTCCAAAGAAGGAGCCTCCACCAAAGAAGGAGCCTCCACCTTCAACATGTCCTCTTTTTAAGTCAGTTGTGATTCATATATATCTGTACATTTAATTCTTTTTCTGCCTAAGCATAGTATCATACATTTCTCCCTGTTGAAATTCATTTTGTTAATTTTGGTCCAGCTCTCTAATCTGTTAAGGTCGTTTTGGATTCTTATCCTCTCCTCTGAGGTATTAGCTATCCTTCCCAATTTAATATCATCTGCAGATTAGATAAACATGCCTTCTATTCTGTCATCAAAGTCATTGATAAAGACGTTGAATCAGCTCCATTCAGAATAAATAATAAAGTAGGTTTTACCTGTGTATATTCTGGAGGTGGGGTGTAACTATGGATTCTCTTTGATAATATATCAGTGGGAACTGTCATGATATACTCATACTGTACTTCGAAATGTATTCACATCATGCTGGGTCTTGGACAAGTCTTCTAAATTTTGTGTTTCAACAGCTCATTTCTTTTTCCTCCAGGATTGTTGTGGTAAGATTTGAAATAATATTTTCCCCCGGTTTCTGTTAACTTTCAGAATACTCTGGCTTGGTTTTGTCAGTTTTTTCCCTTTGGAATATAGACCAAAGGAGGTCTATAGGTGGTAGAATTAACTAGTGGTGTCCCAATCAGGGTTGATTCTGCTTAGCTTTGAAGATCAGATGAGAACTAGTGCCTTTACAGCATGAATCCTCAAACTGTGACCCTCCATCTGTTTGGACCTCAAGCTCCCAGAATCCTTGACTATTGAACAAACTAGCTAGGGCTTCTGGGATCTGGAGGCCAAGAACAGCTGGAGGGCCACAGTTTGAGGATGCCTGCTTTATGGTATTTAGGCACTGCAGGAATAGTTAACAATGTCAAAATCTAGCAGTCTAAACAGTTACCATTGTTTTAAAATACATTTGTCTATGCATTTACCTGGAAATAAATTCCATTGAACCCAGAGGAGGAGAGTTCATTCAGGAGTGATAATGATAATATTGCTGAAAGAACAGTTTAGAGAAGATGTGCTTAATTTAGTTTTTCTGATATGAAAAAACTTTCATTTCAGAATCTCAAATTTCTGTTGATTTCCAAACTACCACACATATTAAATATTTTGAATATTTCCATCCAAGAGTTTTGCTGAACGGTCTTGCTCTTCCAACAGGGTCAGTAATATTAGTTTGAGTAATAGGGATAGACTGGCCAAACGCAGGAAATAATGTCACATTCATTGCTAGATCTGTGAGGATTAATAAGACAGAACTGGTAGATTGGAAGTTTAATAGATAAAGTGGGTGGGCAGTTAACCATCTGAGCAAAGATTATGACTCTGTAGTGAAACAAAACAAAGAGGAATAAATCACTGGGTCATTCTATTAAGACAATTAAAATGCAATTGCCCGATCAATTATCTCTGCATGGGTAATAGCCTGATATAGGCAGAGCAAATAAATCATTAAAGAATGAAAAAAATGTAAGCAACTCAAGCCCCTGAAATTAATCTCTGGCACCTTATGAAGAAGATCCTTTGGGAAGTTCTTCACAATCACTCTTAAAATAATGGTAGCAATGTAAGAGTTTGTGAGCTGTTTCTATTCACTTTAATGGGGCTGGATAGTACAACTAAATTCAGAATACAATTAATATAACAGCAATGGAAGCAGTAAACAATATAAAATATTGCAATGTGTTACTGATATCCATAATTTCATGGATTGATACAGGAGTTCTCAAACTTTTTAAACAAATGGCCAGTTTATGGCACTTCAGATTATTTGGGGGGTGGGCTTTATTTTGAAAAAAATGAACAAATTCTTATACACACTGCAAATATCTGGGGGAAAAACCATGAAAGAACAATACAATATTGAAAATGAAGAGCAATTTTAACCAACATAAACTTACCAGTATTTCTGTGGGAAGTGTGGACCTTCTTTTGGCTGTCAAGCTAATTAGGACTGTTGTTATTGTGTGCCTTCAAGTGGTTTCAGACTTAGGGCAAACCTAAGTCTAAAGTTCTGGGTGGAGGCTGGGTAAATGACTTTGGAGGGCCTCCTCTGATCTGCTGGCCTTAGTTTGGAACCAACATGGCCATATAGGCCAGAAAACTCACAGCAACCCTATAAATTACCGTGTTTTTTAAAAAAGTAAATGTAATCTTCCCATATTATTTAGTACTAACTATAATTTTTCAGCATTAAGAGCATTGCAGCAAGATTGGTATTCCTTCCTCTTTTAATCATATGAATGTTTGTGCTCAGACCACAACTGAAGCTTTGCCAGCTTTGATTTTGAGAGTTGGTGATTCATTGGTACTGTCAGATAGCCACTGCAGTATGTTATGTAGTCCTGTATTCCAGGTGAGTACAGAGTTAGATTAAAATGAAGCTAGATGTATTTAACTGTTCAAATAAATGGAGATAGGCACGATCATAAACATAAAACATAAAAAACATAAAAAGACCTTTGCACGATCAGACTACAGGCTTGTTTAGTTCAGAAACTTATTTCCATAGTGGACAACCAGAGTTTTGTGGAATGTCCAAAACATCCTTTCATTGTCATGGTCTGACCATCATTTGATCAGTTTTAGACCTTCTGCGACCTCTAACCTCCTCAGGGGTGGAGGACAAATTAAGATGGTCCACCCCAGGAGACTGATGGATCTGGATGGATTCCTGAGGAATCTTGGGATTCTTCATGTCATGGAGCCTGGCGATTCTGTCAACGCCTTGGTTGATCACTATAACAGTGAGATGACCAGGGCGATAGATATGATTGCTCCCGAATGCCCCATCACGTTGCGTCAAGACACACCATCTCCTTGGTTCACTGAGGAGCTGGCTGTGATGAAATGCACAAGAAGGGGGCTAAAGTGCATATGGAGGAAATCTCGAGACGTATCTGACCAAGCACGGGCTAAAGCCTCTCTTAGGGCTTATACAGCGGCTATACGGGTAGCCAGGGAGTCTTTCACGACTCCCTGTATAGCATCTGCATCCAATAGATCATCAGAGCTGTTTCGGGTTGTCGGGGAGCTCCTTCACCCACTTGTGGTGGAGGAGGCCTTCGATGACCCGGCAACTCGGTGTTGTGAGGTTGCACACCATTTTGCAGGCAAAGTTGCTCAGATACACCTTGAGTTGGACTCCAATTTCATCACAGTGCCAGGGGAGGTGACTGACGCATCTGCTTGTCCGATTTTGTGGGATTCTTTTAGGTTTGTTCTTCCTGAGACCGTGGAGGAGGTCCTTGGTGCTGTGAGGGCGACCATGTCAGCTTTAGACCCTTGCCCGTCTTGGCTAATTATATCAGCCAGGGATGGGTTGATTGATTGGTTTGTGTTGATCATTAATGCATCATTGGAGCCGGGGGTTTTCCATCTCAACTAAAACAGGCTGTGGTCCGACCACTCCTGAAAAAGGCTTCCCTTGACTCTACGGTGCTGAACAACTACAGACCAATCTCCAATCTCCCTTTTCTGGGCAAGGTGCTGGAGCGGGTGGTCGCCTCCCAGCTCCAGGGATTCCTAGACGACATCAATTACCTGGACCAGTCACAGTCTGGCTTCAGGCCTGGCCATGGCACTGAGACAGCTTTGGTTGCCTTGGTGGATGACCTCCACAGGGAACTGGACAGGGGGAGTGTGATTCTGTTGGTTCTCTTGGACATCTCAGCGGCTTTCGATACCATCGATCATGGTATCCTTCTGGGACGACTCTCTGGGATGGGTCTCAGGGGCACGGTTCTGTTGTGGCTCCGGTCCTTCCTGGAGGGTCGATCCCAAATGGTGAAGCTGGGAGACACCTGCTCGGACCCCTGGCCTTTGACCTGTGGGGTCCCGCAAGGCTCTATTCTGTCTCCCATGCTTTTTAACATCTACATGAAACCGCTGGGAGAGGTCATCCGGAGTTTTGGAGATGGGTGCCATCTCTTTGCAGATGACACACAACTCTACTTTTCCTTTCCACCTAACTCCAAGGAAGCCCCTCGGGTGCTGGATGAGTGCCTGGCCGCTGTGACTGTCTGGATGAGGATGAACAAGCTAAAGATTAATCCCGTCAAGACAGAGGTCCTTCTGGTCAATCGTAAACCGGATCGGGGTATAGGGTGACAACCTGTGCGGGACGGGGTTACACTCCCCCTGAAGTCACAGGTCCACAGTTTGGGTGTTTTCTTGGACTCATCACTTACGCTTGAAGCTCAGGCGTTGGCGGTGGCCAGGAAGGTTTTTGCACAACTGAGACTCATGTGCCAACTGCGACAGTACCTTGTGAAGGCTGATCTGGCCAGGGTGGTCCATGCCTTAGTCACCTCCAGATTGGACTACTGCAATGCGCTCTACGTGGGGCTGCACTTGAAAACGGCCCAGAAATTCCAACTGGTCCAACGGGCGGCAGCCAGGTTGTTAACTGGTGCTCCTTACAGAGAGAGGTCAACCCTCCTGTTTAAGGAGCTCCATTGGCTGCCGTCCATTTTCCGGTCCCAATTCAAGGTGCAGGTGCTTACCTACAAAGCCCTAAATGGTTTGGGACCCGCCTACCTGCGTGACCGCATCTCCAAATATGAACCCACGCGATCTCTCCGATCATCTGGAGAGGCCACCTGCGTCGCAGGCGCGTTTGGTGGGGACGAGGAACAGGGCATTCTCTGTGGTAGCCCCCCGACTCTGGAACTCTTTCCCCAAGGACATCAGACAAGCCCCTACGTTGGCAGTCTTTAGGAAGAGCTTGAAGACGTGGCTATTCCAGTGTGCCTTTCCAGAATAGGAAACTCCTAGCATCATGTCCCAAATGCACTTTATTAGATATTTAAGATTGTCTGCTCACCACACCTATCTCTAAAAACTTATCCATGTCACCTGTCATGTCCAGCACTTTTTAATTTTATTCATTACATTTGGCCCGGCCTTAGTTTTTAAATGCATTGTGGTGTTATTGTTCTAATGTTTTTTGCTATTGCTTTAATGTTTGTTGTTTTGCTTTATGAGTTTATTGTTGTATTTGTTATGCTGTTGTTTTATTGAGGGCCTTGGCCTTTTGTAAGCCGCACCGAGTCCTTCGGCTGATGTTAGCGGGGTATAAATAAAGTTAATAAATAATAAATAATAAAAAACGGGCAATGAAGGCTGTTGTTGTTTCTTCTTCTTCTAGTAACTGATATTCAGATTAATGCTTCTGCTACGGTTTGGAAATATATAGTCATGATAACAATGTGCAAGTCATTGAATCATAGTATCCACAATTACCTTTTTACATTGATTTTACAGAGGCTAAAATTTCATATAAATGCAGTGCACAAAAGTTGTAAAGCAAAATTTTAATACCATATGCTACATAACTTTCTGATGTTACAATCAGATGTTTGGAAATGGAATATGCTGCTGAGAGTATGGTGGAGTCTCCTTCTCTGGAAATTTTAAAGCAGAGGCTACATTGCTATTTATCAGGGGTGCTTTAATTCTGTGTTCCTGAATGGTGGAACATTGAACTGGATGTCCCTAGTGGTCTCTTCCAGATCTATGACTTCCAGAATCTATTTTTTTTTCTATCCCTAGTAATCAACAAAATTCAGAGTTGTAAGCAAGGAGTTATATTCAAATTGTCTCAAAACAATGTATACAACACCATGGACGAAGTGTATAAGAATTAATTTGCAGTATTCATCAGTGTTGTATTTCTTTGTGTAATTATTGTAGAAATGCAAAAATTCATTTAAACGCCATTTTAGATGATATTCTACATAAAGTTCAAGAAAAAAGATAGCTATAGAAATAAAATTAAGTTTAGAATTTGAGAAAGAGAGAGAAAATGGGGAAATCTTTTAATGTCAAATAAAAATGAAAATTGTATTCTCACAATGGATACCATCTGATGCATACATTTATGCTGTAAATTCTGCCTTCAGTGAGAAAATGATTCTATAAGCATCTTCTATCAAAAGTCAAATAGACATCCAATTTTCTACCTTCTCTTCTTGCTGAGTAACTAGAAAGGGTTCATAATTTGTTAAGATTAAATTATTTGTGGTGGTGAAAAAATAAATAAATAAATAAATAAATAAATAGTCCCACAAGCTACTGGTTAAAATAAAAGGATGGGCCTTAAATGCTAAAGAAAATTTCAGTAAAAACAAGTGGGGCAAAAACTAATAATCCCAAATTAGACTGTAAACCTAAGAGCAGGGTGCTGTTTTGCTGTTTTTTACTTGTTAAGATGGCACTATATAATAGATGGTGATGGTGATGATGATGTCAATAACCACATATACTGCATACTGGTGGGATCTGAGCTCACCAAGGGATCTAGTGGTTATATTGCTATTTCTGAAATTTTTGCCCAGTGTGTGGTTGTGGTGCAGTTGTGGTGCAGTTGGTTGGGAGTCAACTGCATTAAAAAAACTACTGACCGAAAAGTCATGAGTTTGAAACCAGCCCAGGTCAGAGTAAACTCCTATACTATTTGTCTAGGTACCGTTTATGCAGGGAGGCTAATTTAACTAATTTACAATGCCATAAAACTCTCTAGCAGCATGCAAAAGAATGAGGAAGTACTCCATCAGTATCACAAGTGGATGGTGAAGCGACAGCTCCCCCGGTGGCCAGAATTCAAAGCATACCCTTATGAAGCTGGAAAGTTAAATAGCCTCTGTGTGTCAGTCTATATATGTTGTGTGTTTATGTCATTGAATGTTTGCCATGTATATGTGCATTGTAATCTACCCTGAGTCCCCTGCGGGGTGAGAAGGGCAGAACAGAAATACTGTAAATAAATAAATGTGCTCCTGAAAAAAGAGAAAGGAACAATAGATGAAAATATGCAGGATAGGGAAGCTGAAATGATCAAAGACTGAAACAACTCGTATGAGAGAACAGACTGTAAACATTAGTTTGAGGTGGGGGGGAGGGGGGAAATCAAAATTAAAAGGAGACATGGTAGAGGCTCATACAATGAAATATCTTCCACAATGCTGGAACTTGGGATCATCCAATGACACTAAATGTTGGAAGATTCAGCACAGATTATTGTATACAGCATAGTTAAACAGAGCATAATTCAAGTGCAGAATTCACTGCCACAAGTAGTGTTTATTGATAACCTGTAGGGTTTTGAAGGGGAATTGATAATTCATGATGGATGGGGTCCATCAATGGCCACTAGTGAGAATGGCTATATATGACATGCTTCTATATGTCCATTGCTGGAAAGCACAAGCTGGAGAGTGTAGTGGCACTCAGGTTTTGCTAATGGGTTTTCCACATACAACTGATTGACCATGGTGTGACACAATGTTAGATCAGATTATTCTTTGATCTAATTCAGCAAGATTCTTCTGATGTTCCTACATCAGACTAATTGCTGACCAATTGAGAAAAAATTCAGGATCTTTAAAGAATTCTTTAAATTAAACTAAAACATCAAAAATATAGCAAAACAGAGTTTATGAATGAGAAAAGCTTGGGAAAAAGTGTGAACCTCTTGCTGATTTCCTCAAGGAGCAACAAAAGATGGAAAAATTCCATATATCCTTAATGAAAACAAAAAAAAATCATAAGGAGACAAAAAAGAATATTTGAATTCTTTGTTAATATTAAGCCTTTGTACAATTTAGATTTTTTATGTACATTCTATGGTTTTGTCTTACTGTGGTTTTTAGGTTTCTGGTCAAGTTTAATACTATGTCTTTGAAAATCAGTCTGCAGAAATAAAAATAATTTTTTGAGTTTACTGAAACTGAAGGCCTATATTAATGTACAATACAGCCTATATTAGTGTATAACACAGCCTCTGTATAACCAGAGACTGGTAGGCATTGGTTGGGATTTCCGCCTTGGAAGAAGTTGGATTAGATTTTCATCATTGAGAAGTCTATCAATTTTCTGATTCTGTGACTTATGTAGATTGGACCAAATCCCTAAAAGATTGACAGAAACTAATCCCACAGCCTATGTTGACTCCACACCCCCAATATAGAAAAGCCCTCCAAGAATAATTCAGGGTCACTCTGCTGCTCTAAACCTTTTTCCTCTTAAACTTTTTCTCTTACTCTTAACCAGAAGAGATCCATTCAATCAATCAATCATTGAATGGAGAGTTAATCCCTGATTTAATTCATCTACTCTAGTCAGGACCAACAACTGGAGTTATGCCAAAGGAAAAGAGTTGCAAGCTCCCCTGACTAATTTTCTTAGTCCTAGAGGGGAAAAAAAACCTATCTTTAGCTCTGTGAACAACTCTAATGAGAGGATATATACTTTCCTTGGGCTATTCAGAACAGGAATTCTATCTCCTGCTGTGATCTAGTTTCTTCAGACAGACCATCACAACTAGTACAGTGCTTGAGGGCACAGTCAGCAGGTCTGCAAATTCTCCCATCCGTTATTATTCAGTCATTCTTCAGTATCATGACTCTTACAGGGACAATGTGTAGTGAGAAGTGCTGTCCATATGTTTGGTGTAGCTTAATCCAACGTAAATTAGCATAGGATTGATTGCATTCAGCCTTTGGTATTTCTGTGAGTGTTCAACAACAATAGGTTACATTTTTGGGTGTTTTCCTTAATAATTCAAAATATTTCTGATGGATAGAACTGAACAACTAGTAACCTTGGTGATTCAATTTTTTCTACTTATTTCTGTCACAGCTCAGCCACCTACCCTGGAGAGATTTGTATTGGAGGGGTTTGAGCCACCCCTGATCCTGAATCCATGATCCCTAGAGAATGTTAGCTATTGACAATATGGACAAGCTTGCTGATGCTTGAAGAAGTATTCTCTTGCAAAGAGTTATTCTTGGGAGCAATGTGATCATCACAAACAAGTGCAGTCCGTATTATATTTTACAAGCAGGCAAGCTTATAAGCCTACACCCTCAGTCTGTTATGGCTGACCAAGGAAAAGCCAGATCAGTTCCAAGGTTATGCCAGTGTCTATAGTGTAAAAGCATAATTCAGACAATCCAAAGTCAAGTGAAGCAAACAGTTCTTAGCTGACTCTGATACTGAGAAGCATTGGATGTGTTGTTTGCAGCACTGGAGAGGTCTTGGCTGAGCCAGTTTGTATTAGTCAGTAAATTAGCCTAGTGGCTTCATTAACTTGGAATAGTATATTTAAGGCAGAGAATAATGTCTCTGATATTTCTGTTCTCAACAGGGTGCAGTCTCTCCATATCACCTTCCCAACTTGCAGGTGTTGCCTGGCATGGATGAGACCTTTCTTCTGTTACAGCAGGCCTGCTAACCTCCTCTTGCTCCAAACTGTGGTCATTATCACAGCACTTTTCTCCTTCTCCTTTATCCAAAGAGGCATCATCCAATAGGGCATGTCACATATGACCATTGCCATAAGGTATATAGATTTTAAGTTTTCAGGGCACAGCTAGCATCTTCCTATTAATAGCTTTCCTAGAAACTATTTTGTAAGTATTGCTTCCTACTGGCTTGAACATTTGTTTTCTTTTGTTTCTGAAAGAGTGTCTAAGATTTTTTTTATCTAAATGCAGATTAGGAGTAGGAAAAATAAATGCCCCCAATGTTTTATTGTGCTTGTAATTGCATAAACGAATTAGCTTTTTGCTGTCTGTTCCTTTTTAACTTCTGTCATATATTTCTTGGTCTGTGATTGCAATAAACATAGCATTGCATTGCAATTCATATGGGTATTAGAGTTCTTGTCAGTATCACAGCCCAATGCCATTCTTCAGTGTCATAAAAAGTTGTTTTGGGCCCAATAGGCTATGCTAGAAGTGTTCACTTTAAGTTGGATGTTAAAGGTTGGGGAATAAACAAGAAAAAGCAAACTTTCCTTTTAGCAGCTTGCTCATACACTTCTCTCAGCTAGTAGAATGGAAGAGGAGTCATGTATGTGTTGCTCAATCTCCTTTATTTTTTTTTCCTGCCCAATATAACCACAGATTTCTTTTGTCAGCTGGATTCTCTGTGGAGTGGATCTGGGATCCACTATCTAGCCACAGGACTCAAGAGTGTTGGTCTTGGGGAAACCTGGGTATAATTTATTCTTTCAGGGTGTAATTCTACCTTATCATAAGAAAAAAATGTAGGAGCCCATCCACTAAGATTAGAATGCTTTCTGTTGTTCTGAATCACCTTCCTTATCTTATAAGAGTCATACATGCCAGTTGTTGCATCGAGTGGAATATTGAGAAGTTCCAGAATTTCCTCCAGTTCCATTTCACAAGATTAGATCAAGTGTCTATCTATAGCTGGGGCTTGGGTAGAGTTCTGAGAAATTAGCTTTCCATAGTTCTGTTAGAAGGAAAGTTGCTAGATACAATATTTAGAATTTGGCTTTAATCCTAGTTAGTACCTTCTTCAGCATTCCTGTTGGAGTCTCTCATTCTAGGACTGACTTTGATCTAGTCTTCTGAGTGTGTTTGCATGAACTGGGGGTGTATGCCTCAGTTGTCTCTCCAACCTGGCTTAAAGTATTGTGCACAAAAGTGCTAACAAAAACAATGTATGAAGGGCTAAAATGCCAAATACACTATAATAAGCTCACTTCCAAATATTGTTTGAAAATATGATTTTTGGAGAAAAGCCATGCAGTCTTGAAAAAGAATAACAGTGTTTGTTTGTCATGCAGACTGTTCATTGTGAGCCAATGTCCATGTGATAGAAATTTATCTGTATAGATTCTGTAGCCACTATCTTTTAATTGTTTCTCATAAAACAAAGGGAGAGAAGAAAAAATAGGGAAAAAAATCCTTCTTGACAAAACTGACATTAAAATGCTGGCAAAACACAAGAGAAGACTCAGTCCATACAAGCCATCAGTTCTGGATGATATACAACAGAAGATCTTAAGGGAATTAATTAATGAACTTTTTTCATCAACTGACAATTAATTTTTGAGGAGACTACAAGAATCATTGAAGTATTGATATGAAAAGCAAATGTGAAATAAATGCCTTTTTTTTTGCTAATGGCCATAAAAATTTAATAAAACACAACACATTTTAAGTTAAATTAGATGAAATAAGGCATATGCTATAAATGCCCCTGTTTTTATTTAATTAATTGATTGTACTTCAGGTTTTAGGTTTGTTGCACCAAAATCAAGAAAAAGAGTTATTTATTCTTATTCTTATGAGCTTTATCTACATATATCAAGAAATTGATACAGTTCGTAGTGGTATGAGCATCATAACTGCTCAGAAACGAATGCAAAACGTCTTAAGAAAAATATCTAGTTAATATTGTTAGACAAAGGAAACCATGCAATCAAAACAATTTCTAGCATTTTGTTTCAATTGAAAATTTAAATAGTAACCTCTGGCAGGGGATTTTCAATGGAAGTTGTAACATTTTATTTATAGAAACCAGAACTGCAAGGTTTTTAGAACATTCCATTCCAAAGCAAATGCTTTTATTCATTGAAACATGAGGATTTTCTCCCTCTGTAAACACACATGCTTTTGATTTCTTTGGGGAATATATACACATCATTGGGTAATTTGATTCTAAGATAATTTCCTGTTAGACATCTAGACATGAGTCTGAACACATGGATTTCAGGAGAGGGGTGTGAGGTGGAGCGTGGAGTGCCAGATACCTGACATGATAGCTGCTTCCTTCAGTTCTCAGAAAGTCCCTCAGCAGCTGCTTCATAGAAAGGCTGGGAAATGTGTTGAAATGTGCGACAACTGTTCTCCGCACTGTCTTTCAATGAAATGCTGTGAAGTCTGTCAGGCATAATTTATACATACACACTGGAACCGTGTTCATACATTTTGGTAGATAGGTAGGGTATTCTGTCTGAACATCATCGGGAAGCTTTTTTATGGAAATGTACAGCATGTTAAACTGATAAAGTTTAGGAGATTACAAGGTGACTATTTCCTGGCAATGTTTACATTGGGTCCTGGGCTGGTTCCAGAACCCTAATAGATACCAAAATTCAGATTGCATTTCATATAAACTGGGAAAATCAATGTTTGCTTTTTAGAAATTTTAAAAAATATTTTCAAGTTGTGGATAGAAATTTGTGAGTGCAGAATCCATGGATATGGGGACTGACTCTTTTTAAATATTGAATTGCTGTTTGCTCCGCTATTTGTTTGAAGATAAGAGATTTCTTGTTATACCAGAGCAACTGATATTGAGTGGCACCTTTCTCTGAACCTGAATACAGCTCTCATAACTTTAATTCATGATGAATCTGTGAATGATAGACCTTCAAGTCACCCTTTCATCATCATCCCTACTTAGGGCTGACTCAATCAATCTGTAATGTGACCTTTTCTTATTGCTTTCTACCTTATCAAGCATTATTTTATTTCCTGGTGAGTCACATACTCTTATGTTATATATTACAGTATAATGTTAACTATATTATCGAATGTATTACTAAATTATCTTAATATCTTATTTATAATTCTATCAAAGGTGTCTTTTAATTTGTCATGGTCTATTGATTATGAATAAATATGAAAATCTTTAAAAAGAAACACCTAGATTTATGGTTAAAATCCTCTGTAAAGTATCTCATTCTCCACAAGTGGAATTCTTTCTTTTGTAGAGCAAACTTTTAACCTTTTAGAAGGACCCTGGAATAATGCGAGTAAATGAATCTCTGTGGTTGAATTGAAATATTAAGTGATCAATAACACATGGAGATGAAGAAAAAAGGTGTATAATGACAAAAATAACAGGCATAAGATGATGGATTTAGTGCAGTCAATATACATTAACTGTATATAAAGCAAACCAAGGATGGAGAGAAATATCAGGAAACACTAACCTCTCAAGGGAAAGGATAGAGGGAGACGCTGTCACCTGAATTATTGATCACAAATGAAGAAAAGGACACTTGCCAGAACAGTATAAGAAACAACTTTAACACTTTAGGGCATGCGTATAAGCAAAGTCAACATATATGTTTCTATACAGAATGTGTATGAGATAGTAACTGTCATTTACTTTACTAAAGTTGCTTTATTTCTTATGATTAAAAAACTGGTCATTTGTTGCATCAAAATATGGTGGGAATCCTGAAAAATAACAAGTCATTAGCAAACGCTGGGTTAATGTTTGTGACTGTGTTCATGTTCAAGTTGCATTCAGGGAATTGGAGCTTTCCCCCCACTTTTTCTAAAAAAAATCCTCTTCCAGTATATTTCTTAACCATTACATTTCTTGTTCTGCAAACCAGTTTGGCATGTATATTCTATTTTCTATTTTTAGAATATGTTTGTCCATAGCAATCTAGCATATTTTTATACAGATTCATTTAATTAGGTTTAGAACAGAAGCTAGATCTAAAAGAGGAAAAAAAAAAAACAGTTCCATTCTTCATATCCTAATCTAATTTTTTTTAAAAAAAGTTGCAAATACTTCAAAATTGACAGTTCCAGTGATACCACTGTTGTATTTCAGTGACACCTTCCAACAGATGAGATGTCACAATCTTTCATCCAGAATGATATGGCAAGTTTTATTGCAGGAGGTTGTTTTTTCCTTTATCCTCCTTAACAATTGTGTCCATCTGTAAGACTTTCCAGCATCTACTGAATGATCATAAAAGTGCATAAAAGTATAATTATTATGTGGGGCAAAAAATTGTTAGCTTTTTCTCTTCTTGCTTTGTACTTGTATAAGTTTACAGTTAGGCTGTTTTATATTGTTTGATGTATCCCATTTTGATGTAATTTGTTGGTATGTTTGCTGGCATTGAATGCTTGCCTTACGTGTTGGAGATTGCCCCGAGTCCCCTCGGAGAGACTGGGTCTGTTTATAAATAAAGTATTATTGCTATTATTATATTATATAATTCAGAATGTGGGGAGGAAATGCCAAAAATGCCCCAAGGGCATAGCCAGGCAGCAGTGGACCAATTGGCTCCCTGAGATGTGTAAGAGGTTACTTCCAATACTAACGATCACTTTCCATTCTTGTTTCCTCCTCTTATGCCTCTGGAGTGTTGGTGTACATTTTGCCAAGCAAATGAGAGGGCACATACACACATTCTCCAGCAGCTGTCAAGCTCTAGATGTTGCAGATTTTGGTATTGGTCTGAGGAGACCTTTTGTGCTTAATGCAATCTCCTTCCTTGCCTCAAACCAGGTTCAGAAATGTCAGTGTAATCACCTGCACAGCAAATACGGTATCTGCAAAACCGGATCCTAATTTATCTAAATGGTCAGTATAGATGTGCCCTTAGAGAAGTATACACTCAAGTTACTAATTATGAAAAGGAATCAGAAAAAATAAAGCACAGGCTATACATATTGTATGGAAATGTACTGCAGTTCTGTAAAAGAAAACAACAGAAATGAAATGTCAATTTACCATCCTATGTTAAAATAGCCTGTAATTAGATCAATAACTGATTATGTAGTTATCACATCACACTGTTGTGTTGCCTCTAAAGATTTCTTGTTGGTTCTGTTAGTGTCCTTTTCACATGCACATACAAAAGCTTGTGTTCCATAGTTTCGTACAAAAAGAATCAATGTAGAAGAGTATTTCAAAATATACTTAGTATTTCAGTTTGTCTATAAGAGAATAGAAGTTGCATTTAGGTGGTATTGATCACAATTCACCTAATTGGTATACAAATTAATCCAATGTGAACCTGGTCAATCTTAAAGGCCAAATATATGTTAAGTGAACATAATTTTTCAAGATAATACTTTTTTCAGAAAGTTAGATGGTTACAATGTTCTAAGGAAATTCTAACAATTTGATTGATGTTAGGACTTTTTTTCCTAGTAAAAACTGAAAATTCTGCACTGTACAAAGCTGTCCATGTTGTGATATTATTTTTATGTCAATAAAAGCCAAGGTACATTATGGTTTAATACTGTAGAAGATTTTTCTTTATATGGCAGAATTGATGTCTTAGTGTTGCATAATGTCTCATCCCATTTCATAATGATGCTCCGTTTTTAAGCAGCTCATAAAGGATGTATGAATATTATAAACAGCTTATAAAGAATTAATACATGAATATTAGAATGAATCAATAATAGATTGTAACAGACTCCAACAGGTTGTTCCTGCTGTGATTTATAACATCTTGTACTGATGTGCTTACAACTGCCTATAATTCAATAACACACAATGGTCATGGCTGTTACATGCTTATAACAGCTATTAATCTTCTGTTACCCCTTCATAAACTATTTATACACAGAACCTTAATATAAAGTGCAAGCTAGACAGCCTCCTCCATCATTAGTCACAAGTACGATCTCTCTCTGACACATGCTGAAATATCTGAATCTTACTAGTATTTTGTCCTTATTGTAAACAGTATCCAAAACACGTTTAGATTAAACTTCAAAGTTTCACTGATATACCAGTGAGAAATGACCGCTGAAACCTGCATATTCTTAATACTTAATATGTAAATTTTATTATAATGAAATTAACCTCCTTCTATCTTACTAATTGCGCCTCCTTCCTCAAGATTAGGCTGCGGAACAAAGAGATGAGGAGGTTTGGTTTCTTATGTGGCTTCTCTTTGTGGATCACCATAGGAGACACATTTAGGAAACCAAGTTGTGCTGTGTCTGGGCCATTCCTCTTTCTAGAACAGTGATTTTTATCTTTTCATCTTCCAGATATTTTGGGCTTCAGTCCCATACTTTCTGTCTCTTGTTTCTGGAAGCTGGAAGTCCCAAACATTCAGAGGCTCCAAGACTGAGAATCACTCATCTAAGTTAATATTATCTACATCTAATATATATCCAAGGTGTCAAGATAAGGGACATTTTCCGGCCATGACATTCTTTAACTGGAAGTTCTAGAGATTGAAGCAGATATCTTCCGCATGAGAAATATTTGCTGTGCCACTATTTTCTCTTCAATATTACCATGTTCTTTATGCATCTTTTAGGGAAACACATGATTAGTCCATAAAAGCCATTGTCATCTTAGTGAAAAAAAGTGCAATTTAGTGTTGTGTGATATAATAAAGTTGAAGGAATATCCGGGCAGGGTGGACACCACGATCACACCTCTGCCCTTGGATATATAGCGTGGAACAAAAGGCTGACCCTAAGTGACCGAAGCACTTGGTAAAAATATAGCTGCCACCACCTCAGAATTGCCGGCCTGAGGAACCAAAAGGGTGTGATTGTATTTTAAGTAAAAGAATGTCTGAGCTCCTGAACTACAATGGCTAACTGGAGATTAAAAGATGTGTTGAGAGAATGATTACTGAGGGAAACGAATGGACTGAGGCGAACACCAGTTAAAAGTAAACTAATAAAGTGTTTATTTTAACTTGAGAATAACAACAACTCGTTGGAAATGAGTTGTACAAAATCTTGATGCAGTTGCAGTAACTTGGTTGCTTAAATACAAACAGTTCTCCTGACAGAATAGCTTTCTCAGCTTGAGTCTCTATAACCAACTGTTCTATTATTAGACACAGTTTTACTTGGAGCACAGACCCCTGTCTGCCTCCCTCAACTGGCCATAAGGTATCCTTGAAACCTCTCTCAGGCTCAATAAGACACAGCTCTCCTTTACTAGCCTCTCTAGTAAAGCTCTAGCCTAATGTCTTCACCATATACCTTACACCTAGAGACTAGCTAAAGCTCTCCTTCTGTCAGTTCCCTGCTCTAAAATCCAACAACTCTCTTTCTAACTCTCAGACTTTTCTCCCTTTCTGTCAGACAAGACAGCTCCTTTCCCTCCATCCAGCTGACTCCACCCCTGATTGTTACACCCAATCAGGAGTCAGCCTGACTCCTCCTCCTTCTTTGCTCAACAACCAGGAGGCCAAACACTGCCATGCAGGCTTCGGCCTAGCCGACTAAAAGGTAGTTTTATTACATGTGACCATAACCCCCTGAAGTTCTGTTGTCAAGTAAAACCAACAATGTAGGAGGGATCTCACTTGAAGGGACTTTGCCAGTGTTCAATCATCATGTAGTGGGACTTTCTCATTATAGTCTCCTAAAATCCTTCATGCTTTTGATACTGCATAGAAGGCTTAATAGCTAAGGCTTCATAGAGATGGGATTAATTCAATCTTCCATAAATATCCTTCCAATGTCAACACTTCTAAAAGACTCCTATCTAGACAGAAGTTGAGAAGGAAAAGCGGAGTTGAGTGGAAGTAAAACATCTTTATGAAAAGGAAGTGAAGCGTCAGTGTTAATCTAAATAGGTCTATATACCAGCTATTCCTTTCTCGCTCTTTCCTTTCTTAGTTTACACCAGTTGTCTTGCTTCCTCATTTGTAAAACAATTGTTTTTCATTACATCTGGATTTGGCAAGAGCCAGGTTTTATGATAATACTATTGCTCCAAAGTGTTGAATACAGCAAAGAAGGAATAACTATTCCCAATAAAAAACACACATTTCCTAGAATTACTTTACTTGCATGGTGATATAGTTGGACATTTAAATTAAAGTTAAAATATTGGGAGTGACACATATACTTAGCTAAATGTACTAACATTGTGAAATATAATAGCTGATTCCAATGCCATTATACGTACAATAGTAAATTACAACAGTACTATAGCTTGACAGCAGAAGTCAAACATTTTTAAAAGGGCATTTCTGAAATTTAAAATATAACCCAACTGTTGATATTGTACAGCTTGTCTTATACAATTTATGTCTTTTTCTTGTTATGAGAAGGGACACTTAGATGGTTACTTACAAAAATTTACCCATTATTAGAGAAAGAAAGGTTAGTTAGAAACAAATAATATCACAGTATGCTTATTCTAAAAAGCCGAAAAGGCACTTTAACTGCATTCACTTTGGCAAAGGAAGCATTAATGTCATTCTATTAATTCTGACCAAATGTATATGTTTGTGTTACATTATTGTACTAAAATTATTATTGGACTAGAAGTTAGAAATCTTGCCCATGGTTTCACATGCCTTCCCATCCCTGTTTTTTTTGGAAGAGGACAATTAAAAAAACTATCCCAGAAGATTATTCTCAGAAACAAAATTTAGGCACCTCTTGACACTCCCACTGCTATCTGATTTAGTATAAATTATGAGAATAACCATTTAATGATAAAGTAAAAGGGATGTGAAAATCTATCCATCTTGTTATTGTAACATTTTTCAGAATCTCACCAATATCCTATATGAGTTGTGAAATTTCTCTTCTCCTTTTCATATATTAATTCATGTAATTTTTTAAAAAGTCTTCCCCCCAAACGTATGACTAGATATACATCTCCAATGTATGCATTTTGTACACTTTCCCCATCTTTGTGTATATTTCTCATTATAAACCTGACTTTTAAAAATATATGGGTGGTAGCAGTATTAATATTTTTACCCTTTGAAATACATTATATGGCTTGGAAAATACTTTATGTTCCATTGCCAAGCTTGGGAGTCTCAGAATGGATGGTTCTTTTGGGAAATGCCAACCCAAGAAATTTGTTTTCCACACCTACTCTGCAGTTGTCTCTGAGGTTTAATAAACTTAAAACATTTAATTGTATTGCATCAAATCATTGATTATCTGTTAAACACTCTAAAACCACTGAGGTCTTACCTTTGTCCGAGCGACTCACAAGGCATTTTAAAGAAATGTACAGAAATTACAGAAGAAAACCTGTGTATACATGTATAACTCTTGATTATTTTACAGAAAAACGAATGTTTAGTCTTATACTTACAAAGGAAAGACAGTGTATTGCTTCTTAACTAAGCTGGATTCTTCCCTTGGGCCATATACTACCATTTTGGTTTTTATTTCTGAATTTTACTGCCAGCATAAGCTTATTTAAAAGAATGACAAATAGGCTGCCTTTCCCCAAAGTCAATTATTAAGAAGAGGACCCCTTTCCCTTTTTGCAAAGGAACTAGATCTGCAAGTATCCAGACTTTATCAATAGTTAGTGTCTTTCTCCTTAGGCTGTTTTGTGCTAATTGTCCCTCAAGCATGCACATACTATATTATGGATTGTAATTAGTGAGTTTCCTTTAATTAGCAATCGTGTTGTATTGCTATGTGCACTTCTCCCTCCTCTCCTCGTGTATTACCAATTAAAATTCCATGTTGAAACTTGTCACTTAGAATATGAAGAAATTTTTTTAAGTTGATAAATCTCCGTGAAGTATAATGAAAAATAGGATAAAATATTATTCTTCAAATCATACAAAGTAATGATTATGCACTTATTACTCTGAATATCTTGAAGATATATAGTTTTATTAATAAATGTAGTATGCAACAATACAGATCAATCGAGTCCATGCATAGGTGATATATAGCCAATTTTTCACAATGATGTTCTGGTAACAAAACTCCTTATGAATGTTCAAAATATAGTCAAATGAAGGTTATATTGCCTTCACTGAGTCTGCACCATTTTCTTGGTGTTGCAAAATAATCCAGGATGCTGTTCCAGAGAGACAAGGTGGATATGTTTTACTCTATCCAACAGTATACGCAAGCTAACTGCAAAGAACAGTACAATGCAAAATCAATGGATAGGATAGCATGGGGATAGTTGGGCTTTTCTTGAGATGGTAGATCTGATACCTTTCAGACCTCAATTTAGGATTGCACAATGAAGTACTGAGACAATGAGGCATTTTTTTACCACCATTGCAAGGCACACCTACCATATTTAGGATCCAAGTATGCTTTACACTGATCTTTTTTATTGGAAGCAATGTAAACTTTTCTTCCTTTTTACAAAATGGCTTCAGAGAAGAGATTTTATAAGGAGAGTGGCAGATTTTATAACTGATCCATTCTTGTCTGGATCAAATCCCACACTACTCTGGAGTAAATAATAAACAGAAGAAAGAGCTGCACCTTGTGTTATTAATGGAAGCTATAGTATTATTCTTTACACCTTATGTTTTAACCTGGCAGGAATATTTCCTCTCCAAGTATTAAAGTTAAAAAGTTTAACTTTTTAACTCTCCTAGTATAGGTAGCCCTTAATGATGTTTCTATATTGTTACACATTTGGCCATTTCACTTTGTAGTCTTTTTTTTTTTTGGGGGGGGGGGGGGTTGTTACTTCCATGTAACTTCCGTGTAATGGTGAATCTGCTGTGAATTTTAACCTGAATGCTAAAAGTGCTGCCATGTCTAACATGCTGAAACCTGTCCCCATGTAAGTGATCTGTGACCACTGCTGTAGGTAATCTAGGAGTTACTTCAAATGGGTTTATGTCCCTTTTCACTATTAAAAATGTTTAAAAATATTTGAAAATGTTGCTTTATCCTTCAACAACTTCCTATTTTCCCTTTCTTTTTCTGCCCATATAACTTTCCTAATAGTCTTGTACTTGTTTGCTGACAAACCAGATAAATAAAGAGACCACACTACAGTAATGGATTGAACTCAGGGCAACTTTTATTGAGTAGTTACCTAGTTATGCTGTTTCTGGAGAATAATCAAACTATTTGGGGGAGCAATCTGATATGGGAGCAGTTGAGCCAGTCTGTCACCCCTGATTTGAGCCCCCAACCACCTCTTGAGATTTACACCAAAACCCCTAACAATCCATAATTTACATGGTTGCTCAAAGGCCATTTTTTATCTGGAAAGCTAATCAAGGTGTGTAAGCCCTCAAAGTCACTTTACTTCTAACTAGAGCTAAGACCTCAGAGACTAGCCCTAAGGACAGGATACTAATCTCCTTCATTCCAGATCTCTTGACCTGCAAGGGGTTTTCAAAATTTCCATCAACACCAAATTGTGCCAGTAGGTGAACACCAAATCATAGTTCCTCCCAATACCTGCCAAGAAAAGCTATTTATTTGACACCACCCTAGCCAATTTGCCCACTTTCTGTGACAGTGTAGGATGGGGGGACGGACTTTTAAAACAGGGGGGGGGGATTCCTACCCGGCCCCTAATGCAACCACATAATGCTATACTTTGGAAGTAGGTGGATGAGTGGGCCAATGAAATTTGAAGAGGGAAATGGAGAGTCTGTGGCTGACTTAAATCACCTACTGCTACCACACACACCCTTATTACCTAGACACATGTAAATATCTTATGTCAGCAAATACATCTGGATGTCAGAAAATCCTTGTACTCCACCTCCACTGTCTTATGTGCAAAACCTTCAGATATGTCTGATAGTGGAAGGTGGTGATTTCTTCATGAGTTCTGAATTTTAACTGAGTTTTTGTTTGGGATTTATCTGCATTGGAATGAAACTATTAAAAGTACTAAACCTGTTTAAGAGATTGAATTCACCATCTTGTAACTTTCAACTGAAGTCTACAGCTTCCACTGTTCCACCGATATGGATGCTACTGGCTGTCACTGGTCTGTACACAACAGGAAGTCAACAGAAGTCTTGCAATAGGTGTGCAAAGGCGTGTGAAATCTTTAGAACTCACCTTTTCCATGGCAAAACAGTTCCTTGAGCCATTGAATTATTGCTTACTTTTGTGGGAAGAAAAGTCTGAAACTTCGGAGTGGGAAGTAGAATGGCAAAGTACACAGCTAAGGATAAGGGAGAAGGCACTTTTGCAGCTCAATTGCACTCTTCTAAAAATATAGAGAATCTGATTGCACAATTGTGATTGTTGTTGTGTCTCTTCAGGTTGACTCTGACATATAAAATCATTTCATGGGAAAATTTATTCAGAAGAAATTTGGCATTGCCTTTCTCTAAGATCAAGAGTGTGACTTACCCAAGATCATCCTGTGAGTTTTCATGGCTGAATGGGGATTCAGATTCTAGTCTCCCAGAATAATAGTTCATTGCTCCAATATTATACTACACTGGTTTTGCTACAATTGTGAAAAGGTTATTTAAAAAGAACAGAAAGGAAAAGGTGTTGATGAGAAGGGGGAAAATATATGGGGACAGTCACTTTGGCTATTACATCTCAACATCCTGCCTTTCCCCAAACATCATGATTTGTTTTATTCTTCTAGTAAGGTTTAAATGCATTTCATATACATAAATTTTAAATAAAAAATGGAAACACATTTTTAGAAGTATTTTTAGAGTATGCCGGTCAATCAACAGTATGCAGTACTATATCATATGCCAAACAGACAGGAAATTTGACATTAATCTGCATAGAAGATTTTCAGTGGAAGATTTTCAATCTCACTTTTTTATTGACAAGAATCTTAAAGCTCTGTCTTAAAATCCATTTTGCTGTCACTTTAGATTAGTTAAGTCCACATCCTTTTAATTTCAAATTCATGCATTTCAAATGAGCTGTTGTAAAGGACATGAAGTCCTAGTGGCTATTATTGCATTTCTACACTGCAAAGTTATATTGGTTTTTTTTATATCAGTTATGCTGTCATGATTTTCCCCAGAAAAAAAAAAAACAATCTCATGACAGTACTGAAGGTACTTTAATATCCTCAGAGAACTATTGAGTCAGTTTTAGTCTGTACCTTGGAGATGCCTAACAGTTGTTCACATTGTATTAAATGATGGGCAAAATATATTTTAAAAACTGTTGTTAAATTGTTGTTTTATGTGTACTTCTTCTAACAATTAATCTGTAAATTTATCTATGATGAAAACAATATAACACATGCATTGAATATGTATTACAATATATGTAGTACAATGTACTACGATTTAAGATGTTATTTTTAAATTATGTAAATATTGTTATGACTTTGACTTCAGTTCTAATCTGTCTTTGGCTTCATTTCTAAAATGGCTCTAGATCTATGTTGTTTTCTGCTCCTTGTGGTGCTCCCAAAGGTTCTGAGATTCCCAATGACAGAACACATAACTCCATGCATGTTTCGATACTATGCTAAACATCTATCATTACCTTGGCTAACCAAGCACATATATGATGAAAACAGCCCTCCAAGGTCATTTACCTAGCCCCTGCCCTAACCCTTAGGCTAACTATCATCCTAAGTCTGAAACAAGTTGAAGGCACACAACAATAACAATCCCAATTAACTTGATTATCTCATTAGACAAAAACAGGCTACTAGAGCATGTCTAGTGCAACAAAAGAATAAATTCTATGTAGATGCCTGGAATGCATCTACACTATAGAATTAATGTAGTGTGACACTACTTATCTGCCATGGGTTAATACTCTGTATGGAATCTTGGGAGTTGTAATTTCAGAAGTCCTTTAACTTTCTCTGCGAAATGTTCATAGCATTAAAACATGTCGGTTAAAATGATGTCAAACTGCATTGTACATTGTATATGCACCTTTGAATTTCTGTTAGGGCATTTACTGTATTACCAATTATTACAAAGTTCAGAAAAACAAATGAGTCCCCTTTGAGTAGATAAAGTGGGGTATAAATATATAAAATAATAATAATAATAATAATAATAATAATAATAATAATAATAATTCTAAGATGGTTAGAATGCAGCTCTAGAACATTCAAGACATGTCATTTATAGATAGAGTTAAACCCTTTTTTCATGTATGCTTCCAATTTCATGTGTACTCCCTGGACCTGCTTTTTATTTTGCATGTATTGTTTCTTTCACAGAATTTTAAAGGGGATCAATTGCTGTGTCTGTCTCCTCTGTCTTACTTCATAAAATCCATTCAAGAGAGGAAGACAGAATATTTATTCAACTTTTTATTTGTAGTCCTATGAGCTTTTGTGTTAGAAGCACAAACGACAATCTGACAGCATGCCAAATATGGCCAAAATCCTATTGTCAGTTCTAACAATAGTAGACACAGTTAGTGGGGATATAAGAAGTCAACACTTAAGGTAAATATCATTCATGCAATGGATCTACTCTAGTTGTTGAGTCTCGATGTGGGGGAAAAGTGGGATAGAAATAAATAAATAAATGTTATAACAGTTGGATAGTAATACTTATACCACCATGGGTTAAGTTTCACTGGCTCACTGAAAAATATTCTTTCTCCTTGTCAGCTTATAGCATCTGTTATTAACAGTTCATTTTGTGTTGGAATTAAATTGTAAGCCTCGTCTAAATAAATCAGTATCAAACTTGAAGAGGTGAGTTCTCCTTAATCTGAACTGTTTCAGTTTAACAGCAGACTCTTCTTTTTGTTTGTAACATTTAATTCCAAAGGGGCAAGTGTGATTGCTTTTTCAGACTCATTTTGAGAATCATTGGACTTGTGAAATAAACAGACATGCAATCAGAGTGCTTTCACTGGGAAGGATGACATTTAAATTACTATTGATCTGTAGAAAGTTTGGTTTATGTGCAAGACTGAGGATAAAGGATAACGTACTTGCTTTCAATGTTCAAACAGTTTTGGTAAGCGAGCAAACCCTAAAGGATTAAAAATCTCCTGTTCAAACATTTCTTTATTTTAGAAAGGTATAGTGTTATATTATAGTTGGATGTTTTATTCCTTTACTATGTATTACACCTAATGAAATTAACTCTAGGTGTTGCAGAATATTTTTGAAACATAGTAACTTCAATTATTCTGGTTACATGGAATATTACTTTATCTTTTATAGTTCCATTTGGTGTGATATTATTTGGAGAGGCTCTCTTGGTAATACATGGCTCAGAAATCAACTCTGTAGGTATTTGGAATAAGACATGCAGCAGCACTATACCACCTACTATGTGGTATACTTAGAAATCTGACATGTCCCAAGTATGTTGAAAACAAACCTATTTATAATAATAACTTTTATTCTTATATCCCATCTCCATCTCCCCAAAGGGACTCAGAGCGGCTCACATGGGGACAAAGCCCAATATAAACAAGGTTATAAAGGACACAGTTAAAATATATGGTGGTGAAGGCTCCTTCTCTGGAGGATTTTAAACAGAGTCTGGGTGGTCATCTGTCGGGGGTGCTTTGAATGTGATTTTCCTACTTCTTGGCAGGTGGGTTGGATTGGATGGCCCATGAGGTCTCTTCCAACTCTATAATTCTATGATAAACAGCTAAATAAAACAATAAAAGCAATAAATATAAAACATCATAAAACATAAACCAAGCAACAACCAACCAACAGTCAGGAAAAATGGGCATGTGTAGATTTGGGGCTAACAGTTTATTTACGCATACTCTCAATATAAAACAACCTATGAATAATTTTCATGGGAAATGTACATGTTGTATTTTGTTCTGTTGTTGATGTTTTTAAAACTATGGCACATTGCCCTGAAATAGCCAGATTTAGGTGGAACATAGGGAGTGATAAAAATACTCTAATAAGAATTAAAAACTGCAGTACAAAACTAGTGAGCATACTAATACGTCACAATGTAATGTAGATTTGAAAACTAAAATCTACATTCAGCACTAGAATTAAAGTAACACCAAAATTGGTGAGGAAAAATGAATTAAAACAATGACAAGATGATTCATACACAACCTGAATGCACAGAGGAGGCAAATCTACCTCCATGGTTCTGAGCCTGTAGGTTCCCAGGTGTTTTGGCCTACAATTCCCAGAAATCCCAGCCAGTTTACCAGCCATTAGGATTTCCTGAGTTGAAGGCCAAAACATCTGGGGACTCACAGATTGTGAGCCACTGATCTATCAGATCTCAATGAGATGTAACCCTAGATAGATTTTAAAGAATTAAGAATCTATAGGTACCTTTAAGGCTAAGCAACCTATATCACCACAAGCTTTTGTAGATATTTTTCTGCTTCTTCAAAGTAGATTCTATCTATCATGGTACTTGCTAAAATAGATTGGTTGGTCTTAAAAGTTCTTCCTGATTCCCCTTTTTTCCTTTTTATCTTAGGTAGACATTTGTAGTATTGAAGACTTAGTTTACATATTTTACTATTAGGGATGCTTTGGGCATTTCCAATTGTGTCTTAATTTAGAATAATGGTTCTCAACCTATGTGTCCCTAGATGTTTTGGCGTTCGACTCCCAGAAATCCTAATAGCTGGTAAACTGGCTGGGATCTTGGGAGTTGTAGGCCAAAACACCTGGAGACCCACAGGTTGCGAACCACTGATTTAGAATGACCTGGATAATCCATTATTTTACTTATATTCATTTGATGGAAAGAGTTGGGTTATCCAATTTGAATGGGTCTTCGCCAATCTAGGCATACATTTTGGACCTAAGAGACTGAGATGATCCTATAAGTGGGGCTTCCTTTGAATTACAGACTGCATGTGATACAGCCATTTAAATTTTTGTGTGTGTGGTAAGGACTGATATTGGAAATCAGACAAATTGGTTTTGGAAATCAGTGAAATAGTATGACTTATGTAGTTCCACTATAAATTTTCCAAATGCTTAATATGTTAAATGACTACTGGCATTTTTGAATTCATATGTGTTTCTACCCTAGTGTAGCAGCCTGTGTTTCTACCCTAGTGTAGTTACCTTGAGTCTTAAATAAGGGATAAGGTGGAATTATTATTATTATTATTATTATTATTATTATTATTATTATTATACAATTCCCTAGCAAAATGACATACTCTTGCATCCCTAGATAAATGAAAGTCGTCTTGTTTGTTTATTTCTTCAAAGAAATAAATGTAATGTGATTAAACTAAATATATTTGCACTTCTGCTACAGACATAATGGCTTATACCAATGGCTTTTCATTAAGAATGCATATTTAATAACCTGATCATTACAGAAGCCTTGGTGAACACACCTTGTAAATTGTTAAATATGCAATACTTTTGATGGTTACTTAGAAGTAATTCCCACTGAATTGATTGGTGTTACTTGCAAGCAAATGAGCATAGGTATTGAACTTAAATGTCCTGTGATGAGTTTGGGAGCAATCTGCATGCGGTATCAATTGGATAGTAAAAGACTAAAGAGCATTGAATGGTAATGACTATCTCAAGGAGGAAGAAACAATAATAAGCATTTAATATTCCAGTGTTTGCAAAAATAATAAATGAAAAGTAATTTCATTTCATGTATGACAGGGTGAATCTTGACAGTCCAGCAACACTAATGCGAGTAAGGTACTCCTGAGCTGCATTGCTGGAGGCTACACTCCATGCCTTGAGCCAGCTTGGGAGCTGGATGGCAACTGCATAGTGTGGTCCTGAGCTGAGCTGGTGGCTGGATGTTGATGACTCAGCCCTGGAACCAGTTCAACACTGCTCATCTGCAACCCTTACATTGCCCTCTCGATCTGCCATTTGCAATTACCGCTGGACATGAAATTGGAGCTGGATAATGCTTGGTGCCTGGAGAGACAATATCCAGATATAATTACTCCAGGTTCTGTGCAGTGTCCAACTCCATTTTCATGACCCATGGGCAATGCAAACAGCAGTTGAGAAGGCAAGGTAGATATTCCCTGAATCTGGGATATCTCAGCATGGGGAAAGGGGGATGGTGGAGTAAGCAGTTGTGACCACTTCCCAAAAAAGGAAGTGGTATAGCTTATTATACATGGCAGAAATTATGGTTTATGGTGGAATTTTGAGGAACAAAATGACTTCTGTTAATTAGGTCGGAGGCTGCATTAATTAGCTTTGGATTGCTTTATCCTGCATTTATTTATTTATTTATTTATTTATTTATTTCTGCTACTTATACCCCACCCTTCTCACCCCCGAGGGGGGACTCAGGGCGGCTTACAAAAAGAGGGCAGAATTCGATGCCCTTATCCAAATACATACAAAATATAAAACAGTTACAATAATTAAACAATTAGCAGATTAAAACATCAATATATAGCACAATAGCACACAATAGCACAACAATATCACAACAATAAACAGTCTCATGGTCAATGTTTCGCACTCCATAGGTCCAATAGGTTTCGTCATTATTTGCCCATCATTATGGTCTTTCTTTTTAGCTGCCAGAGTTTCCAAAAGCCTGGTCCCACATCCAAGTTTTCAGCTTTTTCCTGAATGAGAGAAGGGAGGTCGCTGATCTGATCTCCCCGGGGAGCGAGTTCCACAGGTGGGGGGCCACCACTGAGAAGGCCCTGCTCCTCGTCCCCGCCAGTCTCACTTGTGATAGAGGCGGGGTCGAGAGCAGGGCCTCCTCAGAAGATCTGAGACTCCGAGGTGGGGTGTAGAGGGAGATCCGTTCGGACAGATACACTGGTCCTTCATCAATCCATGGTCCTTCTAACCACCACAAGGCAAATCCCTCCTTTGTGGTAAATGTGCTAGTGAAGATACACCCACAGTGGACTTTATTGCACAGACATGATATTCCATAGAAGTCTCACTGTCATAGCAGATATATATCATGATAAGCACCTTCTATATTGTACATCCCTTTATTCATGAAATTGTGCCATTTCACTAATCCATGGCCTATGGTTGTACTTCTCTGTACCCCCATAACCTCATCTTCCTATACTTAAACTGCTCCATAATTTTAAATTTTAATGTTAGGCCAATTTAACAGTTTATAGCTAAAATATTAAACAAAAACAAATCAGACAGCTTGGGAAGAGTAATGGGAGGGGATAGAATGGGAGAGGAGGAGAATCCCACCCCCTGATGGGATGTCAACAAAGAAACAGAACAGACCCATCACACAAGGTAGATGATGAAAACACTGTGAGCTATTTCTGTACTATTAATTTTTGTAAACAGTAACAGAGAACCCCTATTTAGCTGTTTTAAACCTTTTTAACCTCTCGTCTATTACATCATTTGAACAGGGCAAACTTCAAATCACCTATTTCCTCACATAATTAATGCATCTTACAATTAGAAGTCTCTTTTATAAGCATGGAAAGACTAGGTTAAATTTTGAAAAATGATGAATATAAAATTTGAATTTGGAAATTAGAAGGGAATAAACCCTAAGGTCTTATCTTAACAAACACTGAAATACCCAATTCTTTATTAATGAAGGATAAAGTGATTATACTACTTTACACAGTAAAATTAGGAAATGCTGTGTGACTCATCTATTTTGTCAGTGTTTAGAATGGAATTGACTAGCTAATGAGAACTTAATAGATGTAGTAATTTTAAAGAAAAAGACATTCACATTTGGTTCACATCTGGCTCCTGAACAGTGCAGAGCTGCTCCTTGCTGAGCTCATCCTAGAAGACAAGTTAAGATAATCTCCTACTAGTAGGAAGGAGCTACAGGGAGCCATGGGGGGGGGGGGGGAGGTCAGCACACAACATCACTGTTGCATTGCAATAATAGGTCCTCAGGTGGCATACCTTCAATAAAACTTTAGCTTTAAATTTATACACCAACACAATTTAACCAATTTGCATAAGAATTTATAACCACAAAGCTGTTATCTGAAATATTTTGTTTATGAAGCAATCCTGACAACAATCCACCAGCCTGCAGATTATAGGTAATTTGCATTTTGATTTACATAACCATTTAAATTTCAGCACAATCCAATTCTGTCAGAAAAAAATATACTAATTTATAACCTTCTCCCAGAAATAGGCCTGTGAACTGGCATGATAGTTTTCTGGAGTATCTTAATTTTAATTCATATATATTTCTCTGTCTTTATTTCTATATTGCCATCTTTAGTCATTTATCTTCATAAAACTATGTTGATTATGGCTTGCCCTTTTATGGATTCTTTAAATGCTACATCATCAGCTGGCTTGTATTCTTCTTCAATTCTTACTCAGAACACTGCACTGAATCTTTCCATTCTGTTCACTGCTATGGTGACCTCTCCTCTATATCTCTGCTTTTCTCCCCCTTTCTCATAATCTCATTTTATCCTAACATTAGGAGGTCACTATGTTGCTTCCTAGCTACTCAAGTTCTAAAGAGAAACTGCCCCCTTGTAGTATCTCAGTTCAACGGAGCCTCCCCCCTTTCTTTTAATGAGGAGGGATGAAGTAAGGAAGACATAACCCTAATTCCCTGTGCCAATTGATTCTAATTGTTGTTGTGGTGATGGTGGTGGTCTATGAACCTCTTCACACAGGGATAAATTGACCTGTTTTGCTGCTTTAGGCTGGGGCCTGGATGAGGACTGAAGCATCAGTGTAGGGGAAATGTCAGCAGGCACTTCTTCCTCCACCATGGGAAGGAAAGTGTTTTGAATAACTCCAATGGAGCAACCCACACTTTTCTCCCACCATGAAGCACCCCACATGCCTTCCCTTTAGCTGGCAACTGCTGGTGCAATGGCACAGCCCCCTTGAGCCATGTGATGAGGTCCTATGGCAATCCTATCATAGGATTACATTCTTAAAAAGTGATAAATCTGGGTGTCATCAGCCTTCTGTTGACACCCAACTCCCATGCTCCAGGTAACCTCTCTCAGTGGATTCCAATGTTGAAAAGTATAGGGGGGTACTGACCTCACAGGCTAATGGCCAAAAGGCTGAACAACAGTCCTCCAGCATCACCATCTGCTAACATTCATCCAAGGAAGACAAGAACCACTGCAAAGCCATGTCCCCAAGTCCTATACCAGATAGACAACCCAGAAGGATAGCATAGTTGATGATATGAAATGCCACTGGAAGATCGGAGGACCAATAGGGATGCACCTCTTTGTACAGCAAAGTGAACAATGCAGTTTCTCATCCATAACAAGATGTGAACCCATACTGGATTGGCTAGAGGTATCGATTTCATCTTCTGGAGTTGTATTGCCACCACTCATTCTATTTATTTATTTATTTATTTATTTATTTGCTGCATTTGTTGACCGCCGTTCTCAGCCCTTTAGGGCGACTCACGGCGGTGTACAACATATAAAAAAACAATTTACAATAAAGCAATCATCACTAATACACAATAATATAATTACACTAAATCAGTGGTTCTCAACCTGGGGTCCCCAGATGTTTTTGGCCTTCAACTCCCAGAAATCCTAACAGCTGATTAATTGGCTGGGATTTCTGGGAGTTGTAGGCCCAAAACATCTGGGGACCCCAGGTTGAGAACCACTGCACTAAATAATCCGCTCCGTCTTCTAGAACTTAGAAAGGGGAGATCAGAGAGTGCCTAGAAGTTACCTAGGGAGCTATAAAAAATTTTCAACAAAACTCTTACAATTATTTCTTTTAGAGTATTTGAAACAGCCCTTTTTCAAAGAAGCATTAACAAACCCCAAACTCTATTACCAAGACCTATTTTATCATCTTAAAATAGCTATGATATGCATGAGTCTAACAGACAAATGGCTGGCCTCACTTCGCTAAGAAATCTGTCCACTTCATCATGCCAGTTGAGGCATGCCAATTGTTGCCATGAATGCCATGCCATTCTGAGCTGGCTCTGATGACAGTGTTCCAGCAACTCTAACAGGGATACATTTGGGCAGCAGGGTGGGAACTACACCAATAGGATCTCCATCCTGTCATTGTCTCAATGTCAGGTATACACTCAAATCTTAGAGATTACTAGCCAGAGTGCCTCAATATAGGAACAGACTCATGAAAGTTCACTTCTACATCCTTCATCCATACACCCAAATGCTGCTGTACCTGAAAAGCTGGTGAGCATAACTGAGTCATGTTTTTATTTATTTATTTGTTTATTTATTTATTTATTTATAATTCAAACGTATATGCCGCCACTCTCCTGGGGTTCAGAGCGGCTTACAAGAACAGGCTAAAATCTAACACAATTTAAAAACAATTTAACACCCCTATTCAGTTAACCAAGTTTCAGTCCCCAAATTACAAACATCCAACTTACAAATGACTAATAGTTAAGAACAGGGGTGAAATAACAGGAAGTGAGAGAAATCTATACCTAGGAAGAGAAATTCACTCCTGAAAGGGTTATCATGTGGGAAAGGTGCCTCCACTGAAGCTTTCTCACCAATCCTTATTTTCACAACAAGCCATTTTTTTTTTCAAAATCCAATTATCACAGGAACAGAAAGTGAGATCAAATCTTCTGAGCAGGGGTAAAGACAGTAAAACAAAAGGCCATATGTGTGTTAACTCTTCCTTATGGTACCCAAAGCTAGAAAGTACATATTTTTGGCTGGAGTTTCACTTTAAAAATGTACCTATTTGACTTACATACAAATTTAACTTCAGAACAAATATACAGAAACCTTCTTGTTCATAACTTAGGGACTGCCTGTATATGTATGGTCTGCCACCTTGTTTACTTACTTAGGTGATCCCTTGTTGTCTGAGTAAGATTGTCCTCCCAAGTTTGGTGTCCTGGTGGTGAATACATAGGTGACTGTGGAGCCCTATTCTTGACCCGCTGTTCTCCCGCAGTGAAGGCATCCGTTTCCAGGTGGAAGGCGGTCCTGGTCACGTTTGGCTTGACATGCCTTCCTCTTGGCATGTTTTTCTTTTTTGCCTTCCATTCATGCCTCTTCAAATTCTACAGCACTGCTGGTCACAGCTGACCTCCAGCTACAGCACTCAAGGGCCAGGGCTTTACAGTTCTCGGTGTCTATGCCACAGTTTTTAGGGTTGGCTTTAAGTCCATATTTAAATATCTTTTCCTATCTTCCAACATTCCATTTTACGTTCTTGAGTTCTTGAGCTACTCTTTTTAGTCATCAACCAGGAGTTAAATAGCAGTACTTTGTGGTCTGATGGGCTTCCATTATATTATCCAGGTTGTTCCAGTGTGCCTTCCCAGAATAAGGAAATTCCCAGCAATATGTCCCTAAATGCATTTTTTATTAGTGATCTAGGATTGTCTGCACGCCCCATCCCTCTCAGAAAATTTTCTATCCCACCTGATCATACTCAGCATTATTTTTAAATTTTTAATTATTACAATTGGCCTAGCCATAGGTTTTTAAACATCATCGTGTTATTGTTAATGTTTACTGCTTATTTTTATTATGAGTTATGTATTGATTTGTATTACTGTTGTTATTGTTTTTACTGATGTATTGTGGGCTCGGCCACATGTAAGCCACACCGAGTCCCTTGGGGAGATGGTAGCGGGGTTGTTATTGTTATTATTATTATTATTATTATTATTATTATTATTATTATTATTATTATTATCTGTTGGTTGGGTGGTAAACTAGAAGGAAGAAAACAGCTCTTCTTTTTTCTCCTCCATTGGGCATTATTGCTTACCAATCTTAACATTTTGAACACTTGGGAATCACATCTTTTTACCTCTCAAGTATCAAGACCTAAATAATATTTTGACCAGATTCTCATTTTTATTTACCTGGACTCCTTTAAAATTATTATTTATATGAACAGGCCATCCATCATTATTTCTTCCTTTCTATATAAAAAAATTCCAACAGTTACTTTTTTGTAATCACATTATATTAACCACAAAAAAGAAAGTTAATTAAAAATACTGCTGTATAGCTGAACAAACATTTGCTATCAGTCAGTCAACACAAAGAAAGGCAATATATCCATAATTGACAAGATGGGTCAAAGAGAGCAAATAGAAAACTGCAACTACAGAAACGTTGCTAATAATTATATTCAGACTCAGCAAAGGGAGCTGTTGGCAACGTCCATCTATTGTTAAAAGGCAACTGTTTGATTATTCATTTATTCCAGGCAGATGTCCTGATCCCACCAGGAGGCATACACCTGCAGAAGGTAGAAGCAAGCCTCTGTGTGAGTGTATAAGGAAGCAACTGTTAATAAATGTTGTATGTGAATCTCTTTCACCATTCCAACTGTTGGAGCTGCTCAAGGATAGATGCATCAGGAAATCAACACAGGCAACAAATAGTAGCTGAGAAAGGACAATGGATTTAGTCATTTCCACTTTCTCTTTCCTCAAACAGTAGCTCTGTCTTATCACGGCATAACTTATACACATTTAGAGCTCAAGTATATGAATTAAATTATGAATTGTCCTAGGGCTTTTTAGATTGAATTAAATCCTAAAGCAATGATCTCATGAAGCTAGCCAAATAATGCTCTTCTATCAGTTTTGCGAGATCTTTTCCATACTAGATAGGGGATGCATATTAACATATTAAACATTATTATCCAACCAGCAGCAACTCCACATCCCTTATTCTCAAGGAGACATTGTCTAATTTAAAGACGATAAAGCATTATAGACATTTTTGCTGTATGTTATAGATGACGCTAAGTAAAAGGTCCTCACGGGGAGTGCAGTGAAGAAAGAGTGTCAAAGAAAAAAATAGAAAATGGGGAGTTGAGAATGAAATTCCTTCAAAAATGATCAGAAAAGTGAAGACAAATAAGAAGCTCCTAGACAACTCACAGAATGGAGCCAGTCTTTATTTATAGTGATGTCCATGGAAATAAATGGTATTTAAGTTAGTCAAAACAAACTTAAGACCTGCTGATTTCAACTGATATATTTTAAATATGATTAAATTATATAATGTGATATAGGATCATATTATGAATGTTTAATGTCATTTTATGTGTTCATGGGGTGGCGGCAGGGGAGAAGAGAATTGTTATAGTAACAAGCACTTCATGTGGAGAAATAGGCATGTAGCTGGAATCCATTGAAGCTTGTAATAAAGATTAATAGTAAGCAAGACATATTTCAGAGAAAAAAACTACCCAACATCATTTTTCCTCCCCTAGAAGTGACTGAATCAACAGATTCCTTATATTGCTCCCCAGTTAGCTGTGATAACTTACAGTTAACATTTCAAGATAACACTCCTATGTTCTAAAGGCTTACTCAGCAGAAGTTACCTACAGCAAATACACGGTGCTTGCTCATATGGGGTCAATCTGAGCTGAAAATGCTTCATACTGTATTATCATCAATATTACTAGATAGGGAATACAACCAAATTAAAACAGAGCAAGAATGACCTTGGGGTAAGTGACAAACACCTTTATTACAACCGCTCACAAGTGGCTATAAGTAACGGGACTGGCAGAGGTGGCCATCAAATAGAAGTAATTAACTGAGGCAAGGCAGAGAGGACATACATCAGGCTTGGAGGTGGGCCAAGAAAAGAGGAATCAAATCAGCAAAGACCTAGTTAAAGAGCATACTAAAAGCATTTGTGTTTATGGCATTAGTCTCAGGAAGAACAGTGATGTGTCATTAGGCTTATGAAGAACTGCCTTAAGGAGTGAATAGGCATTCTAGTTTGCTTTCAGAATTCTTTTGTAGGTTTGGTAAGTCCTATATTCCACATTTTTCTATGTTTAAAACCAGTAACAGAATGCATATGATTAAGTCTGAGACTGGATAATTTCACCCTGACTTGAACCTCTAGACATGGGGTTTCACTGTATGCAAATGATGAAGGTGTGCTGAAAGGTCTTCTGATCACTCCAGACCATCTCTGCTACTTAGTGTTCAATAGTCTAGAGCAGGGGTTCTCCAACTTTTTCAGCTGTAGAGCCCTTTTTGAAGCAACCGTTTATCGTGGAGCCCCAAGAAATATGTGTGTGTGTGTGTATTATATCAGACATGAGCTGGGCCAGTGCCAGATGGACAAAGAGAGTTTGTGTCAACTAATTCAAACAGTGCAAAAAATAAAAGGAAAGAAAGAAAAAAAGCAAGCAAGCAAGAAAGAAAAAAGAACAATACAATATTTAAAATGAAGAACAAATTAAGAACTTTACAGTGGAAGACCCCCGGGGCCATCCAGTCCAATCCCCTTCTTTTATGCAGGAAAAGCACAATCAAAGCACCCCCAATTGATGGCCATCCAGCCATATAATATATATATATATATATATATATATATATATATAACTATATAATAATAATAATAATAATAATAATAATAATAATAATAATAAGAAGAAGAAGATCCATCCAGTGCAACCTCCTTCTGCCATGCAGGAAAAACACAATCAAATCACCCCCAGCATGGTGCCACAGAGCCCCTCACTATAACCTGCAGAGCCCCAAGGGTTCCACAGAGCACAGTTTGAGAACTCCTGGTCTACAGGTCAATAGAGTATCACAGGCTGCTCTTATCCCGTTATTGTTTCAAGCTGCTCAGCATTGAGAAGATTGGCATGGGATAGTAATCATACATGTAACATGTAATTCATGACACTTATTAGTATTGCTATCTTGCAGAGTTCACCAGCCACTAGCTAATACGTGATCAAATTAGAAATGCCAAATAAATTATGAGGAGGAATGTGGTGGCCAGCATTGTATCTCTGGCAATATTCCAAAACTGTAAGACCTGAAAATTGACATGGTACATTACTGCATGGTAGCTGTTATTCTGAGGCATTCTTATGACTTAGAATATCAATGACTAAACAATATGCCTGAAGTATGAGATCTGATTCAAATGTAATTAAAGGATTCAGTTAGTGGTCCAAAATACCTAAATCCCAAGACTGTCCAAGACTGAAGGACAAGAAGGAATCTGCAAATACAATGAGCACCTCCTAGCAATTTCATTATTATGGAAGAACTGTGGTCCTCCACCTGTTATATTTGATTGTTCTACCAATTATTCTGGCAAAGAATTTCCGTAAAAGAACCTTCCCATGAATTATTCTGTTATATTCATCATTTATGGTAGGCTTTAGGATGTAAAAATTATGGTAATATTCTAGAGGCAAGCATAAACAGAAAGAACAATTCTGTTGCTAGTGGAAACTTAACTGATACTATTGTTCCTATAGGCAATTTTAGTTCTATGTTCATAGTAAAGCAAAACAAAAATGGGAGAAATACTAGGAAAAATTCTTATGGCTATGGTAATGGTATTTGTTTTCCAGCTGCAGTACTTCTATATTCCACAGATAGCATTTTCCCACGGATTGAGAACTACTGAGTGAAAGATATACACATCACACATACACTCCCATACACACACTTTTGGTAGGTAGCACAAAATCATCAGTATTCGTTTGCTCCTGGTTGTCATATCTAATCTTCCAGAACAATATAAAACAAAGACATGGTGCCAGGGTGATAGCAATAAAAGACAAATGTACAATGTTCAGTTACAGAACACTGTGGAAAGAAGTCTACATATTCTTGCTATTTCATTCATTATTTACAACAGAGATAGAGAGAAGTTCTCAGAATTCAGATCTAATCCCACTCTGCTCAACATTATAGAGGTGCAATGGAGGTAGTGTTGGAGAATGGATTAAAGTAAAATGTCTGTTATGAATAAAGAAAATGTATAATAGGTGGGAAGGACTATAACAAATGGAAAAGATTAAAGATAATGGTTTTGAATGGGGATGATGGAGAAATTGTGAAGTGGTTGTTCTGAACAGGTGAGTGGCAGATGGATAGAAGAATGCTGAATATAGCATGTTCCCACTTAAAACGTCACCCTTTCATGTACGCCATTTACAATTCCCAAACAACAGTTCACCCCCCTCCCACCCCATTTTCTATCTTATGTTTTGGAATGAATTTTTCTCCAATTGTTTGTAATATCTTCTGGGTCCTCAGTTTCTTAAGAACTCTCACTATTTTTCCTAAACGAATTACCAGAGCTAATATTCTAAAGAAACTTCTCTGTATCTGCAGCTGGTTTAATCCTTCAAAGCCATGCCAGCTTCATTGACTGACCCTTTGAAAAACAGTCTGCAGAAACTGCAAGGACAATCTCATGTTTTTTCTTATTAGGCACAATTCCAAGACTGCGGAAAAGACAAAGACAAAAATACATCCTCTTCTATGTGTTGCATTGACCTAGAGACAGCAGGGTTTTAAAAAAGCCAAATGCACTGTTGGTTCTGTCCCACACATTAGACATGAAATTATTTAATGTGTTGCTGTGCACTGTTTATGACAATGTCATTTATTTTATCATACTTTTAGATGAATTGTGACAAAAAAGTGCATTGGAATGTATTAAAACATGTTTCAAAATAATATATGCTTTGAGAGGCAGAGTTTAATTCATTAATTTGTATTACTCTAGAGTAACTGTAGCTTTGGGAAGTGCCTGTTCCAGAAGAACAGAGACAAAAACTGTTTAAGATACTGGCCTCCAAATGTACGTTTTTGTCGTGTCAGGAGCGACCTGAGAAACTGCAAGTTGCTTCTGGTGTGAGAGAATTGGCTGTCTGCAAGGACGTTGCCCAGGGGATGCCTGGATGATTTGATGTTTTATCATCCTTGTGGGAGGCTTCTCTCATGTCCCCACATGAGGAGCTGGAGCTGATAGAGGGAGGTCATCCGCCTCTCCCCGGATTTGAGCCTGCGACCTGTGAGTCTTCAGTCCTGCCGGCACAGGGGTTTAACCCACTGCCCCACCGGGGGCTCATTTCAAATGTACTGACAACCTGACAGTAAGAGATGAACTGAGTGGTCTGGACTGTTAGCTGCTGAACCTGACTGAATTGTTACAGGAGATGGTCAGCTGTGGAGTTCCAGTAATTTTCAAGGGCAACTACAAGTAGATTATGCCTAATGTGTGATTGTACCATATAGCAGGATGAAATGGTTATCAATAAAATACAGATAATGGTAGCCAAATGCATAGTTGTCATGTTTCTTGAATCTTCCAAGCAAGTCCTGTTGATTAATGATTCTTTAAGTATCCAGACACTTCACAGCTTCACATATCTGTGGAGATGGATAATGTTTGGGAATAATGGCTGCTGTCCTCTAAGAATCCCCCTTGGGGGCTACCTCATTTAGGGCTTCATCAGACAGGCAGGAGGAAAGTGGGGGAAAGCAAGGGAAAGAGTTGGGAAGAGTGGGGAAACCATCTTACCTCATTCTCTCCCTGCAAAGTCTTATCTTTGGAGGTGGCCAGCCATTCTACAACCTTTCCCCATCTTCTTCCCACTTTCCCTTGCTTTCCCCTGCTTTCTGGAATCAGGAGTCAGGTAACACTCCTGATTTTTCAGGAGTCGGTAACACCCGACTACTGAAAATAGAGTCTTCTCTCTGTTTTAGCATACTGACAAGACGGATTCCCATGTGCAGCCACCAGAAGTGGCTGTACATGATGGAATGGCCTCCATGGGACTTTGTTTTGCCAGTGTGTGAAAATGAAGAGAAAACAGGGGGAAACATACATGTGATGAGGTCCTTAGTTTAATGGTAGATTATATATTTAGTTAACTATATATATATTTCAAACACAAGAATAAGAGGGATTGTTCAAATAATCAGTCACCAGGAAAATCATCCACCTGGATTTATTGAATCCTTAATTCACTTTGAACTACTTTTCTGTTTTGTCTTATTATACAATTCTATATGTTCATTCTCACTGAAATCCTATGTCATTTATAAACAGTCCAATATAGTGAGAGACATGGGATTTCAACACAGGAAAAATACTTGTATTTAAAGGGGAGAAAGTATTAATAATGGGCTTATTAAATGTTGCATGAAAGGTACCATAAGCTTTTTTTAAAAAAATTGAAAATGATTTGCAGTCACAGTTAATGTAATTACATGGTTTCACTGTCTTGGGATGATAAAGCTGACAGAAAATTACAATAGAGACTGTACGGATAAAAGCTTTGCTGTTGAGTTTTGATGCAAAAAAGGGAAATAGCATGACTAACTGGTTTGAAATTATTGCTAATATTTATAAGGGTATTATCTTAAAGATATTGTACATCAAGAAAATAACAGTGTAAAATTGAGATCTATGATCTGTTGCATTTTTGCACTTTTGTTATGCTTTCAACATTTAGTCTCATAGAAATGCTGCTGCTAAATATGTCACTAAAATAATAATTACCATACGTACTCATGTATAAGTTGTGGCAAGATTTTCAGGTCAAAATTATGGATTTTGATCGGATCCATGGATAAGGCAGGGATCATTCTGTGGAGAGGAAAAATCTCTAATGACATCTTAGGGTGCCATTTGGCCTTGTTCACTATCATTTCCTTGCCCAGGCATTCAAATGGCCAGACATAGCACAACATCAGAGAGAGCAGTGGAGGGCGGGGGTCCGTACTTATTGTAGGTTCTCCTGGGATAGATTAAGCTCTTGCCTTTCACCAATTGGATCAGAGCATATGGTGGTTTCTTTTTTATATGAGTTAAGGTACAGCACTTACATTGACCTGTTGATGTTTACCCGTGTTTTTCAGTTGATTTCTAGACCTATACATGAGTATATAAGGTAAGGCAATGGTGTAACTATTTAGCAACTCAAATCTCAAAAAAAAAATCTTGCTAGAAATATAGTTTTTACAGATTTGGGAAAGTTGCATTAAAATGTTAATTATTTGATTTTATAAGTAAATAATACGTTTTTCACTTGAACCTAGCAGTATGTGGACTGCAGTTCAGATACTGTTAGGTTTATTTCCTGTCATCTGACTGGAAAAATCATCAAAAAACATCATGGCTGCCTGATATTAGATGAACCAAACCATCAGAAGGTATTCTGTTTACTTCCAGATTTTTATAATATGTTTCTTGAACCAGGTTAGATTTTCTTTTGCACCATATGTACTTTTGTATTTTTTTACATTCAGAATGATCCACTATATCAATATAAAATTATCTGTGTACATTTTTATTTTTATTTTATAAATTCAAACTTTGCTTTCAATATATTTTATTAAAGCATTTGTTACTTATCAGCACAGTCAAGAAGCATATCGAGCTCTGAGGATCAGCTGGGAAGGAATCCCACTGGAGCATTGCAACACATCAAAATACCCGAGAGTTACTCTGGACTGTGCCCTGACTTATAAGAAGCACTACTTGAATATCAAGCAAAAAGTGGGTGCTAGAAATAATATCATACAAAAGCTGACTAGCACAACCTGGGGATCACAACCAGACACAGTGAAGACATTTGCTCTTCTGCTTTCCTACTCTGCTGAGAGTACGCATGCCCAGTGCAGAATACACCTCACCATGTTAAAACAGTAGATGTGGCTCTTAATGAGACATGCTGCATTATCACAGTATGTCTACGCCCAACAGCACTGGAGAAATTATACTGCTTAGTCAATATTGCACCACCTGACATCTGCTGGGAAGTAGTCTGGCCTTGCTATTCATGTGGTAGGACAGCACTACGTAATGTTTCCTTTAACCAGTTAATTAGAATAAAATATATTGTGGATCTTATCTCTTCATACAGTCAGAAGTAATTATGTCTCAGTAGCTGTATGGTAGTATCATCTAAAATATATTTCACAGAGGAGTTTTTGTTGTCATTCTATGCCTCTAAGTTGTTTTTTACTTGTGGGGACATGAAGGCATATCTAGAGACCAAGCACAAAGTATGGGATGAAATAAGAGCAGCTTTATTCATTAATATCTATATAATTGCTTTCCTGGCAAGTTTGGTTCAGAAAGGGCTTGCCCTTGCCTTCCTCTAAGGCTGAGGCAGTGTAACTTGTTCAAAATCCTCAGTGGCTTTCCATGAGTGAGCATGGAAACACCAGCCTCTAGAGTTGAAGTCTAACAGTCAAATTAAGCACCATGCCAGTCCTCAGTCAGCGTTTTACTTGCATAAAAAGTGAGCATACAATAATGTAAACTTACTGAAATTATTTCCTTTGGCTTTTACCTTGCCATACAACTAATACCTTTAGAGGTTGTTAATGACACTTTCTCCTTGTGAATAGAACTTCAAACAAGGCATATGTCAAATATATTGCAGACAATTTCACCTTCATAATCCACACATTACTTCCAACTCTTAATAATACTATGACTGATAAAAGAAAATCTCTCTGTAAAGAGGGCTGGAATTTTATACGTTAATGAATGATTCTAGTTTCTTGGGTTCATATCCTTTTTGCAAGGAACTGTCCCTCTTACCTAAATGGCCCACATACAGTTTGAATGATAGCTCAAAAGAGGGCTATTATATCTACACATTTTGAAGGATTATATAGATTATCCTATTTTGTAATTCTGTATTTCAGGTATTTGAAGAACTATTAAATCAAAATGAAATCTAAAGGAGGGGATGGGATCCAGGTATTGAATTCAACATCTTCAGAACTTATACTGAGGCTATCTATCTGGCAGGAAACCAGAAAGCAGAGAGATTTGATAGTTCAGTTTGCTCACTGGTTTCAGAACTAAAATTCACAAGCTACTAAACCCAATGTCAGGAACATGGGATGAATCTTATAATGGCACTGCAAACCTATGATCAGGGTGGCATTACTGAAGTATGGCAGAAAACAAGTATTACTGCCAGCAATATGTGGCTAAAAATCATAATTACAGTAGAGCCTCACTTATCCAACCTTCGGTCATCCAACATTCTGTATTATCCAATGCAGTCTGCCTCCTGCCTGGATCCATAGCTGTTTCAATACATTGCGATGTGTTGGTGCTAAATTCATAAATACAGTAATTACTAGGCCTGGGTAACAACGGAAAAATTTGTTTCTAAAATCGATTCGGTTTTTGGGGGTTTTTGCGTTTTGATTTTTAAAAGAATTCCGAAATTTTTCTTTTAAAAAGTTCGATATTTACGAAATTTCGTAAATTACAAAACAATACGAAACAATTACGAAACAATTATGAAACAATTACGAATTGATTCGTTAATGGCGGACGCGACCGTGCAATACGCTAAAAAAACTCCAAATGGGACAGGGGGAACTTCTGAAGCTTCCCTCTCCCTCTGTCGTTGACTGTTGGTGTGATATTTTTTTTCACTGATTAAACAAACAACAACTATAAAACTTGCCCCAGACATGCGGAAATAATAACAAAACAATTTCAAAACGATAACGAAACGAATACAAAACGAATCCGAAACAATTACGAAACGAATTTAAAAATTCGTTTCGTTTTTAAGTTGCTCCTGAATGGTTCGTTATCGCTTCGTTATAAAAAAAATAACGAATTTTTAACGAATTACGAAATTACGAAACGAAACCACCCAGCCCTAGTAATTTCTACACAACACTATCATGTATTGAACTGCTTTTTCTGTCAATTTGTTGTAAAACATGATGTTTTGGTCCTTAATTTGTAAAATCATAATGTATTTTGACATTTAATAGGCTTTTCCTTAATCCCGCCTCATTATCCAACATTTTCACTTATCCAACGTTCTGCCAGCTAGTTTATGTTGGATAAGTGTAGTTCTATATTCTACATTCAATCCATTATATCATGGCGGCTTATCCAGACTATTGCTTATATGGCAAATAGTGTTGTCCTCTTGGGTGGAGAAATTTCTTTGATCTGGACCATTCCTTTAATGATTTTAAAGAGATTAAAAAATACATCCACACAACTCTGTTATCTTGTCTAGTTTAGCCCTGATCACTTAACTCACAAGTATTTGAAAAAGTAAAGATCTGTAATTTGGAAACAATGTCATGATTCATATCATTCTTATACAGTTAGTTCTCCATATTCTACAGACTTTGTATTCACAGATTCAAGTATCAATGGCAAGATTTTAAAAAAAATTCAGAAAGCAAAGTTTGATTTTGATATTTTATATAAGGGGCACAATTTACACTGTTTATAATGGGACTTGAGCACCTACAGATTTTGGCATCCAATTGGGCATTTTGGAACCAAACTCTGCAGATACCATATGACTTCTATACTATAATAACTCCTTGAATCTGATAAATAAAGATTTATTAGCTACAGGGATATAAAAACTGCTGGTGACTTTCTACTGCTGTGCTATAGAGAGTGCCCTAATCTACTGCATCTGCACTTGGTTTGTTAACTGCACAGCAGCAGATAGGTAGGTGATCCAAAGTGTTTCCACTACTGCCCAGAGTATCATTGGTTACTCCCTCCCCTCTTTGGAAGAACTTTATAATTCCTGCAACCTTAAGAAAGCTCAGAACATTCTTAAGGACCCATCTCACCCAACATTTTTTAAAATTACTACCATCTGGCAGACAGTACAGGATGACCAAGACAAGGACAAACAATGCATTGATATGGCCATAAAGGCTGTGTGGTGGTGATTGGAGTGTGGAGGGAAGGGTGTGTTGTTTTGCAATTTGTGCTGGGGAAAGCATTTAATTTTGTTGTACAATGTACAATGACAATAGAATTATTCTATTCTATTCTATTCTATTCTATTATGTGCACAAGCTATCTCCCTGTTTTCTTTTCAAAAACTTGAAAGTGAAAATATATTTATGGTATTTACCAACTACAATGAACAATCTGGATACTTAGTTTGAGAGAGGGAAAGAATGCTCTTCTTTTACCCTTGTAGGGCCTGTGTTGTAGTAGAGTCTGTTAGTAACACTGCAAGTGGTAGCATGGGTGTCAGAAGAGGGAAAAGGAGTGCTTAAGAGCTAGATGAGGAACAACAGAGGAAAAGAATCCTGGGATATATTTATGTCACCTACCGATGAAGACTCCTTTGAAGGGTTTTCTGAGAGCGAAGGGTTGATGAGTAAGGAGGAGGAAGGAGATACAGTGGGTGTGAATAGGGGAACTAAGAGGGTTACTCGGGAGCAGGAATCGGATGAGGAGAGACAGAGGAAGAAGATCCGAGATATACTTACTGCTCCCACAGATGAAGAGTCTTTCATGGGTTTCTCTTGGAGTGATGGGTCTGGGAGTAATGGGGATGGATTGGACCAAGGTGCAAGAGGGCAAGATGTATGTACTTAGCCAACGTCTAGTGACACGTTTGTGAGGTTTTCTGGTGGTGGGGATTGGCAATCGGGAGATACTGTGGAGTCTTGGGGAGAGCTAAGTCTTGACAAGAGGTGGAAGAGTTGGAGGGATGGGCGTTGGCGTTCAGGTGCAGAAGCAAGGACAGTGTTAGGGATAATGACAGGGTGTAGGTCAGCCCATCATCAGATGATGATGTGTAAGATAAAAGTAGGCACTGAAATGGAAGATCTTTGCAGAAGGCAAAGTGTTGGTTTCGTGCCTTGGGTTTTCGCTGCCGCTTTCGTGTTGGGCTTGGGTTGTGGATCTGCAGGTTGCTGCTTCCGTTTGTGTTACAACTTGGCTTGGATTCTCATGAGTGCGGATTTCCCCTTCCTTGACATCAGATTGCTTTTGACGACAACGCTGCCCACGTGGACTTTGGAACCTCGCAACTTCGGACTTGGCTTTCTTCGATCTCGGACTTCATTTGACTATGGCTCTTTCTTCACGGCTCTTTATTTGTTTGTCCTTCGTTTGCTGTGTTGTTTTGTGTGACTTTGGAAGCACTTCAGTTTAATCTGGATCTTTTCTCTGGTTAGTGCTTTAGTTTGCTTTTTAAGCTGACACTTGCTGCTATTTTTGAGTTTTGACCAGGGACACTGAAGTAAGTGTTTCTGAGTCCCTTTTGCTTTGTATTAATAAACTATTCTTTTGGACATACTCTTGAATCTGGCTCTTTAAGGCGTCTGGGTTGTAACAGCCTGCATAGCTTGATTCTAATTTTTCCAAGTGTTCCAAGTTCTCCGGGTTTCAGGACATTGTGAGGAATTAAAATAGTCACTTTCTTTCACCTTTGCAATGAAACCTGGAGGAGGACATTCTTTCCAGGGCTATTAGAAAGGAGTCTCCATCAGAAATCATGTAAGGGACTAATGATATAATAATAATAATAATAATAATAATAATCATCATCATCATCATCATCATCATCATCATCATCTGACAACTGATTTAGCCATCATATCTCTTCCAGCATGCCATTCCACAGACTTTGGGAAGCCAAATGAAAAGGTCTTCTGAGTGGTGGTTGCCAGTTGGGTTCTGGCAGGCTGGAGCAGATGCCCTCCATAGGGCCTCAGTGTCAGGGGCAAATTGTACGGGAGAAGGTGATCCTATAGGTAACCTGGAGCCAAAACATTTAGGGCTCTAAAGGTCAAAGACAACACTTTGTACTTTGTCCAGAAAATAATTGGCAACCACTGGAGTGACTTCAGTATAGGTTTGATATAATCACTCCTAGATGTTCCTGTAACATGCTTTGAACTAATGGGAGTTTCAAAACTTGTTACAGAGGTAGCCTAATGTAAAGCACATTGCAGAAGTCCAACCTTGAGGTTACCAGCGTATGCGCTGTTGTTGTTCATTCTTTCAGTCACTTCCGAATCTTTGTGACCTCATGGACAATCACACGCTAGAGCTCCCTGTTAGCCGTCACCTCCCCCAGCTCCTTCAGAGTCAAGCCAGTCACTTCAAGGATACCATCCATCCATCTTGCTGCTGGTCAGCCCCTCTTCCTTAGTAGTGTATGCACTGCTATCTTTAACAAACAAACATAAAAGCTTTGATAGGAGGTAAGGCCACTGCTTTTATGCTATCTTACAGTTGTTTTTCTTTTTTAAAAAACTTTTAGAATGTAGGAGACTAGTTATATTATATGCATTAGAGTTAGTATGATTTAATTTATGACATGTTATGAGCCACTTGGAGGACACTGCCATGTCATGAGGTGGGGCCTAGGAGTTCTGAAAAATTAATCTATCTTTCTGTCAAATATTATCAAAGATTAATGTCTATGTCGGAAGTATATTCCAGCTATGACAGAGCTAAAGAAAGGAATCTCTTTTAGCATAATCAGAAGTGAGACATTAGAATAGCATCATGACTACTGTTAGTAAGCACATACAGCTTTTCTATGCATTTTCAATTAACCTCAGCAGGCTGCTTTTGTGACTGTAAAGCATGCATAATTAATTTTCTGGTATCTTTTCTAGAAATAGAAAAGACAAAGGACCCAAGGAGATGCTGCATGGATTTACAACGCCATTGCTTTTTAAAAATCAAAAGCAGACTATATTTTGGTCATCTGAGTGGAAGTAGGGGAGATAAGGGGTAGCTGCTTAACTTTTGCTCCTACCACCATGCAGCTATTCAATATCATCTTCATCCAGTTGTTTCCCCTATGAATTAAATATATGAGGACCCCACATGACAGAGAAAACAACCTAAATGTGATTTTCAGCCTTCCCCATTGTACTCTTACCACCTCATCATAAAGGCCCGGTAAAGCATCTCATTTCTTCTGACATCGGGGCAAAAGGAGAAGGTCAATGGGGTGAATCTGTCACCCCATATGCAGCTCCCTCTTGGTGATGCTTTCCCCATCATATGGGAAGTGCCTCCCATGTTGTGAAGATGTATACAAAACCATCAATGTCAGTCATGGGAAATGGCAATGCATTTCCTATCACTGATGTTAATTTCTGTTTTGTTACAAGTTTATGGTAATTATTTTATATTGTTTGGTATTATTTTTGTGATGTTTGTATTTTGTGTAGGGCATTGAATGTTTGCCTTTTTTGGTGTGTAAACTGCATTGAGCCCCCTTGGGGAGAGAGGGCGGTCTATAAATAAAGTTTTATTATTATTATTGTATTTTCTTGGTATTATTTCTTCGGAAGGTGTTTGCCTTTGCCTTCCTCTGAGCTGAGTGAGTGTGACTTGCATAAGATCACCCAGTACATTTCCAGGGCAGAGACAAGATCTGAACCCTGGTCTCTTAGGCTATGCTACATAGGCTTTCAAATTTGACAAATGTGACACATTTTTCAAACAAACTTTCTTTAATTGATACTTTTGCCATATAGATAGATAGATAGATAGATAGATAGATAGATAGATGGTATGGAGGATGCCATATCATATGAACATTGTGTGAATTTACAGATTACACAAGGTATGAGACAATTCTATTATTCCAAGAATTGACTTTGGTCATTACACCATGATTGCCTTTACATCTTTTTGCTGCTCTGTTAAGTATAACTCACTATGTAATACTTTTTGAGCATATGAACAGGCATATGTGTGTATACACACACACACACACACACACACACACGTGGAATGTTGCAACAATTGCTTTTCTGCAACCTAATCTACCTTGCAATACTGTAATTGTCTCTGAACAGTTAAGGTGTTGTAAGCATATATATATAATAATCAAGTCAGCCAAAACTCATAGAGTAACACATATTATTCTCTCTCCTAGATCAGAATAGTAAAACATAGGTATTCATCTAGAACGACAAAATAAATTTCATTTCATAAAGGCAGTTCAAATGCTGTTATATATTGCTCGCAACTGTGAAATTTAAGAAGAACCCTAGATTTGACTTTCTGTACATTTGCATTCATTAATGCTATAAATGATTTCAAAATGATTATTTAAACCAATGAGCTTCTGTCTCTAGGGCATGTCAGGAAAAAAAAATCTTGTTATTTGCATAATAATTGGTTAGAAACAAGTGATCTACTAAGCAATATTATGTAGACATAGTATAATGAACACACTAGACACAATCCCTTAGATCAATATCAGAAATATAATAAAGATTGAATATTTCAAGTCTCTGGATTATTCCAAACATTTATAATTAGTAATGAGCTCATTTAGATAAGCATTAAACCCAAATGTTATAATATTACTGGTAATTATTAGCAGGTTGTTCAATGTCAAGTCGCCTTTATTTTCTTCAAAAGTTGTGACTAAGAATGAAAAAACCCCTCCATATTATTTGACCTTATGAACTGCACAGAAACGACTTAACTAAAGAACCAAGATTAGTTAGGGATGTCTTGGCCCACAAGTCATTTTATTTATTTCTGCAACCACACCAGAGGTCCAGATATCATTTATTTAATTTATGGTGTTAATCAATAACCAATTATGTTTCCCAAATTACTGTAATGAAAAAACTCAAATTCAAAATATTATTTTTATATTCACACCTGCACACACTATACCAGAAAAAAATAAGTGAAAATGTTAAGCAATTGTGGATTTTGTGTGAAAACCAGGGAAATGTTATTCTTCAATAGATAAATTCTAGAAAATTCCAGAATGAAATGAAAGCTAGAGAGTGAATAATAGAAACTATGAGTAGGACTTCACTGAAGGTAAACAAATTTCAGGTGTGTTGAGTCTCCTCCAGGGTGAAAAATGTGGGATATAAATATGGTAAATAAACAATGCTATATATAGAATCACAGAGTTGGAAGAGACCACAAGGACTATCTAGTCCAACCCCCTGACATGTAGAAAAATATAGTCAAAGCACTCATGACAGGTAGCCATTCACTTTTTGAGGCAGCATATTCAACTGCTGATCAGCTCCTACCATCAGGAAATTCTTCCTAATGTTTAGGTGGAATTTCTTTTTCTGTAATTTGAATCATTTTGAACATGTATAAGATTCTCCTCTCCCCCCTGCCTGCCCTTGAATTCAGCTGATGTTACATTCCCTAAGGAAACACACTGTAGAAGGAAACATTTAAAATTTATCCCAAGATCCTACATTTTTATGACTTGAAGAATACAAACCTTAGTCACTTAAGAACGATAGCATAACTCTAAAGTAAGATAGGTTTATAACATCTTAAATTGAGATTTGATTTTCTAAGGGTCCATTGTTCCCAACAAAGAGAAAGCTGTCTAGGTTGGTAGCAGGACATACTGTTGTGTTGGTTCTGCTACTATTTGCACATCCATTCAAAAAATGGCATTGATAGAATTCAATCTCATGGCTATGAAACTATGGGATACTATTAGGTTCTACTCTATTCCTTGTGTTGTTTAATATTACCTGAATCAACTAGAAAAATCCCCCCCCCCCCAAAAAAAAAAGTACAAGCACTTTCTGGGGCATGTGCAGACTTCAATGAGAGTTCAATCACGTTTTTAAAACCTGATTGCACTCGCATTAAAGTGCTGTCTGGAACTGCCCTCTGTTTCCTCTTCAAATTGGCAATTTGTCACCATTTTGAAGGAAATCTATAGCGGGAGAAAGGTATTTGATAGGGTACAAGGTCTTACTTAGATGGCCTTGGGGGAGCTGGGAAAGGTGGCTTTTGTGTGTGTGTATTTGGAGTGAAATTTTCTGCTGATTTTCACATGAGAATCTTGCTGAAACTTTTTTTTAATGGAGTGGTGGCGGGGGGGGGGGGGGGGTTAGGGACAAAGAGACCCCTGTATACCATATGCTACATTTTCCCCACCCCAATTTGCAGGGGTATTTTGGAATGTGTTTTTACAAGTCCATTACTTTAGATTGCAGTAATTGTTTTATTGGACAGCATATTAACAACAGTTAATATGCTGGACACAGCATATTATTTGAGAACACAGAAATGCTGGACCACACCAACAACCACCATGTCAGACTACACAGAGAAGCCATTGAAATCCACAAGCATGTGGACAATTTCAACAGAAAGGAAGAGACCATGAAAATGAACAAAATCTGGCTACCAGTATTAAAAAAACTCTAAAATTACAACAGCAAAACAACAGAGAGGAAACAACCAGGCACAGATTAACACCTCCCAGCAAGAGAATTTCCCAGGCTCAGGCAGGCCTTCAAATGCTAATGAAGGTGATCAGCTGAAACATTCACACCTAACTGCAGCAGGGAAAAGCTCCTTGCCCCACCCCAGCCATTCCACAGATATATAAACCCATTGTCCTAATTCCAACAGACCTCACTACCTCTGAGGATGCTTGCCATAGATGCAGGCAAAACGTCAGGAGAAATGCCTCTAGAACATGGCTCTATAGCCCGAAAAAACCCACAAGAACCTAGTGATTCCAGCCATGAAAGCCTTCGACAATACAGTAATTGTTTTGCTTCAGCCTAATTACCTTAGGTTGTAATAATTGTCTCTGAACAGTTAAGGTGTTGTAAGCATTATGTTGCACTTTAATATTAAGGTTTTTTAAACAAAAAACACTTTATATTTCAGTCAGTACTGTGCTTTCGTTATTATAGAGATTACAGCAAAAAGGTTTTAACTAAATAAATCTTGTAAGTATTGCAAAATAAGTGTTAGCTTCATAACCCACCTGGCACTGACATGAAATAAGAAGAGAAAATTGTAGGAGTCTGTGCCGTAATACTTGGTATGCGAATGGAGGCATTGCAAATATGTCTGTATTTTCATCTGCAAAGCATTCACAGATGTGCATTAATGGGATTGGATGAGATTAGAATTCTGTCTGGTTTCAGGTCTCAGTCTACTACCAAGGTCAGATTGAGCTCCTAAACAAGTTTCCTGTTTGACCCATGGGTTGAACACAATATTCTTCATGTCAGGCCAAGAGAATTTCTAATAATGATGCCTTGAAGTACAGCCAGCCAACCACAATTGATATCATGCTCATCACGGTAAAAGATATGCTGGGCTGGCCATATATCCAGGGTGGATGACCCCAGGTTGCCACCAGCAGTCTGTACATAGTGAGTTACAGGAGGGTACTGTTTCACAGGCGATCAACAAAAAATAAATGTTTCAAGGGCATTTTGAACATTGCTGTTTTTATGGTAACAGTTGGAAACTGATGACAAGAGAAAAGACTGCTAACATGCAGCAGTTAGAGACTGACAAGCTCAGCTGGAGAACAAATCTGTTGTATATTGTGGCAAAAAGAGTTTCTAACAGTACAAAGCTTTCCAAGTAGGAGTTTATGTTATTTGTCTTATTTTTAAAGACTACATGATATAGACATTTAAAGAAAAAGTATGCATGTACAGTCTTGGGGTTTTAGCAAAGATGAAAGAAGCCAAATATCAAATATATGTAACTTATTTACTGTAAAGCATGAAAGTAATGCTGGCCTAGTTAGCTAGAATATAGAATAGTTAGACTCAAACCTTATGTACTATTTCCTGTGAATAAGGTCAGCTGAATTTAATTAGACTTAACTTTTTTAACAGACATGTATACATTTCTGAACAGTGTATAGATCTGATAGCTCATTAACTAAGCTTGACTCCATATGAACATTTCTTGATATACATATTGACTGCTAAGAAAACAGAAGCACATGGCTTTGATGGTGCCCCATCTGTTTGGGATATAAATGTGTCAGATAAACATGATCTCCAGCTGCCTGATGTATACATATAGCAATTCAAAGTAATGCTATTGACCAGCAGTTTCCCTTTCCAAGGAAATATCAGCTCTCTGAATATCACCACAGAATATGATGGAAACAGATAGTGCTAACAATAAGAAAAAAGTGTCAGTGCATTCAGATTTTAGATATAACTTGAGTTTTTAAAATCCCACTAGCACTCCCAATAACACCAGCGACACATAACACTGTCTCTTGTACCCCTGGCCCACCTCACAGTGTGTCCCTCATTGCTTCTTTTGCATTGCTGCTCTCCTTTTTCCCTCTACTGCCTCCCTTGCCTTATCCCATGTCCTCACTATGCACCCTTTACTTGTTTCACTCAGACTTGCTTCCTTTAGACCAGTGGTTCCCAACCTTTGGTCCTTGAGGTGTTTTGGACTTCAGCTCCCACTGCCTCCATGGTTTTTCCATATCTCCAGTTCTACAAGAGCTAAATATTTTCTTTAAAAAGCAAAAATCCAGAAGTTTTCTGTAATTTTTAGACCCCATCTTTTTAACATTAAATGCTGAAGTTTGACTGGTGCAGTGATAATGGTGTCTCAGGCCTGCGTGATTACCAGTGTGGTACAGGTTAGGGACCATGTTTGATGGCTTCCAGGGGAGGAATGCTTGAAATCTTGCACTGAGTTTCAAATGTCAAAACATTGTGAAGGGGTGGGGCCTCAGGCAATAAAAGGCCTGCCCACCTTTTCATGTCGCTCTATCCCAGTTTTCTAGTGGCTCCTCCTCTCACCTTCAGTACAGTATGATCATTATTTCATGAGGTTTTTAACCCGACCCCAGCCTGTACCTGGGGGACTTGGACAATTGACTCCAGGTGCTATTGTCATTTGTCAGGTAGTGGGGGTATACAGGAGTTTTATTGTACACTTTGGCATCCTTTTGGTGTAGCGTGGGACCCTGAATCTGCCCATCAGAGTCCTGGGACATGTATGTGAAAAAATAGTACCCCTTGAAGCAGACGTAGGGCTGGGACATGTATGTGAACAGACGTAGGGCTGGAAGCAGACGTAGGGCTGGGACATGTATAGAGTCCTGGGAGTTGGGGGAGGGGGTTAGTTTATCTTCCAGTACCTGGTACCTGGGGAACAACTAAGTAATTAGAACTGCATCTGAGGCTAATGTGTTTTGCCCAAGGGAAGCGTGAGGGAGTAATCAAGGTAAGGTACATAAAGTTACATAAAGTTTCCTCCCTCATTCCTTTCAAGCCTATGAGGGGCTAGATAGATGGACAAGTAAAGGTAAAGGTTTCCCCTTGACAATAAGTCTAGTCGTATCTGACTTATTGTACTCATCTCCATTTCTAAGCTGAAGAGCCAGTGTTGTCCGTAGACACCTCCAAGGTCATGGGGCTGGCATGACTGCATGGAGTGCTGTTACCTTTCTGCCTGAGTGGTACCTTTTGATCTACTAACATTTGCATGTTTTTGAACTGCTAGGTTGGCAGAAGCTGGGGCTAACACTGGGAGCTCACTCCACTCCCCAGATTTGAACCACTGACCTTTCAGTCAGCAAGTTCAGCAGCTCAGAGGTTTAACCTGCTGCAGCACTGCAGGCTCTTCAGGTGGATAAAGCTGGCCTTATTTAACCCAACTATCTGCGTCTTGTCATTCAGTCTGATGTCCTATATTATATTAACTGATCTGGTTAATTTGCTCTGTTTCCATGATATTTCCTAAGCTGTTATACATTGTTATCCACCTTACTAAACCACTTTATCCTTTAACTAGTTCACATAGTGGTTTTCCTCCCCCCCCCCTTCCAAAATTAGTCTGCTGTTATTGTTGTTGCTGGCTATTTTTGTTATGTTGTTTTACACTGTTTTATGCTGTTTTCATTGTTATTGTTTTATTTTAATTGTATTCTGCCTGAGCTTGGGCTCCATGTAAGCTGCCCCGAGTCCCTTCAGGGAGATGGAGGCAGGGTAGAAAAATAAAGTTCTTCTTCTTATTGTTGCATACTGCCACAGTTTGTCATTAATAAGTGCTGCAATGATGCCATCAGCCATAGTGGCAGAAAAATGCAAAAGAAATGTAAACAAACACAACAAATTTTACAAAAAAAGGAAAGCAGGACAAAGCAAACCCCTGTATACGAATTCATATGTGGTTTATTTTTCTTCAGGATAAAATTAAACCATGTGGTAATGCTTTTGAAGTAGGAAATGAATTACTCTGTAAACATTCATAGATGCCTGTGTTGGATGTCCTGACACAATTATTTCATGCAAGAATCTAATTCCCAAGAGGAATGCATTCCTTTATATAGATCCTTTTGTAGAACCAATGTGTACTTTCTGTGTGTAGAATTAATAAACAAAAACAAGCACAATTTCAACCACTAAAACTAGTGGGGTTACAGTTGGTATACTGGCTATACTTCTTGCACAATATAGGAAACATATGGTCACTAATAATAAGTAGAATGTTTATATCATATTGTGAAATGGAATGAAAGCATAAGTTCTACTGGTATGGATGATTTTCTGCAGAAATTACCGATTTGATGGGCTGACCTTATACATTTAAAGCTTTGTTTCTATAAGTCTATAAGCTTGAGGTCATCAGACAGAGTTGTCTGCAGAGCTTAGGTGATTTATAACAGCTGAATAGCTGTTTCCCCCTTGCATACAGAACATCTACAGTTTGATAGGAAAGCTATTCTACAAACCAAAGTCATTTTTGTTCATTGAAATGAATCTGCCTGTGCTACTGAAACAATCACAGAAAGCACACTTCTGGGCCTTGATAACTTGCATGTAATCATGTCCTCAGGGTGGACTATGACCTCTGCAGTCAGTAAGGTTTGCCAAAATTCAGATTGAACTGAGAGAGAAATAATTTGTTTCAATATCTGTAGAAGCAGCCGGTTCGAGTGGCAACTTGGTATTTTGGTGAATTTTTTGTGACCTCTGGATGAGTAGAAAGCTGTGCATGAATAAGCAGGCAAGTCCCAGCAAGGCAGATGTTGCACTCAATGACCTTCACTTGCTGGAGCTGATAATAAGTTTGGCTGTCATTCACTGCCCTTTTGAGGGTTTCACACAGCAGATCAATGCCAAAGAGACATATTTGATCCTACAGGCCCTGCCAGAAATTAGGTTTGGATTTAGATTTTCTGGAACTTATCCAAAACTAGTTTGACAACAAAGTGACTGTTGTAATAACTTGCACAGAAGGTACAGTTCTCAGTTTACAATTTATCTTCACATGAAGAGTATTATCATATCCTCAAGTGCCTTTCATAGGACATGTAAATGTGTTACGATAAACAGGCATACCCTTTCTTCCATCCTCCCTCTTTCCCTCCTGATATATCATAGGTAGTGATTGATGAATAAATATATGTAAAAGTAAATATACATAAGATTTCTGATCCATTTTTAGTTGGGTAGGCATTAGCTAGAGCTGTTAGCTGGCTGTCAGCAGTCCTCTGAAGATGGCATTTTGTCTAGAAATCCTGCACAAGGATTTTTTCCTTAAAACTGGCCACTGCAACTTGGATCACACTTAAAACACTAAATATAACACGAAAGGTTGCCACATTCGTAATCGCAGCCCAAAAGGACCAGCAGGATTGTCGAAGTGGAATAAAAAAACAGATCTATGAGATAGCGAACACTGACAGTGTAGGAGGAGGAAGTGGGTTTGTATTGGTTTTTATTGATTCTATTGATTTTATTGGGATAATGCATGAAATGTTGGTAATTATGAATGTGTTGTAGTTTTGTGATGATTGTTTTGTGATGCAGGCATCTAATTGTGCCTTTGCTGTTGTAAGCTGCCCTGGGTCCCCTTCGGGGTGAGAAGGGCGGGGTAAAAGAACCCCAAATAAAGAAAATAAATAAATAAATAAAAGATCAGAGCCAAAGTAGCAAAATCCATACTGGGGGTCAGAAATGGAAACGGTTTGGAATGACACAAAGCAGACACTGTTATTGTCATGTTTCTGCTTTCATAATTTTAAAGAACTTGTTTTAGTTTTAATTCTTGTTATGTTTTAAGGTTTATATTGGAAAGTGTTTATAAAGTTAGTGTATTACTGATGTCATGGCCTATGGCTAGTACAATAAACAATTCATTCATTCATTCATTCATTCACTTAAAACACTCAGATTTTGAAGTTTCTAGTAAAAAATCCTGATGAATCATTCATATACATATATTCATGTGTATATTCCTATACACAGTGCAATTTTTTATTATTATGGAAAGATCATTTGGAATTCTACTCCTTTCTTCTGGATAGCTAATACCCAAGAAGACAGGAGCAGAATTCAAAATGATCTGAACAGATTAGAGAGAGGGGCCAAAACTAACAAAATGAAGTTCAACAGGGACAAATGCAAGATACTCCACTTAGACAGAAAAAATGAAATGCAAAGATACATAATGGGGGGAAGCTTGGCTCAACAGCAGTACGTGTGAAAAAGATCTTGGAGTCCGTGTGGACAACAAGTTAAACTCGAGACAACAATGTCATGTGACAGCTAAGAAAGCCGATAGAATTTTGGTCTGCATAAATAGGAGTATAGTGTCTAGATCCAGAGAAGCCATGCTACTCCTCTATTCTGCCTTGGTCAGACCACATCTGGAATATTGTGTCCAATTCTTGGCACTAGAATTGAAGAGAGATGTTGACAAGCTGGAAGGTGTCCAGAGGAGGGTGACTAAAATGATCAAGGCCCTGGAGAACAAGCCTTATGAGGAGCGGCTTAAAGAGCTGGGCATGTTTAGCCTGCAGAAGAGAAATCTGAGAGGAGACATGATGAGGACAATGTATAAATATGTGAGGGGAAGTCATAGGGGGAAGGGAGCAAGCCTGTTTTCTGCTGCCCTGGAGACTAGGACATGGAACAATGGCTTCAAACTACAGAAAAGATGATTCCACCTGAACACTAGGAAGAACTTCCTAACTGTGAGAGCCGTTCAGCAGTGGAACTCTCTGCTCTGGAGTGTGGTGGAGGCTCCTTTTTTTGGAGGCTTTTAAACAGAGGCTGTTTGGCCATCTGTTGGGAGTGCTTTGAAGGTGATTTTCCTGTTTCTTGGCAGGGCGTTGGACTGGATGGCCCAAGAGGTCTTTTCCAACTCTATTATGCCAACTCTATTATTCTATAAAAAAAGCTTGCAGCACATTTGAACCTAAGTGAGAAAAAGAAATTATTAGCTCAGGTTTTATGGACTCCACCCCAAGCCTGTTCTACTACACAGAATGAATAGACATATATGCAAATAGCTGATCAGGAAAAGTGAGCATGAACTTGTAAATGAAATGCAAAATATGAGTACAGATGGAATGCTTATGCCAGATAGTTCTTGCTTTCAAAGGTGCTACAGGACCCATTTACGTCTTCTTATGCTGAAACAGACGAATGTGATTAGTCTTTGAATTCTCTTTTATTATTACAGATTTATACCACAACTTTCTCCTTAAAATGAAATGTGAGACATTAAAGAAGAAAAATCAATAAACAAATACTGGTGAAAAATATACCAGCAGATTAATTTAGAATCTTTTTTAAAAAACAAAACCAAAATGTGTAACCCTAATAAACATATTAAAACATACTTTTGGTTTCCGCTACTCCTTGATTTTCTTAACGAACACGTGTCTTTTTCTTGAATTATAGCTTTTCAGGCCCATGTACCAAGCCTGTCAGATCAGACAGTCACACCATTCTCATATGTGCATGATGAATACAAGGAATGAATGGTATGAATTATAAAGGCTGTTGAGAAGATGTTTGACTTTCAGTACAGCTGAAATCAACCTTTTGGTTTTGAAGCGTAAAAAAATAATAAACTGGCAGTCAAACAATACGCACAATCTTTTTTAAGATCAAAAAGTAGGGAATAGTATCTTGAGGGTGATGTGAGCAATGTTTCCATTTGAGCACTGTTCATTGACTGAACTTTCAGAAGTCTGCTCTGAAGTTCACTGGGGCTTTCATAAGACAGGGATGTGCCTTGCAGCCATTTCAAAGTTCATCAGGAGAAAAACAAGTTTGATTTTAAGTCAGGAGGGCAGACTGATGTATGGAAGGTAAAGAAAGAACATATAAAAGAAACTCCTCTGTAGACTATGTGCTGAATAACAAGAATAGAAAAAGTCCTTAATGTGCTGGGCAGCAAACACTGACTATGAGAAGTGTTGGGAATAGGTTAGACCCTAAAATACACACGTTCCTGTCCTCCAGACTGCTCTGCCTCCCAACAAGAGTTGTCATTCATTACTGTATATGATTCTCTTATCTCTGATCTGCATGGATTTTTCATAACCCAGAGAAGTAACCTCAGAGATTCAAGCCTTCTGTGACAAAAACTCTTAACAAATCATATTGGCTCAAATCATATTGAATGAGTGCATATTGGCTCAGATTCAGTGTGGCCTCCCTTCCTCATCCCACCCTGCACTGAAGTGCTTTGCTCCCTCATCCCGAACAATGGAGCTTAGAATCCTTCAAAGAATAGGAAGATGCCAAGGAGGGCTCCCTAAATAGTTCGTTTTCTTTTCTCTTCAGAAGAAATGCCAACACAAAAAATCATTTCCATGAAAATACAGAAGATAGAGATAGGTCTTCAAGAAAATCTTCCGTATTATAAATCTCTGCTATTAGTTCCTTGTAATTGCTGGGATAGCATCTTGGTACTACCACTGCAGGGCTGTTTGAGTGGCCCTGAAATCAATTCGAAGTCATGGGCTATTGTCTATGGAGCTGGCTGTTATATTACAATGACTTCTGTTCTATTCTTCACTCAATCTTGTGTTTTTGTAACTTTTATTTTAGTGCCCATACTACTAAATCCTGCAGTAATTGTCTGCTGAACTTATCTAGTCATAAGCAGATTAGGCTATAGGATAGCAACCTGTGCTAGCAGAGGAGGCCCTAGGTAATTTTCAACAGTAAGCAAACAGTATTTTGGCGCCCCCCCCCCCTCCAACCAATCATTGATATATATTTTCTGTTCGTTGTGGGAGGTCTGTGTGCCATATTTGGTTCAATTCCATCATTGGTGGAGTTCAGAATGCTCTTTGATTGTAGGTGAACTATACATCCCAGTAACTACACTTGCTGCACTTGCTCCCTTGCCTGGCCCGCTTTGGGTCCAGAAGGTAGGCGCAAAAACAAAGGAGGGAGCAGAGGTGGGAGATACCTCCAGCTGGAGGGGCTCTCTCTCTCTCTCTCTCTCTTGGTCCCAATGGCTGAAGAGAAAGTCAGGAGAAGAGGCGCCTTTTGGTGCGCATGCTGGGGTCTTCAGACACGCCTCCAGACCCAAAGCAGGCCAGGCGCAGCGGCTCTGCCCCCTGGCCCACCCGCAGATTGGGTAGAGGAGAGGAGGTGGGTGGAGCACCGGGGGATCAGGAAAGGGAGCCGGTCATGGGGAAGGGATCGAACGCGGAGGATTGAGTGCCGGCCAGGTGGAGCAGGAACGAGAGGGGCTAGATGAGGCTCAAGGGCCTGGCCCCTTTGGGAAGAGGATCGCCCGGCAGCGAGGCAAGAAAGCCAAGGCTTCCCCTGGACTGCTAGGACTGTTGTGAGCTGAGGAGGTGCTCCTCAAGTGGCAATCGAGGGGCATTTACAGAGGCGCCTCTGCGCCCCTGGCAAAAAAAAGTGCTCTGCGACCGCTTACTTTGTGTAATGGACGAGCCGCCCCTGTGTGCTAGATAGGGTCACACTCCCCCTGAAGCCACAGGTCTGCAGTTTGGAGGTCCTCATCGCTAAACCTTGAGGCCCAGGTGTCGGTGGTGGCCAGGAGGGCCTTTGCACAACTAAGCCAGCTGTGATTGTACCTTGAGAAGCTGGACTTCGCCATAGTGGTCCATGCCTTATTTACATCCCATTTAGACTGTTGTAATGGGCTCTATGTGGGTCCGCTCCTGAAAAGCTCCTGGAAAATTCAACTATTCCAAAGATCCGCAGACAGGCTACTCACAAATACTGGACCCAGGTAGTGTAGTACCCCCTGCTACAGCATCTGCACTGGCTACCAATATGTTTCCAGGCCAAATTCAATGTGCTGATTTTGACCTTTAATGCCTTAAACAGCTCAGGTTTTACTTGCTTATCTGATTGCATCTCCTCATGCCAAGCCACCTGAATGTTAAGATCTTCTGGAGAGATCCTGCTTTTGCTGCCGCCACTATTGCAAATACAGTTGGCAGTGAAGAGAGAGAGGGCCTTCTCGGTGGCCACCCCAGCCCTTTGGAACTCCCTCCCTAAGAAGATTAAAACAGCCCCTTCCCAGGCATCTTTTAAAAAACAGCTGAAGACCATCTTGTTTAAGCAAGTTTTTAATAAAAATATTTAATTTGGAATGACAGAAAGGCTAACTTTCATTGAGTTGAGCAAAGTTATTATCTGAACGGACAAGTTCCTGCAACAATACTATCTGATATCTGTTAAATGATTTTAAAATGTTTATTGTATTGTTTTATATTTGGTTGATTTGTATTGTTTTAAAATGTTGTGAGCTGCTTTTAGTCCCATTTAGGGAGAAAAGTGGGATATAAATAAAGATGTATTATTATTATTATTATTATTATTATTATTATTATTGTTATTATAGCAGCTAAGAGGTTTGGACAACTTTTCTCGCTAGCTACAAAAATGTGTATCTTCTTTTCGACTAAATTAAAGAAGAAAATGGCAAACTTCTATCCATGGCAGTTTACATTTATGTGCTTGCTGTGGAATTATGTTTTAAAAATAATCTGCTTAGTTTGTGTGAATATCATGCCTTAGGAGCTAAAAGCAGTGTGAAATTAAATGTTTTTTGTTTGCCTCATGTGGAATTAACAGCACAATTGTCAATGTAACAATTTTCTACAGCTGCCAGGATGCTTTATTTCCATTTATGCAAAGGTTCCCCCTTGATATTAAGTCTAGTCGAGTCCTACTGTGGAGTTGAAGAGCCAGAGTTGTCCGTAGACACCTCCTAAGTCATGTGGCTGGCATGATTGCATGGAGTGCTGTTACCTTCCTGCCAAAGCAGTACCTATTGATCTACTCACACTTGCATGTTTTCGGACTGCTAGGTTGGCAAAAGCTGGGGTTAACAACGGGAGCTCATCCCTTCCCACAGATTTGAACAGCCAACCTTCTGGTCAGCAATTTCTGCAACTTAGTGGTTTAACTCGCTGCACCACTGTGGCCCCTATATTTCATGCAAAGCTCCAAGAATAAAAACAAATAAGAAAATCAATGAAGTTTGCCTTTTTAAGAAAACATATGAAAGATAAAATTTCTGGGTAAATCACCATCATTGCCATCACCACCACCACCATTATCAATGCTGGTCATTACGCACTTTTATTCAGGGATCCAGGGAGGGCTTTTTACTTAACATTGTCTTTGTAGCAATCAGATAACTAAAACTAAGCAAATAGGTATTCTTTGTAGTCCAATGTATGAACTAAGCACCTTCTGCAGGCGACCCAATTGTAGAGGACCTGTAGAGGACCCAATTGTCAGTGAACTGATAACGGGAGTGGCATATTATTCAGCCACTACAACATATGAATTTCTATTGAGAACATGCCACTGTATCTGGATGCAAACAATGACATACTATGGTCTTCCATGTAGTTGTGTCATAAATAAGGTACATAAATTGCAGGGAGGACTATTTTTGGTAACACTGGAATTGGCATGTTGTTTGTAGGCTTAAATTTCCCAAAGGGCTTCATCATACCTTATACCAAGAGCAGCATTTTCACTTAGAGAAATTTGTATGGAATTCCACTATGAGTTAAATACACACATTGGAAATAGTTTGTTGCATCTTAACAGAAAATGTTAAACTGATTGAATACTCCTCTCATATAATTTTTTCTAATTTATTTAGGAGACAAAGGTATTCAGGCAAAGACAGAAACAATTCCTTTATGAGATGCATAATCTATACAGAACAAGTAGAGTTGTAAATTATATCTGAATGGCTGTCTTTTGCTCTTGGTGACATTTGAGAGTGTATGTCTGACAACAATGCATACGGATTATCTAAACTTAGAGTGATGCAGATGTGTTTGGCAGATCTCTTGTAGTGATTTCCAGGGCTTATTTTATGGTATTAGGGTTAACATCTGCCTAAACACAGTACCCAACCACTGACAGATGATAGGTAGTAATTGTCCAAGCAAAACTCTGGAATTGCATATGTTATAATATAAAAGGCTCTGGTTGATTACCTTGAGTGACAGTTCTCTGTGTCTGAAAGGCTGTGAAAAATTCTTCACTTTATAAGCATTTGGGAAAGTGATTTCTGACACATAAACTTTTGGCAGCAATTTTCAAGAGGGTCATCGAACATGACTGATATAGTAGTTACTGCGATGCTGGCATAGCACATTTAACAGTCACTGAACTCCAAATATGACACAGTAGGATACTAATTGCAGCACTGCAAGTGAAAAGAAGAGAGATGCTTGTGATGCTTGACACATCCTCCATCACTATGACAAAGAAAGAGGCATTGCAGCTGGTTACATCAGGCAATGGTACATGGGCATCTTTTACACATGACCCTCATTAGCATGACTGAAGCTAAGGGGATCAAAACCCACAGGTGAACACTAAACATTATTTGAGATATAATCTCATTTATACAAATGCTTCAAGACATCCATGCATAAAATCAGAAAAAGGACAGCCTATTCATCCATTGCTATATTATTATTATTATTATTATTATTATTATTATTATTATTATTAAAAACCGTTTTAGCTCATAAGAGAGATTAAATTTGGCATAGATATGAAAATCAGTTCTACCATGACATGCATATCACAAGTATCACAAGTTTGTATGCAAGTTTGTACAAATCTGCTCTGATATGCTCCTTTATGCTATATATTTGCCTTGAAACCACTTTAAAACTCAAACCAGATTCAGAAACTCTGAAACTGTAATCTGTAGAAAAAGACAGAGAGGGCATAAAGGATGCTCAGGTTTTTCCTTTGTGTTTCTTTGTCTACTGAACATCAACCTCCTGTACACTGCCCTGCTCTTAATACAATAAAATATGAAAAGTGGAGAAATTAGCCAAACACTGAAATGGAAAAGATTTAGAATGCTTTCCACCATGCTTTCAACATCCTTTGCTATAGATTGACTTAATTTGGTCACAGGGAGGAAAATGATAAAATATGCATGCAACTGTTACATGTGTTTAGATGTAATAGTTTAGAAAACGGACATAGAAAGCCTGGAAGATCATGCAGTAGAATAAAAAAGAAGTTTGGTGAGAAAAATGCAGAAGGACTAAGAGCAATTATATCACCACATTTTCCAGCAGTCTGCATTATGTCACTATTGCCCTCATCATACAAGGCTTCAACCAGAAGTGACTTGCAGTTTCTCAAGTTGCTCCTGACATGAAAAAAAATAAATCATATGGGTCTAAAATTGGTGGGATATACCGATCTAGCCCCGTTCACCCATGAATCTGGCCGGCTCCTATCAGACGCTGTCTTGCTGGCTCCATGGGTGAAGGAGGGCAGAACCAGTGTTCCATGCCACCACACAGGAGGCTTCCTGTGTTGCCACTGACTTTAATGGGGGGAAGCCGCACGCTTCACATAATGCTTTCCCCATGGGATCAGCTGCCAGAGGAACTTGGCAATGTGGGGCGTGGGGTGGCAGCTTCCCCATGCCCCACTGAAAAGCAGGGGAAGATAGGGCACTTTTGGTGGCCATGTGACAAGGTGGTTAGCCAACACTGGGAGTTACATTATATCACTTCTGCCTTTACTTCTTCTATTTTCCAGTCTTTGGATTGGGTTGGATATTCATGAGAGATGGAGGCATAAAAACTGTATGTTCTGTGACAGCCCCCCCCCCCCCATTTTTTTGTTTTGCATTTTTGCATTTTTGATTTAAAATAAGATGATATTGTTCAACTGGAAAAAAATCAGAACTTGAAGCAGTGTCCAAAGTCCCCACAGATATATACGGCAATCAGATCCATAAACAGAAGGCGTGTGCGATCCATAAAACAATGGTTCTAAACTGTGTTCAAAAGTAGGTGCTGCCACTTTATTTCTAAAGTTCTTTCTGAATTTTGGGGGTAAACATTTCAAAACTTATGAATCTACAAAAGTACCACATTAATGTGATTGCACATGTGCATTAAAGAAAACATCACTGTCAATGGGGAGATTTCAGGGGCTTCTCTCACTGTCATTATTTGAGCTATCCTGATGGAACTTGCTACAGTGGTAGAACACATTAACTACTGTTAGCACACCAAAGTTTGGAACATTTGACTTATCCATGCATTTTTGGTGAATTTTCATTTTTTTATTAAAAAAAACATTTTTAATGATAAAAAAATCTGTTCCTGGTTTAAAAATGTTATTTCCTGTTTTATTATTTAGTCTTAACTTTGAAAGTAGTTGTTATACTCCAGAAACTTTGTTTATGTGGCACAAACTGTTTAAATTGGTGAAGAACAGAAATCCTTGTACAGACACCATCAAGGGATATCTAGACTGACCCCTTTTTTTTCAGGCAGAAAGGCACCATCAAACTCTCCTGCCATCCATTTGCTTCCTCTACTGAACTGGAGGGGACCCTCAAGACACATACATATAGGTCACTGTTTTTTTTTTTACAGCCAAGCACAGAGATTGGTTTAGAGCAAATCAATTATCCCCCAATGACATGCTAATTATCCCTACATAACTTCAACTTAGCACATATTTATACTATTACTTACTTTTAGTTCTCTTTGCCAATTCAATCTTTTTATTTTATCATTACTGACTCTAAATGGCTGGCTGGCTGCCCCTCACAGTACCTTGCTCATGGCAATCAGGCCAAAGTAAAAGTATTGGTTTTTGAAAGCAGTAAATATTTTCCTGGCTTTTGTTTGCTTGCTTTAGGCCTCTTTGCAGATTCAATCAGTTTATTTTATATTTAGACTAACTATAAATGGAGACTGCTACAGCCAGCTATTTGGGTCCTTCAGCCATCATTTGGCTACTGAGCAGATTTGCATTCTGAGAAATGTAATTTATGGCAGGGCCTTTTGCAATTTCTACCAATGGCAGCCTGGCCTTCCCAAACTTCCCAAACTACAGTTACGATGGCTTTGATTGGCCATGCCCACCGCCTCCCTTCTGGCAGCACTGGCAAAAATGTGGCCAAAAGAATGAGATTTTGTAAGTTTCCATGCCTTTACTTTAAGTTCCCTTGGTTTTACCAAAGTTGCTTAATGATTGTGAAAATTAATCTGACCTTGGGAGACATCCCGATATTACAGAACATTTCTGAAAAAAAAAAGGTAAATGATTCAAATTCTAAATCCCATCCCCACCTTTCCTGTATGCCTCAGGACTCACCTTCGTATGTCCAATCATATATCCACATCCAAGATTTTGCATAATCAGATTTAACATCTCAAGAAACAGGCACAACTAATGCACTAATTTCTGCTATACAAGTGCACCCCTGACCACTACTGAAATCATGGGTATCCAGACTCATAGCTCATTTCAGATGTACAAGCTATTTCACTCTGGGATGACTCAGATGTAGCTTTATGGAAAGTTAAATATCAATAGGGCAACAACAAGTAGGAAGCTTAGCTTTCTAGTCACATAAGGATACAGAATGAGGTACAGTGAGATAAACTTTTTAAAATGGTGATTTTTTATACCACAGGAGAACTAACTGACATTTTAGAAAAATATTTGCTTAAAGAAGAGCTTGAATAGTTGCCAAACAAACATGAATGCCATGAACTGCTGGTCATCTTCTATAATTTTTATTATGAGATAATCAAACTCCACTATGAAACTCCTGCTGTAATTTTAGGGAAGAGAAAAGGCGTACAGTAGCTAGTAATACAAATCCAAACTAAAGGCCATGCAGATTTGTCATTCTGTCAGAATACATTATATGCATAACTATTTTTGTGCAATTCTTTTATAATATTATTTGGAAGGTATTTTTATGGCAAGCAGCCTTATAAGGTGGTGGGGTGGCATTCTTTTCTTTCACTATAGATTGCCTTCCATGGGTTTCTTGAAGATTTTTTATGAACTATTTTTTTATTCAGAAAAAAGAGACATATTAAAAAAGGAATAATAAATGACACAAACTATAATAGCAAACAAACGAACAGACATAGTTAAAATTCTACAAATTTCACACTTTCTATGTGTTGATTTTTATCTTAATGTATAACTCTAACATCATGTTGAATATTTCTGGGCCTTTCTACAAGTCCACCACATATAAAATGCCCCAAGATGTTGTTCACATTTCCAAAATTTGCTAGAGCTGACTTTGTACATCTTAGAGAGTCTCTGGTGTCAAATAACACTTGTAAATCATTTTATAAAAGAATTATTTCAGATCATTTCTCAAATTAAACTTCATATTTTCCATTGGTTTAACTGTATTCGTGTACTTATATTTTAGCGCTTTAAACCATACATGTATGAAAACCGCTAAATATTGGCACTAATTTTTTACAATAATGAAAAATGCCTTCACGTTTCCATTCTGATTCCACAATAATGAAACTCATTATGCTTTATCAATTATTATTATCAATCATGCAGATCAGTTGCTTTGATTATTGTGATTGATATTTCTCCTGTTATATTTTCCCCACATTAACTGGACTGGTTCCCTGTTTTTCACAAAAGGTTTAGATGTATGTACCTGAGAACTATAGTTTTCTATATGTTTGAGGGGATTATATGTTCAAAAGCTGAGAGGATTATATTTACAATAACCCATTAAAGAAATGCATGTGCAGTTAGATGCATGTTACTTTAATGTCTCAATGAGTCATTTAAGTTGCTATAGCTGTTAGAAGAGGATCCAGAAATAATACAATGACAAACTATTCATGATAAAAGAACACAGTTGTACCTTCCAAGAATACATGGTCCTTGGATATTTAAATTTTCATCTCATCTGCTGCAGAAGCCTACTGATTTTAGTAAAACAAGAATAGGATTTTAATAGTAAGAGTTGATGTGAAATGAGACTAGAAATGATTTTTTTTTGCTCACATAAATACTCTAGTAGGCTTTTTGGTGCCTCAGAGAATGTTACTTATTACTCAGGGATGTTTTTATTTCTTCCTTCAAATTAAAATGTAAAATGAGATTCAAATTTGATTTCGTTTTTTCACTAAGGTTGTTTGACTCCATCAGCAGATGGTGCTCAAGAGCTTTGCCCAATGCAATAGATGTCAATGTGACTAAGTTTATTACCAACATGTTCATTAATTTAAACTTCTTATCAGCTAAATCAAGGCACTCAAGGTTGCAGTGAGTGGAACATTCAGCATAGTGAGATATCAAATCATTTCCCTCTCCAAAACGTTCTATTGTGTCATATTTTTTCTTCAAATAATATATCAATGTTTTCTTTATAACCTCTCCAGAAAGTGAAGTTATCTTAATATATTCATTTTTTGGTTTATTGATATATAATGTAGATATGAATACAGACAAACAATATGAGTTGCATTCTATATATTTGTACTTTTATAAAACATACACCAATGTCATGGAGATAGGAAATTTTGGGAAATATAAAATTATGGGAGAATACAGAGAAAAAGTCAATGGCATACCTCTGCAGTAATCTTGTCAAGAAAACTCTATGATAGGGTCACTATATGTCAGGAACAAATTGAAGATGTATAACAAAAAATTTAATAAACTGTGAAAGATTTGACTTTTTTTTACCGTCACATTTCAATTCAGTATTCAGTTTCAGGTCCATCTTATTGTTTTATGGCCATGTTGAATTTTCTCAAGTTCAACATGCTTCAAAAGAGTATGTGTGCATTGTGGAGGAGCTGTTCCTTATGGAAACTTAGAAGAATTTCATTTTTCTATTGCTGCTGTGCTTAGTTGAGTGATAGCAGAAGTGGTTATGCCTGAATGCTTGATAAGCCCACTTTGAAAGCCCAGCAAGAACAGCAAACATCAAATCTTCTGGCACCTTTGCTAAACATCAGAACATGTAGGATAAATAAATAGATTGCTTGTCCTTCTAGGCATGTGAACATTTTCTTAGGTTTCATTTTTTGTAAGATAATCTTGAAATTGAAATTCTTCCATAAATCTAATGTAAAGCTCTTGGAATTGAAACTAATTCCAATTAATTATACTACTGTAGGATAAAACTTGACATCCTCAAGAAGGTTTTATCATAAATGAAGTTTTGCATACATTGTGTAGATTGTGCAAATATTATTAATGATAGCTTTTGTCCTACCACACGAAACTAGATGTATTATTTTAATATTTTTGGCCTATTGGCCAGTTTTATACTTTTTGCATATTCCTAACTGGGTGGGGTGTGTGTGTGTGTGTGCGTGTGCATGTGCATGTGGAGTATTTTTGGACATTGCTATGCAAATAACAACAACAACGACAACAACAACTTTATGTATATCCCACCCCATCTCGCTAAAGGGACTAGGGGTGGCTTACAAGGCAACAATAGTGCAATACAGAACATATAAAACATAACAAAATTTAGCCAAAATCAATAAACAGCACCAAATAATATAAAATAACAACATACAGAGATTAACATAAAACACCTCAAGCAAAGTGAAATAACCAATAAAAATATAACAATGAATTGTAGTTAAAAGCGAGCTATGCAAACCATGTTTAGCATCTCAACTGCAAAACAGATTAAAATATCAGCATTAAAATGTCAGGGTAAAACTACATTATATTTAGGTCATTCCACTTAGATGATACATTAGCCATTTTCAAAGGCCTGCTTGAATAGCCATATCTTTAGCCCCCCCCCCAAAGGATTGAATTGTGATCTCTGGGGAGGGCATTCCAAAGCCCGGGGGGCACAACCGAGAAGAACCTCCTCCTCACCCTCACCAACAGTGCTTGACAGATGCAGTCACATAGATAGGTTGGACCTGAACTGTGTAGTGTGTAGGGCTTTGTAGGTGACAACTTGCACTTTGAATTGGGATTGGAAACTTACAAGCAGCCAGTGGAGTTGCTTTAATAGGGGTATGGTGTGCTCCCTATAACTGAGTCCTGGTCAGTAAGCTGGCTGCAGATCTTTTTACTAGATATCATTTCTGGGCTGTCTTCAAAGGCAGCCTCACATAGAGTGCATTGCAGTAAGCCGTTCTAGATGTAACTAAAGCATGGACCATCATAGCCATATCTGACTTTTGGAGGCACACAAGTTTTAGTTGTGCAAAAGCCCTCCCAGCCACTGCCAACATCTGGGTCTCCAGGGTCAACGCTGAGTCCAGGAGGACCCCCCAAACTGCAGACCTGTGTCCTCAGGGGGAGTGTAACCCCATCAAATACAGGTAACCTCAACAAAAGGTAAAGTTTCCTTTCTCTCACTCCTGGAAGTAAAAATTCTCATTGACTCCTGAAACTTCTCAGCAAGCCGCCTTACTAAAAATAAGATTCTTTGCAAATATTCTTCATATCTCTATTATTTCTTGAATTTGGACAATACATATATGTGAAGATTCAACAGGCCCCCACGCTATCCATTTTCCAGAAGGAACTGAAAACCTGGCTATTCAAACAGCCATCTGAAAATGAGTAAACTTAATGTCATCCAACAGTTGGAGAAATGAGCTAAATCTAAAATTAGATCTTACTGTTCCTGGGATTTTCAATGAATGATGCTTTATGTAATTTTAAAATGTTGCTTTATTTTATATTGTTTTGTCTTATTATTAACTGTTGTCTATATTTATGTGTGTTGTTGTCAAGATGATTAGCATAATTATATTGTTATGAGCCACTCCGAGTCCCCTCGTGGAGTAAAGTTTATTATTATTATTATTATTATTATTATTATTATTATTATTATTATTTCATTATGTTTATATATTTAAAGGATATAACCAAATACAGTATGTGAATGCTCTTATATATTCAATAAAGAAAAAATCATTGAACATTTAAATGTGGAAGAAAGTGCAACTAACAACTTTTCACCTTAATACCCACAACTGAGCACAAGCCCAGTTTAATCAGCACTCAAACTATGTGATTTCACTCATTAGGGAGGTTGCAGGCATGTAACTATAAATGTAATAGAATTTTATATGGGAATTAATGGAGATATTACTTATTAAACTGCAATCATAATGCAACTGATGTTATTACTTAGTTGTGGCAGAAAAGAAATTCATTACAAGGTGCATGTCACTTTCATGCAACTTGCAATGAGTCAGATAAGTCAAGACTGCATGGGAAGTTAATTTACTTATAAATAACTAGTTCAATGTTTGTTTAAATGCAGACATAATAATAGGAGGGATCACTGTTTAGTTGTAGCATACATGGATCATATATAGAAGATTGCAATCCCACCTATCTCTAGGCCTGGTGTTCTTGCTGAGTTAGATGGAGCAATGATTTGAATTGTTACAGGTTGGGTTTCTCTGCTTCAAGACAACTTTTTGCAAAATATGCTTCATTTGGAACATTCACTTCATAATTAAAGCGATAAAGAAAAGAAAAGGATAAAAATGGAATCCTCCATAGTGCTGAGAGAGCAGGAATTTTATAAACTGTTCTGCTGGCTGAATAGTTGCTTTTGACGTTTCTTAATGCTATATTTCAAATGCTATTAGAAGCTTCTATTCCTTCAACTGAATGATCCCTGAGCCCCCTGAAAATGGAAACTAAGCATGCTTGAATTGTTTTTGGTCTATTACAGCAGACATGGCACAAATGAAACTGACTCCCAAAGTATGATTTGTGCAGACTGATATAACATGCATGCATTTGAAATTTATAGCATGCCGTGAACTGCTTAACACTCAGCACTCAAATGACGTCCTTCTACCGCATGCTGTAATAACTGGAGATTTAATACAGAGCCTAATATTTGGACAGTTATTAACATTGTTTCCTTTTTATTTTATTGCCTTCTTGTAAACAGCCATTTATTTTTCTTAAAAAACCTAGTGGGTTCATTCCAATGGCATATGGAATCTAATTGTTCTCTTTTCAGAAAGTCCTGAAGATATATAGCACAGAGCAATGCAATGAACAAAAGAGTTAAGCAGAATTCATGCTTTTCTTAAGCACTAGGCCAAAGCTGTAGAGATTTCTCCACCCACATCCTACTAGACAGGACAGTTTAATACACCAAAGCTATTTTATGCTACAGAAAAATAGATTGCAAGGTAAGCATTTTACAGCATTGCCAAGTCAAGAGTTTTAAACAATGGCCAAGACTGACCCTTTTATTAGGGAATATTCCTATCAAGGGAGAAGACTTGGTTACTACAAATAAAGAAAAAAATAAAGAAAATAAAGAAGGACGGTTTGGAACCCGCCTACCTGCGTGACCGCATCTCTGTATACGAACCCCCACGATCTCTTCATTCATCTGGAGAGGCAGGCGTGATTGGTGGGGACGCGAGAGAGGGCCTTTTCGGTGGTGGCCCCTCGACTCTGGAACTCACTCCCTAAGGACATCAGGCAGGCCCCAACTTTGGCAGTCTTCAGGAGGCGCTTGAAGATGTGGTTGTTCCAGTGTGCCTTCCTGGAATAATGATCCCATAGCACTTTGTCCTTCCAAAGCACTTTATACTTTTAGGTCTGCTCATATGTCTTTCACAAACACCACTAACACCTTTTCGTCCATGCCTCAGCACTATTCCAATTTTACATTTTTACATGTGGCCTTCCCACAGTTTTAACTGTATGTTGTTTTATTGATAATGTTATATGTTTATTGTTTATGTTTTATTTTAATTGCTTGTATTGTTGTGATTATTGCCTGTATTGTTGTGTTTATTGTTATTATTTTCCTTCAGGGTTTATGTCTATTTCCTAATTTTTGGGATACACAATAATTCTATTTGGGTTGTTGTAGGTTTTTTCGGGCTATATGGCCATGTTCTAGAGGCATTCTTTCCTGACGTTTCACCTGCATCCTCAGAGGTAGTGAGGTCTAACTCTATTTGTTTGCAATTGGAAATAACAATAGTAATATTATCAGCACACAAAATGTAATGTTATTACATGGATGATGATGAGATTGAATGAATGTTCTGCTTGACATGAATGTGGCTTTTCTGGTCCTAAGTGAATGCCTAATTATTTATTGCATAGTCCCAAAGACTTCTGTGGACATGGGACATTTTTTATCCCTTGAAATACATTAGAACTCCCATGAGATCAGAAAACACCCTAGACGTTAATCAATGCAGGATTTCTTTTAAAACTCCATATAGATGAAAGTCAATGTTTATTTTGTGTTAAATCTTTAAAAAAAAACATTGTTAAGTTAAATTTTTTAAAGAAATTAGTGGGAAGCAGGAGACTTTTTATGCTGACATCTACAAGAGCTAAGTGACTGATTCAGGCAGTGAAGCTAATGCAATATCATGGTTTGTGATGTGGAGCTGATGGAACAATTCAATTCTAAGTGCTTGAATGAGGAATCTGATTTTTTTACATCAGTCTTTCCTGCATAAGTTGTAACTGTATCTTACCCTTTCCTGTGAGAGGAGTTGAGATGGGAGGTAGCACTGTACTTTTTCTTTCATGCCGCTGTGTTGTTAGCTCCTATAAAAGCAACAACAACAACAACAAAACTTGAAAAAAGTATAGCCTAAAAACAGCATAATGCTAATGGAGTGAAAATCCATTCTCTACTGCTTCATCACACTAGAATGGATCCACTTTAAATCCGGTTTCTGCCTCCTGCAGAATTTTGGGGTTTGCAGTTTAGTGAGGCTGTTAAAGACCTCACTAAACTACAAACAGGAGACAGAAAATGAATTTAAAGTGGATTCATTCTTTAGTGTGATGAGGTCTCTGGTGAGTGATATAATTCCACAAGCACTTGTATTTGTTGCACATATGCTTGTGCACATACTTGTGCAAATGCTTGAACAATTCACTGCATAACTGAAACTACTTATACAACCAGTTGTGAAATAACTGGCACAATTGCTTTTACAATATAAAGTATACCATGGTTTGTGTAACCACTTTGTACATCTTCTGACACAAATAAAACACAATATTGAATAGTGTCTTCTGGCACTTTTGAAAATGGAGAACCACTTGTGTAGCAGGCTTTGTGCTAGTCACTAGCTGGTAAACTGGCTGGGATTTCTAGGAGTTTTATGTCAACTTGGGACCCACAAGTTGTGAACCACTGTGTGAGTGCAATAGACTGTTACAAACAATCTTTAAAAACATTATAGTATGAGCTATTGTGTTGAGAACTAGGTTTCACTTCAACAGATTCATGGAGCATTATCTAGAATTCCAGTCTTGTATACAGTACAGGGGGTTGGTGAGGCGATTGTAGATGGTGTGGTTAGAAGGCAATTAAATGCAGAAAAAGTTGACAGTGTGAGTGTTCCATCTGAAGTCACTCTCTGCAGTTCACTGAAACTTTCTACATTGCTGCCTCGAGCTATCAAAAGACAATGCTCTTGTGAGCTGTGACTCTGTCACTTGTTCTGTGGAATGTAAAACTTATTTTGTCTGTATTTGGCAGGTGGTCCAGACAGCTCAATAGATTTCCTGTGTGATCATTTCTTGGTTAGAAAGAAGGAAACGACAACCAGGGAATGGAAATGCTTCAGCAACACCCGATCTCTTCTCTCCGTCAGATGTGCTGACAGGATATTTTGTTCCTTTCACTCTCTGAATCCCTACTGCTGTATGTAACCAGTAACCATATTATTTTTCCTGAAGTTTCTCTGCTCCAGTGACACGGAGACTGGCTGCACAGCTGTAGTATAGGGAATGATTGTCACCACAGAGCCCGTTAACGCTGAGTGTTTGTTCCAGGTCATGTGAAGGGGAGATTTGGATTCTTGCCAGCAGCCATGGAATGGCAGCATTGATTGGCCGGATAGATGTCTAGGGCAGGGGGTGTCACAAGGTGTGTCACAGCAGGCTGCCCTATGCAAAGAACAAATTGCACTTGCCTCCCCAAGGTAACAGAAACAAACCAAAGGCAACCGAACTGCCCCTGCTTATTCTTAGCCTTTGTCTGTTAGCAGCAAACACAGGGAACATGGGGGAATTAAAATCACTTCTTCCTAGTGGGTGAAGAAGAACTCTATACTAACACAATACATACATATTATCTCTATGTGCCGGACAGTGCAGGTATAATTGAGATACAATCTAGAGACAGAATTCTTACCAGCTCCACAGGAAGTTCAAGGCCAGCATATAAATAGTTGGATCAGAAATCAAGTTCAGGGCAGACTGTAAATAATGGAGTAGAGGGAGAAAGACATCAGAAATGTGTAATCGAAGACTAGAAGTCAAGGATAATCATAATGTTCAGACTAATGTAAGCCTGAAGGTTAAGAGAGTGAATCTCTAAGTTGAAAATGGTAGCAAGAGGTATATTTATGCTTAAGCTTAATATAGGACAAAGGTGTAGTCATTTACTGATAGTACAGAGATGGTTCAGAGTATTGTTGTTGTTGTTGTTGTTGTTGTTATTATTATTATTATTATTATTATTATTACCTGATTTGAATCAGAAAAATAAAAAGTGAGAATGTTAGAACTCCCCATGTCTTTTAAACTTGCTTTTCACTTAGTAATGTAGGCATATGAAAAATATTTAGAATCACCGAATGGCTGGTACGTGGTAACACCTGATTAAACATTGGGTGGGGAGTATCAGAATATGTGAATTACTCAACATTTCTTTAAGTGCTAAGAAAATCAATATCTCAAAATTAACCACAGGTTCACTGTAATTGGGATGTGGTAGCTGAATGCCGAGACAGTTGCATATAAGTTTGTAGTAATCCTGTGTTGAGTTGATGAGGGTTGGAGGTTGGTGGATGAAGATAGGAGAAATTGAGTTTATTTATTTATTTATTTATTTTATTTGCTGCATTTGTTGACCGCCGTTCTCAGCCCTAGGGCGACTCACGGCGGTGTACAACATATAAAAAAAACATATTACAATAAAGCCATAACAAACAATCAACATATCACTAATACACAATAATATAATTACACTAAATGATCCGCTCTGTCTCATCGTAGAATCATAACCAATCTCGTAAACCATATTCCGTTCCAGTTGTCATTACCAGTTAATGTAGCATTCAGTTAAATGCCTTCTCAAATAGCCATGTCTTTAGGCTCTTACGGAAAGACATAAGGGAGGGCGCCTGTCTGATGTCAACAGGGAGGGTGTTCCACAGCCGGGGGGCCACCACTGAGAAGGCCCTCTCTCTCATCCCCGCCAGACGTGCCTGTGAAGCAGGCGGGATCGAGAGAAGGGCCTCCCCAGACGATCTCAAGGCCCTCGTGGGCTCATAGGCCGAGATGCGGTCCGCAAGGTATTTTGGGCCAGAACCGTTTAGGGCTTTGTAGGATAACACCAGCACCTTAAATTGGGCCCGGTAGCAGATCGGCAGCCAGTGGAGCTGGAACAACAAGGGCGTTGTATGCTCCCTGCGTCCTGCTCCTGTTAGTAACATGGCTGCCGCGCGCTGGACTAGCTGGAGCTTCCGGGCCGTCTTCAAGGGCAGCCCCACGTAGAGAGCGTTGCAGTAGTCAAGGCGGGATGGGACCAGAGCGTGTACCACCGTGGCCAAGTCAGACTTCCCGAGGTACGGGCGCAGCTGGCGCACGAGCCTAAGCTGTGCAAATGCTCCCCTGGTCACCGCTGAAACCTGGGGATCCAGGCTCAACGATGAATCCAGGGTCACACCCAAGCTGCGAACCTGCGCCTTCAAGGGGAGTGCGACCCCGTCCAGCACAGGCTGTAACCCTATACCCTGTTCGGCCTTGCGACTGACCAGGAGTACCTCTGTCTTGTCTGGATTTAATTTCAGTTTGTTCGCCCTCATCCAGACCATTACAGTGGCCAGGCACCGGTTCAGGACCTTGACAGCCTCCTTAGTAGCAGGTGGGAAGGAGTGACAGAGTTGGACATCATCTGCGTACAGATGACACCGCACCCCGAAACTCCGGATGATCTCACCCAGCGGCTTCATGTAGATATTAAACAACATGGGGGACAGTATAGAGCCCTGAGGAACCCCACAGGTCAAAGGCTGTGGTGTTGAACAGGAGTCCCCCAATAACACCTTCTGGGTACGGCCCTCCAGAAATGACTGGAGCCACTGCAGAGCAGTGCCCCCAAGACCCATTTCCGCAAGGCGTCCCAGAAGGATACCATGGTCGACGGTATCGAAGGCCGCTGAGAGGTCCAGGAGCACCAACAGGGACACACTCCCCCTGTCTAGCTCCCGGCGCAGATCATCCACTAAGGCGACCAAGACCGTCTCGGTTCCATGTCCCGGTCTGAAACCAGACTGTGCCGAATCCAGATAATCTGTGTCTCTCAAGAATACCTGGAGTTGTGTGGCCACCACGCTTTCCATGACTTTGCCCAAAAAGGGGAGATTGGAAACAGGCCGAAAGTTGTCGAATTTAGTGGGGTCCAATGATGGTTTCTTCAACAACGGTTTTATAATAGCTTGTTTTAAGCTCGCTGGAATCTTGCCTTCCCGAAGGGAGGCATTAACCACCACCGTTACCCACTCAGCCAATCCCCCTCTGGCCTCCTTCAGAAGCCAGGATGGGCAGGGGTCTAGGATGGACGTGGTGGGCCTCATTCCTCCAAGTATCTTGTCCACATCCTCAGGCTTCACAAGCTGAAAAGAATCCATCAAAATAGGACAAGCAGGTGCTCGTGTCACATCCACAGAGACTGCATTTAACATGGTGTCCAGCCCAGAACGGATCAAGGCGACTTTGTCTGCAAAGAACCGAGCAAATGCTTCGCAGCGCGTGACCGAATTGTCAGGGCTCCCGCCTGAGGTGGTGGGAGTTAAAAGACCTCTGACAATCTGAAACAACTCCGCCGGACGGTTTTTTGCAGACGCAATAGTGGCCGCAAAGAAAGTTTTCTTTGCGGCTTTTATTGCCGCGGCATATGCCCTTAGAAAGGACACAAACCGTTTGTACATGCTGTGTTAGTATTCATACTATTATTGCAGATAAAGCAAGAAAAGCCATCCAGTTGGAACAAACAGCTTTGTGTCTCTTTTTGTTCTTTTGTTCCTGATAAGACTATTTCACTGCAATAAGGTATTTGGCTCCCTAACAGGAGTGAAGACTCCCATCCGCTATACTCCAGGCAATTTCATGCTGATTTGAACCCCTGACAGGGAGACTGGGAGAATTTCTTTATGACCTCTCTCCACCAACTTTTTAATCTGGAGAACCACAACTAAAGCTGCAATTCAGCAATGTACTAGCATTCCAGGGCTAACATATATAAATCAGTGACCCTCAATTACTTTCAAGAGAGCATCTGCAAAAGAATCAATATAGACCTCAAAATAGAGAAAGGTTTATTGCAATTGTGACCAATTCATTCTGAACCTTTTTTATGTTTACTGTTACCACAGTTGTGGCATTTAAGTATTCAAGGCCAATTGCTGGATATTAAGGCCCCAGTGCTATAGTTCTAGACATCCCACTTGCTACCATTTCAGCTCACAGGTTAACGCCCTTCACTTTCAGGTTTATATCAGTCTGGACATGATTACTCTTGATTTCTAAGTTTAATTACATGTCTCATATCTTTTTCTTTCTTGCCTATGATAATACCATGATAATACCATATTACTTAGGCATCTGGGTAGTACTAGTTTCCTTGCAGGTACCAACTTTACTTTTCTAAAATAGAAAGTGTTGGAAGAATTGTTTCCAGTGTGTTGTGATTAATAAGACAGTCTGACATTACAAAACTGTTGCAATTCCCCCACCATGCCAGAAATTGTGTGTGTGGGTGTAGATGGGACCATCAACCAGCTGCTTCCCAATCAATAAGAGAATAGACTCTATTAATCTCAGTGGCTGCCTCCCATCTTCATGGTCCTATGTAGCTCCTAAACTTAAAGCTATGCTGGAATGTGGATATGAAATAGTCACATGTGCATACATTTCAGTTATGCGTGTGTAACTGCTCAATAGGATTATAGGGAATAAGTTCAAGAGACATGTAAAAAAACAGAAGAAAAGGTTACATAAGTACAAAAAATAATGCCCACTGTACTGAAAAGATAAAAACTGGTATGTGTGTGTGTGTGTGTGTGTGTGTATGAACAGTTATTCAGTCTGACATACTTCTATTGAAATGAGGGGGCCTATGTTGAGGCAATTCCTCATGATGCCTTTATGTACCTTCAGTATCAGGTACAACATGGCTCTGAATACCACTTGCTGGGATAACAGTAGAAAGATCTATTGGTTTAATGACTTGTGTTGTATTTAAGGCCTGGAGTTTATTTATTTATTTATTTATTTATTGCAGCATTTCTACCCCGCCTTTCTCTATCCTGGAGGGGACTCAAGGCAGCTTACAAGTAGGCAACCATACAAAGTCATAGGATATGTACAATTACAAATATATAAATAGAGTTATAAAATACATTAAAACAGTTTAAAACATATAAAACAATACATTAAGAGTTAATCACATGATCCAGTAAAAGAGTTAATCACGACCGTTCCAGTTAGTCAGTGCACATCAATTCCATATCTTTCTATTTCTCAAGTTCTCCAAACTCTTGGTTACAAAGCCAGGTTTTTACTTTCTTACAGAAGGTTGGGAGGGAGGGGGCTGATCTGATGTTCCTGGAGAGGGAATTCCACAACCAGGGGGCCACCACTGAGAAGGCCCTGTGTCTCATCCCTGCCTATTGTGCCTGCAAGAAAGGCAGGACCGAGAGTAGGGCCTCTCCAGACAATCTTAATCTCTGAGATGGTTCATAGGAGGAGATACATTCGGACAGGTAAACTGGGCCAGAACCGTTTAGGGCTTTATAGGCCAAAACCAGCACTTTGAATTGTGCTTGGTAGCAGACTGGCAGCCAGTGGAGCTAACATAACAGGGGGTGGTATGTTCCTTGTATGCTGCTCTAGTAAGCAACCTGGCTCCTCCCCATTGGACCAATTGAAGCTTCCAAACAGTCTTCAAAGGCAGTCCCACATAGAGTGTGTAGCAGTAATCTATATGGGATGTAAACAGAATGTGAACCACCATGGTTCTAGGAAGCAAGAAGTTTTCTCAGATATTTTAAAAAATGTAGGGTTTATTGTTTAGTAGTTCAAGATCACAGGTGCACCCTTCACAAAAAACTTGGCAAGCTATCTATGCTTGGTCAAGGACATTCTAAGAAATCAGGCCAGGATGAAGGAGTAGATCTACTGCAAGTTTACTCTGACAGGCATTGAGTTAGTCTCTGTTGGAAACAAGATACTGGCATACATAGACCCTTGATCTGATGCATCAGGGAGTATCTATGGCAGATGTAAGAAAAGGCATAATTAAATAAACAATTTAGATAAAAATTAGTATGATCAGGAGTATTCTGTGTTATTCATCATTCTAAAGTCCACATGTAAATACTATGCCTATTTTAATTTATTTTCCCAAAATATTTTTCTCTCTCAATATAGACATTTCTAAAAATACTTTATCCTAAAACAGACATTTAAAACATTTTTCATTTAAATAGTCAAGAACATTGGAAAGCTCAAAATGCAAAGGTTCCCTGTGTTCTGATCCATGTGAGATGCAGATCAGATCAGATCAGAAAGGTCCATGTCATAACATGATAGAGATAAAATTCCACAGGACATAATGTGGATAATTTCCAAACCATAAAAATTAATTTAATAAAGTGATTGTAGCTCAATAGTCCATCTACACTCCATGTAACTTCCTACCTAACAGTCTCTTCCTTTTGGCAGTCAGCAGTGAGTCAAACTAGCTATTTTAAATAAAATATCTGCAGCATGACATGCTAGGTGTCTTTTGAATTTGAAACTGCATTACCTCATACACTGTTTTTGTTTTTTAATTTCCTGGCTTGAGTCCCAGATTCCAGATGATATTCAGAGCACGCATTCCCAGTGTCTATTGTTTGAAACTCTACATCCATTTATAAATCCTATTCTGTATTATCAGGGTTACTTGCAAAGTTCCCTTTGTCTGACAAGAAACAATTTGTTAGGAAGAACTAATTAAAATATGCTTTATTAAGGAAATAGCTTTCATAGAGCAATGTCAAGAGTTTCAAAAATACCAAAAATATTTGACTAAAAAACCCAAGTCTAGTGGCACTACTAACACAATATGCAAGTTTTACTCCTGTCCCTGGAAACAATGTCACTAGAGTATATCACAGAAGAGATCATTAATATTTGATGCACTTATACCAACAAAAGTAGTACTTCAAGAAACCAGAATGGCTCAGAGATTTATATTGTCTTGCACCTTCCTCACAGAGAAAGCGCTGCTCATTTCCAAAATGTGGTATTCAAAAGGGAATGGGTTTTGATTTTTCTTTTGGCAGAAGAAAATGGCTCTATTTGCTTCTTTAAAACAACAGTGATCATTTACATGTCACTTTCTGTAAATCTGTTTCAGTTGTGCTTTTTTTTAAAAAAAAAACTAAAGGACATGAATTAATTCAGCTAAATCTGATGTCACACAATAAAAAAGACTGATGTTAGACAATGGCAGTTGACATCATGACATCTTCATACTTCAGATCTGTGTAACTCTTGGGGCTCTGAGAGTGATAGTAAGGGGCTACCCGGGACCATGTTGCTCCCTGCCTCTTCCTCTTTCCTCCTCTTTCTTAGAAATGAAGGAAATTAAAAGTTTGGAACTGTCAAAACAACAGCATCAGCAGTAGCAGTGTCCTCTTGGGGAGCAAACCATTTCTCTTCTACTTCCATCACTGCCCAGATATTTTCACAACCCCCCCCCCCCTTCTGACTTCTTTTGCTTCCAAAACTCTATTATCCTCCCACCGGTTAGAGGGTGCTTTGATTGTGCTTTTCTTGCAAGCCAAAATTGGTTAGTCCGGATGGCCCCTGATGTTTCTGCTATTATTATTATTATTATTATTATTATTAATTATTATTAATTAAGACTGGATGGTCATCTGTTAGGAATGCTTTGATTGCACTTTCCCTGCACAGCATAAGAGAGTTGAACTAGATGGCACCTTGGGTTTTCCACTGTATTTGCAGTACAAATGAAATATGTACAGTGTGCATAGGAATCTGTTCATGTTTTTAGTTAGTTCACACAAACACTCTCCATTCATCTGCTCATGCCAAATTTTAAAACGCAATGTGGCCCATGTGTCCAAAAGTTTGCCTATGACTGATATATATACATTATATATAATATAATATATAAACATTTCTTGGGACTCCATGAAAAACTTTTGCTTCAGAAAGGGCTCCACGGCTGAAGAAGTTGGAGAACCCAGGCTTCAGATAATCAAACTTTGAAGATCCATGACACTAATATTTCAATTCCTTCTATCTAAGTATGCATTTCTATGTATGCATTGTTTACACAAAGCATGTCTGTATATGTTAATTAATCATAGCACATTAAGTAATCAGTTTGAGAAGACATGTGCGAGAACATTGACCACTTATGCTGAAGTGTGAAGCCAAGAATGGCAATGTACTAGGGAATCTGAGTAGACTTCTATGTGACTTGGGACGAGCCTTCACTGGATGACAGAAATTCATCTGACTTTGGCAGAGAAGGCTAAAAACTTAAAACTACAGTTTCCAGGATTACACAGCCCTGGGGCATGGCAGTTAAAATGGTGTCAAGCTGCATTCATTCCACTGTGTAGATAGATACACCCATTGTTAACATGTGGTTTATTTTTAGAAACTTTGTTAAGTGAGGTTTTTTTTATAATGTCTCAACTGCAGAAATTGTGGATCTGTGATATACAGGTGGTCTTTGGAAAGGAGAATGTCTGTCTGAGATCTACAACTTCTATACTGAAGTAATTGGGTATCAGCAGGGCTAATTTGCATCACTTTTGTGGTGTCCGAAATGCAGTGTACCAAATCCATTTAAGCCTCTTATAATCCTATATATATATATATATATATATTGCTCACTCTCAAGTTGATACGCACCCAAAATATATGTAATTATTAGAGTTATTATAAACTAACTGTTTGTTGATTTATGCAGAATTGAGTGCTTGCACGAAGGCAATTTCAGGCATTTTGTGCTGAATCTCTATGATTAATTGGAGATGATTAGCAATGACATTCAGGAACAAGATTTTTCTGATGCAAGTCAGATATAATCTAGTTCTGCTCTTGCTTAGATGCCAGTCAAACTTATAACAATGGGTTAGAGATCTGCTGAAAAATTGCATTTTTAAAGAAAGAAAGAAAGAAAGATGAATTAGCTTTAATGATAATATACAGAATGATATCATGATGATGACAACTAGAATTGCAAAGGAATTACAATCATCTGAGAGAATGAAATTTAAACAGGATCCAAAGACGGGACAAGAGCTACTAAAATGTCATTTCACTCACACTTGGATTATCAATTTAGAATAATATGAGGGAAATTCTAAGAATATTTGTCTTAATAAAGACAAAATGGAGATTGTTGTCATCATCATTTTCAACACTCCAGAGTCTGGAGCTTTTCTGTCATTGATTAATTGATTGCAGAAGTTCAAGTTTAATTTATCAAGTGGCAATTTTTGAAAAGGGGCTTAGAAATTTCTCTGGTATTTGTCTGTGTTAAATAGGGGAGGGATCACTGCAAAACAAACATGAAGTAGCTGTGTCTAAGCAGATGACATATATACAAGGGTGTAGCAAAATGGTAGAGTCAGATTTTCATATCAATGGATTATATTCCAACAAATTCCATCATTCATAGCTTAGATTTTTTTTAAAAAAATTTTTTTTAGCCATTTCATACAAGGGACACTATTTTAATACACCATTGTATATAATGAGAATTGAGCATTATGGATTTTAGGTATCCACAGTGAAGGGGTTTTTCCTGAAACCAACCCCACTAGATATCATGGACCCATTCTCAGGGTTCACAACAATCTTAACTTTTTAAAAGAAAATAATGAAGAATAGGTCCATAATTTAAATTTTGTATATATTTTATATAGACTTATTCAAATCAAATTTCTATTTTAGCTACAAAATTCTTACAAGTCTTAAAGAAAAACTAAAAATGACCCTTAAATGGTAATTTAGTGATTACAGCACTGCCTGAATATCAAGCAAAAAGTGGGCACTAGAAATAATATATGAAAGCTCACTGGCACAACCTGGGGATCACAACCAGACACAGTGAAGACATCTACCCTTGCGCTATGCTACTCTGCTGCTGAGTATGCATGCCCAGTGTGGAACACATCTCACCACACTAAAACCGTGGATGTGGCTCTTAATGAGACATGCCGCATTATCACGGGGTGTCTGCGCCCTACACCAATGAAGAAACTACACTGTCTAGCCAGTATTGCACCACCTGACATCCGCCAGGAAATAGCAGCCAATAGTGAAAGGACCACGGCAGTGACATCTCCAGCTCATCCCCTGTTTGAATATCAGCCAACACGTCAATGACTTAAATCAAGAAATAGTTTTCTAAGATCTACAGAGATACTCGCTGGAACACCTCAGCAAGCGAGAGTCCAAAGTGGCAGGCTCAAACCCAGAACCTCAATCAATGGCTGATATCAAATGAGAGACTCCCCCCTGGGCACAGAGAGGACTGGGCGACTTGGAAGGCACTGCACAGACTGCGCTCTGGCACCATGAGATGCAGAACCAACCTTAAGAAATGGGGCTACAAAGTGGAATCCATGACATCTGAGTGTGGAGAAAAGCAAACTACAGACCACCTGCTGCAATGCAACCTGAGCCTTGCCGCATGCACAATGGAGGACCTTCTTGCAGCAACACCAGAGGTACTCCAAGTGGTCAGCTATTGGTCAAAGGACACTTAATCAACTACCAAGCTTGCAAACTTTGTGTTTTGTTTGTTTGTTTGTTAAAAATGCAACACAACTGTTTGGTCTGCTCCTGACATGATAAATAAATAGTGATTACAAAATAATACCATAATGCCTGTTGGAAACACTTGAAAACGGAGACCCCTTCTACACTGCCATATAATCCAGATAATCCATATTATAAGATTTGAACTGGATTATATTAATCTGCAATATAGTCCAGTTGAAAGCAGATAATCTGGATTTTATATGGCAGTGTAGATGGGGCCTGGGTCAATACATGTTGACATGCTCCATTGATAACTTTGGTGGACATCAAGAGTGCAAATCCATTCAGTCTTTCTTGCTCCATTGTGTTTCTTATGTATGGCCCCATCCACACAGCTGAATAAAATTCCACATTTTCTGCTTTGAACTGGAATATATGACAGTGTGAACTTAGATAACCCAGTTCAAAGCAGATATCGTAGGGTTTTCTGTCTTGATATTCTGAGTTATATGGCTGTGTGGAAGGGCCCTATGTTTTCAAACACTTAAGCATTGAAAACAACTTTCCATTTGTAGCTGTTGATACTGACAATGTTGCAGAATTATGAAGAAATTTCTTCACATTCAGAAAAAAAACTATCACAGAAGGCATTCATTGTAAAGTTCTGTGCATTAATTCAAGTTGGATTTTAAATGGCCACTTGTAGTTCCTGAACTACTTCCCTGTGCCTTGTAAACCTTTCTTGAAGCTGACTGCTGAAAAAGTTTAGAAATGGGATATACACATTAAGCCTATAAAATTCAATTGGTGAAGTTGCCTGGATGTTGCTTTTACAGTCTGCCTTGAACAAATGTGAGGAATCCTAACTTCTTCATTTACCAGAGAATTGTGCATGTGTTTTGTATTTGGGAAGTGGCCATGACAGGTTACATACCATTCTGCTTTCCCTGGACTCAGACAGCACAGGGGCAGGAGATGGCACCTTTTTTGCCCCCCCCCCCCCGATGACCGAATATCCAAAGTGTGGAGGTCATCAGAGATGGGAGATATTTCTCCTCTCCCTCGTCAAATCATCACTCTGATACCATCTCTTTTTAGCCCTCTTAATTCCCTAGAGGATTCCCTCTCCATGACATCGGAAACATCTACACTTGACTCCCAGAATAACCCACGTTCAAGCCCCCGTCTCGCAGAGAGTTGACTAGCCACGGAAGCTAATTCCCAGGGAGAGGGAGGGGTTCCGGAGAAGTTGGGCACCATCCAGGTTGTGTGGGGGAGGAGATTTGCAGGTCACAATTTTACCAGGGAGAAGCGCAACAGAGTTCTTGTGACCCTGGAGAAGGTAGGTTGTGGTAGACCCCATGGCAGTCCCCCTGGACTTAAGGTCCTGCTGGTCAATGCCAGGTCCGTCAATGGAAAGACTGTTGCCATTCAGGACTTGATCCTGGATGAGATGGCGGACCTGGCTTGCATCACTGAGACATGGTTGGACGAGCGGGGGGGGGGGGGGGAATAAATATCTCCCAGCTGTGCCCACCTGGTTTTGGGGTGCAACAGCAGACCAGGTCCGGGGTCGGGGAGGTGGGGTCGCAGTAGTCTTTTGGCTGTCCATCGCCGAGATCAGAAGTGCTCTTCTGCAATCTCCCAGGTTCGAGTGTGTTCACCTGAGGGTGGGAAACCGTGACAGTTTGGGGATTCTGCTGGTGTACCGCCCACCTCGTGACTCAGCAGTTTCCCTGCCTGAGGTAGCAGATGTGGTCTCCAATTCGGCCTTGGTTCACCAGCGCTTGATTGTGCTGGGAGACTTCAACATCCACGCTGAGACCTCCTTAACAGGGGCAGCCCAGGACTTCATGGTCACCATGACAACCATGGGGCTGTCACGAATAATATCTGGGACCACCCATCGGGCTGGACACACACTCGACCTGGTTTTGTAGCGGACGGCGGATTGGTCAGAGTGGAAGAGCAAAACATCTATCCATTGTCATGGTCTGACCACTTTCTGATCAGTTTCAGACTTGCTGCGACCGCCAACCTTCGCAGGGTTGGAGGATCAACTAAGATGATCCACCCCAGGAGACTGATGGATCCGGAAGGATTCCTGAGGAATCTTGGGGCTCTTCCTGCCATGGAGCCTGGCGATCATGTTGACACCCTGGTTGATTGCTAGGTGATAGACTTAGGGCTGGGCAACCATGGAAAAATTTGTTTCTAAACTCGACTGCCCGTATAGTGTCTGCATCAAATAGATCTTCAAAGTTGTTTAGGGTCTTTGGGGAGCTTCTTCACCCTCCTGAGGTGGAGGAGTCCTTTGACGACCCGCAAACTTGGTGCTGCAAATTTGCGCGGCACTTTGCAGACAAAGTTGCTCAGATACGTCTTGATTTGGACTCCAATTTGATCGCAGTTCCAAAAGAGGTGACCGAGGCATTTGCTTGTCCAGTTTTGTGGGATTCCTTCCAGCAGGTTCATTCTGAGGATGTAGTAGCTCTCACTGCCTTGGGGCAGTGAGAGCTACTACATCAGCTCTGGACCCTTGAATTTTTCCATCTGGCTTTAAACAAGCTGTGGTTAGACCACTCCTGAAAAAGACCTTCCTTGACTCCATGGTCTTGAATAACTATAGACCAATCTCAAACCTCCCTTTTTTGGGCAAGCTGTTGGAGCGGGTAGTCGCTACTCAGCTCCAGGGCTTCCTGGATGACATCAACTACCTGGATCAGTCACAGTCTGGCTTCAGACCTGGCCATGGCACCAAGACAGCTTTGGTCACCTTGGTGGATGATCTCCGTAGGGAGCTGGACAGGGGGATTGTGACCCTGCTGGTTCTCTTGGACATCTCAGCGGCTTTCGATACCATCAATCATAGTATCCTTCTGGGACGACTCTCTGGGATGGGCCTTGGAGGTATGGCTTTGTTGTGGCTCTGGTCCTTCCTGGAGGGTAGATCCCAGATGGTGAAGTTGGGAGACGCCTGCTCGGACCCCTGGCCTTTGACCTGTGGGGTCCTGCAAGGCTCCATTCTGTCTCCCTTGTTTTTTAACATCTACATGAAACCGCTGGGAGAGGTCATCCGGAGTTTTGGAGTTGGGTGCCATCTCTATGCAGATGACACACAACTCTACTACTCTTTTCCACCTAACTCCAAGGAAGCCCCTCGAGTGCTAGGCGAGTGCCTGACTGCTGTGGCTGTCTGGATGAGGATGAACAAGCTGAAGATTAATCCCGACAAGACAGAGGTCCTCCTGGTCGATTGTAAACAGGATCGGGGTATAGGGTGGTAACCTGTGCTGGATGGGGTTGCACTCCCCCTGAAGTCACAGGTCTGCAGTTTGGGTGTCCTCCTGGATTCATCACTTACGTTTGAGGCTCAGGCGTCGGTGGTGGCCGGGAGGGCCTTTGCACAATTAAGACTCGTGCGCCAACTGCGACCATACCTCAGGAAGGCGGGTCTGGCCAGGGTGGTCCACGCCTTAGTCACCTCTAGACTAGACTACTGCAATGCACTCTACGTGGGGCTGCCCTTGAAAACGGCCCGGAAATTTCAGATGATCCAACGGGCGGCAGCCAGGTTGTTAACTGGTGCTCCTTACAGGGAGCGATCAACCCTCCTGTTCAAGGAGCTCCACTGGCTGCCATTCATCTACCGGACCCAATTCAAGGTGCAGGTTCTTATTTTCAAAGCCCTGAACGGTTTGGGACCCGCCTACCTGCGTGACCACATCTCTGTATACGAACCCCCACGATCTCTTCGTTCATCTGGAGAGGCCCTGCTCTCGATCCCCCCAACATCGCAGGTGCGATTGGTGGGGACGAGAGAGAGGATCTTTTCGGTGGTGGCCCCTCGAATCTGGAACTCACTCCCTAAGAATATCAGGCAGGCCCCAACTCTGGCAGTCTTCAGGAGGAGCTTGAAGACATGTTTGTTCCGGTGTGCCTTCCCAGAATAATGATCCCATAACACTTTGTCCTTCCAAAGCACTTTATACTTTTAGGTCTGCTCATATGTCTTCCACAAACGGCACTATCACCTTTTCGTCCATGCTTCAGCACTATTCCAATTTTAAATTTATACATGTGGCCTTCCCACAGTTTTAACTGTATGTTGTTTTATTGATAATGTTATATGTTTATTGTTTATGTTTTATTTTAATTGCTTGTATTGTTGTGATTACTGCCTGTATTGTGTTTGGGCACGGCCTCATGTAAGCCGCACCGAGTCCCTTGGGGAGATGGTAGCGGGGTACAAATAAAGTGTTATTATTATGTTATTATTATTATTATCACTCCAAACACTGAGCAGTATTCAGCTCCAGTTTATGCCTGGTGGACATGGCAAATGACAGATCTAGGGGTGGGGACAGGTTCTGGTGCCACTAGGCTGTGTAGTCACCATCCAGTCACTAGAACAGTTCAGGGGCATCTAGTATAGCCTCTATCCAGCTCCTGAACTGGCTTGGAGGTGTGTACGAGCCCCGGACGATGCTGATACCAGAAACCCTTCCACTAGAATCTTGTTACTTCTTATGGAAGGTAACTACAAACTACAAGAAAGGAGATTCCATCTGGACATTAGGAAGAACTTCCTGAGTGTGACAGCTGTTCAGCAGTGGAACTCTCTGGCCCAGAGTGTGATGGAGGCTCCTTCTTTGGAAGCTTTTGGACAGAGGCTGTATGGCCATCTGTCAGGGGTGCTTTGAATGCAATATTCTTGCTCCTTGGCAGGGTGGACTGGATGGCCCATGAGGTCTCTTCCAACTCTATGATTCTATGATTCTATGTGTTTTGTATTTGTGATGTACAGTTGTTAACAAAATTAAATCAAAGGTAATACCATTATCAATTGCAAAAAAAAAACCAACAAATTTTGGGGGAACTGAAATAAAGTATGTTTTTTAAAAAATGAAACACATTGACAAAGGTGAAGTGCAATCACTGATTCCATTTGGATGGGATTGAGATAGGAGCACATCTACATGAACCATGTCATTGTTTTTGCCATGCAATGTGGCTACCCCTATGTACACTGAAGTGCATTAAGTAATTTATTTCAGAGTATCCTGCAATTTTGCTTATTTCAGTTTAAGGCTTCAAAAAGTATGTTCCTGCATGCGCTCATGCTGTAGGTCATTTTCTAAGCTGCCTCTAATCCACTGTAGATGTGCTCTAGGAAATATTGTGTTCCATTTGTTGGTTTTTCTTGTCACCCTGTGGCTTTGCTTATTGCCAGCAGAAGTTGAAACCAACACAGTGCTGGACTACATTGGGGTTTCAAAAATATTATTTTTAAATGTTTTTAAATCTTTGAATTGTTTTAATTTGTACATCACTTCAGGGGTCCTTGTGGCCTGGGAAGTGATAGAGAAATTCTTATACAAAATAATAAATTATGGGAAAAATTTGGTGTTCATTTTTGCATCTACTGTTGTGCAAAGGAAGTCTTTCTGAGATATCATTCCCATCTAAATATGTTGATTATTTACATCCCCCTTCAAAGGGTGTGTGTACTTGGAAGCATTGGCCTTAATCTTTCCTTCTTAACAAAACTGGTTGCTTTCATTTGCAAACTTCTACTGCTCTGCTTAAGAATGGATTTTGCTTTCATTGCTTTCAAAAGGCTCTAACACCACAGGGTAAAATGCAAATAATGAGCAAGGGCAAGAGGGCCCAGATGAGTGGAAACCAGAAAATGAAATCACCTGGCTTTGCTCCACTACCTGGCAGATCTGGCTGCCTGAGTGATCCAATCTTTCTGATAATGAGGCTGTCCTCCCCATGCTGATTATTTTAATCTGCATGAGTTAGAACATTTTTAGGAGTTCTGGAAATAAGCCATATTTGGAAAATTGCATTCTTTGCCATCAATGAAAATAGCTCATCTTGTGGAATTGATATTTTTCTTGGAATAAAATTCAGCATAAAATGCTGATGCTATGCTCCACATCCCTGGATATTTTTTCTCTTCCCATTAAAAGCCTTTTTAAAAACAATAGTCTTCAAACCAGATTCCAAAGGGGCAGCAACAAATTTCCAATGAACTGAAAGCTAAAATGTGACAGACATTTGACAGTCTGGATGAGGGTAAACAAATTGAAATTGAATTCAGACAAAGGTACTTCTGTTCAGTTGTATGGTCGAACAGGGTATAGGGTTACAGCCTGTGCTGGATGGAGTTCCACTTTCCCCGAAGACACAGGTTTGCGACTTGGGAGTTCTCCTGGATTCATCACTGAGCCTGGGACCCCAGATTTTGGCAATGGCCAGAGGAGCTATTGTACAATGAAAACTTGTGTGCCAGTTGCACCCATACCTAGAGAAAGCTAACTTGGTTACCATGGTACACACTCTTATAACATCCCGAATAGACTACTGCAGTGCACTGTACATGGGGTTGCTCTGAAAACTGTTTGGAAGCGTCAAGTGGTCCAGTGAGTGGCAGCCAGGTTCCTCACCGGAGCAACGTACAGGGAACACATAACCCTGCTCTTTCATCAGCTCCACTGGCCGCCCATGTGCTACCGAGCACAATTCAAAGTGCTGTCTTTAGCCTATCAAGCCCCAAATGGTTCTGGCCAAGCTTATCTGTCCAAATGTATCTTGGAGATTAAGGCCCTGCTTTCCATCCCACCTGTTGTGACTCAGCTTGACTCTGAGTCTGAAGCTGACCCCTGTGGGCTTTGTGAGCCAGAGTTCCTACAAGATGATGATGAGGATGATGGGTTACAGATTTCTGTTCATGCTTCAGACAGGGTTGACGGTGAGGCTGCAGAAGGGGAAACAGCAAGTCAGTTCTCAGGGGAAAAGAATGTCAGTGAGAATGATAACGAGAGTGAATTCCCACACAGCCAGGTGGAGATGTCTTTGCCTCCTTTGCCCTCTCAAGGTAATCCGGTCCAGCTGCGGGACCAAGATGATAAGGGGTTAGAGAGCCTTGAAGATAACGAATTAATGAGCAGGCAAGATCATCTGCAATTAAGGGTTCAGAGAAGCTCTCGCTTGGCAAGCAAGCGAGAAGCCAAGTGTGCCAAAAGTCATCGCAATGTGTTCATGTCTGCAAAGGGTATTTAGCCTTCTCACTGACACACAGGCATTGTCAGTTCAACGTGGCTCTTTCCATGCAAACTTCTATCGATTAACCTTAGGAAGCACTCTTCTGGCTTCCTGAGTCTGGGATTTTGGGTTCTTGTGTTCAACTGGTTTTCATGGACTATTGTTTGACCATTGCTTAAAGGATTATGTTTCATGTTTTTGCCTTTGGATCTTGGGAACTGTGTCTTTGCATTTAAGCCTTTTTGAAACTTTGCATTTCTCATACTATGTTTTGACTTTGCCTTTTCTTCAGTAAACTACAAAATCTACAGCTTTGGTGTGGTGGTGTTTGGGAGCAAGGTGAAAACTACCCTGAGTTGCAGCACCACCTTCTTTGCAGGTGCGGTTGGTGGGGATGAGAGACAGGGCCTTCTCAGTGGTGGCCCCTAGTTGTGGAACTCTTTGCCCAGTGAAATCAGGTCAGCTCCCTCCCACCTGACCTTTGGAAAGAAATTAAAGACATGGCTCTGGGACCAAGCCTTTGGGTAGAACTGCATTACAAAAAGAGTGTTGGGGTTCAGCCTGCGTGTGAACCTGAACCTGATTCTCTGATTGTATTTTCTGATGCTACTGAACATGTATTTTTCCCTGATGGTAATGAAAATGTTGATTCTGAGGTCAGTGGCTTGGAAAGTGAAACTACACATTCTGATGAGAATGTTGCAGAGCCAAGCGGTGATAGCTCTCCAGAGGAGCTAACACCTGGCTTCCTTAATGAGGATATAAAAGGACAGATTTGGAAAAACAGGAGTGAATCGCAGAGTCTGCAAAGGTCAAGCAGATTAAGGGAAAAGGAAACACAGGCTTCAAAGTCTGGAGGCGTGTCACGAAACAGTTTCTTCAGTTTTAAGTGCCTCTCGCCGGGTTGTCTCGTTAGATCAGGCATCGTTTAGACTGAGGCATTACCTTGGCAGATTTCCCGTTTCCCGTGGCCTACATCCCAAGGGGCTTCTAGTGCTGCAAGTACGGTTAGTGGATTGCTAACAGGTTCCAGGTTTTTACAGTGTTGCTTTTGGATTTTGATCTAGTTCATGGATATTCTTGACAGCTGAATTTTACTGTGGCTTTTTGACTTTGCATTTTCTTCTATTTTGTAACCATTTTTCATCAATAAGAAAGGATTGTTTTTTCCCACAGTCAAGTGTGGTGGATTGTTATCTTATGGTCTCATTTCCTGCTCTGGGTTGCAACAAAGAGAAGCGGGAATATGTCCAATCATGACTCGAATGGCCTTGACTATGATTATGGATTGTGTGGTTCTAATAATTGATTTTAATGTTTATATTGCTTTTTAATTTTTATGCTTTTAATGTATACGTTTATTTCTATTATTGTTTGTTTGATAAGGCATTGAATTGTTGTCTATTATAAGGCTGCTCTGAGTCCTATTTGGGGTGAGAAGGGTGGGGTAAAATACGGTAAATAAATAAATAGATTTCCATTGGTATCATATATACAAAATCGAAGGAGTAGAAAGTTTCTCAACACTGTATTAAAGTTATACTGGAGATTCTATTATTCCTTAATTGAATTTCTACAATTGCAGGTGTGCTCACTGATAGAATCTAGGAGCTGTAGTTTCATATATATATATATATATTGATGCTCTGTGCGTAATGAGTACCTTAAAAACAAAAGAACCAATGAATGAAATCACACCAAATTTGGCAACTGTATGTCTCACTACACAAGGAGTGACCATCAATAAAAATTATGATTTTGTCATTTGGGAGTTGTACCTGTTGGGATTTATAGTTCACCTATAATCAAAGAGCATTCTGAACTCCACCAACAATGGAATTGAACCAAACTTGGCAGACAGAACTCCCAAAACCAACAGGAAATACTGAAAGGGTTTGGTGGGCATTGACCTTGAATTTTGGAATTGTAGTTCACCTCCATCCAGAGAATGCTGTGGACTCAAACAATGATGGATCTGGACCAAACTCGACAGGAATACTCAATATGCCCAAATGTGAACACAGATGGAGTTTGGGGAAAATAGACCTTGACATTTAAGAGTTGTCATTGCTAGGATGTATAGTTCACCTACAATTAAAGAGCATTCCAAACCCCATCAATGATGGAATTGAGCCAAACATCCCACACAGAACCCCCATGACCAACAGAAAACTGTGTTTTCTGGTGGTCTTTGATGACTGTTCTGACACCCCCCTGGTGACCCCCCCCCCGGGGTCTTGACTTCCCAGGTGATGAAATGCTGCCTTAATGCCATCCAGTTCAACTCCCTTCACCAGGGCAAGAAAACATAATCAAAGCCCTCTTGACAAAGGGCCATCCAGCCATTCACACACACACAAACACATATGTATATGACGGATGCAAAAAATATATTACAACGCATGTGCAATACCACATATATTTGCATGCAAACACACATATAAACACATATATACACACATATATGCATATACACACACACAAAACACATACACACAGAAAGGGAGAAGGAAGGAAGGAGAGAAGGAAGACGAGAAAGAGGGAAAGAAGGAGTGAAGGAGAGAAGGAAGGAAAGAAAGGTAGAAAAGGACGGAGAGAAGAAAATAAAGTGAAAGAAGGAAGGAAAGAGAGAGGGAAGGAAGGAGAGAAGGAATGAAAGAGAGAAAGAGGGAGGGAAGGAAGGAAGGAAAGAGATAAGGAAGGGATAGAACCAAAGAGCAAAGGAAGGGAGGAAAGAAACAGGTAGAGAAGGAAGAAAGAAGAAGGGAAAGTAGAAGGGAAAGAAAAAGAGGGAAGTAAGGAGAGAAAGAGGGAGGGAATGTTGGCCACAGCAACGTGTGGCAGGTACAGCTAGTATATATATATTCCAAACACAGGGAATTGTTGTGACACAAAAATATACCTCCATTTCTCTAACAGAGTGGTAGGATAAAATTTGGTTGATGTTGTTTTCTGTCTTCAAGTTGACTCCAACTTATGGCAACCCTTTCTTAGAATTTTCAGAGCAATATCTATTCAGATGAGGTTTACCATTTGCCTTAGTTTAAGACTGAGAGTATGTGTCTTGTCCTAAATGGTCCCATGGATTTCAATGACTGAGCACGCAGTAAACCACTAAAACTACTATACCAGACTGAGTATGAACAAAATAAAATAAATGGAATATTCAGCCCTTTGAATGCTTCATGTTCTTAAATCTTTCATCAAAATGAGTAGAAGGTTAAGCATTTCACTTTGTCTGGAACTGACATCACTTTATTTGATTATTCTTACATTACAAAATTAAGTGATTTTTTAAAAAAATCAAAAGAACCAAACCTGATAAAAATGATAAGAAATTTTGCATCAGTATGGTCTTTGTCATCTAAACGTGACATAACAATGAGGCTCAGAGACAGAGCTTTGAAAGCATTTCACCCTGTGACTTTTGCTAAGTTCTCACTGGGATTCAGTAATTTAAAAAAATGGAGAAGATAAGGAGATGACATAAGGTGATATAAGGGATAATGGGAAGAGGTCAAATAAGAAATTAATCTTTTATGGGAGTTGTGAGAGGAAAATAGTATTTAAATAGCTATAACGTTTCCCTGAAATTTAAAATAGTTCTATCTGAGTCTCATTGTTATGTCAATTTTAGAAGACAAAGATCATCAGTGGAGATGTATCGCAGGCTGGATCTACACTGCCCTATATCCCAGGATGTGATCCCATATTATCTGCATATTACTGCACTGTTCAGTCGCTTCTGACACTTTGTGACCTCATGGACCAGCCAACGCCAGAGCTCCCTGTTGGCCATCACTGCCCCCAGCTTCTTCAGAGTCAAGCCAATCACTTCAAGGATACCATCCATCAATCTTTCCCTTGGTCAGCCCCTCTTCCTTTTTCCTTCCATTTTCCCAAGCATCATTGTTCTCTCTAAGCTTTCCTGTCTTCTCATTATGTGGCCAAAATACTCCATCTTTGCCTCTAATATCCTTCCCTCCAATCACTAGTCGGGCTTTATTTTTTGAAGAATGGACTGGTTGGATCTTCTTGCCATCCAAGGCACTCTCAGAATTTTCCTCCAACACCACAGTTCAAAAGCATCTATCTTCCTTTGCTCAGCCTTCCCTATGGTCCAGCTCTCACATCTGTAGGTTATACGGGAAATACAATTGCTTTAACTATGCAGATCTTCATTGCCAGTGTGATGTCTCTACTCTTAATTATTTTATTGAAATTGGTCATTGCTCTCCTCCGAAGTAGTATACGTCTTCTGATTTCCTGGCTGCAGTCCGCATCTGCAGTAACCTTTGTGCCTAGAAATACAAAGTCTGTCACTGTCTCCACGTTTCCTCCCTCTATTTGCCAGTTATCAACCAGTCCACTTGCCAGAATCTTGGGGTTTTTTTTAATGTTTAACTGCAACTCAGCATATAAGGATGTTAAAACATCAAAACATCCAGGTGTCCCCTGGACAATGTCCCTGCAGACGGCCAATTCTTTCACACCAGAAGTGACGTGCAGTTTCTCAAGTTGCTCCTGACATGAAAAAATTGCTTTGAACTGGATTACATGAATCTACACCACCAGATAATCTGATATAACCAGACAATCTGGGATCAGATCCTGGGATATATGGCAGTTTTGATCCATCCATAGATAGCATTTTTCAATTTCATTCAGGTTAGACTTTTTAGTGCAGAAATCCACCCTCAATCGAGCCTCATTCTTTGTTCCAGATGCTACTTGTTTAGCAATGGTAAACAAACTGGGAGATCATTCATACTCTTTTGCTTTCCTTTCTTCTCTTGTGCCTGAAATATGATCTCAGTAGCATCTTTAGGTGTATCTTCGCTGTAGCATGAATACAATTTGACACCATTTAAACTGCCATGGTTCATTGATATCAAATCTTTAGAGATGTAGTTTGGTGAAGCACAAGCACTTTTTGATAGAGAAAACTAAAGAACTTGTAAAACTACAACTCCCAGATTCATAGCTTTGAGCCATAACAGTTAAAGTGGTTCAAGCTGTGTTAATATAGTGTAGATGTACCCTTAGGTACCAGAAATTCTGGATAATTTTTCCAGGGCAGTTGATAAAAATGCTATCTCGCTTTTTGCCGCAATGGCCCCGATTCGCCTAAACCACTACCTCGCTGTTCACCGCACCAATTAGTAAGGGGATTTGAGGAGGTAGTAAAGGAAATGGTTTGGAAATAGAAAAATATAGTGTCTATGGAGTGTGTGCATGAGGGTAAACAGATGCCTTAATGCTCCTGTTGTATGCGAAATTGTAGTTGAGTGTGATATTATATAATCATTGTGTTAGATATACCAGTTTGGGTGGAAAATAATTATATATTCTAACAGCAAAATCAGAATAAATGCAATTCTCTCTACTCTTGGTCTAGACTGCCTCGTTAAATTCTTTTAATGATAACTTAGAACTGTAAAATACATTCCAATATGTGTGGAAATTTAAAATAAACCTCTATGGAGAAGGGCTAATAAAAATAAAAATGCAAATATGTTTGGTGAATGGAAAATATATTCTGTCATTATTACTACCTTCCAGAGCATTTGTGCCTTTGTTAGATAATGAAAACTGTCAGTCACTAGTTGTTGAAAAAATAGATAGAAAATTAGAGCTATTAGCACATGTCATTTATATCCAGATATTAAGTAACATCCAGCAGCATAATACTAACTAAAGCTGAAGGCCAGAGTTGCCTTGAACTCTGAAATAGGGATCTGTCAAAGTACCTCAAGGTTTATTTTAAATATTAATGAACAACAACAACAACAATATCCATTTAATTCTACAAAACATTGGTTTCACAAAAAATCTATGTTCAATTATTTTAGTTAAAACATGACTGGTCAATGAATATTTTACTGACGTTACGTCTGTGGATTCCTTCATAGTTATAAGACAGAGAAACTTGACGTGTCTCTCTGAAATGTACCTCGAACCTTGCAAAGTTGAAGATTTTCTGCTCAAGGTACATTTTGCCTAACAAGTTTCAGAGGAGATAATGAAGAGTTCTGTTCCCTTTTGCTGTGGGCTTTTTACCATTAGAGATAGTTCTGTTGGCCATCATGTTGAGCTTGCAGTACAGGGTGCATCTTAACTTTTGGGGAACAAGTCTTAGTGTTGTGTTAAGGGTTCCAAGTTTACAAGTTTGGAAGACTTGATTTCTCTTTGGTTGTGGAGCTACTAAAATGCACCTAGGAGAGGGACATGCTGAAAATATGACCCTCTAAGCCAAGGGGTTTTGACCTTTTATCCTCCCACTGTTTTATTTTTAACTCTCAAAGATTTCCACCAGCACAGCCAATGATGATGGTGTCTGAGGCCCCATCTACACTGCTATATAATCCAGTTTCAGAATGCAGCTTCACTACATTGAATAGGATTCTATGGCAGTGTAGACTCATATAATCCAGCTCAATGTGGCTCAATCTGCCATTATATGTGTCTACACTGACCATTATAATGCATGATAACTAGATTATATGGCAGTGTAGATGGGGCCTCCGAGTTGAAGTCCCAAACATCTGGAGGTTTCTCTTAGTCTAAACCAGTGGTTCTCAACCTGTGGGTCCCAAGGTATTTTGACCCACAACTCCCAGAAATCCCAGTCAGTTTACCAGCTGTTAGGATTTCTGGGAGGCCAAAACATCTGAGGACCCAGAAGTTGAGAACCACTGGTCTAAACAGATGGAGATGTATTCGAGACATATTCAGAGAAAAAAATGTAGAAGTCTTCTTTGTTCAGTTAGAAAGGGAAGTATGTATTGGATCGTATGCTATTCAAAACAACAAGAGACATCACTCAAGAGACATCACTTGAATGCACCAAATAATGAATCCATGAAAAAAGATCTCTGAGCACATGTTTTTCAGAGTTTAAAGGCTGTATGCTGTATACAGATACTCATCTTGACATTTTTGGCTGCCAATGTAACAAGACCACTTACTTACTTACTTAGGCGATCCCTCGTTGGATGAATATGATGGTCTTCCATTATGGGTTTCCTTGTGGGTCCATATGTGGCTGTGGAGCCCTATTCTTGCTCTGCATCTTCTTCCGCAGTGAGGGCATTGGTTTCCAGGTGGAAGGCAGTCCCGGTCGGGGTTGGCTTGACGCGCCTTCCTCCTGGCACGTTTCTCTCTTTTGCCCTCCACTCGTGCCTCCTCAAATTCTGCAGCACTACTGGTCATAGCTGACCTCCAGCTGGAGCGCTCAAGGGCCAGGGCTTCCCAGTTCTCAGTGTCTATGCCAGAGATTTTAAGGTTGGCTTTGAGCCCATCTTTAAATCTCTTTTCCTGTCCACCAATGTTCCGTTTTCTGTTCTTAAGTCCAGAGTAGAGCAACTGCTTTGGGAGACGGTGGTCAGGCATCCGGACAACGTGGCCAGTCCAGCGGAGTTGATGTTAGAGGACCATCGCTACAATGCTGGTGGTCTTTGCTTCTTCCAGCACACTGACGTTTGTCCGCTTGTCTTCCTAGGAGATTTGCAGGATTTTCCGGAGGCAGCGCTGATGGAAACGTTCCAGGAGTTGCATGTGACATCTATAGACTGTCCACGTCTCACAGGCATATAGCAGGGTTGGGAGGACAATAGCTCTATAAACAAGCACCTTGGTATCCCTACGGATGTCCCGGTCCTCAAACACTCTCTGCTTCATTCGGGAAAATGCTGCACTTGCAGAGTTCAGGCAGTGTTGTATTTCGGCGTCGATGTTGACTTTGGTGGAGAGGTGGCTGCCAAGGTAGCGGAAATGGTCAACATTTTCTAATGCTACACCATTAAGCTGTATCTCTGGCATTGGGGAGGGGATGGCTGGTGACTGCTGGAACAGCACTTTGGTTTTCTCGATGTTCAGTAACAGGCCAAGCTTCGTGTATGCTTCTGCGAAGGTGTTTAGAGTGGCTTGTAGATCTTCTTCTGTATGTGCACAGACGACATTGTCATCAGCATACTGGAGTTCTATAACAGATGTTGTTGTAACTTTGGTTTTGGCTTTCAGTCTGCTGAGGTTAAACAGCTTGCCATCTGTCCGATAGATGATTTCCACTCCGGTGGGAAGCTTCCTATCAACAAGGTGAAGTATCAACAAGACCACCGGGACAGAATAGGGCTGTTGTTGGTGTACCGACCACCTCGCTGCACCACGGCTGCCCTACCTGAGCTTGCAGAGTTGGTCTCGGGCCTGGCATTGGAGTCCGGGCAGCTTGTAGTGCTGGGGGACTTCAATGTCCATGCAGAGACCACTCTTTCAGGAGCGGCTCAGGACTTCATGGCTGCTATGGCAACTATGGGGCTGTCCCAATTAATATCTGGCCCTACCCACTGTGCTGGACACACACTTGACTTGGTCTTCTGTCAGGGCTGGGAAGAAGGTGGCGGTGTGGAGGAGTTATCAATCTCCCCTTTGCCATGGACTGACCACCACCTGATCAAGTTTAGACTTGCTGCAACTTCTAACCTCCGCAGGGGTGGTGGACCCATTAAGATGGTCTGCCCCAGGAGGCTTATGGATCCAGAAGGACTCCTGATGGCTCTTGGGGATGTTTCCGCTGCCTTGGATGGTGATTCTGTCGATGCCCTGGTCGCTCACTGGAATAGGGAGTTGACTAGGGCAATAGACACGATTGCTCCGGAGCGCCCCTTCTTAAGTCGCCGAGCGAAACCTGCCCCTTGGTTCAACAAGGAGCTGGTGGAGCTAAAGCGAACAAAGAGGTGGCTAGAGAGCGTGTGGAGGAAAGAGCCCAGCGAGCCAAACCGAACACGCCTACGCCTTTATCTAAGGGCGTATGGCACCGCAATAGAGGCCGCGCAAAATGCTTTCTACTCGGCCAATATTGCGTCCGCAAGGAACCATCCGGCAGAGCTGTTCCGAGTCATCAGAGGGTTGATGAATCCCACCTCGAGTGGGTCCCACGACGACTCAGCAGCGCGGTGTGAAGCATTTGCTCAGTACTTTGCGGACAAAATCGCTTTGATCCGCATGGGCTTTGACACCACATTAACTGCAATCTCTGAGGATGTAACTCAAGCATCTGCTTGTCCAGATTTGTTGGATTCGTTTTGATCTGTTCAACTCGACGAGGTCATCAGGGTTCTGGGAGAGGCGAGGCCTACCACATGCATCCTAGACCCCTGCCCTTCCTGGCTGGTAAAAGAAGCCAGAGGGGGTTTGGCAGAGTGGGTAAAGGTGGTGGTTAATGCCTCCCTTCGGGAAGGCAAGATTCCAGCCAGCTTAAAACAAGCTGTCATCAAACCGCTGTTGAAAAAACCATCACTAGACCCCACTCAATTCGTCAACTTTCGGCCAGTTTCCAATCTCCCCTACTTGGGCAAAGTCCTGGAACATGTGGTGGCCTCGCAACTCCAGGATTTCCTGGTGGAAAAGGAATATCTAGATCCGTCACAGTCTGGCTTTAGGCCGGGACATGGTACTGAGACAGCCTTGGTCGCCTTAGTGGATGATCTTCACTGGGAATTGGACAGGGGGAGTGTGTCCCTGCTGGTTCTGCTGGACCTCTCTTCGGCCTTCGATACCGTCGACCGCGGTATCCTTCTGAGATGCCTCGCGGGAATGGGCCTTGGGGGTACTGCATTGCAGTGGCTCCAGTCGTTCCTCGAGGGTCATTCTCAGAAGGTGTCTTTAGGGGGCACCTGCTCGACTCCGCGGCCATTGTACTGTGGAGTCCCGCAGGGTTCAGTTTTGTCCCCTATGTTGTTTAACATATACATGAAGCCCTTGGGAGAGATCATCTGGAGTTTTGGGGTGCGATGTCATCTGTACGCAGATGATGTCCAACTCTATCACTCTTTTTCACCTGCCACTAAGGAGGCTGTTCAGGTCATGAACCGGTGCTTGGCCGCTGTCACGGACTGGATGAGGGACAACAGATTGAAACTAAATCCAGACAAGACAGAGGTACTCCTGGTCAGTCGTAAGACCGAACAGGGTACGGGGTTACAGCCTGCGCTGGACGGGGTCACACTCCCCCTAAAAGCACAGGTACGCAGTCTGGGAGTTCTGGATTCATCGCTGAGCCTGGAACCCCAGGTTTCAGCGGTGGTCAGGGGAGCATTCGCACAATTAAAACTTGTGCGCCAGCTGCGTCCATACCTTGGGAAGGCTGACTTGGCCACGGTAGTACACGCTTTGGTTACATCCCGCTTAGATTACTGCAACGCTCTCTACGTGGGGTTGCCTCTGAAGACTGCCCGGAAGCTGCAGCAAGTACAACGCGCGGCAGCCAGATTACTAACGGGTGCTGGGTACAGGGAGCACACCACTCCGCTGTTACACCAGCTCCACTGGCTGCCGATTAGCTTCAGAGCACAATTCAAAGTGCTGGTGTTAACCTATAAAGCCCTAAACGACTCCGGCCCTGTTTACCTCTCCGAACGTATTCTCCCCTACGAACCATCAAGACCACTAAGATTGTCTGGAGGGGCCCTGCTCTCGGTCCCACCGCCTGCACAAGCACAGCTGGTGGGGACGAGGAACAGGTCCTTCTCGATGGTGGCCCCTCAACTTTGGAACTCCCTGCCATTAGAGATCAGAACTGCCCCCTCCCTCATGATGTTCAGGAAACTAACAAAGACCTGGTTGTGGAACGCGGCATTTGACAACTGATTTAATTCTTTGCCCACATGAAAGGAGGATGATGAATGGTATTGTGATGGTGTTGGACGATTTGGCTCTTTTAACTGTGATGATAATGTTTTAATGTGTATGGTGCTGATATTTTAATCGTGTTATGAAGTGGCATTGTGTTGTTATTGTATATTCTTTGTATGTTAACACATGTTGTGAACCGGTCCGAATACCTCTTTGAAGGTGAGATGGTCGGTATATAAAACCTCGAAATAAATAAATAAATAAATAAATACTAATACTGAATATGGCAATCCAAAGAAAAATGCATGTTATTTAGAAATTATATTGTCTTTGCATTAAAATGATAAGCAGATGTTCCTTGTAGCAATTTCAGAATCTGTGGGGAAGGAACAGAATGAGAGAGTGAGAGTTTGTAGACAGCCATTTTCTGTCATTCTTCTCTTTGTCTTTTCTTTCTTTTTCTCTTTCATTGGAATCTGCTCACTACACATGCTTTTGGTTATAAATTTCCTTTTTTGTCATTACACTGCATCTATACATCACATAAAAGATATATGCAAATGTTTGATCTGAATCATTTTGGGGGGAAGCAATTCAAAGCTGTATTTTATTATGAAAACAGCTAGTGTTCATGTAACTGCTGGAATTGACCATTACCAAGGTTAAAGTAAACATAATCAGGAAATTTAGCTATTTTTTGTGGGCAACATTCTGGTTTTTTTCTCAGGCAGAAGTACTATTACAGTCAAGCATCTGCTATGTTAATTTTCAAGATATTGCTGAGAACTCGCTTTCCTTGCTGAAGCTGCATTTCTGTAGCAGAGCGATGACAAAACATGGATTCAGGAATATTGGTAAGTGAGTTTATACTCATGATAGAATCCACCATTCTGTCCAGGTTAGATTCATAAAAAATGTCAAAGAAGAAAGAGCATGAATACCCATAAGTAATGGAAAAATACAAGGTAAATGTGCAAAAGGGGACATGTGAGTAGGATTAGGCTTCAACTAATAGTAGTGAATCAAGTCTTTTATATGATATAGCTTTAGTGTATTGAGAGTTAAACCTGAACAGTGGTTATGGAATATGATAATTAGACTGGGCTTTGGGGCTGCAAGCTGCTCCCCAATGTCTTTTTTAAGCCTGTGCCCCTTCATCCTATGGGTTTCCAGTTTCTATAACAAACAAACCAATAAAAGCTTGGAAAAATTGTTTTTTTCCCCTGACTCTGGAGGGTTCTGGGAATTGCAGCTTTGCTCAAAACATCAGTCTTTTCACAAGATTTAAAAGGAGAGTTCTGCTTTGGTCATTACCATTTGTCTGTCTTCTAGTTTTCTTTCACTTCATCATTTCCCAGACTTTTGAAGTTACCTGCCCCTAAATTTCAGCGTCTACTTGTATAACAGAGAACTAGCATGGTGTATTGATTTAAATGTGGGGCCCCAATCTGCCATGGAAATCTAAGGCAAGTCACACTTCCTCTGAGCAAATTTGGTCAACAAAACCAACATTACAACTACTATTGGTACTGAAATGAATCTCCAGCTTATGACCATAGCCATCATTTCTTCTGGCTGGAAGGTACTTATTTAGTGTGATGTCAGATTAATTATAAGAATGGATTGTGAATTTTACTGGCACTTCCATTGAATCTATCCAAAAATTAAATTGTGGAAAGACCACATATTTAAAGGAAACACAGTGAATGTAGTTTAATTTGATTACAAAGTGATCTATGGTGGGGCAAAACACCTTCATTTCAAATGAACAATGCTTGCATCTGAACCAACTGTAAGTAATCAGAAAAGAGATGATGGGGCTTTAGCAAACCCCTCAGTGGAAATGTGCTGCATCTGTGAAAAAGACAAGTTTCTGTCTGTAGGCTGGAAGGTATCAATAAATTATGCTTTTATAAAGCTATGGTGAGAATACAACTTCTGGCTATTGCATCTCAAAAAGAATAATCTAGAAGCAAATTAGAGGCAAAAAGCTAACCCCAAATCATGGTACTGCAGCAGATCTTTCATATGAAAAGGGTTCAATATTTGGAGTTCAGCTTAGAAAAAGGCAAGGAATATGAGATATGAAAGGAGAATAAAATTATATACAGTGGGAGAAAATGAGTAGTATAACACAGCCATGAAGTGCCACTCATCCCATTTCCTTCTCTAGTATGTCTTTTCCATCTGGAAAAAGACCATATTGCAATTAGACTTAGCCTAACAATTCATCAGTATAGGTTTAAGTCAACCAGTTCAACACCTTGGTAAGAAACTCCTTAAAACTTCCACTTTTCCCCTCAAATAATATAGCTCCACTCTTTTAAGCAGACAGTGTATTAAAATTACATAGAAGTCGGTGTGATACAAGCAAGCAAACTTTATGTGTCAAAGGCTAAGTTGGCTTAAAATAGCAAGGTTTAATTTCTCTGATAGTTGAGCTGTGCTTCTTTACTACAGAGGTATAATACTTTGATGTAACTAAGAAAATCCAGAATAATTGGCTTAGTAAAATGTATGTATCATTTATATCAAAGATATGTATTTCAGGAATTCTTCCCTTAAAGGGAAAAAAGATAGCCAGTTTAGGTTAATTAAGATAGTTTTGATGTGAATTGTTTGAAGTGTCTATGAAAGTATATGCTCTGTGCATATTAAAAAACTTGATTTAAAAAATTGCTTTCAGGCTAAGACCTTGTATGCCAAATTCCAGCCTGCTGCTTTTTTATAGCCAAGATATATATCTCTGGGAATACACAGCTATAATTTGTTATGTGTTATGACATTTTGCAATCAGTGAATCATGGTCTACAGATTAGGGTTTAGCACTTCCAATCATTACAATCACACAGCATTGGCTAAAACCTCAGCCGAGACCCTTAAAGATTGACCTTCATTTCCAAATTCCCTTGGTTGATAATAGAATCTCTGAATGTGCAAGGAATAGATAATCACTGAAAATACTAGAAATTATGCCAACTGTTGTAAATTTTAGTATCTTCTGAACTTTCCCCTGCTTTGGAAAACATGAATTTTCTTTTGGGGAAAGGAGAAATATATGTTTCAAAGAGAGATCATTTGTTCTATCATTTATTTTTGTAACATTGTTCTGCAAAATGCATCATAATAGCATAATAAAAGGCACATTGTTTTTTTTAAAATAGCCACAACAGTATCATAAAAAACATTATAAATATTCAACAATATATGCATTAAAAACAACGGCCTGCGTTCAATTTTTAGTCTCAGCCTGGGTCTCACATCAGAATAAATGAATAAGAAATGTTAAAGTAAGCACGTGTAACCTTATCAGGTGGGGTGAATTTAGTGTCCTGGGACACTCCATCTAATAGACAAAGCCCCATGCTGGACATCACACATGGCTTTGCCGGGAGGGCATTGCTTTCCCCATGTTTACTCGCTACCCCTCTCTTTTCTCCTGGGAAGTGTCTCATAAGGGCCTTAATGGCAAGGCCCTTTCTGTAGTCAAACTATTTTAATACAGCTGCTGTACTGGGAACAAGCATTTGACTTTAGGGCCAACAATATGAAGCTATCTAAAATTATGTTTTAAAACGAAACTTGACAGTGCATCTCTTTCAATATTGCTGTAAAATGTTTCTGAAACATTGCATTTGCTGGTAGTCTGCCAGATTTGTACTAACTTAGTATTTTAGAAATGAACGAATGGTATGTGATATGTGTTGAGTTACATATCACACAGGCATGTTGGTTGTCACAACAATAGAAAAGGAAGAGCATTGCACCAAGTGAAAAAAATTGTGGGGTAACCTGAGCAGGGAGGTGCTATATGTATAATATACCTGTCCTGCTGTGAACTGGTTGGTCATTCTGCAGTAGAAGATAATGGTATACTGGATGCACTACCAATCTGATAAAACTTTACTATTTTTGTTTTTGTAGTCAACTTTATTTTTGTTTTTATCTAGTAGTCCTATTAAAATGTTAAGTAATCTCTGGTAAGTACCTTTCTCACCTTTCTCATCTTTTTTATTTTTAAAAAAGTTATTATAGAAATAAGCTATGATTGAGGTTCATAGAAGTGATGTAAGAAAAAGACTAAATGAAAGGAGACAACTATTTATTTATTTATTTATTTATTTATAGGTTTTCTATACCGGCCTTCTCAACCTCGACGAGGGACTCAGGTCGGTTTACAGCATATATAAAATACAATCATATAAAAGAGCAACAAGTACAAATCATTACATATCAAAATAACACAACACAGTACAATAAAAACATCACCATTACATCATTACAGTTTCCTACGCCAAATCGTCAATCCAGTCAAAGTCACAGTCATGCGCATAGTCACAGTTCATCATAATTCATCACCGGGGAAGGTTCTAGGTTCAGTCCCCGAATGCCACCTTCCAGAGCCAAGTTTTTAGTGATTTCCTGAACGTCAGGAGGGAGGGGGCAGATCTAACCTCTAGTGGGAGGGAGTTCCAAAACTGGGGAGCCACCACCGAGAAGGCCCTGTCTCTCGTCCCCACCAACCGTGATTGTGAGGGTGGTGGGACCGAGAGCAGCCCCCCCCCTCGGAAGATCTTAGTAGCCTTGATGGTTCATAGGGGAGAATCCGTTCGGACAGGTAAACTGGGCCAGAGCCGTTTAGGGCTTTATAGGTCAAAACCAGCACTTTGAATTGTGCCCAGAAGCTGATCGGCAGCCAGTGGAGCTGGCGTAACAGAGGGGTCGTATGGTCTCTGTACCCCACCCCTGTTAGCAATCTGGCTGCCGCACGTTGGACTGATTGAAGCTTCCAGGCAGTCTTCAGAGGCAACCCCACGTAGAGAGCGTTGCAGTAGTCTAAACAGGATGTAACCAGAGCGTGGACTACCGTGGCCAAGTCAGACTTCCCAAGGTATGGGCGCAGTTGTCGCACAAGTTTTAATTGTGCAAAAGCTCCCCTGACCACCGCCGAGACCTGGGGTTCCAGGCTCAGCGATGAGTCCAGGGTCACTCCCAAACTGCGAACCTGCGCCTTCAGGGGGAGTGTAGCCCCGTCAAGCACAGGCTGTAACCCTATGCCCTGTTCGGCCTCTCGACTGACCAGGAGTACCTCTGTCTTCTCTGGATTTAGTTTCAATCTGTTGTCCCTCATCCAGTCCGTTACAGCGGCCAAGCACCGGTAAAGGACTTCGACAGCCTTCTTAGTAGCAGGTGGAAAGGAGTGACAGAGTTGGACATCATCTGCGTACAGGTGACACCATACCCCGAAACTCCAGATGATCTCTCCCAACAGCTTCATGTATATGTTGAACAACATAGGGGACAGTACAGAGCCCTGCGGGACCCCACAGTACAACGGCTGCGGAGTCGAGCAGGTGTCCCCTAATAACACTTTCTGGGAACGCCCCTCGAGAAAGGACTGGAGCCACTGCAAAGCAGTACCCCCAAGGCCCATTCCCACGAGATGTCCCAGAAGGATACCATGATCGACGGTATCAAAGGCCAAAGAGAAGTCCAGCAGAACCAACAGAGACACACTCCCCCTGTCCAGTTTCCGGTGCAGATCATCCACTAAGGCGACCAAGGCTGTCTCAGTACCATGCCCCGGCTTAAAACCAGACTGCGCAGGATCTAGATAATCCATGCCTACCAGGAACTCCTGGAGTTGCGAGGCCACCACACGTTCCAGGACTTTGCCCAAATAGGGAAGATTGGAAACTGGCCGATAGTTGACGAATTGAGTGGGGTCCAGTGATGGTTTTTTCAACAGCGGTTTTATAACAGCTTGTTTTAAGCTGGCTGGAATGATGCCTTCACAAAGGGAGGCATTAACCACCACCTTTACCCACTCTGCCAAACCCCCTCTGGCTTCCTTTACCAGCCAGGATGGGCAGGGGTCTAGGATGCATGTGGTTGGCCTCGCCTCCCCAAGAATCCTGTCAACATCCTCGAGTTGAACAGATTGAAACGAATCCATCAAAATTGGACAAGCAGGTGCTCATGTTACATCCTCAGAGACTGCCGTTAATATGGTGTCAAAGCCCGAACGGATCAAAGCGACTTTGTCCGCAAAGTACTGAGCAAATGCTTCACAGCGCACTGCCGAGTCGTCAGGGGACCCACTCGAGGTGGGGTTCAACAACCCTCTGACTACTCGAAACAGCTCTGCTGGACGGTTCTTTGCTGACGCAATATTGGCTGTGTAGAAGGAATTTTTAGCAGCCTCTATTGCCGCACCATATGCTCTTAGATAAAGGCATAGGCATGTTCGGTTTGACTCAGGCTCTTTCCGCCACATGCTCTCTAGCCACCTCTTCATTCGCTTCCTCGCCGCCAACTCCTCGGTGAACCAAGGAGCTGGTTTAGCTCGGTTGCTTAGGAGGGGGCGCTCCGGAGCGATCGTGTCTATTGCCCTAGTCAGCTCACCATTCCAATGAGCGACCAGAGCATCAACAGAATCACCTGCCAAGGTAGTGGGAAACTCCCCAAGAGCTGTCAGGAGTCCTTCTGGATCCATAAGCCTCCTGGGGCGGACCATCCTAATGGGTCCACCATCCCTGCGGAGGTTAGAAGTTGCAGAAAGTCTAAACCTGATCATGTGGTGGTCGGTCCATGGCAATGGAGCGATGGACAGCTCCTCCACACTGCCACTATCTTCCCAACCCTGACAGAAAACCAGGTCATCTGTGTGTCCAGCACAGTGGGTAGGGCCAGATACTCGTTGGGACAGCCCCATGTCTGCCATGGTGGCCATGAAGTCCTGAGCCGCTCCTGAAAGAGTAGTCTCTGCATGGACATTGAAGTCCCCCAGCACTATGAGCTGCTGTGACTCCAATGCCGGATAATTTTCCGGTAGTGGTCATTCTAATGTTGCGCTCGACTTGTCACTTTAAGCTTATAATTGCTTGTTTCACCTTGCACTTTATAACTTCCGTGAATAATGGTGATGTTTTTGGAAAGAACTGGAGGTTATACTATGAAACCGGAAAAATGAATTATAATAATGGTAAAAAGGATGAAACATCATTGGGATTGAATCTTGATGTAACATATAACAGTGCAATATTAGATCGTCAGGATATGGTGAGTGGAGGGGGCTGGAGGGAGGGGGGAGTTCTGTTGGTCGGGGGGCCCCCATAGCAGTGATGGTGGGAAGGGGGAGATATGGGAAAGGGAGAAGCAATAAACCAATTCGGCTAATTAACTGAGGGAAGAATATTCAAATGTAGGGTAATATTTCCATTATCTTTGGGTTTCACATATCACCCATACACATATCACACACACACACACACACACACACATTATGTTTCCACCTATTAGGAATATACCATAATATATATGTCTCATATGTTAATGTAAAATTAATGAATAACAAAGTCTTTGTCTTAATATGTTCTAATCTTATTAGTATTCCAGCTCCACTGTTTGCAGAATTAAAATTACATTGAATGCATTCCTTGAGTTAGTAGTCAAGTCATAAAGATTAATAGGACATTGCCCTAGAGGCATGTGTTATCTTACTGTAACACCGAGCTCTTATCTGTCTTAATATTTAACAGTAGCACTGTCCATTTGAAATATAACATTTCCATTTGAAAGTAAGATTGGCAAGATTTGTAATTTTCAGAGTTGAATGGTGCCAGAAGCAAATGCTTTGTTGACATTGCAATTATTGTTTTGCATTTTTACTTTGATGGGCATTTAAAATTTACATTTATATGCAAATATACATTTTCCATTTAAAAAAATCAGAATGATTCATGCACATATAGAATAGGACTTACATGCAGGCTTATACATACACACAAGATTTTCCAAGATTATTTACATAGTTTTTTTTAATAAGGATAAAAATGCTTTGACATAAAGCTGTGCTGAAGATGTACTCCTCTTGTTCTCTGTGTTCTTTGATATCTGTGATGATTTTCCTTCCCAACCACTACTGTTTTAAAAGATGTAATGAATAGAATACATTGTGTTCTCGAGATATTTCAGGACTCTGTCCCAATCCGTGGTTTTGGTTTTGTCTAAGTTGCTTGAGAGTTTATTCGTCAAGAGGTCCATATTCATTATATCATATGTTTTCAGGATCCATTGTTCTTTTGTCGGTATCTCGTTGGTTTTCCAATATTGTGCTAGTTTAATTCGGGCAGCTGTAGAAAGATAGAAAAAAATCTTGTTTTCATTTTTTTCCAGGTTAAAGTCTAGAATGCCAAGCAAAAAGTATTCTGGCTTCAGTTTAATTTTTATTTGGATAATTTTTTCTATTTCAGTACAAATCTGGTGCCAATAGGTTTTAACCCTCTTGCAGCTCCACCACATATGTATGAAACTTCCACTGGCCCTCTGGCATTTCCAACACTTCCCCTCTATTTTTCCTTTGCTAAATTTCGCTATTTGTTCCGGTGTTAGATACCACCTGAAGTAGAGCTTATACCAGCTTTCTTTAATTTCATTTGCATAGGTAAGTTTTAGCTTTTTTGTCCATACTTCCTCCCATTCCTCTAGTTTAATGGGTCGGCCTATGTCTTTGGCCCACTTTACCATGTTGTCTTTTATTTGTTCTTTCTCCGTTTCCCATGTCAATAGTTGCTGGTATGCTTTTTTAATTTGTTTGCTTCCTGTCTTTATGATTTTCTCACATATCGTGTCTTTTATTTCGAAGCCTAAAGTTTTGTCTTGGTTATAACTTTCATTTATTTGGTGATATTGGAACCAGGAGAGTGTGGTGTCATACTGTTTAAGTTCTTCTTGGGTTTTAATTGCTGGTCCTTGGGGGGAGTATTTCAGTATTTCTTTATATGTTAACCATATTTCTCTCGATGTTCCTTTAATTTGGCTTGCTTCGTTGGGAGAGAACCAAAGCGGTGTTTTTTGATAGATTTTCGTTTTATATCTTTCCCAAATTTGGATTAGGGGGTCCCATACGAAGTGGTTTCTGAAATTACTCTCTCCTTTTATTTTACCTCTCCAAAGGTAGTTGTGCCACCCCTGCATTAAATCAAAACTTTCAAGGGCTAGTAGTTTCCGCTCCCTGAGTCCTATCCAGTCTTTTATCCAGCAGATGGCGGCTGCGTCATGATATAACTGTAGGTTTGGCAGTGCCAGGCCTCCTCTTTTTTTGCTGTCACACAAATTGATGAGGCTGATTCTGTGTCTACCTCTTTTCCATATAAAGTCTGTTATATCCTTATGCCATGTTTTAAAGGTTATTTTTGTCTTTATTATTGGTATTGCCTGAAATAGATGGAGTATATCCGGTAGGATGTTCATTTGAATCGCCGCGATTCTTCCCATCAGGGAGAGGTTTAATGTCTCCCATCTCTTCAATTTTTCTCTGATTTTGGACCATTTCTGTTCATAGTTGTTTTTATATAATTGTATATTTTTTGTTGTTATTATGATTCCTAAATATTTCACTTTCTTTGCTATCTTAATTGATGTTCTTTTTTGTAGTTCTTCCTCCCTCTTTTTCGTTATATTTTTTGTAAGCATTTGAGTTTTGTCTTTATTTATCTTAAGTCCTGCCACTTCTCCATATTTGGTTATTTCTTGCCACCATTTATCTATGCTATTTATTGGATCTTCTACAATGCATACGAGATCATCGGCATATGCCCGGATCTTGAATGAGTATTTTCCAATTCGTAATCCCTTCAGTTCTTCGTTTCTTCTGATGTTACATAGAAGTAGTTCAAGGGTGAGGATGAATATCAAGGGGGAAAGGGGGCATCCCTGCCTTGTTCCTTTTTCGATTCTGATTGTTTCTGATTTTTGGCCATTTATTAGTAAGTTTGCATATTGTTTGGAGTATATTGCTTCTATTGCAGTAGCAAAGTTGTATCCGATATCCATTTCTTTGAGTGTTTCTTTGAATAGGAACCAGTTGACGTTATCAAACGCCTTTTCTGCGTCCAGAAATAAAAATGCTACTTCTTTTTGTATCTTCTTCTCGTAATACTCGATTGCATCTATTATTATGCGTATATTTTCTTTTAATTGGCGCTTTGGTAGGAAACCTTTCTGTTCTTCTTCTATTCTTTCACTTAGGATTTCTTTTAATCTGTTTCCTAGTATGTTGGAAAAGATTTTATAGTCCTGGTTCAGGAGTGATATCGGTCTGTAATTTTTGGTTTGGGTCTTGTCCGTGTTGTCTTTCGGGATCAAGGTTACATTTGCATGTCTCCATGTTTCCGGGATTTTCCCTTCTTCCATTACTTTATTCATTGTTTTTAGAAGAGGTGTTGTTAGTTGGTCTATGAAGGTTTTGTAGTAGATTCCCGTGAAGCCATCCGGGCCTGGCGCTTTATTTTGTGGTAAGTTTTGGATTACCTTTCCTATCTCTTCCTTGGATATCTTTCTGTTTAATACCTCTCTCTGGGCTTCTGTTATCTTCGTTATCTTCTGTTTTCCAAGGAACTGCATAACTTTTTCCTTTGGGATGTTGTCTTCAGCGTATAGATTTCTGTAATATTCCGTAAATTGATCAATTATTTCCGGTGTTTGGGTGAAGAGTTTCCCCTTTTCTTCGATTTGTGTGATGATTCGGGAGTGCCTTTTTATAGCTAGTTTCCTTGCCAGCCATTTACTCACTTTGTTTGCGTTTTCGAAGTATTCTTGTTTCACATATCTAAGTTTTTTTCCCATTTCTTCTAAGTGTAGAGTTGTTATTTTTTTCCTTAGAATGGATATCTGGTGTTGTAATTTTTTATTGTCTAAGTTCAGCTTTGCTGTTTTTTCCTTCCCTTCTAACTCTTTCTTGAGCTTTTCTTGTTCTTCTCTTTTCCTTTTGTTTATTCTAGTGGCATGTTCTATATTTTTTTTTTAAGAATACACATAACATTAAAAAAACAGATTGTTAATGAAAAAAATGTACCTGATTTCAAAGGTATAGTGAATAGATAGTATCCCAAGAAGAGAAGGCTGATATTGAATAGTTATTGTATCTGTATTCAGGCAATACATTAATTGCAATAATGTGTCCTATGTAAATATCTGTAAGATAGAATAAGAAACCCCCCACCCCCAACCTATGTTGGAAGACTGCATGAGGTTTTGTACGCAGCTATTTCTAGATAGTGGAATTCCCAAACAGAGGAACAGGAAGAGCCCCCTTTAAAATAGATTAACTATTGCTCTCTCTCTTTTTGTTCTTTTTGTTCATGCAAATTCTGGATACTACAGAAGGGATTTTTAATCCAGGTTCTTTGGCTTTCTTAGTTTGATTTTTTTTTTAAAAAATCTGACTTTTATTTAATTACTTTTTAAAAAAAACAACGTAAGTGTCTTTAGTTATACAGTTCCATTGTACAGGAAATCCCCAAGTTGAGAACAAGATAGGTTCTGTAGGTTTGTTCTTAAGTTGAATTTGTATGTAAATCATAACAGGTACATGTTTTAAGTGTAACTTCATACACACGCACACACCCACATGCTTTGGATAGCATAGGGAAGGATTAATATCCCTGTGGTGTTTGCTTTGATGTTTGTGCCCCTGTTCAGAAGATTTCACCTCACTTTCTGTCCCTATGATAATTGGATTTTGAAAAATGTCGTTGTAGAAACAAGGATTGGAGAGAAAGCTTCAGTTGAGACACCTTTTCCCATTATGACTCTTTCAGAAGTGAATTTCACTTCCTAGGGGTAGATTTTTCTCACTTCCTGCTATCTCAGCCCTGCTCTGAAGCCTGAGTAATTTGTAAGTCAGATATTTGTTAAGCCTATACTGTACTTGTCCTATTCAGTTTTGTTAGCCTACTTGAGTTCTAGCAGTTTGAAAACATGCAAATGTGAGTGGATCAATAGGTACCACTCTGGCAGTAAGATAACATTGCTCCATGCAGTTGTGCTGGTCACATGACTTTGGAAATGTCTATGGACATTGATGGCTCTTCAGTTTAGAAATGGAGATGAGCACCAACCCCCAGAGTCAGACACAACTGGACTTAATGTCAGGAGAAAACCTTTACCTTTACCTACTCAAGTTTCATTTTTGGTGAGTAAAGAGTAGATAAAAATTACAAAGAGTGATAAATGCATAAATGCAGCTAGGACTTGATTTGATTTACATAAAATACTTGATCTGCTACCCAGAATAAGAATCAATTGAAAACTGAGAAGTGGAACAAAGTGGCAAAGGAGTGAGTACTATAGTTTAACAGAATGTGTTTCTGCCATGTCAAATGTGGAGGTGAAGCAGACACAAACAACTTCAAAAAGAAACTTCATATAATAAAGTGTTTAGGTAGTAAGTAGAGGTCAAATGGTATCACATTCTTCTCGCAAAACTGAAAAGATTTTAAAATACAGAAGATTATAAAGATTTTTTCCCCTATTGATCTGTAGTTGTCCTTTTCTGGAAAGCATTTTATTCCTCCATTTGAGTGGGAAATCAATGTGCCACGAGATGTAGTGAAATTTCATCATTAGCTATTATTGTATGTGGATATGTAGTGCGATGGAGTGATGAAAAACAACTCTTTCTTCCTAAGATGTGCTGGCACATTCTTTGTAAGGTATTGGCTCAGACAGTATTGCTTTTAATTCAAAAAAAAAAATCTCTGTTCTTAACTCCAAAATCCAGTTTGGATTACTGTGTTGGAAAAAGAAACAGTGTTTTCCATGACGGTAAGTTTTGTGCTGGTTTCTAATGTACTGCTATTATTTTCAAGAAAATAATCAACCCTTCCCAGAAGAAAAAAGAGAATTAAACCAAATGTCTAAGCTCAGAGTGTTTAGAAATCAAGGGGTAGAGAAAGAGAAAAAGGCCACTGCTCCTATTTTCAAAACTTGACCACCTCATTTTTTTTTGGGGGGGGGGGGGGAGGTAATTTTCAGAATGAATTTTTTTCCTGATATTTAGGTGAAATCTTTTTTTCCTGCAATTTGAATCCATTGCTTTGAGTCCTATGACTTTATCCCACCCTAATTTCCCCCTGTTTTCTGATTGTCTTTTTACACTGATGTAACAGAGTCCCACTAAGGTCTTCCCACAACACACAGCCACTTCTTGTTGAAATCCATTTTGCCAGCGTGTGAAGACTGTCAGAGGAGTCCGTTTTCAGGATTTGGCAATTCTCCTGACTCCTGATTGAAGACAGTGGTAGGACGGGGAAGAAAGCTGTAAAAAGACAGACATATGTGGGATGGCTGGCCATCCCCAAAGATGGATTTTGCCGGGGTAGGTTGCATCCCCGCTCTTAAGGACACTTTCCCCTGCTTTTTTCCACTCCTCCCTTCCCTCCTGCCTGTGGGATGAGGTCCATACTCTCTAGAGCAGCAGAAAGCAAGCTCATCCCCTCATCAATGTGACATCCTTTCACATATGTAAACATGTCCCCTCTCAGCCTTCTTTTCTCTAAGAGCTCCCTATGCTCTTCCTCACAGGGCTTGGTTTCCAAATCTTTGATTATTTTGGTTGCCCTTCTCTAGATGCATTCCAGCTTGTCAATATTCTTCTTGAATTGTGCTGCCCAGAACTGGACACAGCATTCCAGATGTTTGGCTGCATTTATCTCTATATGCATTATCACACACATAGATTAAAAAAAAATTCTTTTATGAGTGCTCATGGTTGTGATACCCTTCAGCCACGACAAGGTGTAAATAAGCACCAGAGGAGTTATGTTCTGATTTGCACTATACAATCCTTATACTGGATACCACTATAACATATGTAATTCACTGATAAAGACACATGGCTAACACCCTATTAAATAATTCCAATGTACATTGTGACTGTATGTTTCTACATTGAGTTTCTGTGTCCTATGCAGTCAGAGCTCAAACACCTTTATAGAATGATCAGGGGCTCACTGTAGTTTGTTTTCAATCTCCTCAGTATGAAAGGGGATGTTTCCCAACATGGATCTCTGTTTCCATTTTCATCCATTATACAATGTCAAATAAAAGCCTACTGAATATATACAGTATTAGTATGAATACCACATGTGGATCTTTGCTTTTTTCTCTACAGTTGCATGCAGCCATTTTGGAATATGAAATAAAAAGATTCTGCATGACTAATAAAACATATATGGGCATGCCAATAATAGAAGAATAACTCTTTAGTCCCATTTCTGGCATAAAAGCTGTGTTTAAGTCCAAATACTATTCCAATGCTACACCAGCTACTACTGCTATTAGTAAAGATATCATTTACTTTAAAAGAGCATCTTCCAAAGGCATATAGGAAGTTATTTGTTTGGAGTCTTGTGGTACTTTTAAAGGATCTTGTTACACTCCAGGGTTTTGATGGTGCTTTTATTTAGAGAGAGCTTAGAATTTTGTTAGGCTTTGATAAGCATTAGGCTTGTTTGATCAAAAAAAAAATTGGTTCAAAACTCGTTTTGGATGTAGGGGGCGCCGGTGGTTCGATTCTAAAGTCAATTCCGATTTTCACAGAAAAAAAGTTCAAAACTTTTCGAACCTTCTGAATCTTAATAGTTTGAAAGTGTCATTTCCTGTTCCATTGCATGGTCTTTACATTGAAAGTAATAGTTTTACTCCAGAAGCAGGGAAAAGCAAGCTGTAGGAGCCCAGCCTGGGATTGTTTTTGTGCCTCAGGAACATGATGATATTCAGTACCTTTCAGAGGAGGACCCTGCAGAAATGTCTATGTTTTATTTTAATAAAAAGGACTTTGTACATTCTCAGGGGTTTGGTAGGAAACAGAAGTTGCTTTAGAAAATACAGGTAGTCAGAGTGAAAGACAGGATTTGGAGATGCCTAGTTCCCAAGGCCAAGTTGATGGGAACCAGCTTGCGTCTCTAGATAGGGAAACCGAAAGGGATGTGCTAACGAGCAACTCGGAGGAAGGGGTTATCTTTGATCTTAGAGGGCAGATATGTCAGGATCATCATCTGGACAGGGGAGTCAGGCGTTCTGCCAGGATAAGAGAAAGAAAGAATTTGAAAGATATTTCTCATGGGAATTGGAATGTTTTTGCTTAGACTCTAAGCAAAAGGGCCTCTGCAACTTTGTGCTTTACTGAGTTTAACGCTGAACTTCAGGCCTGTACCATGTATTCATGTTATGCTGAGACTTCCTCAAGTTTGTTTTCAGGTTTTTCAAGAGACTTTGGGCTTACTACTTTCTTGGATTTAAGGACTATTTTCCTGTGGACATTTCTCTGGATCTAAGAACCAAATTGGTTCTCCTCCCTGGAACTTTGTTGGTTCAATTTACTGCTATTGGATTGCTGTTTGAACTTCTTTTTATATTCTCTTTGCTTTTGCCAATCGCCTTATACTTAAACAATAAACTTCTTGCTTATTGAAGAACAGCGGTGTGTTTAAAGGTGCTCATCACAGTTTTGGTGTGCGACACAAGCAGAAGAAATTCACAAATTCATGCTTCTCTGGTTTATAACTCGCTTCTCTGGGTTTAAAACTGGCTGGCTTTTCTGGCTTGAGACAGAGGCGGAGCAAATTCATGCTTCTCCCATTTAAAACTCACTTCTATGGGTTTAAAACTGGCTGGCTTTTCTGGCTTGAGACAGAAGCAGAGCAAATTCATGTTTCTCCCATTTATAATTCACTTTTATGGGTTTAAAACTCTCTGGCTTTTCTGACTTGAGACAAAAGCCGAGCAAATTCATGCTTCTCCCGTTCATCCCACGCTTCTCTGGCTTGAGCCGAGGCCAGGGACCAGGGACCAGAAGAGAGTTGTATCACTGAATCATTTCTGAATAACTTCATGAGTCATAACAAAAATGGCGAAAAAGCTTCGGAAGGGCAAAGGGACTTCCGGGTTTTCTTAAAAACCTCAAAATTGTTTCAAAAAGGAAATGTTTCTGACTTTATTCGGAATAACTAAGATTCTGACTGGACCTAACCATGCCTAATAAGCATTTATTAATATTCACACATTTCTTTATATTTTAGGTAGAAAGGATTTCAGGCTCCATACCTCCAAAATATTCTAGAGCAAGGAAAACTCACTTTGTTTAATCAACAGGAAGAATAAATATACCCATCTTATGACTTCATCACACGGGCATTCTTACCCATTGTAGGACGCTTCCAGCACAGTTCAAGGATGGCGCTCACAAGATCCCATCAAATGATGTACAGCTACATCAGGCAGGGTTCTGTCTCATAACTGTGCTGGAAATGTCCTACAACAGAGCAAGGAGAATGACAGGATTTGTAAGTTATACAGCATTTCTTTAAGTGGTAACAGGGTCAATGTCTCGGGATTACCATAGGTGTCACTGTAATTGCGGTGTGGTGGCTAGTTCTGAGACTATAGTATATAAGTTGTAGTTAGTTTGCTGAGGGTTGTTGAGTTGATGAGGATGATGTATTGGAAGATTGTAGAGAAAGAGTTTGTACATATTGTATATCTGTTCTTATACTGCTGATGTAACTAAAGAGAAAAACTTTCTTTTTTGGAAAGAACAACTTTGTGTGTTCTTGTTCCTGAAGAAGACCACTACAATTACCTGAAGGTATCTAGATCCTTAACTGGAGCTAATAGAGCCAATTCTGCTCTAACAGGGAATTTTATGACTTCATGATATTCTGACAGAGAACACGGGAAATTTCCTGTGTTCTTGTTGCCAGCAATGGGGACAACATTGTGTGTGTGGGAGCTGGGAAGTGATGCTTTAACCTTTGTGATGGGGAAGGTGGCGATGCAAGGCATGATGGATTCCCCTGATGTCCTATGGAATCACTGTGATGCCGAGTGAATTCCCCCCCCCCCTCCCCACTGTCACCTGCATTAGAGCACTAAATGTGACAAGGTCCTTAGTGTATTTCTTTTGGTTTCCTGTTAAGGACAGCAGCTTTATGGAAAGTAAAGCCAGTGCTGTGGAGGGAATATTTAATATTGTAGAATGCTGAAGAAATACGTATATCTGAATTCAAAAACAGTGTCCACAAATAGTGAACTCATCTCTTAATGAAATTACAGTGCAACCCCTCTATCCACGGAGGATATAGTCACAAGAAGATTTCTTCATCTGTTACCAGGACTTCAAGTACTTTATTTTAAAAAATTGGATGAATCCCAGTGTATTTGACCACATATGTCATGCTGAATTAGGGTTGTCATTGGGTTTTTTTTCCTTGAGAAGATGTTTTTCTGATACTTTTTTATCAAACAGGTATAATATAACTCTTTCAACAATGTAAATAACTTCACCTATTAAATTTGTTTATTGCAAAGAATAGAATTTTGTTTCTGTTCCTTTTTTGAAGAAGTTATTTCCATGCTACATAGGGACACAATTATGAATGCATTTAAATGAGTTCATATGTAGCATGGAAATAATTTTGGATTTTAAAATGTATTTTGGTGAAAGCCAGAAAGTGAAAATGATAGAGTTCTCCATTCTCTAAATTAATTCACATAAATTTAGCCAAAATTATTTTCCTTTAATCTGTGTGACACTTGCTTTTCAAGTATGTCACTTGAGAGTGTTTCCAGACACAGCTAAAACATATGTAGAAATGGGTTAAAATACCAGCTTCCACTTGGGTTTTAGTCCCCACCCCCAACCCAAACCCTGGTCACTCCCTGTGGGGGGGGGGGGGCATGGCTACCTGCAATTGCAAGTCGAATTGGGATGGCATGAAGCCACACAAAGCCCCAATTTTGCCCTATTGTATAACTCAGCCAACAGGAGATGGCAACCATGGAGCCTGTTTGTAGCATCCTCCTGGCTGAAGGAAATGGTGACTGAGAAGTCACAATTTCCTCCAGTCAGGAGGATACTGCAAACAGACTCAGTGGTTGCCAGCCCCTTTTGGGTATGTTTTAGGCATGAAATCAGGGGCTGGGGGAGAGCACCCTCTCATACCTTTGGGCTCTAGAAGCCCAAAAGTGCAAGATGGCTGTGAAGATTGACCCACAATATTGTGGCATGCAATCCTGGAAGTCAACCCGCACAGGTCCAATACTTCATCAGACCTGGAATTTTCATTAAGGTCCGGATCTGATGAGGTATTTATGGTAATTAATGCAGAGTAATCTAGGAAACCTTGATTTACTCCACATTAATTAGCTTTTACCAGAGGTGTTATTTGAATGCCTCTGGTAAAAGTGAGACAGGTCTCGGATTAAAGGTCTGTCTGGAAGGGTCCACAGCTAACATGATGCATGCTTTTAGTTCTGTCTATTGCATGCTCTTTAAATAATCCTTAAAAATAACCTGAACACAAATGGTCCCCCAATGTTCCCCACTTTCTTTATAAACAGCAAAATCAGGGAGCAGGGAACATTCTGAAATATTTTTTGAGGTTATAGTGCCAGGATGTACAGTATGTATTAGAGTGATTAAGAAACAGAACTTAATAAATGCATCTGCTGCAAAAAAATAAAAATGAGCTGCATCCAAGGTGGCACCTTCTTGTCAACATTCTCAAGTTGATAATGTTTTTGTGGTGTGAAATTTTACCTTGCCATTTTAATGATGATATTTTTAATTATCTTTTAACCTAATCAAGTTTGAATGTATGTTAGTTCACTATTATGGAAGTCTTAGGATAGTGATTATTGTCTATTTGTGCATGTTTCTGTTTTTGTTTTTAATGTTGATACGGTCAATGGACTAATCAATAAACTTTGCTTGCTTGCTCAAGTTGATAATGTATGAGACTACGTTGGTAAAATCTCACATTTGTGCTTCTAAAAATCTGATTTATATCCAATGTACTGAAAACAATAGATTTCATTTTAAGAATATGCCCATATAAACATTTTCCCATTTTATATCCAGGCAGCATATTCTATACTTTTTGCACAGCTTTAATGTTTTATGCTGTTTTTGCATTGAGGAGTATGTGAAGGCATTGATTTTGGCCTAAGCATTCAAATTCTCTATTCCGTAAAACATGCAGAGGGATGAGACTTGCAGACACCCCTGGCAGTACTCAAGATGTATGTTATAGTCAAAGTGTTTCAAGGCGCACATCAGAAAGATTAATCACTTTAAATTAACCCTATTTCAGGTCCTTCTGCTTTGAGCTACTTTTTGAAATTTTGATAAACGGTTCTGTTCAGACTCTGCCTTTACACTATTGCTGACAGACTTCATTTGCCCTTTGGAAGAGTAGCTACCGTTAATATTAGTGCATCCTGCTGTGACCATGATACTCTTTAGTCTATGTCACATACTTAAAAATGTGATAGGATTTACTGCATTTTGCTTTAGTTCTGACTCCCCACCCCATGCTAACATATCGCCTACTGAGATTACCCCCTTCTCATTAGACTTTTTGAGTTGCATTTTAGTGGTGTGATTAATATTTCATCCATTTCCTCTGTGCAGCCCGATATGGGTCTGTATCTCATTTGCCTCTTCTGCTCCTGTGATGCCACTGAATGGTGACAGATAGTTGAGGCTGGCTTTCTGATGGTTTCATGGGATCTATTATGGGCAGAGAAACAAACAGTGTCTTGCTACATCATTAATCTAAATGGACTTAATTAAATGCATTTCTGTACATATGAAATGCATCCCCTGCTGTAGTATACTATCTCCAAACAGATAGCAAGTGGACTGTACTTGATTTTAGATAGGCATTTTAATTTAGGGGCAATGGAGAAAAGGATAAATACAATCTTAAAAGGCAGAATGCTATCTACTAGAATGTTTCCCTCCTCTGCAGGTTTTGAGTAGTAAAAATTGATTGAAATGTATGTTTAAATCCTATCTATTGAACATTTAACAATAGTCCCATAATTTGGTTTGTTTGATTTGTGCTCATTAATATGGGTGCTTTGATGTTTATTATATTTAAAGAATGGCATAATAGTTTGAGGCTTAGTTGGTGTATAAAATCCCAGCAACTATACCACTTGTTTTGGAAAGTGGCCTTAGGCACTTTAAAACCCAAAATTAAAACTCTAATGTAGCTGAACTCTCTTCTGGCTGAAAACCTTTTGAAAGCTCTTTGGCATCCACCAAACCTAAAAGCAATGGTAAGCCCTTGGCTTACTCGAGGCATCTTTAGCTAGAATGTGCTGGATTCGCACTCAGGCCTGTGCACGGAGGTAACGCTGAAAGGATTTCTCCTTTAGAATATACGCTGCCATCATTTAACCTTTTACTTTTTCAGTAAAACTGCTTTAGAACTTCTTGTACAGAGGCACACGTGAGGCAGATGTAGTGAACAATAAAACAAAGATGTTTATTTCAGAGAACTTGAACAAAACAGGTATTAAGCTTAGTTGGTTTGAAAGATTGACTTAAAAGCGTGTGGTTTCTTTCAGCAGTTCCAAAACTTAATTACAAGTAACACTCCTTTCTCCCTCCAGAGATTACTGACAGGATTTTTTCTCTGAAAGTAACCCCAATCTCCACACAGACAGCCCTTTTCTTTTGGGATCTGTCACTCCTACCCAGCTGTCCTTCCCCAAATAGCTATAATCTTCTTCGCTAGCTAACTGACCAACTTTAGGCCTCTATCACTAATCTCTTCTCCACTCCTGTAGAGAAGCGCTAATCCCACTAGATGCCACCAAAATTATGTGAGGAAGTATTAATCTTCTTTAATGCCACCAATATTCTGTGAGGAACCTTCTTTTAAATATCAATTAAGCTGCCACCAATATGTTTAGAGACGCTGGTTTATGTCTCTGTTTATCTTTAGTTGTGTTGTGAGGTGACTTTGGTAGTGTGGAATGCACCAAGCATAAAAGCAATGGAGGAGGCAGGTTTGAAATACAAAGAGAACAAGTTTTATTGTTAACAGAACGTAATTGTTGCAGTTTTGAGAATTTGAACTTGGCACAAGGCTTGATGTTACAAAATGGCTGGTTTGAGTTACATTCAAGCTTCTGATGTTACAATTCTATAAACTCCTTCTTTAGTGAAGTGCTTTTATTACTTCAGAGTTCCCTATTGTGAATATTCCACACTGTTTGTCCTATACTCGGATCAAACCACTGATCACCAGTCTTTCCTTACTGGCGATCCTTAAAACCCCCTCTGTTAGATTCTTTAACCTAAGCAATCTAACAAGGTAACACCTTCAGCTCTCTTGCTGAAGAAATATTCACAAATTCTAAGAACTGCTGAATTCTCACAGCTTCACAACCCAGAGCCCTAACTGACTCTGAACCTCTTCCCCGGGTCTCATCCACCGGACTAAACTACTTTTCCCAGAGTCCTTTCTTGACTCTGCTATTTCCCCAGAGCCCTTAACCGGCACTGCTCTTCTTCTCAGGGTCTCTTCCTCCTGACTGAATATTAACTGACGCTTTCAAACCTTTTATTCCTTAAACTCCGCCCACCTCCTCTGAGGCTTTGTTACCATGGCAACCTATCTCTCTCAGCTAGGCCCTGGCAACAAATGTAATGCATAAATACAGATTCAAACACATTATAGATAACACTCTATAATAAACATTATAAATACAGTTTAAACACATTATAAATAACACTTTATAATAAACACATCTCTACACCTTCCCCCCCAGAAATATTATTTTTGTACCATTCTCGATCCCAGAATGGCAAAAATAATTCCACATATTATTCAACAATATATATATATACATCAATTCTGAAAGGGAAACATATTAGGGTTAAATACGTTTCGATTACACATATATACAAACCTTTAACCTATGGAATCCTAGATAAGGCGTCCGCAACTAAATTTCGTTTACCTGAAACATGTTTTATGTCAAATATGAAATCTTGTAAACCCAAACTCCATCTTAACAATTTGTTATTCGTACCCTATAAATTTTCTAACCATTTTCATTTGTTGACATACTACATTTATCAGAATGCCAATTTTTATTTAAAACTCCCACAACCTCTCTTTTGTACTGTCCACGATCACCCTCCCAAAAAGAAAAGGGACCGGATTCCTCTGCTGAAACAATAAAACATACATTTGCAGATCTTACAACATAAGGCTTCAACATATTTACATGGACTCTTCTTTCTACATTGGATTGTTCATCAAAAATATCATAGTTTATGTGGTTGTGTCTTCTGATGACCTTCCATGGTCCAGACCAATCTAATTGAAGCTTGTTGGCCTTGTTGGGAGATAAAAATAAAACTTCATCTCCGATGTCGAAGACCTTTGGCTTAGCAGTAGAGTCATAATAGTCTTTCTGTTTCTGCTGAGCCGCAAGCAAATGTTCTTGAGCAATGTCTCTAGCCAGCTGCATTGTTGCTTGAAGATCTCTTAAATACTCCGTCACTGGAACAGGATCCTTCGCCGGACTTTCTTCCCAATATTCTCTTAACAGATCTAACGGACCACGAGCTTTCCTTCCATACAGCAATTCAAATGGACTGTAGCCGGTGCTGTCATGAGGGACGGTCCTATAGGCGAACAGCAGTTGTTGTAACTTGACGTCCCAGTCATAAGGCCTTTCCTGACTGTAAGACTTTATCATTTTGACTAAAGTCTTGTTCATATTCTCAACCAGTCCATTTGTTTGCGGATGATATGCTGTGGAAGTCAGGTGTCTAATTCCACATAACTCCAGTAACTTCGACATAAGCTTGGAAGTAAACTGTGTTCCCAAATCCGAGACCAGTTCTCTGGGATATCCAGTTCTTCCCCAAATGGACAGCAGGGCATTTGCAATTGTAGTTGTTTCGATGTTAGTCAGAGCTACAGCCTCTGGATATCTTGTGGCGTAGTCAATCATGGTTAAAATGTAACGGTAACCACGTCTGCTTGGTTTACAGAGAGGACCTACAATGTCAATGCCTACTCTGTAAAATGGTTCTCCAATTATTGGCATAGGGATCATAGGAGCTTTAACTTTATCCCTTCCAGTGCTCAATCTCTGGCAGATGTCACAGGATTGGCAAAACTCTTTGATCCTCTGGAACATGCCAGGCCAATAAAAGTTTTTAGTGATCCTTCTCGTGGTTTTTCTTATGCCCAAATGTCCACCTTGAGGGTTTTCGTGTGCCACCCTCATCAGCTGTTCTCTAAAACCTTGAGGCACTACAATTTGACTACATGTCACTGATCTTTCTGTCGAGTTTACACTTTTGGATTCTCTATATAAGACACCGTTCTTCAGTATAAACTCGGAGGGCTGTTCTTCTGTCAACACTGTGGGGTTTTGAGCTAAAGCAAATAGAGGCTTCAGAGATCCATCGGCTCTCTGTTCCTGCCGAATCTCCTCAACTCCTCCCGTCTTCTTAACAAGCTCAGCCACTGTAGCACTGGCTTCTGGGCTCTCATCCCCATCTTGTTGTATGGCAAAACACAGGGCTTTCTGTTCAGGGCTTTCATTGTTACATTCTTTCTCCCCACACGCCATCTTACAGTATTTAATCTCCTCAGCCAAATCATTTCCAATTAAACATTGGTATGGTATGTCAGGACTGACTGCAAAATCCCACATACCCTTCCATCCTTCATATTCTATTGGCAAAGTTACCACGGCTGATGGAATCGCCGATCCTAAACCTTTTAGTTTTATTTCAGAGGTTGGCTGCTGAAACTTCTGAGGTATTATTTCGGGATGCACTATGCACACTTCGGAACCGGTATCTCGGAGTCCTTTCCTGTCTTTGTTATCAATAGAAATGGTTTCTAAGTAGTCCTTAGATGGGCTGCCTGACAGGATGAACAAACATTGTTTCTCTTGAGGCTCTGAGCTTGAACTCTCCTTTGCAACAGTAACCGCTTCTGCCCTTGGTGTTTCTTTCATTTTATTCACAAAGAGGGTTGTTTTCTCCTTCTTTAACAGGGGACATTGATATTTTATATGATCCAATGCTCCACATTGAAAGCACCGTCGTTTTACCTCAGGAGCAGTTGGTCTTATTACACTCGGCCTCCTACAGATGGTGTCTTCTAAGTCAGCACCCTTTTCTTGCTGTGGGCGCTTTTGTTGTGAATAAAATGGCTGCCTGTTTGTTCTTTTGTCCCCTGGCAGATCTTCCCTTTTAAATCCTTCTTTCAAGGTTGTTATTTGATCTGCCATACCCGCTGCCTCTACAATCGTGGATGGCTTGCGATCTTGAATCACCCAACGAATATCATAAGGCACTAACTGAAAAAACTGTTCCAGCTTTAAAAATTCCCTCAGCTGTTGATAATCTTCCACCTCAGACGTCTTTATCCAACTATCGAACAGTTGAGATAATCTTGAGGCCACCTGAGCAAAACTTTGAGTTTTATCTTTCTTTAAGGATCTGAACTTAAATCTATAATATTCCGGAGTCAATCTAAACTCTTGTTGAATCTGTTTCTTAAACAGATCATAGTCTCTATAAGATTCTTCCGGCAACTGTCCATAAATCTGCAAAAGTTTCCCACTTATCTGTGGCCTAAGGTATGTCATCCATTTTTCCTTAGCCACTCCAAAATCTCGACAACATCTCTCAAAAGATATTAGGAATTTCTCTGGACAATCGTCCTTGGTATATTTTGGGAATTTCTTCATCAAATCTGGGGTATCCCCTCCAGATCTCCCTTCCTGAACATCATTGGATGTTTGAGACAAAGCCAATCTTTGTTTCTCTAGCTCAAACTCCATTCTCTTCAATTCTAACTCCCGTTCCAATTCTCTCTCTCTTTGTCTTTCTTCAAACTCTCTTTCCCTTTGTTTTTCTTCAAATTCTCTTTGTTTTGCCTCTCTCTCCACCTCCAACTCTCTCTCCCTTTGTTTTTCCTCCATCTCCAATCGTTTCATCTCTAGCTTGTACTTAAGAGCCATTTCTGACATATGCACCGGCTCTGTCTCTGCCTCAGAGCTCGAACTTTCTTCTTGGTCTCCCTCTCTTTCCTCAGCCAGCTTTCTCTGCCGCCTGGTAGCCATTTTTCAGCAACTTTTACCTCACAACTTATTTCTAAATTAAACTTAAGGCACTCGATTAGTTGTTACACGAATCCCGTCGTCTGCCACCAAAAATTATGTAAAGAAGCGCTAATCCCACTAGATGCCACCAAAATTATGTGAGGAAGTATTAATCTTCTTTAATGCCACCAATATTCTGTGAGGAACCTTCTTTTAAATATCAATTAAGCTGCCACCAATATGTTTAGAGACGCTGGTTTATGTCTCTGTTTATCTTTAGTTGTGTTGTGAGGTGACTTTGGTAGTGTGGAATGCACCAAGCATAAAAGCAATGGAGGAGGCAGGTTTGAAATACAAAGAGAACAAGTTTTATTGTTAACAGAACGTAATTGTTGCAGTTTTGAGAATGTGAACTTGGCACAAGGCTTGATGTTACAAAATGGCTGGTTTGAGTTACATTCAAGCTTCTGATGTTACAATTCTACAAACTCCTTCTTTAGTGAAGTGCTTATACTACTTCAGAGTTCCCTATTGTGAATGTCCACACTGTTTGCCCTATACTCGGAACAAACCACTGATCACCAGTCTTTCCTTACTGGCGATCCTTAAAACCCTCTCTGTTAGATTCTTTAACCTAAGCAATCTAACAAGGTAACACCTTCAGCTCTCTTGCTGAAGAAATATTCACAAATTCTAAGAACTGCTGAATTCTCACAGCTTCACAACCCAGAGCCCTAACTGACTCTGAACCTCTTCCCCGGGTCTCATCCACCGGACTAAACTACTTTTCCCAGAGTCCTTTCTTGACTCTGCTATTTCCCAGAGCCCTTAACTGGCTCTGTCCTCTTCTCAGGGTCTCTTCCTCCTGACTGAATATTAACTGACGCTTTCAAACCTTTTATTCCTTAAACTCCGCCCACCTCCTCTGAGGCTTTGTTACCATGGCAACCTATCTCTCTCAGCTAGGCCCTGGCAACAAATGCAATACATAAATACAGATTCAAACACATTATAGATAACACTTTATAATAAACATTATAAATACAGTCTAAACACATTATAAATAACACTTTATAATAAACACATCTCTACACCCCCCCCCCCCCAGCTACGGCCTTGATTGCTACCTTTTTGGGAATAAGTAGAATACTAATTTCTGGAACCTGATTTCAAAGAACTGGAATACAGGGGTAAAAATTTCACATTTTCACCTGTGGATTGCTCTGAACTTCTCTGCACTGGCATTGTTGTCCTAGGAAATATCATAATATTAACATTTATTGAGTGCTAGGATTGGCTTGTTTGGAGATTATAAATATGTTTGTCTTATTTATCATATCTTTTCACTGTCAAGATAATTACAGAAAATCTATAAAATAGAAAATCAACAAAATAATCGTGTATTTCATAAAAATTAAAACAAATTATAGAGGTTTTGGTTTTGGTAATTCTTGTTTTTAATACAAAGAGAGATATACCATACATTTCATTTGAAATGGCATAGTACCCATTACCATATCTACATCCTTATGACACTTATTCTTGCATGCATAGATTCAGCCACAGATGTCCATTGTCCACGAATACAGGGTGTTTTGAAAAGATGGATCCAATTTGAAATTGTTATTTCTTTGCAACCATGAACTATACATGAATGAAATGTTTACCACTTGAAAGGTGGGGCATAGCATTTCAAATGATAACTACCAGCACAGGGAGCCCCTTGCCTTAGTCATTTGCAAGATGGTGACCCCCACAACATAAGATGTTTTATGTACTACAGCTCAGCAAGACTGGATCCGTAATTGCAATACAGTGTGCTTTTCAAAAGAGCATTTGTCATTGCTACCGACAATTTGAGGAAACAAGCTGCTTATTTAAGGGAAAGAGCATGAAGTCCATTTCCAAACACCCTATGGATTATGAATCTCTCACTTGAAATTGGAACCTAGGACATCTTTTTCAGGCAAAACATATTTCATAATTGCTGTAAATTGGGATTAACCTTCCCATAATGAGGGTATTTGAAAGGGATGAATGAGATAAAAATGGAAAATCACTTTGTCATATATGATCTTGTACACATTATTAGCAATATAATATCTATATGATTCATTATGCATTTGCTTTCAATATATTTGATGAGCTAGAATTAAATATTTACAGATACCATGTATTTGTAAATGCAGCCTTATTGTTTCTTTCTGCTATAAATCTTATCATTGAATTTCGAGTATAATAACTTTAACCTCTTGAGAACACTACATACTGCCACAGGGCTTCTGATAAGAGCATTTAAATTGATTATCCATTAAATACTAGCTTAAAGAGGCTATCAGAAATATAATCAACTTAACCTCTTTTTACAGATTTATCTTCATTATCTTTACTCTCTTGCATACTTTCTAAAACTCTTACCTCTATTGTATTTTAGAAATATTGTCCCATTCCTATTAGGTTTTGTAACATTATTATAATGCAGGAGGAACATATTTATAAGCTAGAATTATCATATTTTGGAAAGATATCATATTTTGGAAAATATTAAAAAAGATTAATATTAACCGACTGATTTTAACCACTGATCACTATGACAACTCTCACTTTAAATACCTATACCACATAAGCTTTGATCATTGCAACTAGTAATATTCATAGTATTCACTGTATTAAAATAAGAATTTTTTGTTAATTAACCCAGATTAACCCAGTTTTTTGTTGACTATTTAGTGATATTTAATAATGACTCCTATTGTGAAAAAGGTGGGGCATATATTTAATAAATAAATGATAAAAACAATTGACCTGATTTACAATTGAATTTTAAATACTTAACTGTAAAATGAAATTCCTCAAGTTATCACAAACAATGCATTGTTGTATTGAACTTAATTTTTGCTACTGTCGTTGAGTGCTAAAAAGATAAATGAAAGGCTGCTACAAGAAATCAAGTCTGAACTTTCCCAAGAAGCTAAGTTAACTAAATTGAAACTGTGGTATTTTGGTCATATCACAAGAAAGCATGACTCACTAGAAAAAAATGATACTACTTGGTAAGGTACAAGATAGTAAGAAAAAGAGAAAGACTGCTTTTCAGATAGATAGACTCAACCCGGAAGCTACATCACTGGATTTGCAAGATCTGAACAGGGCTGTTGATAATAGGATGACTTGGAAGTCTCTCATTGATGGACTCACCTGTCACCATAAGTCAATATCAACTTAAAGGCAATCAACCACCACTACCATCTATGAGGGAGAGGGCCTCTTCCACTGTGCCCCCCCCCCCCCCGCGCTTCTGAAACTCGCTGCCTAGGGAGATCAGGCAAACCCCTACTAGCTGCTTTCAAAAAGATCTCAAAGCTTGGTTCTTCTGATGCACCTTCAGAGAGTGACCACTCAAACCATCTGGTTGCTTCCATTTACAGCTGCCCTCAGAATAAAGCACCTTACCCCTGCCCTCTATAAAGGCCAAATCTCATTGCTCCTCTTTTTTGGGCTTCTCTTTTATAAATGCACTTTTATCCCTATCTCACCCAGGGTTTTAACCTTTTAACCTTTTACCTCATACATCTGACCCACCCTCTGTGTTCGGTTTTATTATGTTCTTTTATATTGTTCATGTATTTGTTATTTTATATACATTGTTATGATTTATTTTCTTATCTATCTTGTGTTTCATCATGTTGTATTATTTTGGGTTTGGCCTCATGTTAGCTGCCTTGAGTCCTCTTTGGGGAGATGGTGGCAGGTTATAAATAAAGTTTATTATTATTATCTCATGGTCAGTCATTGTGCTCTTTTTTCTTTTTCCATATGGTAACTAACTAGAACAAATAAGCTTCTTTTTAAATCTTATCCTTTTGAATAGCATGCTTAGCTAGTCCAGAAGTCTCAAATAGCTCCCTCAGGTAGAAACCTGCTTTAACCAAGCATATTTCTCTTTCTTCTCCTCAGAGCTGTACTACCTTATCACCCATTTCCTTCAGCCCTAAACTTGTAAGAAAACCAAGGCATTTTTTTAAAAAAAATTAACTCTGAAAAAGAGAACATGTCCAGGAAAAGGTAGGTGTATGGTAACCCTGTGGTAAAGCAATTTAGTCTGAGGCCCCTTCTACATTGCCATATAACATCCAGATTATATGCTTTGAACTGGATTATATGGCATATAGACTCATTTAATCCATTTCAAAGATGATGATGTGGATTATCTGCTTTGATAAACTGGATTATATGGCAGTGTAGAAGAGGCCTGAGAAGAAACCAACATTCTCCCACTTTTCTTATTTACTAAAAAAATGCAGTGTGGTTTTCTTTGGTATAGGGCCTCCTGTGGTGCAGTGGGTTAAACTTCTGAGCTTCTGAACTTGCTGACCAAAAGGTTGATCGTTTGAATCCAGGGAGTGAGGTGAGCTTCCACTGTTAACCACAGCTTCTGCCAACCTAGCAATTTGAAAACATGCAAATCTAGATGTCAAAGGAGAAGGAGTTAGGAGTTTGGAGTTGTAGAGATGTGTTTATTATAAAGTGTTATTTATAATGTGTTTAAACTGTATTTATAATGTTTATTATAGAGTGTTATCTATAATGTGTTTGAATCTGTATTTATGCATTACATTTGTTGCCAGGGCCTAGCTGAGAGAGATAGGTTGCCATGGTAACAAAGCCTCAGAGGAGGTGGGCGGAGTTTAAGGAATAAAAGGTTTGAAAGCGTCAGTTAATATTCAGTCAGGAGGAAGAGACCCTGAGAAGAAGAGCAGAGCCGGTTAAGGGCTCTGGGGAAATAGCAGAGTCAAGAAAGGACTCTGGGAAAAGTAGTTTAGTCCGGTGGATGAGACCCGGGGAAGAGGTTCAGAGTCAGTTAGGGCTCTGGGTTGTGAAGCTGTGAGAATTCAGCAGTTCTTAGAATTTGTGAATATTTCTTCAGCAAGAGAGCTGAAGGTGTTACCTTGTTAGATTGCTTAGGTTAAAGAATCTAACAGAGGGGGTTTTAAGGATCGCCAGTAAGGAAAGACTGGTGATCAGTGGTTTGATCCGAGTATAGGACAAACAGTGTGGAATATTCACAATAGGGAACTCTGAAGTAATAAAAGCACTTCACTAAAGAAGGAGTTTATAGAATTGTAACATCAGAAGCTTGAATGTAACTCAAACCAGCCATTTTGTAACATCAAGCCTTGTGCCAAGTTCAAATTCTCAAAACTGCAACAATTACGTTCTGTTAACAATAAAACTTGTTCTCTTTGTATTTCAAACCTGCCTCCTCCATTGCTTTTATGCTTGGTGCATTCCACACTACCAAAGTCACCTCACAACACAACTAAAGATAAACAGAGACATAAACCAGCGTCTCTAAACATATTGGTGGCAGCTTAATTGATATTTAAAAGAAGGTTCCTCACAGAATATTGGTGGCATTAAAGAAGATTAATACTTCCTCACATAATTTTGGTGGCATCTAGTCGGATTAGCGCTTCTTTACATAATTTTTGGTGGCAGACGACGGGATTCGTGTAACAACTAATCGAGTGCCTTAAGTTTAATTTAGGAATAAGTTGTGAGGTAAAAGTTGTTGATAACATGGCTACCAGGCGGCAGAGAAAGCTGGCTGAGGAAAGAGAGGGAGACCAAGAGGAAAGCTCGAGCTCTGAGTCAGAGACAGAGCTAGTGCCTATGTCAGAAATGGCTCTTAAGTACAAATTAGAGATGAAACGATTGGAGATGGGGAGAGAGGCAAAACAAAGAGAATTTGAAGAAAAACAAAGAGAGAGAGAACTGGAAATGGAGGCAAAAGAAAGACAAAGAGAGAGAGAGTTGGAGATGGAGAGAGAGGCGAAACAAAGAGAATTTGAGGAAAGACAAAGAGTGAGAGAATTTGAACGGGAGTTAGAATTGAAGAGAATGGAGTTTGAGCTAGAGAAACAAAGATTGGCTTTGTCTCAAACATCCAATGATGTTCAGGAAGGGAGATCTGGAGGGGATACCCCAGATTTGATGAAGAAATTCCCAAAATATACCAAGGACGATTGTCCAGAGAAATTCCTAATATCTTTTGAGAGATGTTGTCGAGATTTTGGAGTGGCTAAGGAAAAATGGATGACATACCTTAGGCCACAGATAAGTGGGAAACTTTTGCAGATTTATGGACAGTTACCTGAAGAATCTTATGGAGACTATGATCTGTTTAAGAAACAGATTCAACAAGAGTTTAGATTGACTCCGGAATATTATAGATTTAAGTTCAGATCCTTAAAGAAAGATAAAACTCAAAGTTTTGCTAAGGTGGCCTCAAGATTATCTCAACTGTTCGATAGTTGGATAAAGACGTCTGAGGTGGAAGATTATCAACAGCTGAGGGAATTTTTAAAGCTGGAACAGTTTTTTCAGTTAGTGCCTTATGATATTCGTTGGGTGATTCAAGATCGCAAGCCATCCACGATTGTAGAGGCAGCGGGTATGGCAGATCAAATAACAACCTTGAAAGAAGGATTTAAAAGGGAAGATCTGCCAGGGGACAAAAGAACAAACAGGCAGCCATTTTATTCACAACAAAAGCGCCCACAGCAAGAAAAGGGTGCTGACTTAGAAGACACCATCTGTAGGAGGCCGAGTGTAATAAGACCAACTGCTCCTGAGGTAAAACGACAGTGCTTTCAATGTGGAGCATTGGATCATATAAAATATCAATGTCCCCTGTTAAAGAATGAGAAAACAACCCTCTTTATAAATAAAATGAAAGAAACACCAAAGGCAGAACCGGTTACTGTTACAAAGGAGAGTTCAAGCTCAGAGCCTCAAGAGAAACAATGTTTGTTCATCCTGTCAGGCAGCCCATCTAAGGACTACTTAGAAACCATTTCTATTGATAACAAAGACAGGAAAGGACTCCGAGATACAGGTTCCGAAGTATGCATAGTGCATCCCGAAATAATACCTCAGAAGTTTCAGCAGCCAACCTCTGAAATAAAACTAAAAGGTTTAGGACCGGCGATTCCATCAGCCGTGGTAACTTTGCCAATAGGATATAAAGGATGGAAGGGTATGTGGGATTTTGCAGTCAGTCCTGACATACCATACCAATGTTTAATTGGAAATGATTTGGCTGAGGAGATTAAATACAGTAAGATGGCGTGTGGGGAGAAAGAATGTAACAATGAAAGCCCTGAACAGAAAGCCCTGTGTTTTGCCATACAACAAGATGGGGATGAGAGCCCAGAAGCCAGTGCTACAGTGGCTGAGCTTGTTAAGAAGACGGGAGGAGTTGAGGAGATTCGGCAGGAACAGAGAGCCGATGGATCTCTGAAGCCTCTATTTGCTTTAGCTCAAAACCCCACAGTGTTGACAGAAGAACAGCCCTCCGAGTTTATACTGAAGAACGGTGTCTTATATAGAGAATCCAAAAGTGTAAACTCGACAGAAAGATCAGTGACATGTAGTCAAATTGTAGTGCCTCAAGGTTTTAGAGAACAGCTGATGAGGGTGGCACACGAAAAACCTCAAGGTGGACATTTGGGCATAAGAAAAACCACGAAAAGGATCACTAAAAACTTTTATTGGCCTGGCATGTTCCAGAGGATCAAAGAGTTTTGCCAATCCTGTAACATCTGCCAGAGATTGAGCACTGGAAGGGATAAAGTTAAAGCTCCTATGATCCCTATGCCAATAATTGGAGAACCATTTTACAGAGTAGGCATTGACATTGTAGGTCCTCTCTGTAAACCAAGCAGACGTGGTTACCGTTACATTTTAACCATGATTGACTACGCCACAAGATATCCAGAGGCTGTAGCTCTGACTAACATCGAAACAACTACAATTGCAAATGCCCTGCTGTCCATTTGGGGAAGAACTGGATATCCCAGAGAACTGGTCTCGGATTTGGGAACACAGTTTACTTCCAAGCTTATGTCGAAGTTGCTGGAGTTATGTGGAATTAGACACCTGACTTCCACAGCATATCATCCGCAAACAAATGGACTGGTTGAGAATATGAACAAGACTTTAGTCAAAATGATAAAGTCTTACAGTCAGGAAAGGCCTTATGACTGGGACGTCAAGTTACAACAACTGCTGTTCGCCTATAGGACTGTCCCTCATGACAGCACCGGCTACAGTCCATTTGAATTGCTGTATGGAAGGAAAGCTCGTGGTCCGTTAGATCTGTTAAGAGAATATTGGGAAGAAAGTCCGGCGAAGGATCCTGTTCCAGTGACGGAGTATTTAAGAAATCTTCAAGCAACAATGCAGCTGGCTAGAGACATTGCTCAAGAACATTTGCTTGCGGCTCAGCAGAAACAGAAAGACTATTATGACTCTACTGCTAAGCCAAAGGTCTTCGACATTGGAGATGAAGTTTTATTTTTATCTCCCAACAAGGCCAACAAGCTTCAATTAGATTGGTCTGGACCATGGAAGGTCATCAGAAGACACAACCACATAAACTATGATATTTTTGATGAACAATCCAATGTAGAAAGAAGAGTCCATGTAAATATGTTGAAGCCTTATGTTGTAAGATCTGCAAATGTATGTTTTATTGTTTCAGCAGAGGAATCCGGTCCCTTTTCTTTTTGGGAGGGTGATCGTGGACAGTACAAAAGAGAGGTTGTGGGAGTTTTAAATAAAAATTGGCATTCTGATAAATGTAGTATGTCAACAAATGAAAATGGTTAGAAAATTTATAGGGTACGAATAACAAATTGTTAAGATGGAGTTTGGGTTTACAAGATTTCATATTTGACATAAAACATGTTTCAGGTAAATGAAATTTAGTTGCGGACGCCTTATCTAGGATTCCATAGGTTAAAGGTTTGTATATATGTGTAATCGAAATGTATTTAACCCTAATATGTTTCCCTTTCAGAATTGATGTATATATATATATTGTTGAATAATATGTGGAATTATTTTTGCCATTCTGGGATCGAGAATGGTACAAAAATAATATTTCTGGGGGGGAAGGTGTAGAGATGTGTTTATTATAAAGTGTTATTTATAATGTGTTTAGACTGTATTTATAATGTTTATTATAAAGTGTTATCTATAATGTGTTTGAATCTGTATTTATGTATTACATTTGTTGCCAGGGCCTAGCTGAGAGAGATAGGTTGCCATGGTAACAAAGCCTCAGAGGAGGTGGGCGGAGTTTAAGGAATAAAAGGTTTGAAAGCGTCAGTTAATATTCAGTCAGGAGGAAGAGACCCTGAGAAGAGGGCAGAGCCAGTTAAGGGCTCTGGGAAATAGCAGAGTCAAGAAAGGACTCTGGGAAAAGTAGTTTAGTCCGGTGGATGAGACCCGGGGAAGAGGTTCAGAGTCAGTTAGGGCTCTGGGTTGTGAAGCTGTGAGAATTCAGCAGTTCATAGAATTTGTGAATATTTCTTCAGCAAGAGAGCTGAAGGTGTTACCTTGTTAGATTGCTTAGGTTAAAGAATCTAACAGAGGGGGTTTTAAGGATCGCCAGTAAGGAAAGACTGGTGATCAGTGGTTTGTTCCGAGTATAGGGCAAACAGTGTGGACATTCACAATAGGGAACTCTGAAGTAGTATAAGCACTTCACTAAAGAAGGAGTTTGTAGAATTGTAACATCAGAAGCTTGAATGTAACTCAAACCAGCCATTTTGTAACATCAAGCCTTGTGCCAAGTTCACATTCTCAAAACTGCAACAATTACGTTCTGTTAACAATAAAACTTGTTCTCTTTGTATTTCAAACCTGCCTCCTCCATTGCTTTTATGCTTGGTGCATTCCACACTACCAAAGTCACCTCACAACACAACTAAAGATAAACAGAGACATAAACCAGCGTCTCTAAACATATTGGTGGCAGCTTAATTGATATTTAAAAGAAGGTTCCTCACAGAATATTGGTGGCATTAAAGAAGATTAATACTTCCTCACATAATTTTGGTGGCATCTAGTGGGATTAGCGCTTCTCTACAGGGGGGTTTAAGGGTTAACCTCCCCCCCCCTCAAAAAAAGTGTCCGGTTAAAAAAAACTGGTTTACTCATGAATTGGTCAAGCTGTTAAAATTCATAAAATTCATAACCAGGTTCTTTTTAACCTTACACATTTCGGGGGTGGAGTTGAACCCTTAACCCTCCTGCCTGGCTGTGATCCTGGTGGGAATACTTAATACGTATTTTGTATTAGTTTCCACCCTAAAGGAGAACTGTGTGCTTCGATGCAACAGCATAGATATTGGCAAAGAGACTGGACTGGAAATCAAAATTGATAGGGAGTTACTCAGAAACCATTTAGCTAAGGAAATACATTAAAATCTGGGGTTGCCTGTGAAGACTGGAAGCTTCAGTTGGTACAAAAGGTGGCAGCCAGATTACTCACAGCAGGGTAAAGGGAATATACACCCCCCCCTCCCCGTTATGCCAGCTCCACTGGCTGCCAGGTTGCTACTGAGCACAATTCAAAGTGCTGGCTTTAGCCTATAAAGCCCTAAATGGTTCTGGCCCATCTTACCTGTCCAAACATATCTCCCTATATGAACCATCTCAGATATTAATATTTTCTGCGGAGTCCCTGCTCTCGGTTCCACTTCCCTCGCACGTGCGATTGATGGGGACGAGAGACAGAAATTTCTCAGTGATGGCTCCTTGGCTATGGAACTCCCTCCCCAATGAAATTAGATCAGCACCCTCCCTCCCGGCCTTCAGAAGCAAAGTAAAAACTTGGCTATGGGACCAAGCCTTTGGGCAGTAAGCAGTACAAGGAATGATCAGGGATTATGTGAAATAGATGATATTTGGAATGGCCTGGACTATGATTGTTAGATTGTGTGATTTTAATGTTTATATTGATAAGTTTTTAATTCCATGTTTTAATGTTAAATGATGTTGTGTTTTATGATTTAACTGATAATATATGTTATTATCGTTATGTTAGGTTTCTGTATATGAGGCATTAAATTTCTGAGTCCCTCGATGGGGTGAGAAAAGTGGTATACAAGTGAAGTAAATAGAAATCTATCAATCAATCAATCAATCTGCCAGGTCAGATTAACTGCATCCTAAGGAACTGCATCCTAAGAACTAAAGAACTAAACTGACTTACTCCCTGCAATCATTTTTGAGATATCTTGGAGAACAGGTGAGGTGCTAAAGGACTGTAGAAGAACAAAAATTGTCTCTTTCTTCAAAACAGCAAAAAAAAAAAAAGATATAGGAAATGACAGACTAATCAGCCTAATTTCAATACCAGGAAAAGTATTGGAATGAATTATACAGGTATGTCTGCACTGCAATTGTCAAGAATACAGCCGCTTAATAAATCTTAATAAATATTTATTTATCATATCAGGAGCGAACAAAACAGTTGTATTGTATTTTTTTAAAAAAACACAAAGTTTGAAAAATTGGCATTTTATTAAATGTCCTTTGACCAGTAGCTGGCCACTTGGAGTACCTCTGGTGTTGCTACTAGAAGGTCTTCCACTGTGCATGTGGTGTGGCTCAGACTGCATTGTAATAGGTGATCTGTGGTTTGCTCTTCTCCACACTTGCATGTCATAGACTCCACTTTGTAGCCCCATTTCTTAAGGTTGGCTCTGCATCTTGTGGTGCCAGGGCGTTGTCTGTCTTAGAAACCTATCTCTTGATTTAAGTCATTGGTGTGCTAGCTGATATCCAAACAGGGAATGGGCTAGAGAAGCCACTGTCTTGGTCCTTTCACTATTGGTTGCTATTTCCCGGCAGAGGCCAGGTGGTGTATAAAGAACTAAAGGCCGTTGCCGCCAGTTTATACAGAACTAAGGGATCGATCGGCCGTTAGTACCAACTTGAAGGAACAGAGTAGAAGACTTTGTCTTCTTAGGCTCCAACTGGACACCTGTCACAAAGCTCTATGTGTTTCTTTTAAGGTATTACTGACACCACTCAAATAGCTTTTGAGAATATAACTTGATGTTATGTATGAGGTAAAGCTTAGTGTGCCACAGCCCTTTCCTTAACTCCCCCTTAAAGTGTCTGAGGCGAAAAGATGTTAGAATTCTACTGGAACAGGCTTAATGAAATGAATCACTGTGAGGACTTCTTGTAAAGTTGAACTAGAACAAAGTTTATTTAAAGATATGAGAAGAAACAATTGGATTCTTCTTTGAATTACGAAAGCATATATGATTAGCACAGCACAATCTTCTTAAACAGTTACTAAGACTTAACAAGCTTGCTGAACTTCTCAACTGGGTATCTGTTCTTTGACGCGAGCAATTTCCCTCAGCGTATCTAGATCCCACTAGAATACTCTGATCTTTAGAGTGTATAACAACCAGTGTGTTTTACTCTCACACCCATTCACAGGCGGCTATTGGCTCTCCAGGCCACTCTATAGCCACACCTGCCTTTCCAACACTCTCCCTCAGGAAATCTTCCACTCACTCTCAGACTACCCTCTTCCCTCAGCTTGAAATCCAATTCCCTTCTCTGCTGTTAAAACCCTTAAAATCCCTTCTCTCTCTGTCTGATGTTAAATCACATCCCCCTGTCAGAAGCTGCCCGCCTCCCTTTTACACTGACAGCTTCAGCTCCTCCCATCTGTTCTAGCCAATCCTGGGGCAGCTAAACTCCTCCCCTCTGCTGATCTGACTTTCCTTGCATTTCCCTCACCAAGATGGAGGCCGGCTTACTGTCTTTTAGGCTTCGGCCTACAAAAGGTATGATTCACTACATGGTGCAATACTGGCTAAACAGTGTAATTTCTTCAGTGGTATAAGGCACAGACACCCTGTGATAATATGGCATGTCTCATTAAGAGCCACATCCACTTTTTTAGCATGGTGAGATGTGTTCCACACTTGGACATACATACTCAGCAGCAGAGTAGTAAAGTGCAAGAGCAGATGTCTTCACTGTATCTGGTTGTGATCCCCAGGTTGTGCTAGACAGTTTTCGTATGATATTGTTTCTAATGCCCACTTTTTGGTTGATATTCAGGCAGTGCTTCTTAAATAAAAGTAATTCATTTGGTAGATGGTGAGAACTCCATGGATGAAAAGGTCCCCCATAAGCCAGCATCAACATAGACTTGGTATAGGCATAGCAACTCTCAGCATATAGCAAAAATCCAAAACTACTACAGCTATTGCTGGTGACTGTAGCAGCTCCCTTTACTATGCATATTCAGTAATTTCAAGTAGGCACTGAAGCAGAACTCCAGGCATTTCCCCCAAAACTTCCCTGGTAAACATGCACACAAAATGTTCCTGTTGGCCTGGCCTATTATTTGTGCTCCTGTACTCTGAGCTTCAGGGACCAGGAATGAAGGTCTTTCTCTAACTATATCTCTGACTTGCTTTCTTTTAGCATCTGCCCTACCTTCCTGAGACTATTACTTAGGAAGAAGATCTACACAGAACAGAACAATAAAACAATAAGGACCCCTCAAGCAAGCCCCCACCAAACTGTCACAAACAATCAGCTTTAACCAAACAGGCATACACTTGGCCAAATGCAATTGAATAGTAGACCTTTAATGAGCAAACAAGGAACATCCTACTCAGCTCACAGAAATAGTCTTATCCTAAGAGATAGAACACTTTAACCTAAAAAACTTTCCAAAACCATCTCTTTGGCTGAGAAGGTTGAACCCAAGCTTATCTTATGTTGTTTCTTCCACTTACATTCAATGGCAAAACACCCTGTTGGCCTCACCTGTTACCATCGCCAAGCTCCTGTATGCCAACCTTCTAGGACTGGGGCTATAGCTGTATAGAGAACTTAGATTTAATTTTGTTTGTTTTGTAAAAGTCTTTATAATTGTATATTTAACATTATACCATGGTAAATACATAAACTGTATAAATATTCAGTATTTCATAACTTACAAATAAAATAATTATCATAACTTGGAATTATTTCCTATCTCTTTTTATCAATTATGCATTTATCTCCACATTACATTATTTAATATTCTATAATAAACACTGCCATAATTACATTTTCTGCAGTTGTATTTATTGCCTTTCCTGTGCATTAATTTACCTTTCTGGAATGATCAACATCAAGAGTGAAAACTACATCTGATTATTCAGTTTTAATTAATGGTATCTACCCAGTTTCATGCAGTTTCAGACCCTGATCTCAGATATTGTTTCCGGATGCAACAACAAAAGCAGCTTATTTATTTATTTATTTATTATTTAGAACTTTTATATACCGGTCTTCTCACCTCCGTAGAGGGACTCAGGCCGGTTTCCAACAACAGTATCAGCTAATTGTAATCCAGAAGTTTTACCCAATCACTGTGCCTTGCAGCCTGAGTGAAAGCAGCTGTGCCTATAAATGATCATGATGTACAAATTGGAAATGGAGAGAGTCCCATTTATTCTTTCCCCCTGAAATATGATTTTTGTTCTTGATGCAGATTGTACTAGAAAAGCCATTTCTTTTTCATTATATGAAATATCACAATTAGTCATATTGTCAGAGCATGGTTATATATTAGCAAGTTACTCTGAGTTACAGAACATAAAGTCTTCTTTTCCAACATCCAAGAAAAGGGAAGAAATTAGATTATAGCACAAGATACTTGTCTTATTATTATGACATTGCCAATATCACAACAATGGCACTTGATCTGTTAAGGTGGCGTTTTCACATTCAGCTAAAAAGATGAGGTGACAATTCATTAGAATATGCCTATATTAAAATGAACAGTTTCATGGCATCATAACAACTTCGAAATATACAGTTCATTAACTTTTTGGGTTTTTCATATTCCTAGTGAGACACTAACACCTCAAAATACATTTGGAGATCTTTGAAATGTACTGAGGAGCTCTTTTTCTGTTACTGTTGCATTACTACTGCCAAATGCGACAACCCTTTTAAAATTCATCCTGCATATATATGTATGTTCTGTGACATAATGAATGACCTTTACATATTGTTATTTTTTTCTTTTAAAATATATGAAATTCCTTGAAGTAACAATGTAAGTCATAAATCAAATTACGAGTCAACCAGAATTAATGGGACTTTGCATAAGTTTTGAAATATAACATTTCCATTGATTCAATAGATGTACACTGTACAGTGGTTGAGACAAACAATTGGATTTAGGGTTAAGAATGTAAGATTGCATCTTGCTCTAAAGATACATCAAATGTATGCATAGTGGCATAATGGATCTGCTCATTGCACTTTCTTAATTAAAATGAACTGTATTTCATTTTTATAGTGGAGTTTGGCTAAGACTACCAAGAACAGAAAAGCTGACAGTAACAGAGAATCAGCTACCAAGTTTGCAAAATTTGTGGTTTTTTTATCTGTTTGTTTGTTTTGTTCTGTTAGAAATGTAATACAATGTTCTGGTTGTGGATGACACAATAAATAAATAAGTGACAGAGAACCTTACACCTCCAAAAGGAGAGGAGGAGGAGGAGAAGGATTGGTCATGAAATTGACAAAGAATCAAGTAAACCTTAATATTCTCTACATCAGGAATATTTGATCCATTAAATTACTAGGCCAAAATATGCATTACAAAAATGAATAGTTGCTACAGAATAATTAGAGAAACATGTACATCTCCCTTAAAAATGATGAAGATTGAAATGAACATATTGAAAAGGATTTCTGCATAGATCTACTGAAGGCATGCAAATCCATAATGCCTGTTGTGTGTGCTCCCAATTTCCCACTTCCCTAAAATCTAAAGGGCGGGTAGACGGGGAGAAAGAGATGACTGACAGTTAGTAATAGAGATAAGAAGCATATTTCCATTTCCATTTGAGAAAGTTTCTTGAGTCACTACAAAAGTTCTTGCCTTTAAAATGAGAATGAGACTGTTTTTCACCACAAAAAAAAAAATATTCAAGTAACCTAAGATGTATCTCTGCAAATCTACTGTCTTCCTGCTTTGTAAAGAAAAGTATATGTATGTGTGCACATAAACATACAGAGCAAGTACACTGGAACTGCCTGATTGAAAAACTAAAGAATTCCAGTGTTTCTCATTTGTAAAACTTCTTGGAATGGAGAAAATAGTGTCATTTTGTAAATTTGCGCAATTTTTGCAAATGTGTGAACCCTTATTGATACAGTAAGAAAATATCTCACAATCTTTCAGATAGAAGGAAAAAAATGTTGCTGCTGTTGCTGATTTTACTAATGAGAACACTACAAGTGAGGATTTACATCCCTAATATAAGATTTTCTTGTTGCCATTTCCCCTCTGCAGAGAGAAGTGCACACAACATCTGTTCCTGCTGAGGAATCCATGATAGATGCAGTCAAAAGAATGTTCAGCATTACTTTTCTTCCTATGGAGCAGAATCATTGTGAATAAGCACTCCAATATTAAACAGAACTCCTTTTATTTCCCAGAACAGGGTACTGGGTCTTGGAATTGCCTTTAAGAGGAATGTAGTGCACTGTAAAGATCTGCACCTGGCATCAGTTTGTATACCTCACATGTATAAGCTTAGGTGTTTAGTTCCTTGCACCATCTCTAAAAGAATCCTGAATTCTTCCTATCTTTCAGGGGAAAAAAACACTCATTGGTGTTGTACACACTGATACACTTTTATCTTAAAAATCTATGATTTCAACAATGCAGGCTGTATTTTCAGAAATGCAGATAATAGTGTTGTCACATTGTCACTGTCTTTATTGATGCTGTTGCTAATTTATCACATGATAGTCATCTTCCTTTGATGAGTTTGTTCTTAATTGTTCTTAATGATCCTCAAACAGAAAACTTGCAGCCTGTCATGGATGTCATAATCAACATTTGGTATAACTTTCCAGAGCTATCCCTGTTCTAGCAGTATTCAGGAGCCCAGATGTCCTGACATATAATGACGACTGAACAAAGTGACATATTGTGGAGGAGCCATATTGAGGAGTAAAACCCTTACCCATCTGAGAACTGATGCATGTAACAAATGTTCCACCTTTAGAATGAGAATTATTACTTCACAAATAATGTAACTTGAACATGCTAGTCTACTAGAGATCAAAAAACCAGCATTCTCCTGATTGAAAGCTAAACCCTGCCATGCCCCCCCCCCCCCATGTTCTTCATATAGTGCATTGTGCACTGGCATGATTAATTTCACAGGTCCGCAAACTGAGTGTTATAAAATTTTTTATGAAATATATTTATATTAGTTTTATATGATTTTAGTGTTCTAAATCTAAAAATGGCCTCAGATTTTTTCCACTACATACATTTTTCACAACTTGCTTTGATGTTTCAATATTGTATGATGTGACTGAATGAAATTGCAGGCTTATGTTATGGTATGTGACGTGGTAGATATCCAAACACAATCTCCAAAATTAAATTAGTGAATCTGATTTTCATTTTCTGAAAGGTGCCTAGCTTCTATAAGGATATTTCTTTGTCACCGTCAGATAAGCAAAGGGTGAAGACAGAACTGAAGCTTGAAACTCATATATCAATGTGTCATCCTTCTAACTTTTTGTAATCTTTTGGGTAAATGATCCTTAGAGTAACAATGAGTTAATGAGTTTAGTAAATTAATTGACATTTCTGTTCATGTCATCTAAAAGTAAAGCAACACTTGGGGGGGGGGGGGCTCAAAGTACTCTTCTTAGGACTTAAAACAAATATACTGAATAGGAAAGTGGAAGGAGGTTTTGTGCCAGGATCCAAGGCTGACTTTCCCTGTGAGCAGGACACACTAACAGAAAGATACTAATTTGGTGGTTAAGAATATGGGCAAATGTTAGAAGCTAGATGACCATTAGCCCATCAGAATACATTGGTGGACACTTTTCCTCCATTGTATCACCCATTTCAAACCTTTTTGCCTCCTCAAAAACCTCTAAATAATTCTAGGACATTTTCTCCACATTTTGGGGACTTCCAAAAAATTTTTAAACCTAGGAAAGGCCTTTATTAAAAGCAATAGGAGGGACACAAAAGGCACTTGGGGCAAAAATAATTCCATGGTCAGTCAGATGTAGCTCATGGATATCAATATGCCTTCCTCTGTTGGAATATAAGTATAATTAAAATGTGAATAATGGCAACATTACCTCTAAGAAACACAGGTAATGTTTCCTTCAGTTTCAAAATACAGATGCAATTGTTTATCATAGTGCACCTTTCAATTATAGAAATTGAGTATGAGAAATATAGTCTTCGATCTCTTTCCTTCGCAGCCACTTCACCTTCCAAGTAGGTAAGATAGTGTAGGGCAGAACAGAGTACCGGTAGGATTTTTTTTCCTAAGCCCTCACTACCTTCTCTTACGTTGTGACGAACAAAATATAGTAGCATTCAAAAATGTTTTCTATATATGTCAATATTATTTTTGTATGCACAGATATGTAGCAACATCTTAGGTATACATATAATCAGAAGTTCTAAAATGTCTTACATGTTATTTCTAGCTTCTTATAAAGGTCCCCTTCTTATGGGTTAGAAGTATTACTTCTCAAAACCATGACAATAAATAATACAATCTTTATATCTTCCTGGGGCCCTAAGGGAGATCTTTCATCTTTTCATGATTCTTGTTAGTATTCACAGCAAATTCGGTAAAATTGTATTTGCTTTAGTAAATCTGCAGTGATTAACCCACAGCTTTCTAAGGGCAATTGATATACAGGATTGTCTTTATGTTTCCGTAACATTGGCTGAAACTTTTAAAATATTTTTCATTTACTCCTTCAATAGAATCTTGTGTGGTTAGATAACTTCTATTCTTAATTTTAAAATGTATTAGGATTTGAAATATAGGATTTTTTAAAAGCTTATACAATAGTATTTTTGTACATTTAAGGCTGAGTACACAATGCCTTTTCCTTCCATTTCTAATAGATAGGAGGCACATTTTCCACCACACTACAAATTAATTGAATACAATTGGCTGCTTTTCTTGCCATGGAAGAGATGGGATATTCAGAGGAATGTCAAATTGTTGGCACTTGCTTCCCAACCTTACAATTCAATGCTCAAATAAAGGTGCTCCTGATAACAATTTTTAAAACAAGGTCACACAAGTTTTGTTCCAACTAAAATTGGTTAGGATCAGAAATGTGTGGATCTCGTGAAATCCACTTACTCTTCCTTAAATCTAGTACTATTTCGATATAGTGATTTACAAAATGAGTTATTTTCTGTGCTAAGAGTAAGGATACAGGAATTAATAGAAAATGAAATACAGTTTTAATAGACATGAATAAAACAATGAAACATAGGTTTAAATCAAGGTACCAGCAGTAGCGATTGGTGGCTCCCATCTATTGCTAAATCTGTTTGTAAGATGGTAAAGAAATAGCATTACATAATAAATAAATTGTATTGTTTTTATTGGTGCTGAATGGTAAGTGTTTATTTCTATTTCAGTGGGGCAGCAAATCCATGTTTGTCTGAACTTCAGAGGAACAACCTATTATAGCTCCTTCAAAGTTTAAACTAAAGTGTGGGGTGAATTCACTGCCCTGCTGGTATGGAAGTGGTCACTTGAAACTGGCATCATTGATCATTATATAATAATGCAACACCATTAGTATCATATACACAATCAGTACTAATCTATAAAATACTATTACAATATTACAATCTAGATCAGTGGATCTCAACCTGTGGGTCCCCAGGCATTTTAGCTTACAACTTCCAGAAATCTCAGCCAGTTTACCAGCTGTTAGGATTTCTGGGAGTTGAAGGTTAAAACAACTGACCTATAAGATATTCTCTTAAAGTGCATGCATTGTTTCCACTAAACTTTAAAAAGGCCGAATGCTTTTTGACCTTGAGATCTTCAGTGTCATTGTTATGGATTTAGCAATGTACGTAATCTACCTATAAAAGATCTGGACAATCCACCTAGGTGTACATAGTAATTGATGTCACACATTCCTTTGTCATCTAGGTCTGAATAGACCTATTTGAGGCTTAAGTATAGCTGGTCAAAATACAAAAATTCTCAAAGATTTGTACTCCATCTTGGCCCCTTCAGACTAGTTTTTTTATTCATCTTAGTACTTTACTCATTTTTGTTCCTTGATAAATTACAACAAAGAAATCATTTTTTAAAAAACGCTGCTTAAAACTCAGCAGTTTCCAGAAATGGCAAAGGATTGAGGCAGAAATCAGGCACCCAAAGTGAAAGCTACCTGAATATTGTTATCCTAAGGCATTTCCGAGGTACACATGAGATAGTGTATCCTCGACAGGATGTTATAACAGTGTGAAGTCTGCTTGATAGCAGATATGACCAATTTTAATTTGACTTGAATAGTTACACTAGGAAAGGATACATGAAACCCTTGCCCATCATACTTGTTTTCATTCTCTTAATTGGCTTTTGGTGCTGCTGCTAACAATACAAGAAAGAAGGATATCATTTCCAGCAGCTTTAGCAGTTTTTCCTCACTTCCCACGCTTTTCTGCTCCAATTAAAATCATAACTTTCCACAGCTGCTTTAAATCTTGGGAGATCTAATCATTGATCTCATCTGGCCTCTGTATTTGAGGAAAATATGTAGTCTATCTCAGGTATAACTAAAAAAAACCCACATTATTTGTTTTCCTACTACCCTGCTGGATTTAGGTTCTTACTTTTTATCTTGAATTATCATTCTAAAAGAAAAGAAAGGTTTTCTTTTCTGTTGCCTTGTTTTGAAATTAGGATAACATTGGCAATGATTTTGTTGTCCAGAATTAGTCCACTAGAATCACAGATTAAATAATTGGAACTGACTTTTTAAAAAATAAGGAGAGAACTCTGATAACTTGGAGGGTCCCATCCACATCTAAACCTAGATATTTGGCAACAATGGCTGAGTCGCCTTTGGGCTGATATGGGCGGGGTAAAAATGATGTAAATAAAATAATAAGTTTCCAAGGTTTGAGTTAAAGTCTAGGGCCCCTTATATACTGCCATATAATCCCGATTATGAAAGCAGATAATCCACATTATCTGCTTTGAACTGGATTATATGAGTCTACACTTCCATAGTTGAAAGCAGATTATCTGGATTTTATCTGACAGTGTAGAAGGAGCCTAAATTAATCAAAAATCCAAGAATTCTCAGAACTGAAGTTTCAATATCAAGTTCCTAGACCTCAGGGCTGCTCCATGAGGTCACGAAGAGTCGGAGACGACTGAACGAATGAACAACAACAGACCTCAGTTGTATAAAATTGCACAGCTGGTGATTTCGCACACACTATGTTAAAAGCAATTATAGGAGAAGAAGAGTGAAACCTTAAATCATATCAATATATGATAATATGTGGTCTAAACACTTTAAAGGCACCTGATCCAATCTGATCTTGCAAGTTAAGTGAGATCTTGGATGTAAGATTGCCAATGAATACTTGGTACTGTGGATTATATTTGAGAGGGAGAAACTAACAAAACCATCTGTGCATATTCCTTGCCTAAGAGAACCTTATGAAATTGAAGGAATCACCTTAAGTCAACACACAGTCTGAAGGTACATGTGCATGTCTGCTGATCTCTCCATGTAACATTTTATACTTTAATTTTGAATGTCTTGTTCTTCAGTAACTCTCTTCTTCCTCTTTCATATAACTCAGATTAACCAGATTGAAAGGAGGGTTGGCTAAACGATATTTTACCAAAATGCAGGAGGAATTGGATTAAAGGCTGGAAAACACGTGTTTAAAAGTTGCCCTTTAAACCAGGTTCTCCCTGAGAAACATGCATTTTTCCATGCCTGTGTATCCCTGTAGTCATGGAATGGAAAAAATGTGTTTTCTTTCCCTCTTTCCTGTCTGGACTCCTTCCTGCCCCCCTTTTCCTCTAAACTTACTGAAGAAAGGCTTCCATGCAGGTTAGCAGCAATTGCCTCCCTTCCTCCTCGCTGAAAGATCCAACAGGTGGCCTTAGAGGAGAAATTCCTTTCCCTTACCCAAAGCCCTCCTTTGCCTCTTACAAAGAAGGCGGGAGGTCATGTCGGAATTGGGCATTCTCCCAGTAAGCGCAGAGGGAAATGGAAGACGGGAGGGGGAAGCTGGCAGTGCTAATACCCACTCCTGCTGGTCTAGGATCGGCAGGGGTATCTGGGCACCATGTCTCTACAACATGGGTTTAAGCCAGCTGTGTGGCTTCCATCCCAAGAGGAAGTGGGATTTAAATCCCAATTTCTCCTGGTTTTTTTTTTGTCTGTCTGAAAGGGCCTTGATTGGGGGGGAGAGCAAGCAAAGTGCAATTCAGTAGTACCACTTCATTGATAAACACATATAAACTGGCCATCAGGGAAACTGTTACAAGCACTTTGAATAGTAAATGTTATGTGGCAGGAAAAGCATGTTTATGACTTTGCCTCCTGAGTTCTCTAGCTGTTCCCTTTAACAATGAGAGTGACTCACAGGATCTCCTACATCTGCCAATCCTTTAGGTTTCTCCATTCAGGTATGGGGGAGATTCTTGGAAGCCCAGACAGCTTCCATATAGAGAACAGTGCAGGTTGTAACCCACTTTACCTCAAGTAGCAAAAATGACTTAGAATTGCACTGTTTGATCTGATCATGGGATGTTGGTTCAGCTTTTCTGAGAGGTATCACCCTTACTTTAAATCTACAAGAAGAATTTATTTTAATATGTATGGATAGGCAAAGTGAGAGTCTGGAACCTTCTGTAATTTATGTTTATGCATTGTAAGAAAGAAGACACGAGAAAGTATCTAGAGGATTGGGTTGTTTATTTATTATTTATTTACACTTTTTATATTCCGCCCTTCTCACCCCGCAGGGGACTCAGGGCGGATTACAGTATACACATATATGGCAAATATTCAATGCCAGTTTGACAAACAACATAAACAGACAATACACAGAGGCTATTTAACTTTTTTCTGGCCGCCAGGGGAGCTGCTGCTTTCATCGTCCACCAGCGACACCGATGAAGTTCTTCCGCATTCCCCGGAGTCTTTTCTTTATGGCCTCATAAATTAGTTAATTTAGCCTCCCACACAAGGTGGTACCTTATTTTCCTACTTGACAGATGCAACTGTCTTTCGGGTTGCAAAGGTCGACAACAGGCTACACAATGGCTGGACACCCACTCCAACCTGGGCTGGCTTCGAACTCATGACCTTTTGATCTTAATGCAGCTGACACTCAGCCAGCTGCGCCACAATCCCGGTGCAAAGTTTTTTTGTTGTAGGTTTTTTCGGGCTATATGGCCATGTTCTAGAGGCATTCTCTCCTGATGTTTCACCTGCATCTATGGCAAGTATCCTCAGAGGTAGTGAGGTCTGTTGGAACTAGGAAAGTGGGTTTATATATCTGTGGAATGACCAGGGTGGGACAAAGAACTCTTGTCTGTTGGAGCTAGGTGTGAATGTTTCAACTGACCACCTTGATTAGCATTTGATGGCCTGGCAGTGCCTGGGGCAATCTTTTGTTGAGAGGTGATTAGATGTCCTTGTTTGTTTCCTCTCTGTTGTTTTGGTGTTGTAATTTTAGAGGTTTTTTTTTAATACTGGTAGCCAGATTTTGTTCATTTTCATGGTTTCACCCTTTTTGTTGAAATTGTCCTCATGCTTGTGGATTTCAATGGTCCCTGTGTAGACTTGTCCACAGATAAACCTAAAGGATTTATCTTAATATTAACCTAGTCTAAACAACTTAGCATCTGGGTTAGAATAAAGTGTGTTAACATCACTATGATTTCAGTTAAAGTTTAGAAAGGCAGGCTTTGAAAGTAAGATACATTCTTATCAATAAGTAAGAAAAATAATAAATTTCCCCATCAATATTTGTCCTTTACTAAAAACAGTAAATAGTCCAGGATTGGAAGACCAATAAATCTATTTTAAAAACAAGGTAGAAAAGTATAAATTATATTTTGGTAGAGGGAGGCTCCCCTGAATGTATGGAAACTGTAGCTACAAAAAAATATTCCACTCAAATGGAGATGGTTTTTCCTCATTCACTCTTCCCCTTGAAATATTCTACATATTTTGTCTTTTTCTGCAATGTTGTATTAGGTAATCTAATATTTTAATATTGATGTTATGCCTCTTAAAACATTTAGTTCTCTGTTTCACTAGGCTACATAAACCTTGTATTGAATTTTGTTTCTTAAAAGACTGTGAAAGGTACTTTTTTTGGGGGGGGGGGGGGAGGGAAACTAGAAAGAGAGAGAAAGCTAAAACTACAGCTTTTATTTTGCCCCCAAATAATTGTTGGGACTAAATTCTAAAATGCAGAGAACACTAGTTAACCCAATTTGAGAAGGCATCCCCCACGCAGTCTAATAGTACAAAAATATATTTAAATGGACATTTACAAGGTGGAACACAATCCCTCCCTTTCTCTTTTGCATAATAGCCTTAAAGAAAAAGAAATATCAATGACATGAATAGAATAATTATTTGAAAAGGCTTCATAAATATACTCGAGGCAGAAGTGCTACATGAGTACTGCATAGTGGATATAATCATTTTTAAGAGGCTGTTTAAAAATTATTCCATATAATGATAGCTATATTCATTTTCTCCTTATCTGGATCAGAACAGTATATCTTTACAAAGTCTATTTTTCTCCACAGTGATATTTTATAACTGTTATTTTTCAATTGCTCTTTACTTTCTTTTGGCTCCCTCTCAATTTTGAAACGGGCAATTCTAGAATTCTGGCTTACATAGCCTATTGTAATATATGAATCTTCTATCACTGACCCTGAAGTGCATTCATGTAGTACAGATATATGGCTGAAAATATGTTAACCTTTGGATGCCTGGCTGGACGCTTTGAATTACAGCTCCCTATGTGGAAAAGAAAGACAAGATAGAAAAGCACAAGCAGTCAGATGGTTAATGACTCCAAGACAGTTTTTCATGTTGCTCTAATTTTGAGCAAAAGTACATTGGCTTCCTGTGAAGCAGGGGATTGATTTTCAAACCTAGTATTTGCAGACCAAGCACTATATGGCTTTGGTCCAGGCTTTTAAAAAGACTTTTTTTTTTGGTCCCATGCAATCTCTTTGTTCTTCTGAAAATCATCAACAGCCGCAGCCTCCTATGGTTCCTGGACTGCTGTCTCTTTTATGTTCATGCTTCTTTCTTGTTTTTTTAATGGACCAATTTATCCTTTAATTTTATACCATGTAATTCATTAGGCTGCTTTAGACACATATATGGATAACTATTATAGGACTAATACTCTTTATTTAGCTTAGATGTACATAGGTTTTTCTCTGACTCAGATATATTGTGGTGCATCCATAATTATTTTGCGTCATTGAAAATGATAAGGCTGTAGCATACAAGATATTGTAATGTGACAATATTTCAATTTCCTACAAGTGTATCTACTTCTTGAGTTCTGTGAGTCCAATTATAAGTATGTACCACATACACAGTCACAATGTTGTAAACATTTTGCAGTTTTAATTGCCTAAAACTCATAATCATAATATATCAGATGCTAAATTGAACCTATATCTAATGGCTTGAATGCTATGAAGGTTTTGTTTTCAGGATTGTCCCACATACACTACTCCTTAGTTTTGCAACCTTGAATGGAATCTTAAAACCTTAACTAAAAGTAAAAACAGATGCATATACATAGTATAAATTTTACTAGAAGGATTCTCCCCTCTGAGGAAGGAAATGGTAATTTTTTTCTGAGTATTCCTTGCCTAAGAAACCCTTATGAAATTTATGAGGTAGTCATATATCAACAGGCAATTTGAAGACACATACACACATACAATGTAGACTTTTCACAGTGTTTTCTTGGCAAAATTTGTTCAGAAAGGGTTCATTGAGTCTGAGACAATGCGACTTGCCCAAGATTAGTCAGTGCGTTTTCATAGCTAAGCAAAAATACCAGAGTCCTAGTTTAACTCTACAACCTCTACACCAGACCGGCTCAACAGCAGTTTGAGAGGTCATAAAACAGACATATAGTTTTTAAATATTTCATGCCATACATAATTGATAACAATTGAAAGTCTGAATGTCTCTGTTTTGCTGTCTATTCCACAGATTTATCTGCAGATTCACTATTATCAGTTTACATCAAGATAACATGGAATACAATAGAATGTCAGTTATGAAAATATTTCTATTTATTGCAATAGTTGTTGGCTGTGTTTATTTTTTGTAGCGCTATTATATGCTTTACATAATTTATAATAGTGTAACTATGGATTTCTATGAAAGCTTTCACTTAATTTACTTCTATTATATGACATAAAAAGAAATGGGGCTATGAAATGGACAGTGCAGAGGGATAAATAATCTCAGGGGCTCCTATTACAAATCAAAACTCTTACATTTCCATTTAGGCTGAAGTAAATGTATTAGGAAAAAGAATTCCCATTTCAGCAAACAGCCATTTCTAGTGGTAACTAACCATTAAAATGAATAGATTATGCATCATTTTAATTCTAGTTCCATTAAACAACTAACTCTCTGGGAAAATCATAGTTGCACTGGATGGCTTTGTAATGAAAAGAGGAGCATCCATTTACTTACTGGCAAGCAAAAAAAAATCTTGTACACATTGTGAATGCATCAGTTTCAATGTCGGTAATGGACACTTTAAACAATATTCACCCAGTGGATAAACAAACTGATTTTCAAGCACCTACAATTAAAAGCCACAGGTGAAGATGTCAAAATAATATTATGCATAATGGACTTGTTTAGAAAAATTGCATCTGCGTAGATGAGCAGCTGTGTTCTCCATTCTAAAATGTTTGGAAAGGCTATATGTATGATAGATGAAAGCATTAGGGTTTCCGGTCTCTTTGAAAAAATCACAATTTCTTCTATTTCCCCCACCAAATTTTTGTAATCCAGTTCATTTCTTTCTATTTTCTGTTTTTCATGTCAGGTAAGTCTCTATGCTGTTAAAACTTCCTCTTCATAATGTAACTAATAAACAACTTCCTATATTTACGACACCTTTATAGAGGTATATTGTTCAGGAAAATCATTCTTTTTTTTTGTTAATAGAATTATGCACACAAACTGTAACTTGCATACACACACACACACACACACACATATTACACCTCGTTTGTGTGTGTGTGTGTGTGTGTGTAATCACTAAATAGTTAGAATATGGTATCATAGAACAATGGCACATTGTTATCACATTCTGCTAGAGCTTTCCTTCTCTACTCAAATCAAGTCACTGATTGGCAAACATTACATGAATTGATTTGGGATGTATGCAGATACCACCAGTTATTTCCTAATCTATTGGGTGTGGGGAGAGTTTATGCTTTTAAACAGGGTTGGTTGACAATTTTGGTTGGTTTGTCTTCTATTAAAAATGCTACAAGCTGTTGGAATGTGGTATGAAATCATTCTTTCTTTCAGTTTCATCGTTGGAGGTCAGAACAATATAGATTGCAAATGAATTCAAAAGTATCAAACTGGTAGTATAGGCAGTAAAGTGATAAATAGATTCACTGTAAAGACTGTACAGTAACACATTTTGGAGCAAACAGATTTCACATATGTAATGATGGGATCTTAGCTAGCAATAAACTGACAAAGAAAGTGGCCTTTTGGTTGGGTGGATATCTCAGTGAAAAGCATGAATTCTGTAATAATTTTAAAAAGAGAGGTGAAAATGAAAGCTCTAACATTATATAAATTCAAACTGTTACCATACCAAAATATCATGTGTGATTTTAGTCTTAGCATCAAAAAATACCAAGAAAAAAAATTATAGATCTAGAAAAGGTGCACAAAAAGTCACCAAAAGATTATTGAGGCAATGAAGCAACTTTCTTACAAGAACACTTGACAATGTTTGGTCTGTTTAGAGAAAGGGCAAATAAGAGGAGACATGACAGATTATTGAGGCAATGAAGCAACTTTCTTACAAGAACACTTGACAATGTTTGGTCTGTTTAGAGAAAGGGCAAATAAGAGGAGACATGACAGAAGTGTAAAAAATTAGGCATAGGATGAAGAAATAAATAAGGAAAAATGTTCCCTGGAGCCAATGTGGTTTTTTTTATTTGTGCTAACTGTTTGGAGATGTATAACAAATAAAAGTCTTATTGATTTAATTAATGGGTTTATTCTAACTAGGACTCATACATGGATTCAAACCTAAGCATCATATTGTATTGATACAAATTCTGCATTGATGAAAAAAATCTAGTATTTTTAATACCAATTAAATTTAATTTCATAATTAATTCTGAAAGCCTTTTTAAAATTTCCATTAGTGAGTGTAGTTTATTTTTGTTGATATGGCTGTAATTATGAACAAGTTATAATTACATTCCTTTATGAATATCAATATAAGATATAAACATGCAGACAAATGCATTCCATTATCTATTAAAAATCCTTGTTCTCAATTATGTTGGCAAAGAACTAAATTAAATGCTTTACTAAATTTTGCTTATTTGAACACTTGCTGAAAGAAATGGCTAACGAGATTTATAACTAAATTTTAGCATACCTTATACACATGTTTTATACACAATATTTTCAAAATGTTAAGGGTGCTTGACTTAACTGATGGCATTTTATAAATAACTATTCTCTCTGAGGAGCCCATGGACTGAAATGTCACTTACAGGATCCACAGATTCAGCTTACTTCAGATTCAAACCAGAGGTGGGGGTAAGCCCTGGCCATCAGGCATTCATGCTCACCTGCCTTCTGGAAGCCCCCAGTTACTTGCTTCTGATCCATGATCAGAAGAGATGGGTGGCATGCTTACCAGAAGTGAGGGAGTCTAAAACTGCTTGCTGTTTCTTCCACTTTTTATCAATAGTGACTCCAAACTTTTTGGGACCACCTTCTATCTGGAAATGTATGTCCTCATTGTGAAAGACCAGGCAGATCCAGTATAGGGCTCTACAGTCACTTACAGATGCACCACCAAGGATCTACCCTTCAAAGATTATCATAGCCATGAGAGATCACCTATTACGGTGAAAGGATAAATGACTCCAACAGTTACATTTTTTGCTATATGGGCAGAGTCCTAGGACCTTGTCACATGGGCCATGCCATTTTTTTCCTATGTGTTTTAATTTTCCTGAGATGGGTACTAACTTTCCATTAACCCTTTTCTTTACTGCATAGGGTCATTTGCAAAGTGTATTTCAAAAATAAATGTTGTATTCCTTCAAGAGAACTTGAAATGTTGGATGGTTGAGGAATGCAATAAGAGACTTTCGACCCCTAGCAACACTGGCATGGCCAGCTTAAGTGCTGGCTGGCCTTGAGGTCCTCAGTCAGGACCTGAGCGTCGACCTGCCACATCTGCCCATTAACAGTATAATTATTGGTTGCCTTTCTGGACCGGGTAGGAATTTTTCCCCTCCCATGTTCTGGGAGGGTTTTTTGCCTACTCTATGCTGTTTAGGGGCTAGATAGTATAGTGGGTTCTTTATATAAATAGGCCTTAGTGGAAAATAGCTAGGGAAATACAAAAGTTTGTTTCACACAAGGCACCCACCTTGTAGGGGTGTGGGTCATTTGCTAAAACGCTCACTTGAAAGTTAAGTTAATCGGTGAGGTGAAATTGGATGGCCCACAAATGGAAGAGTCTAGTCTCAACATGTTTGAGAAAGACTTCTTTCACATTTCCCTTAGCGGTTGCCTGGGTTTGATACCAGGGAAGCTAGGTTTTTCGCCCCAGTTAGCTGAGGGGTATACCTGGCTGGGATACCGCCTCGGCTCTATACACCAAGTTCTTGTCACCTGTTAGTTTAGGTTAAGGCATAAAATTAAATAGGTAACATTAAATAAAGTTGGCCACAATTTAGCCCAAAAGACATTGTGTGTTGTAGTAGAGTCTGTTGGCAATGATACTAGTAGTAGTGGGAGTAGTAGAGGAGGCAAACGAGGTGCTCAGGTGCTTCAGGAAGAACAACAAAGGAAGCATATCCGGAAGATACTTATGTCTCCCACAGATGAAGACTCTTTCGGAGGTTTCTCAGAGAGTGAAATGTGTGAGGAGGAAGAGGGAGATGGGAGTAGAGGTGTCAAACGGATTACTCGAGAGCAGGAGTTAGATGAGGAATGTTAGAGGAAAAGGATTCGGGACATACTTAGTGCTCCCACTGAAGATGAGGATTTCATGGGCTTTACTGGAAGTAATGGGTCTGGGAGTAGTGAGGATGAAGGGGAACCATTGGATTGCACTCAAGTGCAAGAAGTCAGGAATGTGTGCATGCAACCCACATCCAGTGATACGTTTGAGGGCTTTTCTGGGGATTGGCAGTCTGGGGATACCAGAGATTCATGGGGAGACTTAAGTCTTGATAAGAGGTGGAAGGGTTGGAGATATGGGTTTTGGCGCTCAGCTGTAAAAGGTAAGACAGCTGACAGTGATGAGGAAAGGGCAGAGGGCAGCTCATCAACGGATGATGAGTTGTAGCATAAATGAAGGCACTGAAAGAATGGAACTTTGCAGTAGGCAAAGTGTTGGATACGTGTCTTGGGCTTTGTTGCTGCCGCTTCTCTTGTTGGGCTTGGGTCCTGGAACTGCAGGTTGCTGTATTCTTCATGTGCTGACCGGCTTGAACTATAGAGAGGGGAACTTGCGGATTTCCCCTCTCTTTGACCACAGACTGTTTCTGACGACGACGCTGCTTCTTGGACTTTAACATCTTCTACTGGGACTTCTTCGACTTTGGACTGTTTTTGGACGACAGCTTCTCTTCACAGTGTTTTGTTTTGGCTTTATCTTTGAACTGTGATTTTGATGCATTTTGCTTGAACTCTTGTTTAATCCAGATTATTTGCCAGTTTAATCCAGTTTATTTGCTTAGTTCATTTTTTAAGCTGCAAATTGCTGCAAACTTTGAGTTTTGGCCAGAGACACTGAAGGAAGTGTCTCTGAGTCTTGTTTGTTTTGATTTAATAAACTGTTGATTTGTTTACATTACTCTTTAAGGCATCTGAGTTCCGACATTGTGTGTGATCTCATTATTTTGGGGATGGGCAGGTGTAGTGAAATCTACCTTTAAGACGACAAGGCCGAAGCCTGAGTGACAGTGGCTGTCATCTTGGAACACAGGCAAAAGCAGGAGGAGGAGTCAAGCTGACTCCTGATTGGGTATAGCAATTGGGGGAGGAGTCGGTTGAGAGAGGGAAATAGGCTGTCAGCTTTTGACAGGGAGAGAGAAGTGTCTTGACATCAGACACAGAAGGATGAGATTTTAAGATAGGAAGCTACAGTAGGAATCTGACAGGGAAAGAAAGTTTTTTAAAGTGAGCCTTAAGATAGGGAATAAGCAGCAGACAAGGGCTAAGGTTACTGTTTTGAGAGGATCAGTAACAGAAAGACTTGTCTGATTATACTGAGGAAAAGTATAAGAGAGCTTATTAGTCCTGTGGGGAAGACAGATAGGAGTCTGTTCTCCAAGTGTTACTGTTTCTAAAGATAGAGCAGTGTGTTTAAGGAATCTCACAGTTGATGAAAGCTTTACTGTCAGTGGAACTACTTGTTTAAGTAACTAAGTCTCTACAACTGAATTACGCTTCTGTACCGCTCATTATATGAGTCGATGTTTGTTTAAAATTTAATAAACCTTTCATAGTTCACTTTTAACTGGTGTATGCCTCAGTCTATCCATCTCCTCAGAACTAAGTCTGTCAAACCCTTTTAAAGTCCAGTCATCCAGTGAAGAAGAAATAGAAGAACCAAGAGCTCAAACACACCTTACCTACAACACATTCACACCTTTGGTTCCTCAGGCCAATAAAAGCTGGGGTGGTGGCAGTCATACCTACCAAGCAACATCGGTCATTGACATATTTAACATAGGGTCAGCCTCAAATTTCGTTACAGCAGGCAAAGGTCTTGATCACTTTTTCTCATCTTCACTGTGTAGCTATCTTCACTTATGAGTGGCAACGAGGTTCTAAAAAAAATCAAACAATGAAGTGATACCCTTATAAACATCCAAATTAACTACTTGGTAGTTTGAATTTCAATGAAGTTTTGGCATGTCCCAGCTCTCTCTCTCTCTCTCTCTCTATATATATATATAGGGACTTGAGTATCCACAGAAAGTCTTGGCACCAAACCAACAGATAGCAAGAACCCACTGTATATGTAATGAAGAAAGGTACATCTTGTCATAAGCATTATAGCTTGGGAAATTATGTGGGTTTTTTGGCTACTTCAAAGCTAACTCATGCAGTGAAGTGCTAGAAATAATAATATGAAAAAGCTCCTAAATTATTTTACTTATTAACAGCAGCATAGGGTTTTCATGTCATATATTGAGTAAATATTGCTATTAATTTTCTTTGACATTTTTATTAACTAATTAGGCTATAAATGTATTTAAAAATATTCTGATGCTGTTATTTTTTTGAATAAAATGAATGGTTCTTTGGATTGCTGTTAATCATCATGGTTGCATGTTAATTTATATCTTCTAACAGTTGCGCAAGATAGGGATTTTATGGACTTTTCCCACTAGCTATTAATAATTTCACATTTTTATTATGAACAATTTTTTAAATTGTTTATAATAAAAGAGCATATAGTAATTTTCATTTTCATAGCAATTGCAATAGAAAAAATGAGCTAAATCAATTAGCCTGTTTTTTTTTTTTTTACCAGTAAGATGGTTACACGAAAAAGCAGAGTGGGCCCTTGTACCTTTAACTTTAGCCGGTCAAGTTTTTAAGACAATACACATCTACTGGAATTTTACACAACTATAAAATGTGCAGAAACCCTGTCCTCTGTTTTGACCTGCTATGTGATTGATGATATGTTACTGCACTGTACAGCCTCACAAATATCAATAACTTCCTTCAGGGTATGCACACTGATAGCACAAGGCTTGGACACAAGCTTTGCTAGCAAACAGATCAGTGGTAGGCAGCTTCATGCAATGTTCACAAAGATTTTTATCTCTTCTGAAAGTCTAGAGAGTCATTAGAAGTTAGTGTTGACTGTGATGAGTTAGAGTGGATGGCATTACTTGTTGAAAAGCAAGTTCCTCGTTTTAAAAAGTAAAGCTGTAGGACAATAAAGTCCTATTAGCACCATATGCAGGCATCAGTCCAATTTACTCTTATTCACTAAATAATCCTCTATGGAGAAACATCTGCCTATGTTGCTGTAATAAAATGTGTAATGTCAAAACATGTCCTCTGGAACGTGATGGAGTTCCTTTGGATTTTCTGGAGGATGATTTTGCCATTGTGTATAGGATTTTATCACACCTGTCTGTTGTCTTGCAGAAATCACACTGTTTAAGCAAATGAAAACATAAAAGTTAAAGGTTTCCCCTTGATATTAAGTCTAGTTGTGTCCAACTCTGGGGGTGGTGCTCATCTCCATTTCTAAGCTGAAGAGCTGGCAGTGTCTGTAGACACTTCCAAGGTCATGTGGCCGGCATGACAGCATGGAGTGCTGTTACCTTCCCACTGAAGTGGTATCTATTGATCTACTCACATGTGCAAGTTTTTGAACTGCTAGGTTGGCAGAAGCCGGGCTAACAGCAGGAGCTCACTCCGCCCCCAGATTTGAACTGCCAACCTTTCGGTCAGCAAGTTTAGCAGCTAAGTGGTTTAACCCACTGTGCCACCGGGGCTTCTAATGAAAACATAGAAGTATATAAACAATCACTACCACACATTCTTACAAACAAAGAGCTTGGAGTTTTAAAATCTGTATGACTTCATTAGAAGAACAGGTGATTTGAGGTCGATAGTTTGAAAGAGGTTTAAAGTTTGGATAGTATTGTTAAAATGAGAGCATGTTGAGGGAGCAATATTGAGGGGTGGGCTTGAATTTGGGCCAACTACGTATATACAGCTCTTAAAAAACCTAGCTTTCAGTCCTATGAGTCAAACAAGTCAGTGCTTAATTAAGATTGCCACTTTTAAAATAATTAACATTTAAATGCCATAGCAGTACAGGATACTCATGTCTATGCTAGGAATATAGCTATAGCTATATAGTCAGCTAGTGCAATGGGAGAAGATAGTTATTTTCAAAGATTTTTTTTGCAGTACTAATTTCTTTATATTTTCGATGGAAATAACATGACACTAAAAACATTACAAGGAAACGAGGTGAAATTGAGTGATTCCTCCATTTCTAACTATGAATATGCCAGTGGTTTTCTATTTATGCTTTATGCATTCTGTCACCTGCTTCACTTTTCTCTTTTCTAGCAATCTTAAAATTGTAGTTTTTGTCTCTTATCAATTCTGCCTATTTTGCTCCCTGTTAACAGGACACCTGCTTTGTTTGACTTTTCAAGTCATGTCCTGCTGACAGCTGTATATCAGGTAGTAAAATTCCCTTCACAGTCTGGAACATATTATTTCATGCACATCCATCAATCTGAAAAACCTAAAGGGAGAGTTGATGTCTTAATGAAGCTTTGACAAGAACTGGAGTACTCATTGTTGAAAGTCATGTCTAAAGTAGACCCACTGAAGTGAACTTGTAGAAGTTTGTCTGGGTTCAATCCACTTTTAAATTCTATATTTCTCTATTCTCAATATTCAGAATATTAGCAATCACTACTTACTTGGAGAAGTTACTGGACATTGCCAAATATATAAATATTCTGCTGCTATGTGTGAATTTGGAAGGGTGGTCAAATGAAAAAGAGTGATTGCACTTTTAAAGGTCTGTGGAAGCTTGAATGAGAAAACTATTCCTTTATATAACCCTTCCATCATAATTATGGAGGAATCATTGAATTTTAGACAAAGAAACCTGGAAAATCTCTTTTGCCTTTTTGTGTGGGCCAAATAGGTTCAACTATTCTCAGAATAGAAATTCTGAGTTGTATTTGCCTGCAATATAGATATTGAAGATGAAGAGCTTCTCAAAAGAAAGGAAAGGAAAGGAAAAAGAAAGAAGGAGCAACCGAGGTCATGATTTCTTTCACAGGGATTCCAAGGCACACTTTTAATATTAGACATTCAAAGCTCTGAGATTGGATGAATGCATCTATTTTTTACTTTCTCTAATTTTTTTAATCTAATGTTATTTCTATCTGATAAATTCTTATGAAAATTGACTGAAAGAAAATTGTCAGTCATACGTACACAGAAAAGGGGAATGTGAGTCATTATTTCTTGTGCAACGCATTCCTGCTGAAATTTCATCTGCCGAACTATTAAAGGTTCAGAACTCCTATACCCTTTTTCATCCAATTTGGTTGCCAAGCTTGAGTGTACATAGAATAAGATAAATCAGCATGTGTCCGAAGAGAACTTAGGTACAGTTCCGAGCATAATGCCCACACAATAGTAAACAAAGAAATGAGCAGAGCTGATAATATCTTATTAGGTGGTGCATACAGAACAATGACTAATATTTCTTGATAGAGGGCAGCCAAAAGCCAAGAACTGGGTGAACCCAGAATGTTTATATCATCTCCCAAAACTGATAGGAGAAAGATCAATGTTATGTCACCTCCAGGTTTACTAGACACCTCTTATTTTATTGGATCAGACAGGACAACTGGTAGGCTGGGCAGATGCTAGGTGCTGAATAAAATAAGCTAAGAAAAGTCAAGACAACTTTAGCTAGTATCTACAGCATAAAGAAAGCTGAAAATATCTGCACAGTTCTGAACAGATAAATTGCCCAAGCATGCTGATAGAAATAAGTGTGGGGGTAAGAGAAACAACGAAACTATACTAAATGTAAATATATTTCCCATTATGATTGTAGTGGATGCTCATTATAGATATAGCAGTATTCAAAAATATTAACCGTCAGAATCCTGTGTGTTCACAGATCCCTGTTTTAAATGTTTAGTTTCTCAGTAGTTATGATGGCATTTCTAATTAGATAAATAGCTGAATTATATTGTTGAAGATGATAATGTTAGTCTATATGTTAGACCTACTTGCTTTTCGGAAACCTGTAAAACCGTTCTCTTCCGACAAGCTTTTGATGGGTGAATAACTTGGGACTATGTCTGTTCTTGTTTTATTGTATTTTAAAGTTACTGTATTGTTTTAATCTACTGCTGTAAACCGCTCCGAGCCAAATTGGGAGTAGCGGTATACAAGTCAAATAAATAAATAAATAATAAAAATAAAAATTATAGAGAAGCCTGATAGTGAAATATGAGATGAAATAAAGGTGCAATATTTATGAAAGTGTAACATCTTACTTGACATATCCTGTAATGTAATAAATGCACAATGCCTTACATGCAATGTAATGTGATATGATGAAAGCAAAATGTTTGGACATTGATATAGCTGCAAAGGGAGGGTATATGTTTGTATGGCTATGACTGCATGTAATAAATAGCCAAAATCCCATGTAAATATGCTGAGATTCCAATACTTGAGTTGAGTCTTGATTTCACCACCATCACAAGGTAGACAAGGTAGCCAACCAGAAGATGATAAATGGACTCCAGATGGCAACATATAAGCTTACAAATGGAAAATGACCCCCAATCATACAGTCTAAAGAGATTGTGAACCATGCTTGTTTTATATCTAATATCCACACTAATTTGGATATAGGTTCTATATATAAGGGACTCTCCAAACCAACGCAGTTGGTGGGGAGAGCGATTTGCCCCTCCCCCCAGAAGGCAGAGAATGGGAGGTTCCTTTGAACCTCCTAGAAGAGGGGAGGGGGCTGGCTGATCACGTGAGCCAGCCTCCTTCCTTCAGTCTTGTTAAGACTTTCTACCCGCCACTCCCGCCCATTGACAGTATATTTGGTTGCCCGTTGGAGCTGGGTAGGAATTTTTTGCCTCTCATGTTCTGGGGGATTTTTTCGCCTACCCTATACTGTTATTAGGGGCTAGATGGGGTGGTTCGGTTTAACTAGGTTAGCATAAATAGATCAGGAAAACACAGACATGGAGGTATACGCAAGGCACCCCTTAAGGGTGGGGGGCACTGTACAACAATCACTCACCTAGAAGTCACCAAATGGGTGAGGGGACATCACTTGGCACAGAAATTGGAGAAGCTGATTACAATAATATGAGACAGGCTTCTCCAGACTTTTACCTTCAGGTTGCCCGGTTGGGGATCCAGGGCACACAGATATTACACACTAAATAGCCGAGGACGCTGCCTCGGCTAGCCACCAAGTTCCTAGACACATAGTTTAGTTCAGTTGAACTTAAATAGGTAACATTCAATAAAAGTTGCCCAATTTGAATCCATATCATGGTTGTCTGTCTCGTTATTTCTGGGGTCAAGGGGCAAGCACAATTCTACACATATTTTTGAACTTTGAAATAGTTCATTTTGTTCATGAATACCATATGGGTAAACATTAATTCTATTTCATAAAGTGCAAAGTAAGAAATGTACCCAAAATTTCCTGGATTACTTGGGGTTTTTTTTTTATAAAGAAATCATGAAAACTGCATCTATGCTAAAAGAAGAAAAATTCATCTACGCTAACAGTGCATTGGTGCTGTTAGCAGGCAGACTCCAATAGAGAGAATCTCAAATTAGAAGGCACCTAGAACAAGGGGGGGGGGGGGGGGGACAAAAACACTGTCTTGAACTGAGGACTGTGACCATTTAACTCTAGTACTGTATCAGATCCACTGGCATCTATTGGCTAAAAGGTGACACGTAATTTCAATCAATTGTCTAATTAAAGTAAGGAAAACATAAACATTACATTGTTTAGTTTTACTCAGCTGAATACTTGTAGATGACACATCTTGTTGAAATAATTAACAAACTATCAAACCTGCCATTAACATACCTACAAATTCACTTCAAATTCACTTCAAATAATGCATGTTAATACAGTGGTTCTTCACCTGTGGGTCCGCAGGTGTTTTGGCTTACAACTCCCAGAAATCCTAACCAGTTTACCAGCTGTTGGGATTTCGGGGAATTGAAAGCCAAAACAATTTGAGAACCACTGTGTTAAAAGATATATGAATAAAAATGACCTCTTTAATCAACCTTCATCAGGATGGACAGCCCCTGTACCACTTTCTGTTCTTCTGTTAAAAGCTTGCTCACATTTCTTTTGTTTTTAAGGGTATAATATTTTCTCCATTGATCCTGATTTTTTGGTCCTTCCATTGCTTGTCCAAAATTGCATTTTATGTTATTCCATTTTTTTTCTCCTTGAGTCTGAAGACTCCTCTGTTTCTCATTCATCTACTTACTTGTCTATTCTGGTTAATTTTTTATATTTACCCGCAGTGCATTTTTTTTGTCTGACCCTCACTTATCTTCTGTTCTCACTCTCTGTGAAGATTTTCTTTTGTTTCCTCTTTGTACTCTCATTTCAAACCAGCCACTGTATACTGCCAGATATCAGGAATAGCAATTTTAGAAGCAATCCCAGCATAATTTTAGATGCAATCCCAGCATGCCAGTTTCTCATGCATAGTTATGTGTGACAACATTCTAGGTGCACTCTTGATTATATGGCTCTCTCTATGGTGCCATTCCATTTCTATGGCAACACTGCCTATGTACCATTTTAGCCTGATGAAACTCATTGCACACTGGTGTTGGATGAGCACCAGATCAAAGAAATTGTGAGATTCAACATTCTCTGAAGAAATTAGATCTCAGAAGTGATATTCTTTGTTTGCTACAGATTTTGGAGTGCTTATTTCCCGTACTTCTCAGATATAATTAAAATGTTAAATTTCCAACAAAATTGTTTTTAAAAAAATTCTCATCACTATAATGAAAGTAACACACAGTGATAATCAACTGATGATGGCTATTCTCATTATGGCTATCACCACTGAAATTATCTCTTAGGATCTAATATTACTGCTGTGTTTGACTGAATGGGAATGCAAGATGTTTTGATTTAGGCTTTTTCTCAAATAATTGTAGATATTTTTCATATCTGGGACAATAACATAATCTTCAATTATTCAATAAAATGTATTGTAAAATCTGTTTTATAAACTCAAAAGCTTTGTGTATCGCTTACTAACAAAGTTTCATATTTTAAAATGTTAAAAACAGTATTATTTTAGAAATCAACTAGAAATACACTAAAATTCATAATAAATGCTTCAGATGTTAAGGTCTTCTAATCATTGCAATGTAATAATTGTTGAATATCACATGAGAGCACATTTCACTTGAGACAGCATAGCAATGTCTCAATATTTTGAAGCTTTCGTTTATGTAGGGTCCTCAAGGTACTGTTTGGCTACACCTCCTAGCATCCCACCATTTGGCTATGCTAGGTAGGGCTTCTGGGAGTCCCCACTACATATAGAAGACTGCATGATTCCCATACTTGGTAAAGGAAGTTGGTTGGCAAGTATGGCCCTTCGGATATTTTGGATCTCTCATAACCCTGCAAAATTTAGGCCAAAAATATTTGGAGGTCTACTGTTCCCTGTCTCAGGCAGAGATGAAATAAAACTTGAAAAAGAACAAATAGTGTTAGCATGACCTGCAGTGATTGGAGAAAAGTCAAATATCCACTCTTTATTTATGAGTTGTAGCATAGAAACAAGTCCCATTTTCAGAAGAATGGCAAGAGTCCACAAACTAAAAACAGTTGGGTGATGCATAATGCACAAATCACATTTGTGGCGGAAATGCTGTAAAATGCACCCAGAACAATAATGTGCCCAAATGACTATGTAACAGAGAAAGATGTGTACATTCTTGTTTATTGGGACATGAATGGAAGCAAAACAGTTTTCGTGGAGATACAGTCTATGATGTTTTTATATCATTACTTTCCACATTTGCGTAATGCTGAACATTTTTCAGGTCTTTTGAATTTTTCTTTGTTATCCCACCCAACCACATTGCAAACTTGCATTTCTTCTTAGATTCATCTATCTTCATTTTCCAATTCCCAGCCCTAAAAAAAAAAAAAAAAAAAACAAGTATCTTTTTAGGACTTTTAGGAGAGACAAGCAGGGGAGCTTTTAACGCTCGTTAAGGGTGGAGTCTCCATATTATGTTTTAGCCTGGAAGAAGTTATACCTTGGGAACCCTCATAATTCTGATCAGCTAACTGACTTTATACACTGAATGATGACTATTTAATGAGCCTAATTACTAGCTTATGCATATTAATTAGGGCCATTTTCTGTTTGCTTAGAGATTATGTGGTCTGTGGGCAACTGCGTTGATAACAGTGTTGTAATATATTATGAGATAGAAAAATAAAGGCACAACAAGCACCCCAAACTCTCTCTTTCATACACAGGATTTATGTTTGAAAATATCCAACACTGGATCTTTGAACTTACCTGTGAATCTTGGTCTAGTATATGAAATTGTACCCTTGAAGACATTTGTTTACTGAAGGAAGGTTTTAAACATACTGAGTCAGCGACAAGCAAGAGGTTTGGCTTGGCCATGAATTTCATGCCCATTAAAACAACCAGCCTTCCACAGCCAGAAAACTGCTGAGCTATAATTTTCTGGCTGTCTTGTTCATGATACAACTTTTCTAAAGATTAACAGCCCCTTCCAACTCAGGGCTAAGTGAAGCTATGCTTCGCACAGACACCTTAACTAATTTACAAATAATAGATATTGAGCTAGTGAAATACAGTTCAATCAGGTATTACCCCAATAAAGAACACAAGGGTGAAAGCCAGAGCACTCCAGATTCAATATAATAGAATTTTGGGGAGGTAAGGAATATATATATGTGTGTATACACACACACATATTCTATGTACATATGGCAGTGGTGATGGGGAGACTGTGGATAAATGTGGATACCTAAACAAGAGAGTAAATAAGACAGTAAATAAAAAATAATACTTAAGGGTGCATCTATACCAGGCATGGGCAAACTTCGGCCCTCCAGGTGTTTTGGGCTTCAACTCCCAGAAATCCCAGCCAGCTTACCAGCTGTTAGGAATTGTCCCACCTCCATCTCAAGCTTGGTTGGCAGGAACGAGAGAGCGGGTCTTCTTGGTGGCTGCCCCACAACTCTGGAACTCCCTGCCCAGGGAAGCCAGAATGGTCCCCTTCCGGTGGCAGGCTGAAACCTTTTTATTCAGACAGGCTTTTAAAGATTAAGATGTTTAAGATCTAGTTAGGGGGTGCTGTGGTTTTTAACTTTGAATATGTTTTTGCTGGATTTTAACTGTGATTTTTTTTTAGTGCTGTTTGTGTTTAATTCTGTTTTCATGTTTGTATATTTGTATATTTTAAATTGTATACTAATTCTTTTATATCAAGCTGCTTTGAGTCCCTTTGAAGAGATAAAGTGGGGTATAAGTAAATATAATAATAATAAATATTATTGTTATTGTCAGAGCTAAAGTCCAAATAACTGGAGGGCTGAAGTTTTTCCATAGCTGATCTATACAGTAGAAATAGTTCAATTTGATCCCATTCTAACTAGCAGGGGTCAATGCGATGGAATCATGGGTTGTTGTCATATGGAGAAACACATGCATTCTGGCTGAGAAGACCAAAAAGAACTTGCAAAACTACAACTCCCATTATCCTCTGGCACTAAGGCATGGCAGTTAAAGGGTGTCAAACCCCATTAATTCTACAGTATAGATGCACCCTAAGATTCACTAATCTTATTATTTCTATTCAAAAGGGGGATATGAGCAACAATTACTTCTGGCTTTACAATTTGTAGGGCAAGACACTACCTGGGACAGACCCATGATTATTATGGAGATCATGAAGTCCTGAGCCACACCTGACAGGGCACTCTAAGCATGGATCTTGAAGTCTCCCAGCACCATTAGGCACTGAGACTCCAACTCCAACTGCGAGACTATCCCAGTTAGCTCAGGAAGGGAGACTGTTGAGCAGTGGAGTGGGCTGTACACCAACAAAATCACTATTCTGTTCTAGTTACCCAACTTTAGGTAAATACATGGTAGTATTCTTGGAGTTAAGGAAGTTACACCATTGCAATTCTTCTACAGTTTAAGGGACCAGACTGAAAAAAGGGAAATCTGATTCCTGAGGATATTGATGTTTGTTTTAGCTATTGTTTAACATAGAAAATAATAGAAAATTGAATAACTTATTTTTGTGCTATCTCCACTCCACTCCGGCTTTATGTTTTTGCAGATAGAATGTTGCACAGACTTAGCTTTCCTGAACTGATGCACTGAACTTTGAGTTCGCTTAATGTTTTTTTTCAGTGGAGTGTGTATGTGTGTGTGTAAGAAAAAGTGTGAGAGAAAAGCAAAATGACAATGGTGGCAAAGAATTGCATCAAAAATATATATGGACTGAATTACTTAGGATATTTCAATTATGATCTTTCTTGCTTTAAACACAGAGATTCGGGGTCACCATTATGATAATCTTCTTAATTTATGCCCAGATCCCTAAAACTAGGATCCAAGGCAGTTTGCGGATTAAAATGATAGCAATATACATAGTTAAACTATGATTTTTTAAAATTAATAGTTTATAATGTAAAAGGATATAGAACAGTTAAAAACAGCACATTGTAAATACAGCACCTTCTTAAAAGGCATTTCTTTCCAATACCTGGAGTGCCAATTGGCTCATTAAGAATAATGATAACTGAAGGATCCATAAAATGGAGTCTGTGGAAAGAGCTATAGAAATGAAATCTAACAAGCAGGAACCACAGAGGGATTCTAGAAAAAAATATGTTTAGGAAGTGGAACTCCTTGTAAGGCAAATGGAATTTGTATGTAAGGCAGAGGAAAAGTGGTAGAGATGCACACAATAGATCTTTTCCCAAATGTCCTTGCCTAAAAGAAAAAGCAGTGAAACATTTTCAATTGATGTGGAATGCATATATTTTGTATTCAGTGAAAAGCTTCCCTTTGCCTATTAATGTGAACGTCCTATTTTAAATTTTTAATTAGATTTTTTTTTAAAAAAAAAACCCCACTGTATGTATATTCTGAATATGTAGAGACAGAGTAAATATTGATTTAGAAAACAATGTTTCCACTTATTTAAAATCTTTTGAAAGAAAAAACAATTTAAAATTCATTGTGAATATATGATAAGACATCAACCACTAGAAGGTACTCCTTTTTAATGAACTATGCAGGTATACTCATTCACTGAAACTCAAATTTACTCAATGATTCCTATATTGTATTTCCATTTTGTAATTTTGAAAGCAGTAACTATAATATATAGTTTAGCTGCCTAACAGGTTCTGTTTCTGCAAAAATACAGTGCACTGTTTAGTATTATGACCTCGTCACATGGGCTGCTGGAATTTCCATTGTGTCATGGCGAATCCAGCGACCATCATTGGGGGGCATTATTTATTTATTTATTTATTTATTTACGACATTTATATGCTGCCCTTCTCACCCAAAAGGGGACTCAGAGTGGCTTAAAAGTTATATATACATACAAAATATTATATTATTAGCATAGCACAATATTAGTATTATATATTATTATATTGTACTATACCACTATACTGTAATATTATTAGTAATATTACATGTAATAAGAAATATAAACTTATTATATTGTTACTTACTTACTTAAGTAACAATATAATAAGTTTATATTTCTTATTATTAGTAATATTACTAATAATAAGAAATATAAACGTATTATATTGTATTACTATTAGTATTACCCCATGCCCTGCATTGGCCAGCTTGAAAGGAAGCTGATCCCATAGGGGGAAGCAACGATCACGCAGTTTTCCCCATTGCTTCCTGCACAAGACTTCTAGATGACCCACAGAGCCCTGCTAGAAGTTCCTTTGTATCATCAGATGGGAGCCGTTGGGCTTCGTGGATCATCATGAAGTTTTGATTTCAATGGGGTTAATTTCCAAATAAGCCTGTCTCCTGTCTCCAAGGGTGATTCTGCTGTGTAGAATTCATGGGGACAGATATTGGGAATTATATAAATAAGTACTGCACAGAAAGAGGCTAGGAGTATAGGAAGAATAATAAATAGCTCTATTTCTCTAACCATAATTAAGATACACAAAAAAGATCCTATGTAACTAGCATGGCTGGGCTCAACCACAAGAGCACCCCTTTGTGCACTCACTCATTCTCTTTCATATTTGGGAGAGAAGGGAGTGGGATGGGGAAGGGAAGGGACGGATGGGTGGTTTGTATGTCTCTGAAGGAGATGGAGGGAGTGTTGCTGCTGAGAGTAGCTGTCACAGCCCCTTCCTACTCCTCTTGCCTTCCTCCTGCCTGAGCTTACTCCTCTTGCCCTCCTCCTATCTGAATTTCCTTCTTCTCCCCTCTCCATCCATATGCCTCAGAAACCCAGACACTGCCTGCCCTCCTTCCTCACACTTAGCCATGGAAGCCCAGTGGATGATTTAGTGGAAATTACTCTCTCAGTAACAAAAATCAGAAACCTCCTCTAAACACATATTGTTGAGAAAACATAAGTTTATCTTGGGGAAACTTAAATTAGATATTATTTGAAGGCACACAATATCAACAACCTATATTAAAGGTTAATATAGGGCCCCTATATTAAAGAATCAGTATAAGGATGAACAATTCTAGCAGGTCTGCTGGTACAAAAATTTAGAGAGGAATTATGGCTATGATCATCTGTATGTGTCTGAAATCATACCCTTTTGAACTGACAAGTGAATCTATGTACTCTACACTAGGGAGCAATGGCAACTTAAAACACAAGTCCATTACATTTTTTTTTTAAAAAAAACCTTTTTATGATACTGGAAAAATGTGTTGCTCAAATGTACTATTTACAAGAAGGAATTTCTTTAATGAAGAGAAAGCATGCATTAAGATATCTCAAGATGTAATAGCAAAATCAATGATAACAGTCTTGGATAAAGAAGCCTATTAGGCAGATGGCATCATGCATGAAAAAAGTGATCAAGTTGAGAAAAAGAAACCCAAATCTGCTTATTGTGATAATTAGGAAAAAAGAGCCCCAAAGACTTCAGAAGACAATGAAATGTAACATCACAGCTAGCTAGCTAGTGTGTATGATAACATAAATCTGAGGGAAGGTCAGACTACCATAGCATGGATGAAGACATATGAAAATGAATTATCAGAACTTAGAATGTGTTTGGTGTCACACTGCAGGACTTCAATTTGCTCTCTGTACATTTGATCAATACAATTCATGATTGGTGTTTTTTCTATTTCCAATGATAGACTGTACGTAACACATGTCAAAATAATATACTTAAAAAAATAAGTATGCAGGTATTTAATCTGAAAATACATCATTATGCAGGCAAGAATAACTACTACAACAGTGAAAAAGGTGTTATTAAAAGGTAAATGCATATATTTTTATATTTTTATTTATTATATTTTTAACCTGCTCTCTCTCATGCCGAAGGGGACATAGAGCAGCTTCCAAAGTGGCAACGATACAATACCATACAAACATATAAATACAATAAACATATATCTTAAAAACCATAAAAGTTAAAAAAATCATAATATCAATACATTAAAAATTAATTATTAAAACCACACAGATCTAAAGTCATAGTCCAGGCGCCATTCCAATCCAATATTTCCCTTAAGCAACTCACTAGATTCAAAATTGTGAAAAAGCTATGAATAATGTGATCCAGACAAAATACAACAGTCTGAAGTGCCCTAATGACATAAGCACATGCTTGAGCTTTCCTCTAAAAATGCAAAGATTTTAAATATCAGTACTGTTTGTACAGAATGCCATGTATTTGAAATTTTGCTGAAAGTAACCTATTTGTATCATTATGGTGTTTGCTTATATATGTATTTTCCAATTAACAAGCCTTTCTAATGATCATTAGCTGTTATTAAATTTGCCTGTTAGAATTGAAACCTTCAGATTAAATTAACTAGCTCACTGCTACTGAGGCCCAGTTGAGCTAGAACTTGGCAAGGCATAATCTCTGTGCACTGTATCCCCAGATCCGAATCTTGGCTGCTAACTTTTGGATCTCATAGTTTGGTTTCCTGCAGAAACACATGCAATCAGAGATTCCTACATGATTGAGTTTTCATTTAACATCACAGGTACCTTGCCAACATCTTACTGTCTAATCTCATTGATCGTGACATGGAAAGGATAATCAGCATGATCATGTCTACCTTCCAAGTCTAATGCTGTGGAACAAGAGTACAAGCCATGTAAATATTTGAATAAACTCAACTGAGTTCAGATAGTTGTCATGCATTTCATGTGACATTGAGGGCAGTGAAGAAGGCTTTTTCCTGTTCCTATAAAATGTCTACTGGCAGATTTTTTAATGAAGCTTTACTGTATGGTTAAGAAGCAAAGTAAAGGTAAGTCCCCATTATGGAAAACATTACCTTGGTGTGGTAGTTTTGCAGAGGATAAGTGTGCAAGCACAGTGAGGGAAAAACTAACTCAGGTTACTCAGGTTATTAACTGGAGCCCTGTACAAGCAGAGATCCACTTCTATGTTACAGCAGCTCCACTGGCTGCCGATACCCTTCTGGGCTAAATACAAAGTGCTGACCATTACCTTTACAGCTCTAAATTGCTTGGGTTCAGGCTACTTGACCAACTGCAGCTCTACAAACCAGCTCAGACACTGTGCTCAGCAGAGGAGGCCCTCCTCTCAGTCTCACCCCATCTCAGGTATGGCTGGTGGGAATGAGAGAGAGGACCTTCTCCATGGTCACCACCCCCCCCCCCCCCCCCCAGCTCTGGAACTCCCTCCCTAAAGAAATAAAGCTGGCTCCTCCCTCCTCTCCTTCAAAAAAACTAGCATATGGAGAGGAGGAGGATTAGACAATGAGAGATTACTACCGGACCTCTGGTTGAGAATTATTTCATATCTGGGCTCTGCTTATCCATGTTAATCCAGTTATCATCGGTGGCCACATAACCACACTGACCACAAAACCACCTCACACAATGTTGTGAATGATAGTTGGCTTCTGTAGATCAATGTGAATCTTTGTTTGATTCCATTTTGCTTTAATCTATTGATGTTAGGTTCTAAATGTTGTTTTTATATATGGGTTTTTTGGGGGGGTTGTGATGTTGGTATTTGTTTTATGGAGGTATTGAATGTTTGCCGCTGTATGTTGGAATCTGCCCTGAGTCCCCTGGGGAGATAAGGTGGAATATAAATAAAGATGACAATGTTGATGACGATGATGATGATGATGATGATGATGATGATGATAACCTATTCACATTCAGACTGAATGCAATATCATGGTTATTTCTATTTGGGGTATTTCCAATTACTGCAACCATACAATGGGGTTATGGGGTAAGGAAGGGTTTTTTTGCTGGTGCAGACAAAACACAGATTTATGCAGGTGGAGACTAACTGGGTGCATATAAAGTTCCATTCTAAAGGAGGTTAGTCTATTTAGACAAACTCCTATTTTTTTTCTGCTAGAAGCCAAAGATCTTTCTGGACATTCCACAGATATATAAACCTCACTTACTTAGTTTCCAACAGACCTGACAACCTCTGAGGATGCCTGCCATAGATATGGGTGAAATGTCAGGAGAGAATGCTTCTGGAACATGACCATACAGCCCAGAAAACTCACAACAACCCAAAGATCATTCAGGCTGTCTGTTTGTTAAATGAATGTGCTGGATTACTAATATTTAAATATTTTCATAATTACTGTGTTGTTCTAAGATTGTTTTAATTGGTATTTTAAGATATCTGGATGTACACTGAATTAGACCTCTATTTGGGAAATGCATGGTTGTAAAGTGCAATCTCCTCATTTCTCTTCTCTCCAGCATTCTGGCTTGGCCTTGTGATCAGAGATCAGTTAGAGCACTCAGTTATCCTCAAAGAGCTCCAACTGGAAGTGATGTGTAGATCAGTCACTGATGAGTCATGACAGTCTTACTTTGCAACACTTTGATTCCAATCTATGTGTCAATGTTTTAATAACTTATAGCATAGCACTATACTTCAAGATGAGAGCTGTCTTTCAAAATAATAACATAACATATTTGATACACTTTGATGTTTAATTATAAAATTATCAAAAAGAACATTTTTGAGAGAGAAAAAGTCATGTGTGTGTGAGAGAGAGTGTGAGAGAAGATGGATAAGTAAATGCATTTACAAACATACAAGGAATGGCAAGAAGACTCAAGCCTGTTGAAACGAAGTTGAAGAAGATACAGCTGCTGATCATATCAAAACTCATATATTCCTGAGTGATCCAAAAAATCTATTTCTAATTTATATAAAAAGTATTAAATGCTCAAAATTAGTTGAAGAACAGACCAAATTTTCCCTAATCTGTGAAGTGGAACATCATTGAATCCAACATTATACCGAATAGATGCAGTGTAATTAATTTTCTTAAGATTGTAAATGCTCTGTATAATTAATCATCACAAATAATTCATGCTATTATGTAGCTAAGTGGAGCTGTCTTTTCAAAATGAAGCCATACAACATAAAACAATGATGAGACTGATTCTCTAGAATTAGAAATCTTGACCCACTGTAGGATTATTGCTGTTCAGCTTTTCAGACCCAGTGCTGTGAATAATTTAGTATCATCTGGAAAGCAACCAAATCTAACTACACTGAGCATAATTATCAACATCCTGTTTAAACACTATTATTGCCTTTTGTGTAAGCAAGCACAAATCTGAAAAGAGCTTTGTTTCTGTAATGAGCATTGCTTTGAAAGTAGAATTATTTGTTAAATATACATCTTACATCTCCAATGTACCCCACTGAGATGTAAATAATGTATGTGTTCAGTAAAATGATTGATTCCTTTATGTAACATAACCACAGCCCCATGTTTTGACATTTGTCTTAATTTCAAAACTAGCCATGTGGCATAGGAAACTATGAGTTCTGGATTTAGGTGTCAAATTTTGCAGATGACACCTAACTCTACTACTCCTTTCAATCTAAAGCCAAGGATGTCACCCTGATCCTGAACCGGGGCCTGTCATCAGTAGATAAGGCCTAACAAATTGAAATTAAATCCAGACAAGACAGAGGTACTCCTGGTCAGTTGGAAGGTGGAACGGTGAGTGGGATTACAGCCCCCTGAAGATACAGGCTCACAGTCTGGGGGTGCTTCTGGACTCATAGTTGACATGGGAGCCCCAGGTTTCAGTGGTGGCCAGGAGCGTCTTTGCACAATTAAAACCTGTATGCCAGCTGCACCTGTACCTTGAGACACCAGATCTGGCCATGGTTGTCCATGCCTTAGTCACATCCTGCCTGGACTACCACAACACTTTCTATGTGGGGCAGCATTCAAAGATAGTTTGGAAGCTTTTAAGAGATTGGCAGCCAGATTAATAACTGGAGTGCTGTACAGGGAGCGGACATTACCCATGTTATGGCAGCTCCACTAGCTACCAGTCCTCTTCCAGGCTAAATACAAAGTGCTGGTAATTACCTATAAAGCCCTAAACAGTTGGTACCCAGACTATTTTACAAACCACATCCCAACCTACAATTTTTTTTTACAAACCACATCCCAACCTGCAATCAGTGGAGGGGGCCCTCCCCTCAATCTCACCCCCATCCCAAGCGTAGATGGTGGGGATGAGAGAGGGGGCCTTCTTTGTGATTGCCCCTTTCCTCTGGAATTCCCTCCTTAAAGAAATTAGAACAGCCCCTTCTATCTTTCAAGAAGTGACTAAAAACCTGCTTTTGTACATTGGCCTATGGAGAAGAAGAAAAATAGTTCACCATTGATCCCACCTCGTCTGATGATGTTGATAATGATTACCCTAACTTCGTGAAAAGCTATGTTTTTATATTTGCATAGATATGTTCTATTTATGATGCTTGACTGATTTATATGTTTTAGCCAAGGTGTTTAATTTGTTTATTTTTAACTGTCTATTTTAATGTTTTATTGTGTTATTGCACATGACATGAATGTTTGCCATCTTTTCACCTTTGGAATCCTCTCTGAGTCCCTTCGGAGAGAGGAGGTTGGTTAAAAATAAAGATGATGATTATTATTATTCTTTACAAGGAAACTCAAATTTATAATGAGTTATAAGAAATTGTTTCTTTGGGATGGACAAGTAGGAAGAGATCTAAAAATTCTTTCCATCTCTGTGATTTTTTTTGGTGCTTTCCCAATGCATATCAAGCAGTTTGAATCTATGGTTATAGTAGTTTACCCATATGATTATGACAGTTGACTTCTCTGTGTCAGAGAAGTGCACTTTTCCCAAAGGCATTGAGTTTTTCCCACCTTTATTCATCCCCAGACACCAGTGTAAAATATTAACTATAGCAAGACTTGTAATAGTTCTTAGGATTTCCTTTGCTGGTGTAAAAAGTAATACCAGAATTCTCAAATCAGAGAAGAGGTACAACCAACATTTCAGAACGCTTTCTCCTCATACAGATGACACATCCTGCCTACCTTTACAGCCTAAGGAATTTGCATTATCATTGTCCTTGGAATTCAAGGACCTTAGGTCAGAACATCAACAGAGACACAGTCCCTCCACTACCAGTTGCTAAACAGGGCCTCTTAAATTACAGTATGTTTCCCTGTCAGAAGTGGAGCTAATCAGTCATACTGCAGCCTTGGTTAAAATCAGTCTACATGTCTTTGTTGTTGAAATAATACTTCAGATTACTCATATAAGATACTCCAGGTTGAGTTTTATTATTGCTAGGATATGAATTCTAGCCTCTGGATTTGAACCTGAGTTCAAAGCTAAACCTTACCTCCTGCTGGAATATCCACCTGAACTTTAACTAACATCCACTTGTAATCATCTCTTGAAACAGAATATAGCTACACCCATTTTCCCTGTATGCATCTCCAAATAGTTTTACATTCGTTCTTATTGCCTTATCTTTGCCTTAAACTCTTATCTAAAAAATTCTCATTATTTTTCATGATGAATGTGCTAACTTGCTCTAGGTGTTCTCCTTGACCTAATTCTTAACCTTTGTCTAACAAGCAGTGGGGTGACAGCAGGTAACTTTCATCTGCTTCTTTCCTTTGGCTGTGGGGTGGTTTTTGGTCTTGTTAGAATCTTGGCCAGACTCTGATTCTATACAGCATGCTTTATATCTAATTTGTGCATGCCTTGCATTGCTTAAAGTCATCTCACTGAAATAATAAATAAGACTCAATACATCTTCCAGAAATGATATTATAAAACCCACTGAAAGAGTTAAATAGTAAAATCATTGGTGTAATCAATAGAAACAGAACACTCTATACCAGGAATGTGCAAACTTTGACACTCCAGATGTTACTCCCACTACTCCTGATAGCTGGCAAGGTGGCTGGGATTCCTGGGAGTTGAAGTCCAAAACCCTTGGAGGGCTGAAGCTGTCCATGCCTGCTCTCTATAGTGGTTCACAATCTTTGATCCTCCAGGTGTTTTGAACCAACTCCCAGAAGTCTTAGCTAGCTTACCAGGTATTAAGAATTGTGGGAGCTGAAATCTAAAACATCTCTCTCTGAAGACTAAAGATTGGGAACCACTAGGGCCCCTGGTGGTGCAGTGGGTTAAAGTGCTGAGCTGCTGAACTTGCTGACCGAAAGGTCACAGGTTCAAATCCAGGGAGCGGTATAAGCTCCCATTGTTAGCCCCAGCTTCTGCCAACCTAGCAGTTTGAAAACATGCAAATGTGAGTAGATCAATAGGTACCATTTCGGTGGGAAGGTAAAGGTGTTCCATGCAGTCATGCCAGCCAAATGATCTTGGAGATGTCACACTTCACTTTGGCTTAGAAATGGAGATGAGCACCAACCCCCAGAATCGGACACGACTGGACTGAATGTCAGGGGAAAACCTTTACCTTTACCTATGATCTACTCTATAACAATAATATTCAGGGGCCAAGATGCCCAGCTGACTTCTCTTCCAGGATAAATAAATATTGCATAGCATACCATTTAAAAAGATGCACATGTTGAAACTTAATAGGAAAGTCCTTCTAAACTCTTGGAACAATTACAGCAAATGTCCTGAGGGGTATTGTCTATGTAGTCTCACAAAAATGCAGAAATATGATTTTCTTTTACTTTTATTCTATGCTGCTTATGGCTAAATTTGTGATTCAGCCAACATAAATCAAATTCTTACCTATCATGATATGTTCACAAAACAAGCCCTGAACCATGAGCAGAGTAGATTCAGAAGAGGAGAAAAAATGTCATTTCAAGTATATTTTTCATAGGCCATGAAAGACTTCAGAGAAATGATGAAAAAGCACCTCAAACTGAGATCAGTATCTAATTTGTAGACAGTACTGTGTTCACTAACAGTCTCAAGCTGGAAAAAGGTGCCAAAACTGAACTCCTCAATCAGATAAGAGCAAGTCATCCCAGACCTGTTGACAAATCATAGCAAATAGGTTGTAGTTGACCAATGTTCCTCAGCCATCTTCTGCTATCTAAAAGAGAAAACAGTTGAAGTGGAATGTCAAGTTTACAACAAAACACTTAATTCAGTATGGGGATTAATGCAATGCATTTTTTAAGAAACTGATTTTCACAATCTCAAACTAATGTAAGCCACTAAAATACATTAAAAGCCCTAAGTGCTGAATGTTATCACTCCAAAAAGATGTAAGTGTATAAAGCAAGGATAGGACCTCAATTCTAAAAACATGAGCTTCATGTATAAAGGAAAATCTTCACCACCTCCTTTTGAATTTTTGATCTTGGTGCAGTTTCAAAAGGTATATAGACCTGAAGAAGACAGAATATTCAGACTAATACCTCCACTGTCTTTGTCTATATCGTTATGACTAATTTCGTATTGCCTTCTCACTGCCTTTCTGTATGTTTAGACTTGGAGATAACACAGTTTCTCCAATTATGTTATATAACAATTATGTTATATAATTATGTTGCCGTGTATAGGAATCCAGGGGATTTATACAGATTATAAGTGATGCGAAGTTCATGTAAAAACAAAAGCCCCCCGAAGAACTCTCTGGTTATACTGATCCAGGGAGCTCTGGTGTGGGCTGGTCCATGAGGTCACGAAGAGTTGGAAGCGACTGAACGAATAAACAACAACAACAACTCAAATAACTTTATACAGGAAACACCCCATATAATGAGATCTCTGCAATAGCATTCATATATTTTTATTTTCATTCATTTCAAAGAAACATCTGTATAAAATTCTTGAAGATTGCATCACCACTTCTTGGTTTCATTTGTTTCACTGAGTTTACAAAATTGTGCCATTTCTCTAGAATTTTATTCATCAATGTGTAAATTAAACATTTGTCAAATAGTTACAACATAAGAAGTATATTATTTCCTGTCCCTCCAGCACTCCCATGTAATAATTAGAATTCTCTTCTGTTTCAGTACATGTCAGTATATTCTTGGTGTGTGCATTTTTCACGTTTTACCTGGATGATTCCAACTCCTGCATTTCATTCGAGAAGCCCTAATATTTTTAATTTATGATGCTTATGCCTTTGACTTTCATTCCTTTTATACCTCATACGTTATTGCAGTCAGAGACTTGTCTATTAAAATCTTGTCAAAAGTGTCTTGGTAAACTGAGATATTTGCATTTCATCTTTCTGATGCAAACCATCTTATGATGGCATCTACAACATCATCGACAAAACGACATATGTTCTTGTTCTCTACTCTTCCTTCACCTTCATATCCATCATCTCTACTTGTATTCAATTGTCATTGCTATCAATTCACTCTTGGAAAACTGATATTCATGTTCCCCGTACTACTATTAGTTATTATGATTTAAGCCTGTACTATATAGCCACTCTAAGAATGAATTTCTTTCCATGCTCTTTGTGTTTGCATATAGACTTGGGTAGTTGTTTGTCAACTAATGTTTGTCAGCTAATGAAATCTGGAAGAGCTCCATTGTAGGCTTTATGATGAGTGACTATGCTTTATTGTACCAAATGAAACTTATTTTTTCTTCCCATTATCATTCTTATCATCTCTATCCTTAATGATCCATAATTTATTAACATTTTGCCTTGTATCTTTGATGATTATCTAAATAAGTTTTATACAAAATGAGTTCAGAATGCTTTTTACATTTGTGATCTGTGCCAGATGCAGCCTTCTTCCCTTAGGTAATTAGCTATTAGAATACACTAATTAATTGAACAGGTACAGGCTATGCATTTAGTCATTGCTTAGGTTACACAAAATACTAAACAAACCTTAACAATGATCTGCATTAAATCTTGTATAATTTTAATAAGAGTTCTCAGATTTGCCATTACACAATTTAAGCAGCATTTTTTTTGTGTCATGATCCATGTATGGCTACTTCTAGGTCTTTGATATTCAATGTATATTTAGAAATAAATTCTACAGAGTTTTGTGGGGCTTATTTTGTAACATGTTGCATTTAGAATGACACACATACACACATATACTTTTAAATATGTTTATGCAGCAGTACATATGCATGTTTTATGGCTTTACATATATATACATATCTCACCATAGAGACTGGTACATATATAAACAAAAGCCTAAAGTATGTGTGAAACTGTTTAAATATCCAGCAATGAGATTTACAGCACACGACCAATCTCTTATATCACATCAGTTTGGTATTCCATTCTTCTCTCGGCATTGCACTATTATTAGCCTGGTTTTACTGTGTTTCAGGGGCTTCTTAATATATTTATACCAAAGTTTACAAGTTGAAGGGGAACACATTGCACCTGCTGGCTGCACCCCAAGGTTGTCTGTCTGAGTAGACTCTTGATTTCAGTATTCAGCATGTGTATAATGCTGAATGCTGAAATGTAGATTCATATAGTCTAAAACGATATTATTTATTATTTATTTATTTAAAACACTTATATTTCACCCTTCTCACCCCGAAGGGGACTCAGAGCGGAGCACAACATATACATGGCAAACATTCAATGCCTGGATACAATACATAAACATTAAAAAACATTTATCTAAATTTTGAAATACACCATTTAAAATAACACAATTTAAAACCGTCCTAGCCATCCGCATCAAATCCAATTGGCCCTGTCATCTTTCCCATCTTTCCCATTGTCGCTTAATTGCCCTGAGGGAGGGGACCGACCTGATCTCACAAGGAAGGGAGTTCCATAGCCGGGGAGCAATCACTGTCTCTCATCCCCACCAATCGTGCCTGTGACAATGGCGGGATGGAAAGCAGGGCCTCCCCGGAGGATCTTAATCTCCATGATGGTACATAGAGGGAGATGCGTTTGGACAGGTAATTTGGTCCAAAGCCAGCACTTTGAATTGTGCCCAGTAGCAAACTGGCATAAAATGGGAGTTACATCTATACCGAACAGGGTATAGGGTTACAACCTGTGCTGGATGGGGTCGCACTCCCCTTGAAGGCGCAGGTTCGCAGCTTGGGTGTGATCCTGGATTCACCACTGAGCCTGGAACCCCAGGTTTCAGCGGTGACCAGGGGAGCATTTGCACAGTTAAAGCTTGTGCGCCAGCTGCGCCCGTACCTTGGGAAGTCTGACTTGGCCATGGTAGTCCACGCTCTTGTTACATCCCATTTAGACTACTGCAACGCTCTCTACGTGGGGTTGCCATTGAAGACGGCTCGGAAGCTTCAATTGGTCCAGCGTGTGGCAGCCATGATACTAACAGGGGTGGCACACAGGGAGCATACAAACCCTCTGTTGCGCCAGCTCCATTGGCTACCAATTTGCTACCGGGCCCAATTCAAAGTGCTGGCTTTGGCCTATAAAGCCTTAAACGGTTCTGGCCCAAGTTACCTATCTGATCGCATCTCCACCTACGAACCCACTAGGACTTTGAGATCCCGCCTGCAACACAGGCGCGGCTGGCAGGGACGAGAGACAGGGCCTTCTCGGTGGTGGCCCCTCAGCTGTGGAACGCCCTTCCCACAGACATCAGATTGGCCCCCTCATTGATGGTATTCCGGAGGAAAGTGAAAACCTGGTTATTTGAACAGGCGTTTGAATAAGCAGTGCAATGAATTTCAGGAAATGGAACTACGACTGACGAGTTTGGATCATGATTCTAGTTATTAGACGCCACTGAATGTTTATTACTGTTAAATTGTTTAATTTGTTTCTGTGTTAACTGTTTTTAAGTACCTTGTTGATGCCGCATTGAATTTTTGCCTTGATTGTTCGCCTTGTTTTTGCTTGTTGTAAACCGCTATGAGTCGCCTTAGGGCTGAGAATGGCGGTATACAAATGAAGTAAATAAATAAATAAATAATTGAAAATCAACAGGAAAAACCAATAATTGGACTGACATTCAAAAACAGACAATAAGTAGATCCACAATGGTAAAACATGAATTGGGAGGTTGAGAAAAGCCTATATGCAATAGCATTTTGTAACATAGGTGAATTTCACAAGGGAAAAGTCAAACTCTATCCTTCTCCAGCTGTATCATTTTAGAAAGGATACAGCTTTTGTCAGAACAATGACTATTCAGATGCCTTCCAATAAGGCAGTGGTTCTCAAAGTGTGCTCCATGGAGCCTTTGGGGCTCCTGGAAGCATACTGAGGGGCTCTGTGGTCCACTTCTCCTTCCCCCTCCTCCCACTCCAAACATTCCCTCCTCTTTACTGCTCCTTTCCCTCTCCTGTCTCCTTCATCACAAAAAAGCTTTCCCTCTGCCTCTCTTGCTCTCCAAAACATTTTCCCCTTACCTTCCTCACTCCCAGAATCTTTCCCCCTGCCTCCCATGTAGCCCAGACCCTTTTTTCCTTGCCATCCAAACCCTTTCCCTCTGATTATTACTATTATTACAAATAATGGGTGGCCACATGTTGAGGTTGCTTTGATTGTGTTTTTCCTGCATGGCAGAAGAGAACTGGACTAGATATTATTATTATTATTATTATTATTATTATTATTATTATTATTATTAAAATGTATATTATTATTATTATTTACATTATTTGCCATTGAACTGCAAAGGTTCTGGCATAAACCAGTACAGGTGGTACCAGTAGTAATTGGCACACTGAGTGCCATGCCAAAAGATCCCAGCCAGCAACAATAAACATGGATAAAAGCATGATCTGTCAACTGCAAAAGGCCACCTTACTTGGATCTGCATGCATAATTCGAAAATACATCACACAGCCCTAGACACTTGGGAAGTGTTCGACCTGCAATTTTGTTATAAGAAATCCAGCATATATATCTTGTTTGCTGTGTCATAATGTGTTTTTGTAAAATAATAAACTTTATTGGTATTCTGCCCTATCTCCCCAGAGGGATTCAAGGTGAATTCCAACATATAATGGCAAACATTCAGTGCCTCCATAAAGCAAACAAGTACCAACATTATAAATTCAGAAAAGCCCAACCTATAAAAACAGCATTAGAACCTAACAGCACTAAATTAAACTAATGATAATCAAACAAAAATTATACAATGATGTAAAATCTGAACGTAAAACATTCACATTAATTACAAAAGCCAAATCTGTGGGTGTGTGTGTATATACACACACATTATATAATACAATACATAAACATTTCATGGGACCCTACAATAAACTTTTGCTTCAAAAAGAGCTATGTGGCAAAAAAGTTTGGAAGCTTTAATGGCCTTGTGATAACACTGCCCCCACATGAACATATGATGGGACACTCTTTACAATACTTACCAGTGAATTCTGGTTCTAAGTTGCTAGCAGCAGTTTGCTTAGGAATATTATCCTGACCAAAAGGCAGTTTGACCCCAACATACGAATGTCTTCCTATTTGTGAAAATATTTAATGCACACTATGTATAATGAGCAAACTCCCAACTGCTGTGATCCTTACCATTACAGTTCTACCCACAAAATATTCCAGAACATGTGGATGACTACTACAGACAGCATTTTCCTTTTTACTTGCCTCCTAATACATGTAATATCCAGTTTCTAAGTTATTTGTGTTTTTTCAGCAAGTATATCGGGGGACAGGAGAGAAGCCTCCTCACAGGATTGCAAGACATCCGGGCATCCCCTGGGCAACGTCTTCGTAGATAGCTGATTCTCTCCAGAAGCGACCAGAAGTGACTTGCAGCATGCAAAAAAGCAAGCAAAACAACCAACTGACCTTTTCAGGACCAACCATGACAATAATCTCAATCAACATTGAAGGCATGTCAACTGCCAAAGAACAACTGCTCTATGAACTGTGCCAAGATAAGAAATGCGATGTGCTGTGTGTCCAAGAAACACACAGGGATGAACAATAGAAACAACCAAAAGTTCCAGGAATGGTCTTTGTAGCGGAAAGACCACACGTGCAGTATGGAAGCGCTGTCTTTGTAAAACCAGCCCACAACACTGAAGAAAACAATACAGAGGTTATAACAGTTGAGCTTAATAACATCACAATCACCTCTGGGTACAAGCCCCCAAATGAAGAGTTTTGTTTCTCCTCCCCTGAGAACTTTGATAGGCACCAAAGGGCGATAGAAATTGGTGACTTTAACAGCCATAGCTATGTGTGGGGCTATGCTCAAGAGGATAAAAATGGAGAGGCTATCCTCTCCTGGTCTGAACTGCACAAACTATCACTCATTCATGATAGTAAGCTCCCACCATCCTACAACAGCAGGAGGTGGCACCGAGGATATAACCCAGACCTCTTATTTGTGAGCGACAGCATTGTACAGCAATGCACTAAATCAGTGGGACCACCAATTCCAAACACCCCACCGACCAATAGTATGCCAACTGTTTCCAACTGTAAGGCCCCAGGAAGTTGGATTTAAAAGAAGATTCAACTTCAGAAAGACAGATAGGACTAAATTCTCAGACATTTTAGATGACATGATCATATCGGTCGTGCCAATCCCTGAGGAATATGAGCACTTCATCGAAATAGTGAAAACCTGCTTACGGGCCTCTATACCGAGAGTCTGCAGAACCAACTACCTTCAGGGCATTACTCCTGAAACATTTGCCTTGTTGGAAAACTATTACAGGCTCCGCAACGAGGACCCATTTAGTGAGCAAACCCTTCAGGCAGTGCAGAGCATTGTGTCCTCCATCTCTGAAGCCAAGAAAGAACAGTGGATAAAGCTGATAACATAAGTCGACATGGGCAGGAGCAGCCAGAAGGCATGGAGGCTGCTAAGATGGTTGAGCAATGACCCCTCACAAACTAATACCCATGCCAACATAAAGGCAGATCAGATAGCACACCAGCTCTTGAAGAATGGGAAACCCAACCTTGCCACCAAAGTAGGAAAGAAACCAATAGCCAGACAACCAGATATTGAGAACAACAACCTTCATAAACCTTTTACATCTACTGAATTGGACATGGCTCTCAATAAATGTAAATATGGCAAAGCAGCTGACCTGGATGATCTATGGATCAAATCAAGAACTTTGGTCCAAAAGCAAGGTACTAGCTGCTGGAACTGATGAACAACTGCACTGCATCCTGTCAGATCCAAAAATCTGGAGGAAAGCAAGAGTCATAGCCATCTTGAAACCAGGCAAAGACCATAATGATCCAAAAAGCTACAGACCAATCTCCCTGCTGTGCCACCTTTACAAAGTTCTGGAGAGAATTATTTTGCATAGAATTATGGAAAAACAGACCCATGTCAGATTCCACAGCAAGCTGGCTTCAGGAAAGGCAAAAGCTGCACATCGCAAGTGCTGAACCTGACTCAGCACATAGAAGATGGCTTTGAAAGGCAGCAGATCACAGGAGCTGTCTTCACAGACCTGTCAGCGGCTTATGATACTGTAAACCACCACCTCCTCCTGAGAAAAATGTATAATATCACAAAGGACTACCACTTCACCCGCCTCATAGGAAACCTGCTACAAAACAGGAGCTTTTTTGTTGAGTTCCAGGGCCAGAAAACAGAAGAACAGCCTGCCTCAGGGGAGCGTGCTTGCTCCATCAATGTTCAACATTTACACAAATGACCAGCCACTACCAGAAGGGACAGAGAGTGTCATCTATGCAGATGATCGCGCCATTACTGGTTGCGCCATTACTGGTTGCGCCATTACTGGTCGCGCCATTACTGGTCAAACAGAAGCTCTCCGAAACTCTAGGTGCTCTTACTGCCTATTACAGGGAAAACCAGCTGATCCCTAATTGATCTAAAACACAGACATGCGCTTTTCACCTTAAGAACAGACAAGCATCCCGAGCTCTGAGGATTACCTGGGAAGGAAGCCCACTGGAGCACTGCAGCACACCCAAATACCTGGGAGTCACTCTGAACCATGCCCTGACCTACAATAAGCACTGCCTGAATATCAATCAAAGATTGGGTGCTAGAAATAATATCATACGAAAGCTGACTGGCACAACCTGGGGATCACAACCAGACACAATGAAGACATCTGCCCTTGCTCTATGCTACTCTGCTGCTGAGTATGCATGCCCAGTGTGAAACACATCTCACCATGCTAAAACAGTAGATGTGGCTCTTAATGAAACATGCCGCATTATCACGGGGTGTCTGCGCCCTACACCACTGGAGAAATTACACTGTTTAGCCGGTATTGCACAACCTGATATTCACCGGGAAGTAGCAACCAATAGTGAAAGGACCAAAGCAGTGACATCTCCAGCTCATCTCCTGTTTGGGTATCAGCCAGCACTTCAACGACTTAAATCAAGAAATAGTTTTCTAAGATCTAAAGAGACACTCCACGGAACACCTCAGCAAGCGAGAATCCAAAAATGGCAGTCTCAAACCCAGAACCTCAATCAATGGCTGATACCAAATGAGAGACTCCCCCCTGGGCACACAGAAAGCTAGGCAATATGGAAGGTGCTGAACAGACTGAGCTCTGGCACCACAAGATGCAGAGCCAACCTTAAGAAATGGGGCTACAAAGTGGAATCCACGATATGCGAGTGTGGAGAAGAGCAAACTACAGGCCACCTGCTGCAATGCAACCTGAGCCCTGCCACATGCCCAATGGAGGACCTTCTTTCAGCAACACCAGAGGCACTCCAAGTGGCCAGCTACTGGTCAAAGGCCATTTAATCAACTACCAAGCTTGCAAACTTTGTGTATTGTTTTGTTTGTTTGTTTGTTTGTTTGTTAAAAAATGCAGTACAACTGTTTGGTCTGCTCCTGACACAATAAATAAAAGCAAGTATATCATGCTTTTTAAAAGGGCAGATAACCAATTCTCCACTTGGTTGTTGCTTTTTTCTTACAAATGGTTGACTGGCAATAAAATGAAGAGTACAGAGGCTCTTTAAATTGTCTTAAAATTGTCCTTGAGAATCTGAATATATCCTGAAATAGTATTGTTCCTGCTGATGGATAGTGTAAAGCTAAATTCCAAATGTGAGCAGCACAAGCAAATCTGTATTATAAATCACAGTATTAAGATACAGAAGACATAACCATGCATTTATTTATTAAGGACAGACACAGATTTTATTTACTTTGTATTTTAAAAATAATTTTTCTAATGCTATTAGGCAGGAAAACTTTGGAACCATTTACAGGAAGAACTTTAACTTAACCAAGGTGAAGCATAAAGTACTCTGGGAGATCTGTTTGGCTTGTCGCCATGTGTTTGCATTTTTGTCCTTTGTGCTATTTTTGTTCAGCTCTTTAGTTTGTCCTTTGCTCAGTGAATACTCTGCTAAGAGTGAGTTTCATTGAATAACTGAAGTGGAGATGAACAACCTCATCAGATGGCTTGCGACTGGCAGAGCTCCGATTTGTTTAGGGGCATGGGGAATATGGCGCCCATGTCCCACATCGTCTGGCTCCAACCAAGGGTAATCAGGTGGGGGGAGGGAGTATGAGCACGTGCCTCCCCCATAGATTGTATGACAACACAGGAGATCTCCCATGTTGCCCAGTTGGCAACATGTGCCAGTTTTGCCCTCCTTTACCTACAGAGCCAGCACAGTGTCATGTAATGGGAGCTGACTGGCATGTTGCCGATTTAGCCCTTTGTGATGAGGTGGGTAGTGGTAAAGCCACTACAAGGTGATTTTTTTCGGGGGAGTGGGGACATACTGTAAGGATGTATATGACTGTTACGACATTTAATTAAGTAGAAGCTCACTGGATTATACAACCACATTTCTTCCACTTAAATTTTAAAAAAGCAGAGTTCAGCCAGGACGTAGTGAAGAGGACCATATAAGTTAATTGGGTCATCACATTATTCCAGCTATCACTAAAATTATCCCACAACCACTATTTGTCAGAATGCATTCAGGGTGTATCTACACTCACCATTTATCCTAGTGCCTGTCTGCTAGAGTGAATGTTGGATCAGCTACAGGATGGTTTCGACTGCCACAAGGAACTGCTGCAAAGGGACATTTTCCTGATCATTCAATTGTGCTGAACTCAGTTTGGCTCCACCAGGTAGCCAGTCTTATGGTCCTCTTCAATTTTTCTTGTTGCAACACCCAGCGGGCATGATATTGCGTGTGCTCGTAGCTCAGTGCCTTGAGTAACGTCAGCTAGGGTATCAGAGCAAAAAGGCAGTGGTAGTGGAGAAGGGGAGAAATTGATGCTTCCTCTCCCATCTCCAATTGCCTTGTCACCCAGGCTAGTGTCACTCCAGGAAACAAGCCACAACCATGACCCATGTCATGTCTGGTTGCTGCCGCAACGAGAGGAATGGGAGGAGACAGTGGGTGTCATCTTATGTGCAAGTCACTTCAAGCCTGGGGAACACAGGATGGCCATGTAAAATGTTGTAGCTTATTCTGTCTCAGGATTGGTCAAACTGCTTATACGGGACCAAAATTATGGTTTGTGTGCAACATTATGTGCAAGGCTTTTTTATTAGTTATGAAACTTAAAGAAAGACATGATTGATAGATTTGTGGAAAACATTTCCCTTTGCTATCAAGAAGGCTTTAGCAATTTTCACTGTAGTTACAGAATATAAAAAGCATGCTCAGATATTACCCATCTACTACTACCCTGGTGGCACAGTGGGTTAAACCACTGAGCTGCTGAACTTGCAGTTTGAAAGGTCAGCGATTCAAATCCGGGGAGTTGGGTGAGCTCCCATTGTTAGCCCCAGCTCCTGCCAACGTAGCAGTTCGAAAACATGCAAATGTGAGTAGATCAAGAGGTACCACTTTGGCAGGAAAGTAACGGCGAGCCATGCAGTCATGCTGTTCACATGATCTTGGAGGTGTCTATGGACGATGCCAGCTCTTAAACTTAGAAATGAAGATGAGCACCATCCCCCAGAGTCAGACATGACTGGACTTAATGTCAGCAGAAACCTTTACCTTTCTAAGAGAAAATGAGTTCCACAAGCTAGTGATGTGACTATGTGTATGCTATGCAAATAATAAAAATACTAAATATTGTTGTAATATTGAAAAACTTCCGAAATGTCAAATGCTGAAAAAATTAGTCCAGAGACTATAGGTTTATTGGAACAACTAGTATTAATTTTACTGTGATGATGAGTCATCTCTGAATTATAGTCCAAACTTTTAAAAACTATCCAAGGTATGAGTCTATACAGTAGACTCTGACCCTATATACTTTTTTAAATAGTTAACATTTTAGAGTAGACTTTTCTATTATTCCAGGGTTATGTTCTTTGATGCCTATACTTAAGGAGTTATTGTTTAATGTTGAAACCATGGTTGAGCAACATGTTCAGCCTGGGAAACAAAAGGGGACACATTTCTTGAGCAAGTGAACTAGAGTTAATTTCTCAAAGAAATCCTCTCAAATTAACATGAGCTTGATAGATGTTTAGCTGCAGGACATATTTCATTTATTATGTAGTGTTGTTTTGGATATGGATAAGATTAATCAATGCCTATGGACACCGGGAATTTTGAATCGATAATGTATACTTGTCATTCTTTGACTTGTCAGGTTGAAAGATTTTAGACTTTTTGAAAACATTTACTGAAACAACATTTTAGAAAATATCTGCAAAACTAGCAAGATAGAATCAAGCTGAGACATGATTAGAGAAAACAAATTGAAATCAATGAGGTGAATTTTAATAACAACTCAGTGAAGTCTTATGCATTTTAAGGGAAATATGACTGAGTGCTCTTTCACACTATCCAATTAAGCACAATAGTCTACTTTAACTGCCACAACAACATTTTGTAGAATCCTGGGTTTTCTCATATGGTGAGGCATTAGAGTTCTCTAAATCTTCCTTCCCCAACTGCAGTTCCTAAGATTTCAGAGGATAGAACCATGGCAGTTAATGTGGAATATACTGCTAGGATTGTGTAGTATAAAAAATCTTTGGGTGCATAATTAATTTATACTGTATAAATAAATTTGCCTTTGTTAAATGTATGAGATAAGATTCCCTGAGTTTTATTGACCAGATGAATTTGCTCTAATTTGAGGATGTTATGTAGTTTTTAGACTGAATGACCGGATGAAGATGCCCTCACTAATTGATGATGCTATCTGCTAATGTGTGGGTCCCACTCACCACATTCAAATCTTGCTTGCTAATCACACCCTTTACACTTGTTCAACAGACATTCCACGGATATATATACTCCACTTGCTTTACTACCATCAGATCCTCTACAGATGCCAGCCACAGATACATACATCAGGCGATACATCAGGAAAAAAGGCTGCTAGAATATGGCCATACAGCCAGAAACCACACAACACCCCAGTGATTCAAGTTGTGAAAGCTTTCAACAATACATCTCTCTAACTTTATTTATCTGGGAGTTTTTTGCTCAGCACAGAACATACTGCAGTTAAAATCATACTCTTTTTAGTAGTTCCCTTAGCTTCTATAAAGTTTGTCAAAGAGAATAATATAATGTTCACAAATAGTAGGGGAATGAATCAATCAACTGCATGGTTTATTTCTCCTTTTGCAATGTTATTTTCTTTTACAAGGAAGCAAATTTGTTGTTGAATGGGATTCTTTTAATTTTTTCACCAATCATTCACACTTCTGAAAATGTCCGTGTGGTAATTGAGCATCCCTAGGTGATAACTGGGTTTATAAAAATGGATTATAATAATGCAATATTTGTTCCGGAAGGCTTGTGACTAGAGCAGCTATCTGTGTTAAGCCAATCATATAATCATCCTTCATAAGGCAACAATTGGACAGGAAAGACCCAAATAATTGGTGCTACCTGCACAGGTGCTTCATTTACACATATAAAATTTGAATTTAATTGCATGGTGGAGATAATAATAATAATAATAATAATAATAACAATACTAATAACAAAAACTTTATACCCCGCTACCATCTCCCCAAGGGGACTCAGGGTGGTTTACATGAGGCCAAGCTCGACAACACATCAGTAAAACAACAAAGCAATAAGCAAATAAAACAATACAATTAATATAACTCACATTTAAACAATAACACACAAAATTTTAATTTTTTTAAAAACCTATGGCCAGGCCAGATGTAACAGTTTAAATTTTTAAAAATAAACACTGGGCGTGAACAGAGGTAGGATGTATCTAAGCAGGAGGGTTTTAAAGGAAATGTAGGGAGAGCAACCCAACGGGTAGTTGAAGTGCTTCTGAGGACATTTTGCAGGGAATTGTTTCCTTTTCCAACAAGGAGATGCTATCCTTGTTGTATTCCTGTGCAGTCAATTGCACCACAGTCATCTTACCACATGTTTCTAAAGCTTTTAATACATATGACAGTAAAATGTTGATATTTCGGCACTGGCTCGATAATCGCAAGAGTGATCATTACTTCTAATCAAACCACTTTGGATCAAGCTGTGTCAGTATATTTTTAGCCTAAAAAAGCATATAAGTAAACAGTACCAACTTTGAGACTAATTCCAAAGAAGAAATGTATAGTATAATTAGTAGACTCAGTCCATTTCATTACCTGTAACATCTCATGAAGTGGACTGTGCCCACAAAAAAGTATACTAGGACTACCTTCTTTCCCTTAGTTTCAAAGATATTACTGCATTTTATTATGTCTTTTTGAAGATAATGATAGCAGTTTCTTTCTCACATTAGTAAAACATCCTTTCATACAGGAATGAAGAACACATTTCATACACAAATGAAGAACACACACAGTTGCTTTGTTCTTGCCAAAATGTTCATTTCATTCTACATTTGATCAAAAGTGCAAACTCAGAGTTCTTTGTGCAGAATGCAACATCAATCAATTAATTGTTCTTGGAACCATTATGTTCTCTGAAAATTGATTAGAGAGAATCACCAGATGTGCATCAAACCTGGCAGTATAACAAGATTGCCCCTCTTTGTAGTGTATGCCTTCTTTTGAAAAAGAGAAGATTATTCATGTTTTCAGGGGGGAAAGGAACAAACAATTTGGAGAGAGTTAGTTAATTAGCCCAAACAGAAGAGCAAATACAACCCATTACCTCTAAGAGCTATTCAAGAGACAGATGGATCAGCAAAGTTGTTGTCTTTCCTTTGGCCTTCACTGGAAATGCCAGACAAAAAAGTGTGTCCTCTTCCAATGTTCTGCAATGCAGGGTAATATACAAAATGAAAGAGCAACGCAAAATTAAGAAAAGTTGGCTCTAGCCCCAGGGTGCTCATATTCTAAGTATTCATTACTACGGTTACTATCAAAGATTTATGAGATGTCAGGAACATGCTTGGCACTGGTAATCAATGTATTATTATGGTAGGTATAGTGTCTATTATTATCAAAGGCACATGTTTCTAAATTAGTTGTTATTTTTAATTTACTCAGAGCTTTCAGGTCCCAAAAGGTAAGGAGTTAAATAGTGATGGCAGAAACTTGTCTATGTTTTCAATAAGAAAGATAATTTTGAATTACTGACATAGGTGTTATTGTTTCAAGTGTTTGTCTTTCTGTTGTACATACTTGATCGAAGATTTAGCAAATGTAATGTGTGTTATAAGTGAACTGAAACAAAAATCTCAGTAAGATGTTGAACCCAAAATGTTTGTCATTCATTTTTCATAGAATTTTTGAGAAATAAAGATGTGAGGGTAGAATAGATTATAGTCTGAGATCAAGTTTGTAGAATGAAGATGAATAATTCCACTTATTTAGATCATGATAATTTGTCTTAATATGAACATGGCTCTTGAAATAATCCTGCCTCCCTGTGGAGAGAATACAGTACGAACCCTTCAGGGTTTAGGGAAATTGGTTGTTGTCATTGTTTACACAGTGAAGTAGAAAAAGCTTGGTGAACTTCAAGTTTAAGTTCAACTGGTTTGAAACAACAAATAATAACATTATTTGTTTTAAATTGCAAACTATAGTTCATAAGACAAGCACTTTCTACTTGATTCATGTATATGCAGAATTCTCACCTTTGATATTATGGGAAAGCTGTAATGCTTTTTTGTTCTGCTATGTTTATACTTGAATTCTGATTAAAATAACATGAAATATTAATAAGTGGATTGGGAGAGATTAGTTCATTAACTATAAATTAAAAGTTGGCATCCATTATTTAGCATAGCAGTTCAGTCTCCCAGTTGATATCATTTATGTTGCTTTAATTATTATTCCATTTCACAAGTCATATTGCAGCAGTCAATTGAGAAGACATGCAATGAATCTGAAGCTTGAAGATCATAGTTTAGATCATGAAAGATTACCTTTCTGTTGAACAGTTACTCATTTCTATACTTTTTTTCAAAAGTAGACTAAATTCTGCATTTCTTCATTTTAATTAAACTACACAAAACTGAAATAAAAAAACTACTGAAATGTATTTGCTCATTTACTGTCGTATGCCTGAAGAGGGATGAGCCTCAATGTATTGTGTTATTATTAATTACCCTCAAGTTGGCTTAGACTTATGGTGACCCTCTGAATGAGCAACCTCCAAGTCACCATATCAGCAAAAGCCCTACTCAGGGATGTGATGTGATTGGATCTATCCATCTGGAATGTGGTCCTTTTTTCTTCACTCTGTCTTTTCTTACCAAGTATTATCGTCTCTTCCAGCAAGTCATGTATGCTTTTGATATGGGCAGAGTACAACGATTTGGTTGTATTGTCTTTTAAGGAGAGTTCAGACTTGAATTTCTGTAGGGACTATTTACAGTCAGTTCCTGAGTTACAAGCATCCAGCTTACAAACAACTTATTGTAACAGGGTGAGACAACAGGAAGTGAGATAAATCTACCCCTAGGAATGTAAATTCACTCCTGAAAGAGTTATAAAAGGGTGAAGGAGTCTCCACTGAAGGTTTTTCACCAATCCATGTTTCCACAACATACCAAATTTTCCAAAACCCAATTATCACAGGGTCAGAAAGTTAGGTGAAATCTTCTAAAAGGGGGCACTGACAGTAAAAAAAATCATCATAGGGGTGTTAACCCATCCCCTTGCTCTCCAAATCTAAAAGATATGTTTTTGGCTACTGTTACACTTAAAAAATGTACCTCTTCCGACTTACAAACAAATTCAACTTATCAATAAACCTACAGAACCTTGTTCATATGTTGGGAACAGCCTGTATAGGTCTTTTTCAGCAGGCCACTGAATCTAATTCATCACATTTCAAATGACTTCATTTTCTTCGTATCTGTTTTCTTTGCTGTCCAGCTTTCACAACCATAATAGAAATAAGAAATATCATAACATGGAGAATCCTAGCCTTAATATTTAATGTTATATTTGTACACGTCAATAGCTTTTTGTCCCTTCAAAGTTGCCTTTCCAAACACTAGTCTTCTGATTGTAGTCTCCAGTTTGATTAATAACTGCACTAAAGTATGGAAAGTTGGGAACTAATTCAAAATCTTAATTGAAGCTCTATTGGTATACAATCTATTCATCGTGATTTATTTCTTCCAAGCATGCTTTCAGTGCAGCTTTCACTTGACTTTCTAAAATTGGAGGCTTGTGTAAACATTATTTTTCCTTAAATAGATCTAAAACCATTTCATCTCTTTTATATAATTCTTCAGTATACATTTTCCAGCCTTTTTTTTATTTCTTTGTGGCCATGAAATGTGCCCTCCTGCTGGCACAGATATCCAGGGTTTATAATTATTATTATTTGGCTGAAAGTCTCCTAGAAAAATGCTTGGAAAATTCTTGTCTTTTTCTTCCTGTTTGCAGAGCTTCAAAGACTTGGGCAGCAATTACATAGAACATTTTCTCTTCCTCCAACCAAATCTGTATCTCAGAAGAAGACTTATGTCCTTAGACCTAAGCTGAGGAACAGCAAACTCCCCACCACCCAAATGCACATAAGTCTCCAAACAGAGTATCCAATCGTTCAGTCCTGATAACTTCTGTTCTCTGTAGTTTTCTAAAAGACATATACATGACAAATTACTCAAATTTGTGGAAACTGTGCACAACTGCTTGAGTGACAATGACAAACAATGTCTTCATTGCAGATTTAGTTCTGTGTATGCTCTGAAACAAAATGTGACTCTGGGAGATTAAAAAAAATCTCATGTTAGTGGATGAGGGTTGCAATGTGATTTTATAGAACAAATTGGATCCTGTTCTCTACCAGACTTTCAGAGTTTTATTGAAATGTAGCCATTTATACTTGCAAGTCTGTTTTTAATTTCCTCTGAATGTCATACCTCTTTCCATCTGAAATAATATATTTTTGGTTTTATCACTATTAGGATAGCCAACAAAGCAATTCATAGTTTGGAATCTGAATTATTTACTGAATCATCCTGTGAAGATATGGAGGAGATGTTTTCATACAACACGTTAAGAGTATTTGCTTTGGCTGTATCTGAGTACTTTGAGTAATATGATATGTTCATAGTTCATCCTGATGCAATCAAATGCAATCATTACATTAAAGAAAGGAAGATCAATAGGTTTTAAGACAGCTATTCTTTCTCCAAATGAGAAAGATGCTTGCAGAAGCACATTATGTGGAGGGATGTTTTTGGATGTTTCAGAGACTTTAATGTATCAAGCACATCTCTTTTTGTAAGATGCTAATTACACTGTTTCCAGCTGTACAATTGAGAGCCTATCAGCAGAGGCATTACTTTTCATGCACGACCAGCTAATTCTTCCTGCATCAGTAGGTAGACTTTGAAATATCTTGGGGCACAAAGGTTACAACTGTTGTCATGTCATTAGCTGCTGGATGTGGGTATGCTACATGTCTTGAATCATTGTGCTGCTACCCTAGCATATAATTATTTATCTAACTCATACTTGGAAATATGCTGTTGTCTCAACCATAAACAGCAGAATTGTTTGGAATTTAACAAGCTGCTTTCATGGTAAATATCTTTTTAAATCCAGAGCATGGATCTGAACACAAAGCTTTCATAGCTCTCTTTCTCTTTATTTATTTTAAGCTCTCTCTGCTTCTTTTTTGGGATTATTAATGGATTAGGTATATTGCCTAGGTTTCTTTACAGTGTAAATGTCCAATTACTTGTTCATTACTAGTTACTGAATAATGAAGCATATTAGATAGCATGCATTTCAACTAAACCTGTGTCCATATTTTAACCTTAATTGAAGTGAAATATTATTTCCCATCTAGTTTCACAGCTATCTCATGGAGGAGGTGGAGAATGGTTGTAAATTTTCCAATTAGCCTTTACAACCAGCCTCAATTAGTTGCATAACATGCATCAACATTTAATCAGCGTACTGTTATTAAAATAGCAAACCATTATCTAACTGAAAATCAGCTTCCTAACATGATTATCCTGGTTGCTGGAATTATTGAAGGGAAACCTTATCATCAAATCAATATACCTTAATCCACCTCAGGCTTGGACAGTTACTTGGAAAGAGTCTTAAAGCTTTGAACACAAATAACAGTCTCCAAGGATATTATTACATTGTGCTATTATACTACTATAGTGACACATTACTTCTGGTATTCCCTCAACCTTATTGCATGACATTGTTACTTTCCTGGCATTATTGCACTGCATAGTCATTGAAAGTATGTTTAAAACACTTAAAATAATCCATTAATGAACCCTGTTCCTGCTGGAATTCAGCAGCATTTTCTTCTGTGATTGATCCATTAGAAGGTGTGGGGTTGGCATAGCTAGGTTGTCCCTCCCTCAAAGCTTCCTAATCAAATATGGCAACTCCATTGTATGCTCAGAGAACCAGTTAAGATTTATTAGGAGACACTGCCATAGAGTGCCAGAGGTCACATTCATAACTGATCTTTGCATATCGACATTTTTTGTCTGCACTCATTACTTCATAGGGTCTTTTCTTTTGAACTCCACTTAGGACAATATTAAGGTTCCATCCAAAGGTGAATTGGAATATCCAGTTATGACCGATTGATGGCCACTGGCTTAATGTTTATAATTAACATGGTTAATGACCACCAACTGTTTAAAAAACAAAAATGGCACTTTCAGGTATATTGGTCACCATAACATCTATTCAAGAAATAGCTTTCTAGATGAATGGTTGGAAATGTAATTGTGCTATGCTTTCTTAACACATTTGTTTTAGAATTGTCCCACAGTTGCTACATTTTATAAGGAGGTAATCCCATGAGAAAACCTTATTGCATTAGGAAATACTCCTTTTCTGAGACTGGTTGAGAAAAATTTCAAATGGATTCTATCACATTACATTTGCCTTGTCCCATCAGTATTGCATCAGAATCTGTCTGTGAAGCTGATGGATTATTTGCACACAGGATTCTAATCATGTTTTTTTTAATACCACTGTTTTTTTTTTTCATTGCTGATACACTGTGCTTATGTGTGATTGGATAATCAGTATGCATCCCATCAGCAATGACTTGGGTGAAGCTGGTTCTACAGGGATGAAATAGAGAAGGAGGGTGCAGGTGTGTTCCTTGCTGCCTGAAAGGGTAGAACTAGGTCTAATGGTTTTAGATTACAGGAGTATAGTTTTCAAATATGTTTTGGATCCAATTATCAAAAGAGATAGTTGATCTTTAAAAAGAGGTTGAACAGCAACCTGTTTGAGATGTTATAGATGGGGTTCATGAACAGTGTATTGGACTTAATGGCCTCTGGTTTTTCCAACTCTTTTTTATTCTGTAGTCCTATATTAAAGACACTTGGAGATAGGGTTGGGAAACTGTTTGCCACTGCATGTCCTTTTCCTCACTTTCTGTGATTTGTGATAGCAACTGAAAGATAAACACAGGGCAAATCTACACTGACCACTTAGCTCAGTGTGGAACCAGCAGAGAAGGAAGTGATTTCACTGTGCAGGTGATTACATGTGAAGTTCTGGAACCAGTTGGAAGCTGGATGGTACTTCAGTTTACATAATCATGTTGGATTTCCCATCTCTGCAGAAGCTGGTATCAAACCAGTTCCAGGATCCACAGTATCTACAGCTTCTGGACCATGGAGAAATTGGGTTTTTATGACTTCCCCCCTTCAATGCCCATGTTCATACTGGATTGCCCATCCCTTAATGGGTTTCACTGTGCAATGTTGTTTACACTTAGGCGTGCTGATGCTCATTACTGGCTCTATTTCAGAGTATTCACTGACTTTGCTTATCTTGGTTCCAAGCCTTGTGCTTGTTGAACCTGTTTGCAGTGTATATTAACCACATTAACCACTGTCAAGCTGCCTTCAAATCATAGAATCATACAGTCATAAAATCCTTGAGTTGGAAGAGACCCCGTGAGCCATCTGGTCCAATCCCCTGCCAAGAAGCAGGAAAATTGCATTCAAAGCACCCCCAACAGATGGCCATCCAGCCTCTGTTTAAAACCCTCCAAAGAAGGAATCTCCACCACACTCTGGGGCAGAGAGTTCCACTGCTGAACAGTTCTCACAATCAGGAAGTTCTTCCTATTGTTCAGGTGGAATCTCCTTTCTTATAGTTTGAAGCCATTGTTCCGCATCCTAGTCTCCAAGGTAGCAGAAAACAAACTTGCTCCCTCCTATGACTTCCCCTCACATATTTATACATATTTATACATGGCAATCTCCTGTCAGCCTTCTCTTCTGAAGGTTAAACATTCCCAGCTTTTTAAGCTGCTCCTCATAAGGGCTTATTCTCCAAACATCACTGAGTGGTCCATACAAATGTACCAATGGGCCTAATTTGCCTCTTTAATTGTAGAGGTGTATATCTCCTGTTGCTGGAGAGAAATCTCCTGTTATTGAAGAGAAATCATAGAAAACACATATTCTCTATAGCTCCAGCTCAATCACCTATTTTAGCTATGATGAGGAAAGAAAATATAAAATGAGCTCAATTGGAGAAAGGTACAGTGCTTTATTAGGTAAAAGCAAGCAGTCCAGTCAGCTTAGATGTTCTAAGATGATTAGGAATAATCAGCAGGAAGAACCTGACATTCAAAAACAATGAATATGGAGAAACATCCACTCTCTATCCCACACACTTTGTCAACATATATATCTAGTTTTCTGTTGTTTCGGCTTTTGCATAAATTTCTTCCTCAACATATGTTACTTTTGGCTGTAACTCAGGATACTCTACTTAAAGCAAGCAGTTTATAACACCTTATGGCGTAATGTTTCTAAGGTGTCTATGGAAAATTTGGCAGTATTGACAGACACTGTTGCAATGATAGTTTAAGTTTTTTTTTCTGAAGCAAAAGTGTGGTCGGCACAATCTGTTTTTCTTTTCTCCACATAACATCCATGTTCCTTGGCCCATTTCTGGGTGTAGGGAAAATTTTGTTATATTTTTGCCCCGCAAATTGTTTTAGTGTATGTGTGTGTGCTCTTCTTGAAAACTAGAAGTAACTTTAGGTCATTCTTTTGTTTAAGACAGCACTGAGAGAGAAAACATACTAATGCTCCATAGAGAATATAAAAAGCATTTAAAATGTTTTTGGAATGCTTATCCAGGATGCTCCGGTAGTGCAGGTGCTCAAGGACCAGTCAGGTGTATAAGATCCCTGGAACTCTGGAAATTTCCCACCCTTGAGCTTTGGAGATCTGTCCTAATAAATGAAAGTTTATTTTATCAGAAAATATGGCAACCACTCTCTATCTGTCTATCTCAACTGGTGAGGATTTGCTCTTTAGGGTAATAATCCTTGTAACATTTAGAATAAGCGAACTGGTGGCTAAGTATGATAACTTTTTGATGCAACTTTTGTTGATATTAATATTTTAATGGCATTAATTAAAACAGATACACTTCAGAAATCACTTCCATTAAAAATGGGTCCTGCTAGGACTTTAAGTTTTTATTTTTGTTTGTAAGATATGCAGACCTGTTATGCTGGTTTTATATTCAGACACCAGAGCTTATTAGCATTGGATGTTTCTGAATCTTACGGCAGTGGTATTTCAAAGCCTGTTATTGCATTAGACTTTTAAAATAAGTGCTGATGCTGTGTTTCTCGGGAATTTATCATTATTTCAGTTTTTCGTTTAGTCATTCTTAACTTTGCTGTTTATTTTCTGGCAGGTTCTAAGGTTTGCTAAGAAAGAAAGAGAGAGTTCTTATTGTGTTATATTATGGGCTTCAGCTGAAGCCTAATTCAGAGCCCTTCCAGACAGAACCCATATCTGTTAGACTTTTACCCGAGTAAAAGGCCCTGTTGGACTTTTACCTGAGGTGTCCATACAATGCCTCAGGTTTGTTTTTCATGTCAGGAGTGACTTGAGAAATGCCTCAGGTAAAAGAGGAACAATTTTGTGACAAAGCAGGAAAATTCTGCTTTGTCACAAATTATTTAGATACCCCATTAGACCCGGGCCTTCCCGAAAGGCCTGGCTTTAATGAAGTCTGTCCCCACAGCCCAATTTGCTCCTTCAAGCTTGATGAGTCCGAATAAGTGAAGAGGGAAGCTACTCCCATCCCCAAATCCTTCCCAGAAGCCCCGAAAACAACAAGAAACTTACCAGGCCCCAGTGATGCCTTTCTGTAGACCTCCTGGAACATACCAACAATGTGTCATGAGTCAGAGGAGGGGGGAATCAGTTTCCCTATTCCCTCCCAGAGTTACTGGAAGGTATGTGGATACCCAACAGGTAAAGCTGATTTTTCCCTCAGGGTGTGAGGACTTAAACACCCTTTGGAGGGGTGTCTTTAACTTGCTCTGAAGTGGGTTTAATTGTAGTCTGGAAATAGGTTTAAGTGTAGTCCGGAAGGAGCTTCGGTAAAATTAGAATGGCACGTGTAAGGTAATCACTTCCTCCCATGAGTGTTTCGTAGGTGAAAGGGGTTTGTTACACTGCAGTTTGCTGTGATTCACCCTAGAGAAAATTATTTTGGGATTGTTAAGGGAATTGATTCTATTGTTAAAAGAAAGAAGGAGTTAAACCATATTTCTGTGAAATCACTGCATTTGAAGATAGACTAGGCTGATATGCTATCTTGTTATGTGTGTTTGTGTATGTGTGCAGAAAATGTGAGATGAAATAGAGGAGAACTAGTTAAGCATTTGAACATGTTTGCAAGATTAATTTGAGGGTAACAGTAATTCATATCTGTGTATATGCATGGTGCATGTGGAAGGACATGAAGGAATAACACCATAAGAAAATCTCTGTTGTGTGATAAGTGAGCAGAAATACAGGGATTCTTCTCAGTATAATCCAAGAAGCAGGCTTTAGGGGTGATAAGGTCCATAGATCTCAGCTGGATAAATGGGAAATCTCAAAAGTATTGATGAGACTGGTGGGGTAGAAGTTGTACATATATACAGTAAGGACTCTATTGATAACAATGCAATTAGATCATTATATGTGTGTGATCTCAACTAGTATGGATACAAATGTACTTAGATATCATTTCTGGACCAGGATGGCCTCCTTGGTCCTCTGATATGGATATAGAGTTGCTTTTTGCTTGAACCTATTAGGTGTTTGCCAGTAAAATGAGGAAGGCAGGGAAATCTTGTGACTTGCAGGTCATCCTTTGTAAAACCAATAAAATTCCTTCCCCAATAATTGCCTCTTGTCGCTTTAATGGGTACAGATGAAAATGGAACTGAAGCTAAGCCTCCTTTGTTAGAAGGGCACATACAACCTCTCATTTAAAAATTGCACATTCTTAGCATATTGTTCATTCAATTGAACTGTATTCTTTTAAAGCAAAGTCCAGTTTCATGATGTGATTAAAGTGACAGAGTTTACAGCGTTACATTCTTTGGCTGTGGTGAAGGAAGAATTTATTTAATTGCTTCCTTAATGTACCCTGCCTGTCTCTTTGCAGAACAAATGGATGAGATTGTCAGGTTTCATTCTGTATTTTAGAGGCTTTATATAATAGTCAATTTTGTATTAAAAATTATTCGATCATAGGATACAGGGTCCATTGGTATTATTACTGTAATTTAAAAAAATGACATATCAGCAAATTTGCAACATTTACTATTCAAGAAGATAATATTATAGGCTAGAGTAATAAATGCCCCCTACCATTCAGTTTGGAGTCTGATTAGGTTCTGAGCTTGATTTATTATGGATTCAATCTAGATCCAACTGGATCAAATGCACACACTGAATCATATCCAGGAATTCTAGTTTGGAATAATTTTGGTCTTGATCTAAGTACAAATTAACCCAATCTGGATATTGTTAGGTCTTGGCTTACTTTAAGATGATTGTACAAATAAATCCATACCTTTTACACATCACTAACATCAACTTTGTTATTCCATTCCTTAAAGACTTGACATGAAAAGATACAAATATAACTTCTGCATGACCAAGTGTTCTTGTTCTTCATGTGTAAGTCTTCACTGGTCTCTTTCCATCAAAGAGGTGCCATTTTTCTCAATAGATCTGGATAATCTGCAGAGAGGTATATGATGTGATAAATTGAATTTGAAAATAAAGTTTTAGGTAGGAAGGGTCTAAAATCAAATAGAGCTTGTCATGTGGTCTGCTCTGCTGAAACAAAACTTACCAATGCCACTACTTCTCTTTCAAACTATTTGTTTGGACTCCTCATAACTGACAAATATTAACAGTCAAATATTTTTCACAGGGAGGAGATTCAGATAGCTGCTTCTGCTAGGGGATTCGGGACTCTTTGTTTTTCCCATGCTGCCTGGCTGTTGATTTTTTATTATTATTGCCTCTATTTTGGACAGCACCAATTGGTGCTACCTCTCAGGGAGTTTGCTGGTGCTGTAAGAACCAGGCAATTTAGCCCTGACCTTTATGATCCTACAATGAAGGCCAATAGCAATGCTGGTATCTTCTTTCAATTCAAAGTGGTCCAATTGGTTGCTCTTTCATCCCAGGAGGTGCCAACTGTCTTTGAAATGTTTATCAGTCTCTCACAAGAGGCAGAGCAGGAGAAGTTAACCCACAATGCAGCTGCATATAGTCACTGGGGCAATAGCTTACTTTGATACAACAACAGAAAGGGTACTAAAAGCCTACTACTGGAACCTGATGTTGATATAGTAGCTGATGCTACAACGGCTTTCAAGAGTGTGGACCAAATTCCAGAGTTTTGAAATGTTATATTTGGGTGGTTATAGTACGGAAGTTGCCCCAAGTGTTTATTATTAAGCTGCCATTGATATTTCTGCCTTCTTGTTCAATGCATCATGATTCTGGGTTTTGAATAGTTAACATCTAAACATTCTTTTTCACAATATTTTCCTCAAGGCTCATTAACCCCCCCCCTCCCCAATTTGGACAAAACATTGCTCCTGGGTTGTCTCCAGCCCTTGCTGCAATGTTGTCTCCTGAAAGCTTGACTTTGACTTGAAGGACTGAGTTCAACACTGGCACTTAACAGCTTTTCTGATTTTTGTTTTGTGTTATACTTGAAGATGGTTGCAAAGATTCCAGAAATGAAACAGGAAAAAAATCAAATGATAAAATTAGTATTCTTGCAAAGTTTTAGTTTTGAAAACTGGTAAAAACAAAGGGGATCTTCCAAAGGGTGGTAAATTGTTTCACCCTGCCAAGATTCCAGATCAATTTCATAATGCAAAAGGCTTGTGGGTATTGTGGCTGAGCTCCAGTTCCTCAATCTCCTTTGCAGTTCTGATTGCATAAAGTGTTTTTAAACTTCAGCTGCCAAAAAGGCATGTAGCAATGATTTTGTATATTGTGCTTCATTTCAAGGAGACCTGCTTTTCACTTTCAATTGGAGTATTCTTTCTGTGTGCATAATGTGTAATTAGTTAAAGTGCTCTTAGCTTTTGTAGTATTATTATATATGGCTGTTATGTTTAGTTTGTGGGTTATTCAACAATATTAATAGCAGAATTATGCTATTTATCCATTCAGTATAAGTACTACGAGGTTCACAATTATCTATCTGTTTCACTGCAGAGAGATGAATAATTGCAAATGGGTTTGCACTTTCCCATAGTTCTCCCAACTTAAGGGAGAGGTAGAACTAGTTACATTGATAGATCTATTTGTATCTTGAAATAGATCTACAAACATGTTTAAGTCCAGTTGTTTAACAATTGCAACATTAATAAAAATCTAAACTCTATGCTAAATTACATTTTGAAATGAAGTCACATGGGGTAACTAGGAATGGAGTTTTGTGTGAGACACCAATGGTCTCATTTCCATCTTGATGCTTTTCAATGTAGCCATCTTAATTTTGGTTCTTTGCAACAGTTTCTGTTGGGCAGAGCTTAACATTCTATTGTTAAAGAAAAAACTCTCCAAGGCCATCAAAAAATACCTTCTCCCACAACATCTTTAATCATGCTGGTCCAAGTATATAAACTTGTGAACAATATCAACACAAATTACACAGTTATTAGATCTTACTTTTAAATGTGCTTATTGCTATGTCTTTGTAAATTAATTTGTAAATTAATTAAATTAATAGTGCTATTTTTCACTAAGGCAAGATTATTGTCTTGGTACATTATATTTTGAAAGTTTTTTTTTTTGTGTCGTGTCAGGAGTGACTCCTAGTGTGAGAGAATTCGCTGTCTGCAAGGACGTTGCCCAGGGGATGCCTGGATGATTTGATATTTTTATCATCCTTGTGGGAGGCTTCTCTCATGTCCCCGTATGAGGAGCTGGAGCTGATAGAGGTAGCTCATCCGCCTCTCCCCGGATTTGAACCTGCGACCTGTCGGTCTTCAGTCCTGCCGGCACGGGGGTTTAACCCACTGCGCCACCGGGGCTCCCCATTTTGAAAGTATCTGAAAGGGATACTTTCACAAGAGAAAGGAAAGTCAGCATACTTGGTCCATTTACAACTGGCAGGCAAAGCCTAAGGTTAGGTGGGGGGAGTATGTGAAAGCCCCCATGAAGAGCGTGGAACCCAATCAAGTGAAAAGGGTGGAGCTGCAGGTTACTTAAGATTGCTCCACCCTCCCACCTTAGTGTGAGTTTACACTGGTCATGCAAGAGCTGGGTAGGAATTTCCCCATTAAGTGTTCCTTGGGCAGAGGGTCACCTACCCCATATTGTTTTAGAGGGGTGTAGTAATTGGCTTTGGATGGAGGCACTTCATTAAGTTTCTCTGGGCAAGTTAAGAAGATTCTATGCCATGCTAAAGGTGAAATAGTTCTGATAGGCACTATGGCACCCTCTCCCTTTAGGAAGTGGACTTCCATAACAGTTCCTATAAGTTTTGGGGGTTGGGGGACTGAAAAGGGACTACCCTTGGGGCTGGAATGAGGGTTCTCACTCTTTAAAAACTAAGGTTTGGGAGGGCACACCTTCAGGATGACGTTCCAGTCATGACTGGTCGAGAGGTGCAGCCAAAGAATATTGGATGACATTCAGGATCTTTGATGCCCATATGTCTTTGAAAGTGGTCAGAGGGAGTGACCACTGGCCCAGGGACAGTTTTCACTAGGTGGCTAATAAACCTTTAGACATATTAAATCACCTTAACAGTGTTTTTTTCCCCTTCACAGGTTATTCCAGAAGTTATTAGAGCAGTAAATAGCCCTTTGAATCAATTTCCCCACATCTGGTCTCTTTATTTCATGCTAGGAATTCAGTAACAAGATTCTGGCACATGTTTTACAACAAAATTGAGAATGAAATGATGCGCTTTAAAAATTCTCAGAATTAACACTAGGATAGACCATTGCTTCTTAAACTGTGGGTCCTGGCCCCATAGGAGGTCACCATAGCTCAATGTTGAGGTCCTGCAATAACTGGCAACAGTAACATTTTTTTCTGAAGATCACCTAGTGGTCATTTTAGACATTTACATGAATCTCTTGTGCTGTGTTTACTGTGGACTCTGCAAAAGATGTGTCAATTGTACTTCATAGTAATAAAAAAAATGTTGATTTGTTATCAGTAAATATTTGATTTTTATATCTATTTTATACACCTGTATGGTTAATGAGGTCATATAAACATGTCTTGGGTTGAAAAGACTCATGAGTGGGAAAGTTTAACAAGCCCCAATATAGATCATCTATTTCTGTCATACCGATGGCAATATTGTTGACAAATGGACCTAGCATATGTGTGCCAATTTGGCTGTGAATGTAGTAAAACAATGTATAAAAGCTTTCATTGGAAAACAAGCCAATCTTTACTAGCTCCATTTAGGTAGAGGCCACTAAAATTTGGGAGACAGTGTAACAAAAAATTAATACATTATGAATAAAACGCCATCTATTTTGGAAATGGACCAATTCTTATGAAATTGATATACCAACACTCTTTTATAATTAATATTGAGTCACAATGAATCATTAACAAAAGAAGTGCATTAACAAAAGAAGTGCATTTCTTGGCATCCAGAGAAACGATACTACTACAACTAATGTAAGGTTAATTATGTATTGCACCAAACTAGTTTGGTATTTACCGATATGTTGTTACTTTTTTTTTACCTCAGTTCAATGGGAAATCCAATATCAATGTGTAAGAGTTTCAATCTATCTTATATACTCATGGATTAGTCAATTATATATGTAAGTTGAGGGCAGGTTTTAGGGGCAAAATTATGGATTTTGGTTTGACCCATGGATAACTTGAGTGTCATTCTGTGGAGAAGGGTAAGCATCAATGCCACTTAAGGGGGGGGGGGGCAGACTCTCCTGGTTGCCACTACTTTTACCTCACTCAGACATTCAAAAAGACCAGAAACAGCACCATATTGGAGAAAGTAGAAGGTGTTAGTGTTTCGTTTAGGTTCTCCTGGGGTGGGCTAAGCTCTTGTCTTTTACAACTTTACACAGTGAAGTAAATTGTTCTTTTAAAAAAGAGTTAAGGTAAAATAGCCACATTGACCCATGGATAAGTCAACCCAGGTTTTTCGGGCTGATTTTTTGACAAAAAATTCTAGACTTACACATGAGTATATAGAGTACCTCCAGATAAAGTTCCAATTATGTTCTAATTAAGGGTAACCTAAATCTCTCCCCATAATGTTACCAAATGGCATAATTGAAAGTTCTATAAAGATAAAAATGTAAAGGTAGTCCCCTGACATTAAGTCCAGTCATATCCGACTCTGGGGTGTGGTGCTCATCTCCATTTCTAAGCCGAAGAGCCAGCATTGTCCGTAGACACCTCCAAGGTCATGTGGCCGGCATGACTGCATGGAGCACCGTTACCTTCCCATCGGAGTGGTACCTATTGATCTATTCACATTTGCATGTTTTCGAACTGCTAGGTTGACAGAAGCTAGGGCTGAAAGCGGAAGCTCACACCGCTCCCTGGAATCGAACCTGCGACCTTTTGATCAACAAGCTCAGCAGCTCAGTGCTTTAATCCACTGCGCCACCAGGGGCTCCCTCTATAAAGGTAGTGCTGGCATTTTAAACAGGCTGGATTTTTAGGAGACACGGAAGAATGTATAAGTATTTTGTTCTGCTTGTATTCTGTTTTGTTCTACTTCTGTCAAATGGCTTGACATACCACTTACTGCGGCCTTGCAAAATTTCTGCAAAGACTGAATGACTTCTAAGAGATTTGGCAATGTGTAGGTGAGGGACTATGTTATTATATCAAGAGTTCTGATAGACAGAGTTCAAAATCAGGAGACAGCTTTAGAGCAAAATTGGATATTATATGGATTGCATCCAGGTAGCCAATGTTGCTTCTGGTTTTGTTGACCCTTCAACATATACATCAGAAATGTAAGGGTCTTTAATGGTAACCTTTGATACTGAATCAGAAAAATGCATTAATATAACCTGGAAGAAGGATAAAAAATCCCATCCATTTTCAATTAAACTTCTAGGATAAATCTTGATTAGTACATGGTATGTTTTTTTCACACCTGGCTTTGGATACTAAGTGATCTGACATGTGAAAACCCTCTTGAGTTTTGCTGACATAGTCTGCAAGATTGTAAGATTATCTGTTAAAGTGATAACAATTGTTCTTGTGAATATCAGCCACCAAGCTGCCTCAGAAATTATTACAGTTATTTATTTGTTTTCTATTTTGCCCTGACAGTTTCTCACAAAATTACTGATGCTGGAAGGCTTGAAAAACATACTGTATCACTGACAATGCAAGGAGGAATAGTCAGTGGGAGATTGTCTTTTTTATTATTATCTTTAAAGAATATTACTGCAGTCTGGTAGGCTGTAGGGAAAGAAAGAAATAGAAACTGGGGGAAAAAAAGAGTGATGGAGAGAGAGGTAGGTGGAAAAGATGCTAGAGTGTACAAAAACTGCTGCAAGCAAAATTTGCCATAATCATTCAAGGTGGGCTTACAAAAGGATATTACAGCTACCTGGGAGACTACAGCCTGAAGCTATTTTCACAAAGAAAGGAGGAAAGTGAGACCATAATGCAACAATACATTAGTGGAGGATTTGATCATAGAGAAACATTAGAAATAGGAAAAATTGTGGGAATCGTTGAAACTTAATGAACTGTTTCAAACCCACCTCACCCAAATCTCTTCTTTGTGCATTTTAAAAATATGCATGAATTGGTTTATGAATTAATATATTACGTATTAATTAGGATCATAATTTATCAAGTAGTCCAATGTCTTTCTACTTCTAGATATTTTATCTTTCCATTATGAACACACAGATGATAAAATAAAAAAAGAATTCTCCATAGCCTTTTCGATTAACCTCAGCCTACACTGTATAGTGTATTTCTGACATCTTATAGGATTGTTGTAGGTTTTTTCAGGCTATATGGCCATGTTCTTAGAGGCATTCTCTCCTGACATTTCACCTGCATCTATGGCAAGCATCCTCAGAGGTAGTGAGTGCTGGGAGACTTCAACATTCATGCAGAGACCACTTTAACAGGAGCAGCTTAGGATTTCATGGTTGCCATGATGACCATAGGGCTATCACAAGTAATATCTGGACCCACCCATCAGGCTGGACATACACTTGACCTAGATTTTACTGCGGACAGTGGAGGGGTCAGGGTGGAAGAGCAAAATATTCTTCCATTGTCATGGTCTGACCATCATCTGATCAGTTTTAGGCTCACAGCGACCTCTAACCTCTGCAGGGATGGTGGACCCACTAAGATGGTCCACCCCAGGAGACTGATGGATCCGGATGGACTTCTGGGGACTCTTGGGGTTCTTTTTTCATGGAGCCTGACGATCCTGTTGATGTCCTGGTTGACCGCTATAATAGCTAGATGGCTAGGGCAATTGACACGATCGCCCCCGAACGTCCCCTCTCATTGCATAGAGTCAGGCCAACACCTTGATTCACTGAGGATTTGGCAAAGATGAAGTGCACGAGAAGGAGTCTAGAGGGTATTTGGAGGAAATCTCGGGGTGTCTCTGACCGAGCGCGGGCCTATTCCACGGCTTTTCAGGCAGCCAGGAAGACCTTCTCAACTGCCCGCATAGTGTCTTGATCAAATAGACCTAAGGAGTTGTTTCGGGTTGTCGGAGAGCTCCTCCACCCTCCTGAGGTGGGGGGCTCCTTGGGACCTCGGCAACCCGGTGCTGTGGGTTCGCGCACCATTTCACAGATAAAGTCGCTCAGATTCACCTTGAGCTGGACTCATGTAAATGCAATGTCAGAAGATACCTGCGCAACTGTATTTCCACCTACGAACCCACACGATACCTTCGATCTTCTGGAGAGGCCCTTCTTTCACTCCCCTCCCTCCTGCATCGCAAGTGCGACTTGCGGGGATGAAAGAGAAGGCCTTCTTTGCGGTGGCCCCCCGGCTCTGGAATTCACTTCCCAGAGACATTAGACAAGCCCCCACACTGGCAATCTTCAGGAGGAATGTGAAAACCTGGTTATTCCAATGTGCCTTCAGTGATTGAATGAAAGATTCTCTCTGACCACACTTTGCACAAAATATCCTTAGACGCACTTTACTTTATGGATTGTGCAATAAAATCTTTCCTCATTCCTGGAGCCTCCTCCTTATAAGTTACCTGCCCTATCTCCCAGTGTTTTTAATATTTTCTATAATTTTATCCATGCATCTGGCCCTGCCTAGTGAAATTTCCTGTGTTTTTAATGCTTGATTTTATATTGTGTTGTATATTATTTTGATTTTGCTTTTTATGTATTTTGCTTGTTTTATTGTGTTTGTGTTATAGCTATATTGTATTGATGGGCATGGCCTCATGTAAGCTGCACCGAGTCCCCCTGGGGGAGATGGAGCGGGGTATAAAGAAAGCTTTATTATTATTTTGAGGTCTGTTGGAACTAGGAAAAAGGGTTTATATATCTGTGGAATGACCTGGGTGGGACAAAGGACTCTTGTCTGCTGGAGCTATGTGTGAATATTTCAACTGACCACCTGATGAACCAACCTGGACACAGCATATTATTTGAGAACACAGAAATGCTGGACCACTCTAACAACCACCGTGTCAGACTACACAGAGAAGCCATTGAAATCCACAAGCATGTGGACAATTTCAACAGAAAGGAGGAAACCATGAAAATGAACAAAATCTGGCTACCAGTATTAAAAAAACCTCCAAAATTACAATAGCAGAACAACATAGAGGAAATAATCTGGGACATATAATCAACAAAAGATTGCTCCAGCCACTAACAAGCCACACCAAACAACAGCCAGGCCATCAAATGCTAATCAAGGTGGTCAGTTGAAACATTCACTCCTAGCTCCAGCAGACAAGAGTACTTTGTCCCACCCTGGTCATTCCACAGATATATAAACCCCTTTTCCTAGTTCTAACAGACCTCACTACCTCTGAGGATGCTTGCCATAGATGCAGATGAAACGTCAGGAGAGAATGCCTCTAGACCATGGCCATATAGCCCGAAAAAAACCTACAACAACCCAGTGATTCTGGCCATGAAAGCCTTCCACAATACATCTTAGAGAATATTTGATGAAAACATATAGCCACTTTAAACAAGTGTATTTTACTCCCTGTAGTGCCTCTATGTTTTTTAGGAAGATAGTCAGAAACTGACTTATAGAGCTTCCTTTTTCTCCTATCTAGATTTCACTGTGACTATTATACAAACATATATTAGTCACAATTTGCTATAGATTTTATTCGTGTTATTTAATGGTAAAGTATCAGTCAGTATCTGTATTTGTTATTATGCAATAAATCACCCGAGTTGGCTAGAAGTTCAAGTGCGTACATAGAAACCCAGTGTGAGCATAGGCTTGGTCATCCATTTCCGCATTAAAGACAGTGGAGAGAAAGTCCTTGTTTACATGGGAGCTCTATGCAGCTGCCATACTCACGTCTATTTCTTTCTGCTCCAGCAAATACTAACACACACCCTGAAAAAAATCAATTGTGTAAAAAACTTTTTTCAAGTATAAATTCAAGAATGTTTTAGTGGAAGACTTGAAACTGCATGCTTTCCGTTTGGAGCTTAAATAGAGGCAACACAATAAAGAATTTAATATTATTTCCTGATATGGTGAAATAGTATTTAGTTCTTTCTATACACAGCCATAGTATATTGTTTAAGCGCGCGCGCATGTGTGTGTGTGTGTGTGTGTGTGTATAGTTTTGAAACTTATTTAAAGACTGTACGTGTGTTTTGTAGTGAAGCTACAATATGAAGTTTTAGTTTAATGTCTTGTTTCTTCTATCTTGAATGATCTTGAGGTTGTTGACAAATTTCTTATCTAAGAACATTGCAATTAGAATTAGGCGTTCCCTCTAGGGGAGGACTGAAGTCTAACTATGCCCCCACAAAGGTGCCCTATTGAGAATGGGAAATACTAACTTGTGAATTGCAATGGCTTTCACCAATATCATATACCTCTGATATTTTGGTTATTATCCCCAGTTTACCTTTGAAATCACCCAAATCCTTTATTTTTTTTAAAGGAAAACTGACATTGTTAATTTTATTAATGCAGGTAAAAATATTAATATTTAGAAGATCACAATTAACAATTGAATATTTTATTAAATGTTTCCAGATTTTTTCACACAAGAGTAAAAAATGTACAAGTCAGTTAAAATGGGGGAAAGGGAGGGTAGAGGTAATGGAATTAGTAGGTTAACTCTTTACAAATATCTAGTATATTACCAGGGAAGAGAGAGGGGGTTGAGTAAATGGAAGGAAAGACATTGTACAGAACTATAGTTGTCTTACATACTGAAAGTATTTAAAATGGGTTGTTTTAGGTTTTTTGGGCTATATGGCCATGTTCTAGAGGCATTCCCTCCTGATGTTTCACCTGCATCCATGGCAAGCATCCTCAGAGATTGTGAGGTCTGTATTTAAAATGCTACAAATTTCATGTATCCCCTATAACAAAAAGAGAAATAATATTGTCATCTAATTTTAAAACCTAAAAATTGTATCCTCTTATACATATTTTCTGTATTATTCCATGGTTTTCTTGTCTTCTCCTCCAGGTCTTCTTCATTAAAGTTTGTCTTTTTCCAATACTTTTATTGAACTATTTTAACAAAAAATAATGACATTAATAGGAAAAAGTAAGGGTATGAAGGGAATGGGGGTGGGTAGGAATGAATAAGGAAAAATGAGGAAGGAGGGGGTAAAATTTGTTGACTTCCAATCTCCTTCATGGTGCTATATTTTCCCTTTCAGTTCTTTCTTCTCTTTACATGTTATTTCTCCTTTTCTTCTGTCCTTTCCAGGATAATCCCTTTTTATGAATGGATTGTCCTAGATTCTTAAACTTTTGTTTCCCGAGTCATGTAGTCTTTAAAAAGTTGCCAATTTGTAGTTTTACTGTTTGCATTCCCCTCATGTCTCATTATCAATTGTGTTAATTTGTCCATATTCATAATATCTAGAATTTTCACAAGCCATTGATGTGCTGGAGATATTTCTATTTCTCTCCAACTTCTCGCATATACGTACAGTACTTGCAGCTGTTCTCAAATAATTAAAGAGTCTATCTTTTTTTCTTCTTCCATATTTCTTCTTCTAATATTTCTAGTAAATAGTATTCTGGTTTCAATTACAGTTTCATGATTAAAATCTTTTGGACTACTTTTGCTTTACAGCATGTCCACCACATATGGTAGAAAGTGCCTTCTGGATTTCGCATTTCCATCATGTGTTTTGAATATTTTTGTTAATTTTCCCCAGAATTTGTGGTGTTATGTACCATTAAAAGTTTGGCTTGATCGTTCTTATTTAGATTATTTCTTTTAACTCGTTTAACTCTTTCATCAATTTTTAATTATTGTCTAAATAATCTAATGATTTGGTTTAATCTGTTAGTTAGTAAATTAGTATTGTGCAGAAAAAAGGTGATAATAGTATTTTTTAGCCAACTAGTCCTGAAATCTCACTCTTCTTGACTTTTTTTGGGTGTTTATTAGTTATATAGCTGAAATTAGTTTGTCCATTTTAACCATTTCACAAACTCTTACACTCTATCCAAAGTTTTTCAAAATTCTAGTTTTCTTGACATCCATTTTTACAGGATCCCCTTGTTGCCATCTCAGAATTGAGTCTTTTAATCTCATTTTGACAGATAATACAGCCATATTTCTAAACATTATTTTTCTTGTAACACATTTAGAATTTGTTGCAAAGGTCTGATCTGTCTTTTTCACCACATCAAGTTCCTACATTACGAGTCACTCCACAAAATTTCAGATGCATGTTTGTCATCCTTTCAATCTTCCATTATCTTCACCTCACTCAATTCCTTCCTTGTACTTGGAAGACATAATAATAATAATAATAATAATAATAATAATAATACTTATTTGTACCCCACCCTATCTCCCCGAGGGGGCTCAGAGAATTTAATTTATTGCTGTTATTTGAATCATTGTTGTCAGGAGCAGATAATCATAATCATAACAATAATTTTATTTCTTCCCCTCCTCTCCTCGTGGCTCTAGGCTGGTTACAACATTGCTAAGACACATAATCTAAACACAAGATCATTAAAAATATAATTTGAAATATGAAAACCATGAAACATTTGAAAGAAACTGGAAGCCGACCTTAGCATACTTGATGGGAAATCTTAAGAAATAAAAATAAGAGGAATTTATATAGAAGTATAGAGGGTTAAATAAAATGTGCATAAACTCTGTGGGGATCAGTGATGGATGCCAAGGTGGTGGGTAGCACTGGGGGTGGGTTGAGGGATAATTGTACAGTGGGTGGCGGGCTGTCTATGTATGAGTATGTGTATATGTTTGTACTGTATATGGTGGTGTATTACAATTTTAAAATAAAAATTCATTTAAAAATACTCAATTGAATGCACATATTAATATTAAAACCTATTTCCACAAATTACACATTAAAATACACAAAGAAAAATTAAACATAAAGTGGAAGCTTACAGTTTGTTCATACCATAACTCAGATAGGTCTTTCCAACTGTTCTTGTCGCCATGTTCAAGTCGTCATCTCATAATTAACACTTTTTCAAAGTAATTGCACTTTTCACTAATTTTCCTATATCCAGTTCCAATATAAGTTGTCTGAACTTGTGGGGGACAGACAAGTTCTTTTAAGACACGAATCCCATTTTTCTACATTTTTTTTCCATTGGCGATTATTTGAGAACCATCCATTCACATGTAGGAGACATATGAAGTGACTAAGCAATGGGACCTGCTTCTTATCCCTGTGGTATTTCTGCTGGGAATGAAAGTGAAATGGCTGTAATCTTCCCTCCCTCCCTCTCCTCCCCCCCCCCCCCCCGGCTGCTGAATCATCATAGCAGTTTTCTGGAGTGTATGGCAATGGCTGAAATAATGGTATAAGGTTTCATATGTGGAACATTACACTCTGCTTCTGTGATTCAAAGCCTTGAACATTGCTTTCTGAACAAAAAAAGACATGGATTTTGTGTATACGTGTTTAGTTTTACAAACACACTTGAGTTCAAAATCCATGGAGCAAATATCTTTAAAATGTACAAAAACCTTGATCATCTGACTCAGTGGAGAGAAAATATATGAAATTCTGTGTGCTTATGGTTGATGTCCTGTTAAAGGTAAAGGTTGTCCCCTGACATTAAGTCCAGTCATGTCTGATTCTGGGGTGTGGTGCTCATCTCCATTTCTAAGCCGAAGAGCTTTATGCAGATGCTGCTGCTGTCCTCTCTAGAACACCCATTGGGCTCAAAAGAGCTCTGAGAGCATTAATACAACATTGCAACACAGATCAGCTCCAACTTAATTACAATAAAAACCAAAATCATGGCTTTCGCTAATAGGCCCAGGACTTACTCTTAGAGCATAGATGGTCATAAAATTGAACAAGTTACATCCTTCAAATATCTAGGTGTAGTTTTCCAATCTAATGGTAGCAGAAGAGCTCATGGGGATCAAGTAGCCAACACCGCGCAGGGGAGCTCAATTGCCATTTTAAAATATCTTAAGACAAGAGGGAGCCACTTCACACTGGCAGCGCTCAAGCTGTTTGAAGCCAAGTCATTAGCCCAACTCTTGTATGGTGCTCAGCTGGGCCCCTTCCTCAGTTATGACCCATTAGAGGTGGTTCAGTCCAAGTTTCTGAGATCGGCCTTGCAGGTCCCTAAATGTGTTTCTAATGCCACCCTGCAACTAGAGACGGGTTTTATGAGAGTGGAGGCCAGGGTATGGGTGGCCATACTCAACCACTGGCTCAGACTGTCCCATGCACCCCTTGGCCTTGCCCCACTAACCATGGAGGATGACTTCCAATCCACATGGAAGCAGGTGGTAGCATCCAAAATCGCCTCGTTGGGATTTTCTCCAGGTCTACTATTAGCTATGGATTACAATCAAGCCAAAGCACTTATTAAACAACGTATCACAGACACAGAGTGCCAACTAGATCTGGCCTCGGCTCCAACCTTCCTTATCAGTGAAGACAGCAGATACCTTGCCTCCCCTATGGCATATTTAACAAACTTAGAGGTTCCTATTCATCAAAGGGCTTTCACCCTGGCCCGATGCCACGCTCTCCCATCATCTGTACTCGAAGGCCGCTACCGGAAGATCCCTTTCCCAGAGAGACTCTGCCCCTGTGACTCGGGTCATGTAGAAACAATAGAACATGTGCTCCTTCAGTGCCCGTTCTACAGGGATATCCGTGCCAGGCTTATCTTACCTCTGATATACAAGCACCCAGGCCATTCAGGACAATTTTATACCTCCCTGCTACTGGCAGATACTAATTCAGCTATAACATACAATGTCGCAAAGTTCTGTGCAGCAGCATACAAAATCCGCCAGGGAATGACTAGTTCCAAAAGTCAACTGTGTGTCCTGTAATCTTCCCTGAATCTACAATTTGGTGATGGATCTGGGCATTGTATGTTTTTACCCTGTTTCCACTTCTGCTCCCTCACCCATATTGTGCTTTTAGTAGTTATATTTATATTTTTAATGTACCAAACATGCCAGGTTTGTATGGAAATGTGACTCTATTTCCTGTGCTGGTCAATGACCGAAATAAATGATTTCAAGATCTTTCAAGCCGAAGAGCCGGCGTTGTCCATAGACACCTCCAAGGTCATGTGGCTGGCATGACTGCATGGAGCGCCGTTACCTTCCCGCCGGAGCGATACCTATTGATCTACTCACATTTGCATGTTTTCGAACTGCTAGGTTGGCAGAAGCTAGGACAGACAGTGGAAGCTCACTCTGCTCCCTGGAATCGAACCTGCGACCTTTCGGTCAACAAGCTCAGCAGCTCAGTGCTTTAACCCACTGCTCACCAGGGGCTCCGATGTCCTGTTAGTGAGTTACAATGTCCAGAATGCAGTTCCCTACTCCATTTTTTCCATTTTTAATAGATCCCAAGATGGTGATTTCCATATGGTCAATATCAGGACCAGTAGCAGATACATGTCCATCTATTTTGCTTTTTCTGGATGCACAACATTAATGCCATGCATATGAATCTTTGAAGACCCCTTGGTCATCCTTGAGCACGCCTGTGTGTTGGATGCTTCTCTGTTGCTTCCTGCCTCTTCTATCACAGAACTGGTGAACAAGTGAGCGAGGTAACACTGAAACGATCAGTTGGGAGGAAATTATATGTACTAGCTGTGTTCCATAGCTACATGCCAGAATATATTTTCTGATGTAATATCTCAACCTATTTTCAATTTCGAAGCTCAGACTCATATCACTGCTGCTGGGAACCAAAAGTAAATTATTCCTGTTGCCGTCAAGCTCTTCTTAGAATAACCTCTCAAATGTTGAAAGATACACTTTTGTTTTTTGGTAGACAGCTCTAAGCAGTCAGCAACATTTTCTTATAAATTATGGTGATTTGGTTGATCACCATAGACAGCAAGTTACAGGGCTAGATTAACTTTCAGGCTGGAACAATATGCGCTCTTCCATATATCTTGCATCCTATCCAAAAGTACTCAAGGGGAAAATAATACAAAAAGGCTTGTGACCCAATGCCTTTTTGTATCCTTTTTTTTTTGGTGTTGTTTTAACTTGCATAGCTGGTTTCAGTTCCATAAGAATTATTTCTTTATTCCATACATATCACAAAAATCTGTAATATGTATGGAACAAAGCAATAAGCCACATGAAACTGACTAAACAGCAATTAACAGAATGCAATTGTTTGAGATTTTCTTTTACAGTGCCTTTTTGACATTAATTCTAAATTGACCTTGGCTCTTTCAGCTTAATCTGTATTAAATTCTATGTTTGAGGCACACATTGTTCAATCTAATAGTGTTGCTATCTTAGCATTGCTATTAAACGTACAAATTGAATAAAACCTCTAGCTAGCTTTAAACTAAAGATGTTTGAAACAAAGGAACCTTTTCTCCTTCAGAACTTCATCTCTGAAGTTTTTCACAATTGCTAATTCAGAGCAGAGCTACTGTATTCAATGCTTTAAGTGTCTACATTAATTATGATTCTAGCTTAACTTCTATCACAGACTGCTCAAAGATTTATAACACTGAGGATCAGAAGGATGTATCAGGGATTTAATAAAATACATTGGACAAAGAAGAAGTTGTATAGCTGCACAGAATAATAAGGGTTCATTAAAGCATTGCTGATGTGGACATAATGATAATTGCTACTCATCTATTGAAATTGATTTAGTGTTTAGCCTTACTTAAACATGTCATTAACTAATTACTTTAACTAAACAGACCTAGAACACTGCTGACAAATCTCTGATAACATACATTGCTAAATGTTTAAAGGCTGTTTTCTCCCGTACCATGTTGAAAGCAAAGATGATTGTAGAACCATAGCGCTTTTTTCTCAAATGATGAGGCCACTAATGTTGTTCATGCTTATAAGAGCTCATGTAATAGCTTTAAAAACAATTATTTGTAACACCATCAACCTCTTGTGATGTCTGTAAGATCTGGGTTCAAATGATTGCAAGATATAAGAAGAAATGCATGATTGGCTTAGGATATTTTGAACCCTAATGTAAAATCAACTTGGTTTGCTTTCATGTACAGAAGCAAACAGGACTAGCAGCTGGATGTTATCTTAACACTGGTGAAAGGACCATATTTTCCACTGTATTAGTAAGGCAGAAGACCACTACAGAATTTAGGACAAATTGTGGCAGGATCTACACTGCCACATAATGCAGTTTGAATAAGTGTAGAACCATATAACAGGGTTTAACTGCCTTATATGTATCTATACCAGGCACGGGCAAACTTTGGCCCTCCAAATGTTCTGGACTTCAACTTCTAGCTTACTTGTTATTGGGAATTGTGGAAGTTTTGTAAAATATGTGATAGGAGTAGCACAAGCAACAGTTGTCCTGAGATGGAAAGAGCACAAAAATAGGAAATAAAAATGATTATCAGGAGATTGTATCCTTTAAGATTATATTATTAAAAAGAAAAATAAATATACAAACAGATATCCAATGGGGAACTGGAACTCAAAATGGAAAGATGTGATAGCCAGAGTAAAAGGAAAAGGAAAATACAAGGAACTGACTCAGACCATCTTCATGATCAAACAAACAATAAAAAATGATAAAAAATAAAATAAAAGTTAAAATAAAGGTACAACTGTTCCTGGAGGGAAGGGGGTGAGAAGGATGGGGAAAAAGGGAGGGGACAAATATAAGTGTGAGATAAATGCATAACTGGAAAGGATTAGAAAACAGGCTATATCAGAACAGTATGAGTATCTATGGAAAAATTCCTATTGTCTCTTTTCCTCATTATCCCTGTAGCGTGATTGTGAAATGATACAATCTTCTTATACAATCTTTTTTTAAAAGAATTGTGGGAGTTGACACCCAAAACACCTGGAGGGCTGAAGTTTACCCATGCCTGGTCTACACTGACCATATAATGCAAATTCAAACTGCATTATAGGACAGTGTAGATCCAGCCTTAGTGGCACCTACAGGGTGACCTTAATGAAGTCGCACAGTTTCTCCCTGATGAAAGCAATGGCAAAATGCTTTTGTGCATGATAGGTTCATCATATTGTCACCATAATGCATAAACAACCTGAAGGCACACAACAACAGCAAGAAATCTGTTGTCTACAGTTCCATACTACAACAAAATGAAATGGCAAAAAGTCAAGAGAAATGCCAACTTCAACCACCAGAATAAAATGCAATCTTCTCCGAGGGGAAAATAATGATGGCTACTGATAAAAGAATGCCCAGGCCATAAATAGTGCATAGGGATTCCACTTTCAGCGAGAAAAATGAAAAAAAAAAAGTGGGAGAAAACAAAAAAGCAGAAATAGAAGAGGCGTCTTTACTATAAAAAAGGGAAAGAGACAAATCTAAGTAGTATTCAGATTAAGTCTCTAGACATTGCACAAGCCACCCTAGAAGAGCTGAGAAGGTTGAAATCCCTACATATCCCCCCCCAAAAAACTAAAAATGCACTCCTGTGTATGAAGGGGGAGGTGTGTACCCTGGGTTGATTTAAGAATGCAATATACTCTTCTCTCTCCTGGAGAAGTCACTTCCATTTTGAAAGAAACCTTAGCAGTTTTAGAACTGCTGCCATAAGGATTGTCCTCTGTCCCTGCAGAAAGCAAAGGGTATTTGGAGTCAAAAGAAATTACATTTTTAAAAAACCAGGGAGAATGAGGAAGTACACACACAACACATTGATACTTTCTGCCATCCAAGTAATCTATAATTATGGGATGTGGTAATGATGATGAGAGAATAAGAGAAATGTATAGAAGACATTTTTATCCATATCCATAATGAAACAGTCAAATGCAAAGGCAGCTTCATAGCTGAGACCACCTGATGGTGTCCTTCTTTAGACCCTATCAGTAAACCCTATCAGCAGCAGTACTACCACCAGCATAGATAGCCTCCCCACCACAGAATTGTAGTGGCACAGCTGACAATTTAAGATATTGCTTTGGGGGAAAATCCATATCCACAAATTAGTGAAACTGTGAGTGTGTTGGGTTGGTATAAGAATTAAGATAATTGTAAAGGAAAAATGGCTATAAGCAGTTCTTGAAGAAAAAGATGTTTATATGTGTTGTTGGACATAATTTAAAGGGAAAACAAATATCATTTTTAAAGCTAGCAGTTGCATTATAGGAAAAATAATTACTAGAAATATGACTGTGTATGCCCTTAAATGTGATATTGATTTTTGTTCCCTTTTTTGGATCAAGGAGTTATACTCCTAACAGTTCTTTACCATTTCCCCCCTTATGCTGAGAAAATGCAATAATAGTTGCAATGGCTGGATAAATTACCATTCTTCAGGGAGAAAAAGAGAACTGTTAATGTTCAGGAAAGGCTGGTAGAAACCGAGGTTGCATGCTTCACTGCAGCCTGTAGCTAAAGTCAATACAGTCATGCTAACAATTGGAGTCAGCTATGTGAAATAGTTCACTTGCTCTATTTAGATTCCATTTAGATAGTAAGACACTGAAGATGATAGTGATAATTGCTGCAGCATAGATAGAAACAAATCAATTCATTTTTCTTCCATTCATACTAGACAAACTAACCACAAAAAGGCTATGGTCTCTGTGATTAGCTAACATTGATTCTATCCTAGAGGTGGATAGATCAGCAATTCCACCTGTATTTAAAAATAACTGCAAAACAATGGGTATTTAAATATACACCAAAGTATTTCTTAATGAACATATTTTCTGTCAAAACACAAATTTCTCAATATACGTATCACAAAACATATATTCCAAATCATTTTAATTAGCTAATAGCTATGCATATCCAGATATATTTTCCTCATATATTTTTGAAATATATGAGGTATATTTTCCTCATATATTTTTGATCTATACATTATTCTGTTTCATTCGGTTACTTTGGTTTCTGTCAGAATGCAGAAAGATAAGTATTCTTATCTATCCCGGGTGTTGTGTCTCAGAATAAGGTTCACCTTGCTCTCAACCAACACCAAACCACAGTTGTGGAATATATAGTTTATTGTAAGGTTTCCAAAAGAAGACAGATCATAAAGCAATATAAAGTTCAATATGTCAGGTTAAATGCAATCCTTAAAAAGAGTCCAATAAAAGCTTTACAGCATGAAGCACAGGTTCAGTGCCAAGTCCAGGAATCAACATGAAGAAATCTTCAAAAGGTACAGGAACATGAGCACAAAGAGCAACGTTGAAACTGACACCGAGAAATCCCCAGAGCAGAGCCTATATTCACTAAGCATCAAAACAAATCAGCTTTCCCAACGGACTGATGATCTCAACACTTGGCCGCAATCCTTGGACTCCGTCTCAGCACCTGGCCACCTTGACCCTGGTTATCAGCGTCTGTGTTATCATCTGCATTCCTTTCCTGTGAGAACCGCGGCCTCCCTGCAGACTCAGGCTGTGACTGAGAAAACTGAAATCCAACATCTGCACTCCCATCCCCATCATGCTGTTGAACCACAACACCTGGTATAACACATCACAAAGAAATTTACCAACTGAACTAATGGCTGAACAAAAATCTATAAAAAGCATTAAACAATCTTGAAGAACCAGTTTGCTGCTAAAACAAATGGAGTCCCTTTAGAGTGAAATTTAATAAGGAAAATAAAGATTGATGGCAGAATATCTCTTTCAACTATCCCATCCAGACAGCCCCTTTAATATGGGAATTCCAAGATTGCATCCTTGAAATGATTCATGGTTAAGAATGGGGGTGAGGCAAGAGAAAGGAAAACTGATCTACCCCTAGAAAGGGAAATCCACTCCTGGAAAAGTTATCATGGGGAAAAGTTGTCTCCACTGAAACTTTATCAACATGTTTCCACAACATGTTTCCACAACAAATCAAATTTAAGGCTTTGCCATATATTTATAAGGGAAATGTTTTAAAATGGTGTGTTATTGGTTGTAAGCTGTTTTGAGTCCTTGTGAGAAAAACAAAGATTTTCTTCTTACTGCAAGAAAGTCTTCCAGAATTACAGTTTTAACAACTATTTGTACTCTAGGCTTATTTGTGCAAAATTAATATGTGGCATTTTTGTGAAGGAAGTAATATTTTACCTGCAGAAATGCTGCTTTCTGTGTGCATTTTTTTGCATGGAATAAACTCCAATAAAGGTTCCTGTAGTCCAGGATTCTTCCTGTCAAGGAAGTAATTATGGAATCCAACAAGTTTTTCAATATTATTCCCATCCATAGTAAAAAAAGGAAAAATGCTCTGCCTGCCTTATTCTGTGGTTTTCCAATCCAATTAATAGCTTATATTTTCAATAGCAGAACTAACTTATCTTGCATCTTTTGCCCTCACTATTTAACTCACGTCTGGCTTTCCAAAGCACTCTAATAGAAACAGAAACAATCAAATTGCTTCCATCAAGGAAGGCATACCTGCATAGTTTAACAACAGGCTTCCTTTTACAAACTGGATGCTATGTACAACAGAAGAACGAAATATGTATGCAACAGTAAAAGAGTTCTGAAAGGAACTTTCACTGTTCTAATACCTTTATGAGAATGGGAAACTGATACAAGGGATCAATCTGGTCTATTCCTTTTGAAAAGAGAACAAACATGAACTGCCCATTTAGTTGGCCTGTTTCTTACTCAAGGCGGGTGATTAGATCACCTATGACCCAGAACCAACACTGTTTTTGAACTGAATATAATTCATTTCAATACTTTGATGCTAATTTCAGTTGGTGTGGACATATTAGGTGATCTTCTCTATTTTACATCCTTTTAAAGGTTATACTTGGTTCAATGAGCTGCCCATTCCTACAACACCTTCACTATGATCATTATACATTGTAGATTTACTATTGAGCAAATATACTATGTTTATAAACCTCAGGCGTGCTGCAATTTTGTCAATTATTCACACATAAGAGCACCAGGGGATTGTGCTTTAAGTTGATGGGGAAATGCCTCACAGTACAGAGCCACAAAGTCCTTTTATCTCTCAGTGGTGCTATTAGACTATATTTACTTTGAAGCCTATGAAATTAATCTCAAAATATATGGTGAATTTCAGGAAATAATTATTTGTGCTTCACCATAATGTTTGCAATTTGCTTAAAAGGTTATTTCCTCAATTTATTGCCTGTATTCTTTTTACACTGTAGAGTTAGTAATTTTGGACTACTGACTCTCTCCACCCTGTGTTTCTGAGGGACTGTGTGGACCTTAATGATGAAATACTTTAATTTATGAATAACCCATTCTTTATGACATCTTTTGCGAGTCCATTACAAGCAGACCAAACCAGTCATAGCATCACTGAAGTAGACTACACACAGTTATAACATTCAGTTCAATGTAAATTGTTCATAGTATTGTTCATAAATGAAGAGCTATCTAGACAAAAAGAGTACAATATGGCAGCTGTTTACAAGTATTTATTTAAATGTAATAAATAGTTCTAGAATGAGTGTGGTGGAGGGAAAACAACTTAGCAAAATGGTGTGTGGCTCATAATCTTAACACTTGTAAATGACTTACGTTCATGCCACTTCTACGTAAACCAGTGGGACTTGTAATATTACTTTTTGTCTTCTTTACAGCCTGTAAAATATTGTTGTGAATCGGAACATGAATCTTTGCTTCAAAATTTCTACAGGTCTTGGTAGCTCAAAATAAAAATGCAGAAAGCATAGAAAGTCAAGGTCATCTATTCTCTTTCTCATTAGGTCCAGTTATCTTATGTCCTTACACTGAAAGGTTTTCTGTTAGACCAAGCTATTTGGCTTTTTAGTGAACAGCAAATATAGATAAAGCATGCATTATGTATGTTTGGATTTTGCTCCCTTGTGCTCCCTTATTCTCAGTCTATGAAAAATGGTCCCTGCCAATGCTTTTAAGTTATTTCAGCACAGATCACACTCAGGTACTCTGCATTTTCTTAGATCTGCTTTCAAAGTATTGGCCAAAGAATTTATGCAAAGTCTGATTTATGACCTGAATATGCATGCAACAGCAAAAGAGAATGTCCAGAGGAAAAACGCCTGAACTAAAACTGGTTGTTTATGTATAAGGACATTATCCAAATGGCCAACTTTTCATTGGGTAGTAATTCAGTCAGTTTCCAAATCATGAAACGTTAAGATGAATGTATCCCAATAATTTTCCTAATCATGTCTGTATTCTTGGTTCTGTGTGTACAGCAACCTTCGAAGACATATGAGGTTTACAGCCAATATGGAATATCCAGAGAGCAAGCTGAATATTTAAATTGTGCCAGTGTTCTCTCCAGGCATTCATTATATCATATGTCTCCATAGCCTCTATGTGTCAAATCATTTAAGCAGATATTGGATGGTTTGATCTCACAGTTTCCTGTGGGGCTTTATAACTTAATACTGGAATGTAATTATGGAATCCAACAAGCCTGGAACCATCCCCTTAACCTTGTCAGCCTAAGAAAATTGTGGGCACAGTACTTTTAATGGCCTTTATCACCAATGAATTACTTTCTTGCTGGAGGGTTTTTTGAGAAAAGGCAGCTATCTTGACCTCCTGTCTCAATTCACTTTTATTTCCAGCCAACATGACTTCTTTTGATAAGCAGCAAAATATAACTACTAGCTGTCCAGTTAAAATGATCTGGTGTTTCTTGGTTTAGTGGAAAGGATGGGTCAACTTACAAGGCTGTTCTGGTTCTATTCATAAGACAGATAAAATATATTCTCTCTGTGATTTTATGTCTGTATGAACATAATCTACCCATAAGGTAATGTGGCAAAAATAATGTTTTGAATTTAAATGATTTTCTAAATAAAATATGCCTGAAACTTTATACATAGCTGGCAGAGTATGTCCTCATTGGAAAAAAAAGCATTGCCTTCTTTCATAGTCTTTGGGCACTTGGAATGCCCAAAAATGTATGTTTTTGCACCGGAAACTGACATGCACTGGTATAATATCAGGTTACATCAGCAAATGTTACCAATGGGTTTCCAGTTTATGTTTTAGATAATATTGAAGGTCTGTAGCTCTGTTTTCTTGTATGTTACATTAACTAATATATTAGACATTAATATGCTTTTGTGGAAGTTGGAAGGGACCTGATGATCATTGTTTCTAAACCCCTGTTCTGTGAAGGATCTTTAGCTAGACTGAGAATCCCAGAAGGTGGCTGTCCATCTTCCTTATGAAGACATCCAGAGAAGCAGACCACATAAAGTCTATATACATTTGGTTCTATTACTGAACCACTCTTATTGTCAAGCAGTTCCCCCTAATCTTAAATTAAAATCTATTCTCCTGTAATTTGAAACCATTAAACCTTCTCCTGTATATAGGATTTTATTAAACAGCTTTCTCAGCACATGGCACATTAGATCTCTCTCTCTCTCCCCCCCCCCCCCCTATCTATCTATCTATCTATCTATCTATCTATGGACACACACACCCATATTTCTTCAATTGTTAGACACCATCGATTGTAAGATGCACCCTAATTTTAGTACCACCGCCACCAACAAAAATTCTAATATGCACCCCATTTCTACAGATGTTTATATAGGAAAATTGAAGAAATAGAATATATATAGACATATATAGAAAGTGGGGGGGGGGGAGAGAAAATAATCATATTTCTACTTTAATTGTAAATTGTAGTCTTTCCCATACTGAGATGCATAAAATATGTTTGTGTATGGAACAATTCTCTTTGCTCCAAACCAAGACATCAGGCTCCTTTTTATGAAACAAACAACATGAATATAATTAAGCAAGCATTTCAAGCCAGCAAGATTGTATGTAGTTTAAGCAGAGGATGGCAAATATCCTCTGCTTAGACTACATATATAGTCAAGGTTACAAAGTAAACCACCGTGGCCAAGTCTGACTACCCAAGGTGATTTAGGCAAAACAATTTCATTATAACAATAACATTCTCCTTGCGAGGATCTCTGTCCCAGAATCCCAGTGGCAAGGAAAAAAACTAGGTAAGCAACAATTTATTTCTGCCCATCTATGCTGTAAATATATGATTGTTCATTTCTGAAGGGGATGATGCTTTAAGGTCTGAAAAACAAAGATTTTCTATGCATTGCTTTCCCCCAAACTGGGATATAATATGTTAGTTCATGGTACAGGCCGTTCTAATTCAATCCAATAAACTATTACCATGTATGTTGCATAACTGTATCAGAAATTTTACATTTTTCTCAATAAATATCTGCTTCTGATGTTTTAAAATAACATTAATACAGCATAGTAATTGAAGGCTGTGTTAATATTACACATGAACTATACCAGAAATATAATTGCTTTACATAAAGAAGAAGAAAAAGAAAATTTGCTCTTGAAATAATTTTACTACAAAAGAATTAATGCAATGGCCAATTAAAAGGGACATTTGAGTGTAGTTATTACACTGTTTATCATACAGAGGTACATCATCTAAGGTTAAAGGTGTTATTAAAACATTAAATCCTTGTGTGTAAGATAGATAATTATAATAAAATATTACAGATGATAATGAAAGGCATTGTAATGAAGTCTTGGCTTAATTAGAGAGAGTATTGCTATAATGTATTTCTAGTAAAATGACATACAATATATTTTATTTTCATTATTTAATTATGGCCTATTTTTAAGGGTTTATTTAGCAATTTCCAGAAAGACGTGTGGTGCAATTTACAACATTTGCCACATGTAGTACAATAAATTACATAAATACATAAGAAAAACTGCTGCAGACAATCACTATTGAATTTGACACAATGGTCTATAGCTGGCTTCCCAGGAGACGGTCAGCTCTTTGTTGGGAATTCATCACTAACCTTTATGGGAATCTCAAATAAAATGTCTCATTTTTAAAGATGAGTTTATAATCAGCTTTAATAGATTCACAACAATCTCTGGATGTCTCCCAACATTTGTTTTCTCTCTCTCTTGGCTACTTCCACATCTTTCCTCCTCTCTTGCTTTTATCCAGGAGCCCTTCCAGACAGTCCCTATAGCCCAGGATCTGACCCCAAGTTTTCTGCTTTAAACCTGATTGTATGAGTCCCTTCTGCCAGATAATCTGGGGTAAACAGAAAAACAGGGATCAGATCCTAGGACATAGGGCCTGTCTGGAAGAGTCCAGGGATTCTATCATTTCCAGGGCAGTCCTGTCTACTTCCCTGAAGAATCCCTTTCATGCCCCTATCACTAAGATGTGCTTACAGAAAACAAATCACTTTATTTCTCTGTGGTTATTAGGCATGGGCAATCAATAAAAAAATGTTTCAAAATTCATTACAAAATTGGGGGGTGCTAGTGTTTTGTTTTGAAAGTGTTTTTAAAGTATTATTAGTAAAACTTTTGATACTGCTGGATGGGGTGACACTCCCCTGAAGGCACAGGTTCACAACTTGGGAATCCTCCTGGACTCATTGCTGAGCCTGGAACCTCAGGTTGGGGCGGTGGCTAGGGGATCTTTCGTACAATTAAAACTTGTGCGCCAGTTGCGCCCATACCTTGGGTCGTCAGACTTGGCCACGGTGGTCCACACTCTTGTTACATCCAGGGTAGATTACTGCAACATGCTCTATGTGGGGTTGCCTTTGAAGACTGTTTTGAAAGCTTCAAATAGTGAAATGAGAGGCAACCGGGTTAATAACTGGGGCGGCACACAACTCCCATGTTATGTCAGCTCCACTGGCTGCCAGTTTGCTACTGGGGACAATTTAAAGTGCTGGTTTTGGTCTGTAAAGTCCTAAACAGTCCTGACCCAGTTTACCTGTCTGAACGCATCTCCCTCTATGAACCATGGCAAAGACTGAGATCTTCTGGGGGGACCCTGCTCTTGGTCCCGCCACTGTCACAGACACATTTGGTGGGGATGAGGGAGAGTGCCTTCTCAGAGATTGCCTCCCAGTTATGGAACTCCCTTTCTGGTGAGATTAGATGAGCCCCCTACCTCCTGTCCTTCAGAAAGGTAAAAACCTGCCTGTGGGACCAAGCCTTTGGTACAGTACAATAAGGCAATAATAGAAAACCCATTCTGCTGACCAGAGCCAGCATAGTGTTTTGAGATGGTTTAAAGAACTGATTTCAAACTAGATATAATTGATTTTAGTGTTTGTGTATATTTATAGTTATTTTATTTCTTGACATGAAATGCTTGCCGTATATATGTTGTGCTCCACCCTGAGTCCCCTTCGGGGTGAGAAGGGCGGAATACAAATTGTTCAAATAAATATAACGAGAGTAACAAAATTTGGTTAGTTTTTTGTTATAGTAATTGTACAAGTGGGGAAACTTCAGGGGTTCTTTTCTCCCTCATTTTAAACTATTGGGGTGAAACTTGCTACAATGGTAGAACACATTTACCACTGTTACCAAGATTCACAACATCCCACTTATCCATGGATTTTTGGGGAATTTCCAAAGTTTTGATAAACAACATGTTAAAAAATAAAAACTACAAGAGCTACCTCTTTTAATTGTCTATACAATGACACAAGATAACAGGGAATAATTCCTCCCAACTTTCAGAAATATTCATACATCTACTGATTTTAGGGAAATTGTTAAAACTTTGACAAAAAAAGATTTTTTTTTTAAAAAAAAGCCACAACAGCTATCTCATTGAATGTCTCACATATTCACCAATAGGAAATTCCTCAATATAGGGATTTCTTCGCAGCCTAGCACAGAGATTTACTTACTAGAAGTATCAGTCAGTCCTCCACTTTGCAGATTCAACAATTTATTGGAACTCTAGCTGGTTGTGTTATGGAAGCAAAATAATTCTTTCCTATCCTGATTGGGGCTTTCTGATGCTGAGCAGAATTCTGAGAAATGTAGTTTAGGACAGGGGCTTTTGAATTCTCTGGCATCGGGCTCCTTGCTGTCCCAAACTACATTTCCCTGACTTCTGTGCTTTCTCAGTCTTTTCTCAGCAAACTCCATTTTCTCCCTGGTGCTTCTTTCTTCTCAAAGTGAGTGGCCATTAATTTAAATAGGCAAAGCAGCCTTTTGGGCTTTGCTTTCTTGTGCTGAAAATGAAACTGACTTTGGGAGGCTTCTGAGATCTACAAACTTACCCAATACAAAAAAGTATTGCCTGCTAACCCCCCAAAAGAAGACACCAGACAACAGTTATGGATTTAAAACTGGGCAACTTTATTGTTACCTAATTAACTCAGCAACAGAATCACTTAATCAGACTAGCATGAACGTGTAGTGAATAAAGCCGAGGTGGTGTCCCTTCCCGGCCTACCCCTCGGCAAAATAGGGCGAAGCACCCGGTTCCCGTATGACATAAACCAGGGTAACCTTTTAGCCAATGTTGGAGGAATCTTCCTCAAGGATATTGAGGTAAGACCCTCCCCATTTGAAAGCCATTTATCCAGTAGTCACCTCGGTCAAGGTAGCAACCAGTGATGTTTATGTTAATGGCTTTCCCCAAAAGGGGGGCTGCTTCGAGTGAACACCAAATGTATTTCTTCCTAGCTGTTTTTCTGCCACAGGATGAGGGCAAGTGTCTACTTAGCTCCATCCCCCACCCCTTAAAACAGCTCTTAACCAACTGCTAGCCTAACCTGTAACAAAGTTGTCCCAGAACGTATGCGTGAGCAAAAATCAACCCCCTGACGTGCATGTTGACGGTTAATAATTGTGGTAACCTTAATTTAGATTAATGACAGTGTATATCTTGTCACCATCCAACAAGATCTTAATATTGTATTGCATTATGTCAGTGTGTGTGATGATGGTAATGTGTCAGAAGCTGGGTTATCACCAGTCTTCAATGATGTAACGTTGTCATCGATCACCAGTAGGATAACCTCTAGTCCAATCACTCGGTGATCCGTAGTTCCAAAACCACACCAGCCTTTCGCTGTTGGCATCAATAACGGCAGGTCTCCAGTGCCGACCATGGGACAGATAGTCCAATACAAGCCTCCGTTGCTCTGACCCTGTGGTTCATCCGGTCAGCTGTTTGTGTTTCACCAAACTGAGGCTGTAAGACTCAAAACAAAGATCAGAGACAAGGGGGAGGGGGTGTTGTACCCCTCTGACCCCACAAACCGGGTTGTATATCCAAGGCTGACCTTGTGATATCCATAGTCTCAACGAATCCAGTCCCCATGACCCTCATAGGTCGGACCATTATCTGTGAGGCCTAACCCGCTCTCACTCGGATACAGTTGTCTGGCACCCCGTGCCAAGTGACATCACCATTGTAATGAGTGCAGCCAGCACTCTTCCAATTTGAATGGATCTCCCTCACCGCCTGTGGCATATTTCAAAGTTCGTTGTATTATGGCTGGCCAAAATCGTGAAAATAACAGGGTTTAGTAGTAATGAACTGTTGGGTCCGCTCAATGACCCCTAACCCTTAAATCTCACCAGTGCCAGCTGATTGTGGGACAGCTCTTAACCAAACTACTAATGGCCTTTTGGTGCTGTGAGGGTATAATATCTTCGATGTCAGAAACTATCAAAACATGAGGGAATCTATCACTAATCTATTAATGAGGTTTAAGATCTCACAAGCATTTTAACTGGTATTTAAGAAACATGAAAACCTAACAAGTTGGATTAAATGATAAATAAACCCCTAGATGGGCAAGTGGAATTTGGTCTTCGTCATTGTCTTATCTCTTGATTAATGTAATATTATTATTATTATTAATATTGCAATATTAGTATTATTTAGCTATTTATTCCAATTTATATAAGGTATATTTAATTGTGGTGACCTGCCAAGGCACCACAGTCTATGTTGCGGCCCCAGGAAAGTAACAGTAATGATGATGGCTTTTGTCTATCTGTCATGTGTCCATAAATTAACTATAAAGCCAGGATTGTCCAAGATTGGTTATAATTAGCTATATGTGTTTTGGTAATTTAGCTAAACTCGGCGATAGTGGTTGCCTTGGGCTCTGTGGGCCTAGACAATAAAGGCGATGTAACTGGATGGGAGCCCGTCAACGTAACACATTTATTGACTAGCCCTGACTTCATCAAGGGGCTCGTCCTAAAAATAACTTAGTCTATATTACCAGAATCTCGGCTTGGAGCTCTTGTAAATTCTGGCAACCACCAATCCATGTAAGAGCAGTATTATGACCAAAGGACTCTAATTCTGTAAAAACTGGTTAAGCTGTAGGCAAATGCATGGCCTGGGAAAAAACTCTGACAAACCAACTCTAAGCGAACGCCTTGTCTTGTGAGGATCCAAACGTCAATTAACGATCAGTGAAGTCTGGAATATTACGCGTAACTTGTTGACATTGTTACGCCAACATATCTCAGACTATCCGAAATCACCTTGGCATCTCCAGATAGAGGCTGTCACCCGTCCTTGATATGGATCGCCCAGTCCTAGGTGACACTCACAACTTTTGCCGTTCATGGTGAGCTGCCTTAGTGTTTTCCAGCAAGGCCCAAAGCCCTTGTTGCTAGTTGTATAGCAAAGCCGATATGTGCCAATCATAAATTTATTTATTTGGCTGTTTAATTAGTTTTGTTTTCTACCTTGTAAGGCAGACGTCCAATAAAGCAAAGCCTAATTGCAATCCCGTGGAGCCAAATGTAGTGGTCCAGAGGCTGACTGGGCAGGAAACTGGATATAACTGACTAGTTAAATGGCAAAAGATTGGGCACACTGGTCCTTATCTTGACTGAACTTATTGGGAAGAAGAAGAGAAGGGGGGGCTCTGTGATACGGCACCCCTTTGTTTAAGTCTAACCGAAATCGCCATTAAACAACAGCTTTTTCTAATTTATTGTAGGTGCCCTAGCCCTGTAACAGTCATAAAATAACTTGTTGTCCCGGGCTGCCCCTTATCAACTCTATGGCATCCTCAAATAAATTAGCGTGCTCCAACCTAGGCTCCCTTTGCAAAGAAAATGTACTGGTATCCACTACCTGAATCGCATGATTAAAGCCTACACAAAGACAGGTGGGGGAGGGGGGAGGTTTAATTTGACCTGGTCCCCGCAAACTATTTTAACCACCTTGGGTCCATGCATAGATATGACTTCTTTTAGGTAGTTAAACTTGGTCTCAGTTATATGCAATGAGTGGACTCATGCCGTACGTTAAAATGACCTTATGTTAGCGTTAAGCGCCGAGGCTGACCGTAGCTGGTTACCAGTCCATGTGACCCTGGGGTTAATCTCCTCATGATTTCCGTTATCAAATCTCAGCCAAGTTAAGGTTCCCCGGCTGCCTTTTGATGAAACAACCTGTCATATCGGAGCCCAGCGTCTCCAGGAAACTGCAGTATGCCTCTCCAGTTATATCAAGATATTTGAAAAGAGAATGAGCCTGAGCCAGGTAATGTTGTGTTATTTTCCCAGCATGAAACATAAATCAGTAATCCAATTGGCCAAGCTCCAATCCACCCTGGCTGCATGTGTTGTCATTTATGTGCTTGTTCAATCCATGACCCGTTGTGATGTCTAAATAGGGTGAATAAATCTATAACTTCATTGTCCAAAATAGCAACTATTGATTATTGTTGTAGGTGTGACCCCAACGATGCAGGGGCAAGTCCCTCTAACAATGGCCTTAAGTTGTGGCTCTATCAACTAGTTGCTGAGTGCTAATTTTAACAATGGCTGTGTTGGTCATTTTGGCAAGTGTGTGGGTGCTAAAACTAATGGCCACTGGGGAATTACTTCAGTGTGCCATTTGATGCAAGTGAAGCACCATTCTGCATTTTACGTGGTACATCATCTCTCAGACCTGAAGGCCAATCGATATTAACTAGTGACTCAGTTGAATCAACTAGGGGCATCGCTTATATCTGACCTGCGTTGGCAGCTGTTATCGTTGAGAAAGCCAATGCAGGTAAAGCCGGTGGCGCTGAAGGCTCTGATTTTGGTCACTGGACCTCCGAGGGATGTGATGGTCAAAGTTTGATTGGGTTCCCCCTCAGCATCAGGCACTAATGTAAAATTGGAAGAAAAAGGTGGTTTAGGTAAAGGGAGCCCCATTAAGTTGTAGGAATAGTTCAGGCAGTAAATAGTCAATATCCTTTCCAACCCCCTCAATAAGAGCTAGAAAAATGTTGAATCCTGCATCGATGTTCCGTCATCTGACACCGAGCTCCGGGGGTGCTGACTGCATTTTGTTGGCCTTTTATCAGCCGGGCCCTGGCCTTCAGTCCTCTCATATTTTGTGGGTAAAATCCTGTAACAACATATCAGTATACAGTTAACGTTATTGTATAAATATCTGTGGAGCCATGGAACCGTTGTGTCTCGTGATTAAAATAATGTTTGGTTGTTATATAATATATTGCTTATTAAGTTAGATATTGTGATCTGGCCAGTATATATGTAGCTGTTAGGCGAACTATAGTTAGGGTCTCTCTATATAAGCTTATCTCTTGCATAGCCGTCTCCTCATTGCCATCAACAGTATAGCCAATTATGTGTTAATTTGGGGAAAACAGTCAAAACATTATTATTATTATTATTATTATTATTATTATTATTATTATTTATTTTTATTGTAAAGGCCGTTTAACTGAGGAACTCTCCGTGTCGTGAGTACTGGATGGTCTTGTATGGAACTTTTAACCAAGGCTGCATAGCCGTCTTTTGGGTGGACTGGATGGCCCTGAGGGCTCATCAACTCTATAATGATATAATTTGAATTATAATAGCTGATCGATAGATGTGGATTATTATATGACTATGTAGCTAGATATGTGCATATCATTATATATATGTATATCCACATATCTTGTGTTGATTAACAATCTTATCGTGACTGGCCAGGTATATAATAACTTTGTTGTTGTTGTTGTTGTTGTTGTTGTTGTTGTTGTTGTTGTTATTGTAAACGCCGCATGGAGGTAAAACAGGATGATTATGAAACAGTAATATCCTGTAATTTAGTAGTGGGTTGTTGACAGCATTCGATGGCGAAACAACCTCAATTCAGAAGAAGAGAAGGCTGGAGGGGACATGATAGTCCTGTATAATATATGAGGGGAAGTCACAGGGAAGAGGGAGCAAGCCCTCCGCTGCCCTGGAGACCAGGATGCCATGGAACAAAGGCTTCAAACTACCGAAAAGAGATTCCATCTGAACATGAGGAAGAACTCTCTGACTGTGAGAGCTGTTCAACAGTGGAACTCTCTGTCCCTTGGCATGGTGGAGGCTCCTTCTTTGAAAGCCTATAAACAGAGGCTGGATGACCATCTATCAGGGGTGCAGTGAATGTAATATTTTTGGTTTTGGCAGGGGGTTGGACTGGATGCCCCCTGAGGTCTCTCAGAACTCACTGATTCTATAATTGTAAGTAGCAACTTGGCCCCAATTGTCTGTGTAAGGGTCTCAAGATGGCCGCCACTCAGTTGGGCCATATGGGCACCAGCCACCCCCAAAATGGCCGCTGGCCACAAGGTAGTGTTAAAATGGCCGATGGCCATGAGGGAGGCCTAGTTTCTGTTTCGTATTATAAGCATAGATATAGATATATCCATGCAAATGCGCACACACCTATATAAATACATATATAGATAGACATATTATATATATATATATACACACATAAGCACACCCACACACATATGTATATATACAGTCTCAATGTATATTGAAGGTCAGACTTAAGCCCAGTGGAGCTCTGCTGGGGCGGGGGGGGGGGGAGACCCCACAGTCAAGCAAGCAGAAGGTGTGTGAAATGGCTCACCCCCCCCCCCGCCCTTCTACCTTTTATCTCAGGAGGGAGTGGGGAAACAAACTCAGAGAGGAAAATAACAGTGTAAAGGCTAAATCTAATGCCTTTATCAAAACAAGGGGCATTGCTGTGAATGAGAAAATGTAATGTATATAATGCAGGTCAAATTGGGCCCACACGAAAGCAGGCAGGGGGAATGGGGCCAACGCCACCCCATAACTGACCTGAAAGGCATCTGCCGTGTTATAAGCAGTCCCTGAGCGTTGTAATAACGCAGTCTCCCTAACGGCGCTGAGGAGCGATGGCTTCTCCCACCCTGGGGGCTTGAAAATTGGGGCATGGAGTGCCTCACCAAAGTTATCCCAACAGGCTGCCAGCCAGGGGCTTACCAGCAATGCTAAGCAGCCCCAGGCATTAGCGTGCGCGCGTGCGCGTGCTAAGAGCTCCGTGAATGGGCCTCAGGGGGGAAGGAGGCCAAAGGCCTCCCCACACCCACTAGGTCCCTTACCCTGTATCCTGACACAGTCCCGTCGTTGTAGAGGCTGGGCATAGAAGCCAAAACGCTTGCCCAGCAGCCTGGAGAAGAAGACTGTCCTGCAGGGATCCAGACTACTGGGGCAGGAGGCCCAGGCTTAACTGCTCCAGACCTGCACTGTGCGTCTGTCCTCCTCGCCGTCAGGAAAAGACTGAGCCTGAGGGAGGCTATTTCCCTCCAGGCTCCGCCCCCAAAGTAGTTCCAGTAGGAACTACTTTGGGCTGTTTACTTCTCTGGGAGGAAGAGGCAAAGCCCTTTCACCTCTCCAGCTTCTCTTGGATCGGGGAAAGGTAATTGGGTAAGTTACAGTTATTAAAAAATTGGCACAGGCCATGCTCACACGTCAGATATTGCATCGTAAATATGAATTTAACAAATTTAATATGACTTACAATGACTAAAAATTGCACATCCCTAGTAGTCATAGGCAGCTGTATACACAAGCAATCACTGTTGGCCCAATGTATATATGCATATTGTATGTGTATCAGAAAACGCATCCAGCTAGCATTCCATCTGCCATTAGGCATATTGAAGCAGTTACATTAGGCAACACATTTTGTATATCAGGAAAGATAATAATTTCTTTATTAATTACATTTTTTATTCTCAAGGACAAAAACTTGAGAATAAGGACAAAAACATGATTGTGGGGTTTTCTGGCTTATGTATTCTATTATTCAACAGCTCTTACTGTCTGGCAGTTTTTGCTCATGTTTAGGTGAAACATGTAGTTTGAACCCACTGTCCACCTTCACAGGGTGAACATAGTCCATTCCCAAATACACTTCTCATAGATTTGGCTATTAGAACTTTTACCATTTTGGTTACCCCCTTCTGGACATGTTGCAGCTTGTCAATATTTTTCTTGAATTGTGGTGTCCAGAATGTCAGAGCCAATGTAGCGTAATAAGATGGCAACAGTGCTAAATGTTCTAAACATCCTTTTCTCTATATGCTTGAGATCATAAAAAGCTTTTAATCTATTTTCAAAAAGAGAATGAGGGGGCCATTTTGATCTCCTTAAGGAGGGAGTTCCAGAGGTAGGGGGCAACCACTGAGAAGACCCTCTCGCTCATTCTCACCAGCCATGCTTGAGACAGGGTGGAACCGAGAGCAGGGCCTCCTCTGCTGATTGAAGCACCTGGGCAGGCTTATACAAGGAGACGTGGCTTGCAAGATACACTGAACTTAAACTGTTTAGGGCTTTAAAGGTAATAACTAGCACTTTGCATTTAGCCCGTCAGTGGATTGGCAGTTAGTGGAACTGCCATAACATGGGAGTAGTTTTCTCCCTGTGTGGAGAGAAGTTTGGTTCCATCTGATGAACATAGAGGGTGTATGCCATGATTTGTTCTGCCATGGATCACCTTTGTGGCTTTAAAAAATCACCATGTATCACAAACATCTGAAAAGTGTTGGATTTTTTGAGCCTTTTTTATCCACCAGATGTTCTTGTGTTCTCTGGTCCTTCTTTGAGCCTCAACTTTGCACTAGTGTAGATCTTTTTCTTAGCCGCTCTGGTGTTTCTTTGTCATATTTGGACATTTGCTTATAATCCTTTGTTTCACATCAAAAGACTATTATTGTCCATTTTCTACAACAATATGTAGAAATTGGAAACACAATGGCATGGACAATCCCATATTTGGTATTCAATTATGTATATTTATATCTGCGGAACTTGCTAGTTCTTTATAGCTGACCCTCCAGATCCTACAGTGTATTTACCCTATAAGTTAATACATTTCAACTCCACTTTAACTATCATATCTCAGTGCTATGGTGTCGAACTGCATCAATTCTATAGAGCAAGTAAATCCCTAGTCCTATTCTGATTTCTTGATTGCAGTTTCCCTTTTTATTATTAATGACTGAATCAAGATATAGGAAATCTTTGACTCTCTCAATATTTTTATTGTCAGTTTATTGTGGTGATTATTTCTTCCTTCAGTAATTGTTCCACATTGTTATTTTTTTCTACCAATGTTCATGCTTTTTTCTTTTGAAACTAATCCAGCTTTACATATGATGATACAACCAGTGTCATGTTAAACAAATGGGGTGATAAAATGCAGACCTACTTATCCTCTTATCAACTGGAAACTGTTTTTCCAAATTCTGTCCTGATTGTGGCCTCTTGTCCTGAGAATGGGTTATGTGTTTGGGTAATAAAAGTTGCTGTGTAGCCATAATTTTTCATGACCTCAACATTAAAAGGTTTTGTCATAATGTATAAAGCACAGACTGATTTTTTCTGAATATCTTTGGATTGCTGAATTATATTATTTGTCAGAACTGCTTAATTATTTTTCTGACAGTCCAATTGTTATAAAACTCTTTAAACATGTCAAAATATTTTCCCAATGTGGTAAATCTATCAGTTTATTTTCAACTGTTTTTTATTAGTGATTCATTTTAATTCGTGTTACAACTGTGTAAATGCACGTTTGTTCATTTGGCTCTTCATGAAATTCTGGCTCAATGGCTCCTAACTAGAATGCATGTAGTTTGAATCCAAAGCACTGTCCTCATTGCAGAGTGATAGGTTTTACAGATTCAGAAAACCTCTGACCTGCAATGACAACATAATGAAAATCTTTAAATCATCATACTGAAAGTGATGTACACGAAGAAATACCTTGCAAGCTTTAAAGCATATGGATAGAATGGATATAATTCACTAATTTAGTTATTGAAGGAAACAGTGATTAAATTGAACCATTCTTTCCTGTTGCGAGAAAGGTATTGCAAACTATGTTGTCTCCAACTATGAAGATTTGCATCAATAAAGCTTTTCCTTGCTTACATACTTATTTACTTACTTATTTGTGTTTTGCTTTATAGACAAAGATCTCAAAGTGACTTAATTTCCTCCTTCATAAAGGTTTTCTGACACTTAGAAAATAGTTTTTAACTGATTCTTGAATATCCTTGAATATTTTCAAAGCCATACTGGATTTTAGTAGTTTTGACTCCAAGAAGTAATTAGTAGTTATTTATTTATTTCTACCCTTCCTTTCTCTATCCCAGAGGGGGCTCACGGTGGCTTACAAGTAGGCAACCATATGAAGTCATAGGATATGTACGATTACGGATATATAGAGTTATAAAATACATTAAAACAATTTAAAAACATATAAAACAATACATTAGCAGTTAATCACAGGATCCTTAAACGTAGCCCGGCTGTTCCAGTTAGTCAGTGCAAATCCATTCCATACTTTTCTATTTCTCAAGTTCTCCAAATGCTTGGTCACAAAGCCAAGTTTTTACTTTCTTACAGAAGTTCAGGAGGGAGGGGGCTAATCTGATGTCCCTGGGGACGGAATTCCACAGCCGTGGGGGGGGGGGGCACTGAGAAGGTTCTGTCTCTTGTGCCCACCAGTCATGCCTGCGAGGAAGGTGGAACTGAGAGCAGACCCTCCAAGACAATCTTAGACTCTGAGATGGTTCATAGTAGGAAATACATAGGACAGGTAAACTCTTATCACATTTGGTGTCCTGCTTTCCTTGTATTTTGATAGATTCAAGTAATAACATCTTAAATGAAGGCAGACAAAGTTGTATATATCAAATAAGCAAATTGGCAGGCAGAATTCAAAAGTTTAGTCACAAGGCAGAGAGATCGTTAAAAGAGTCTATCTGTGAACTGAGGTTAAGGTGATTTCTCCCTGGAACAGTTCCAAGAAAGGACACTCTTTGCACAAGTATGAGCTATTCTATGAACAGAAGCATATATATTAAATAAACATTCAGCCTCATAAAAATTCCCTGCATTAACCGATTTCTAGATCTGTAACTCCAGGGAGTTGAACGGTTGATTCATTGCAGGTAACTAAAGTAACACACAAAAATGATGACAACACAAATCTCCTAATATTCAAAAAGTGACTGAGAAACCTTGCTGCTGAATAAAACCTTGCTGCTGAGAGCCCAAGAGCAATTACACCAACTAAGCTAGTGATAATCCTCGCCTGCCTACCAGCAAATCAGTCAATACTTTTGATTGGTTTCTTGAAGTAGAGTACAGCCCCAAGTCACAAGGACTTCAAGATATAAGTCAAAAGCAGTACATGGTGAGGAATGTGTTTGCAATGAATACAGTTTTAACCAATCACTCTCCTACTTCTTGAATTCTCCAATAATAATTGCTGCTGTTCTGTTTCCAACTTTTGCTTTCTACCTAGAACAGTCACAGCAAGTACCAAATAATGTAGAAACAGATGGCAGGGCTTTAGTTAAAACAGATGTTCTTCCCAGTCATAGGAACTGAATTTTTTGACCCCAGTCAGAACTCAGTTGTAGGGTTTTCAATATCATTAAGGATCATTACCTAAATGAGACCTGTTTTCCTGGTATATGAGCATTTTACCTGGAAGCCTCAAGGCAATCCAGTTCAATGTCATTTTTATGGATTTACATGGCATTTCTCTAAGATCTCTTCTATCCCAGAGTCATTAGGCTTGAGGCGCAATCAGGGAAAATTAATCAGTGTTATTCTCCAACTACTCCCATAATCAATCATGATCCAACTAAAGAGATAGAAAAGGAAAACATCAAAAGATTCTACACAGGAGCCCAGGAGGAAATTGATCACACCCCAGGACACGTTTTTAATCATAAGCAATTGGAAAGCAAAAGTTGGAAACAGAACAGCAGCAATTATTATTGGAGAATTCAAGAAGTAGGAGAGTGACTGGTTAAAACTGTATTCATTGCAAACACATTCCTCAAGCAACAAAACAGTCAAGTGTATACATATAGCAAACATCAAAATCAAAATCAAATAGGTTGCATAATTGGAAGAGAATAGACAGAAGTTCAATTTGCCCTGCAAAAATAAGACCAGGAGCAGATTGTGGCACATACCATTCAAATATAAAAAATTCCAGCCTAAGAATTCTAACTCAATCCTCATGCCAACACACAACCTTAATAATATTCCTGTAAAATTTAAAGATAATAAAAATATATTTGTGTTTATTGGCCTAACTGAACAGGAGACCTAAGAAAGAGAACTACTGTAATGAAACAAAATAGAAGACAACAACAAAAAAGATACAACAAAAAAACCTCCCCATCAATACCCAAGAAAGCAGGGGGAAATTTTAATCTTGAGTATTGAACATATTGCATAATCAAGAAGAAATATAAAACAAATGTAAATAATACAGAGAAGAACTATATCAAGGACAGGAAAGAATGGCAGATTCACTCAAGGAAGAACATTTTGTCAATGAACCCATAGTTTTCAAAAGGGAAATTGTACTCAAATCACTTTGGTGAAATAAATCAAGGGAACAGAAAACATACCAATATAGCGCTTTTAAAATACAGAGTTACAATGTATTCAAATGCTAACTGTAATCTATCAAGAAATATAGAAAATAAAAGTATAGCTCATAGATTGGAAGTATTCGATTTGTTTCAGTACACAAGGAAGGGTACACCAGGAATCACAGCAATCATTGTAGCATTGCATGAATCTCACAGGGTAGCAAAATTATGCTCTAAATTCTATAAGAGCAAATTTTACTATATATGAAAAAAAATTAGGCATCCAAGCAGGGTTTTGGAAAGAAAGAGGCAACAGGGATCTCATTGAAAAGATAAGTTTGATAATAGAGACCAACATAGAATTTCAGAAGAAAAGCATCTTGTTTAAATAAATTATAACAAAGCTTTTGATTGTGCACATCATCAAAAACTACTGGTTACTCTTACCTAAATGGGAGTATAGTAACATTTGATTTTCCTAATGCATAATATGTACTCAGTATAGGAGGACAGCCTATGAAAAAATGGAATTGTTTACAACTGGCAAGAAATACACACAAGGACTCATTTTATCATCCTGTTTATTTTAACTTTTGCACCGAATGTATCATGTTTTCTGGAAATTATTCTGGAATAATTTCTGGAAATTATTCTGGAATTATTCTGGAATAATTTCAGAGGAAAGAGACATGTACATTTGAGGAACAAACTTCAACAATTTAAGTGATACAGATGACACTATGTTAAGAGCAGAAAATGGCAAAGAATTAGAATTACTAGTGAAGAAAAGCAAGGAAGAAAGTGCAAAGGCAGATTTATAATGTCCATAACTGATTTACTTGACTTCAAAGTATACAACAAAAACATTAGGATAGTCAAGGTTTTCCTATATGTTGGGCTAGTAACAAATCAAAATGCAGTCAAGAAATCAGAAAGCTACTAAGGTTTAGAAGGGCAGCTATGAAAGAACTAGAGAAGATACTCAAACACAAAGATATAATACTAAATGCCAAATAGAGGATTGTCCATGCCATTGCATTTCCTATTTTTATGTATGGTTGTGAAAGCTGTCAATGGAAATGCCAGTTTTGTACTTACTTGAGTAGTGTTTTTTTTTTTTTCAAACATCCCCTGATGTTGACAAGCTAATCAATTATCACCTGTGGTCACATTCAAAGGTGACACACACAGCAAAGCAAATTGTATGTTAGGAAGCAGAAGGGTATAATTTTCATGGCATGTGAAGTCGAAAAATTAGGAGGTATAAAACCATAGCAATGGCTGAAAAAAATGGTAGATAATCCAAAGCTTCCTTGGCTTTCTAAAGCATATTCTTAGGTAAACTACAAAACATTTTAGTTCATTTGGTTGTTGATAAATTCACAAATGAATGGTATATTTAGGGATGGGATAATATGTTAGAAAATGAGGTAAACATATTGTCATAAGCAAAGGGTTCACACTTGGGTGGAGATTAGCAACACTTAATGAATTTATTGAGCTAGGGAGGTATCATTGTTATTTCTGTTGAATTGAATTGTCTGTAGATCATATTTAGAATGTGCTTAGAAAAGGATGTGTGTTGTGAATGTTCATTTCTCCTATGTAATACAGCAGCTAATTCACCATCTGTAACAACAAACCCATCTGTCATCACTGATCATGAGCAGATTTTTAAATCAAAGATTCAGCCCTTACTATGCATTTTCTAGCTTAACGAAGTAAGTCACTTCTGTGTTGTTGGAGGATTGATATCTCTAACAGCCATTAAGACAAATGGGATTTGTATACATTAATAAGATATGCTAATTAGAAAAGTGATGCATTGTTTGCAAGGCATTTGTTTGGAATCTTCCTGCAAAATGTGGATACAAAATACTTGCCAATGAATATTTATATACTTGCAAATTAAGAGGCTTCATTCATCATCATAATCAGTTTGGAATCCAATGCTGTAAGAAAAAAATCAACAACCTGATTTCTTGAACCATTTTGTAAGCTGATACATGTCTTAGTGTGGATCTTAATGCAAAACTTTTATTGACTGTCACTGTAAAGAAACAAATAGTTATAACTCCACCTGCTTGTCAGAACTGGATTATATTTGTAGGCACAAAGGCCCCTAAGGAGGAGATAACTTCTGTTAAATGTCAAGCTAACAGATGCAAAGCCTTTTGTTGTAGTAGAGCCTGTGAGTAACGTTGCAAGCAGTAGTATGGGTACCAGAAGGGGGAAAAGGGTTACTTGAGAGCAGGAATCTGATGAGGAACAACAGAGAAAAGGGATCCGGGATATACTTATGGCACCTACTGATGAGGACTCATTTGAGGGGTTTTCTGGGAATGAAGGGTCAATGAGTGAGGGAGAAGAAGGAGACACAATGGATTGGACTAGAGGAAGAAAGAGGGTTACTCGGGAGCAGGAATTGGATGAGGAATGGCAAAGAAAGAGGATCTGGGATATACTTATGGCACCTACAGATGAGGATTCATTTGAGGGATTCTCTAGGGATTATGGGTCACAGAGTGGGGAAGACGGGGATGACACTGTGGATTGGACTTAGGTAATTTGTGCAGAGCCAACATCTAGTGATACATTTATGTGATTCTCTGGGAGTGAAGACTGGCAATCGGGGAATCCAACTGAGTCTTGGGGGGATCTAATTCTTGACAGGAGATGGGGAAGATGGAGGGATGGGTGTAGGATTCACGTGAAGAGTTGAGAACAGCTGAAAGGGATAATCATGGGGCGGTGGTGAATTCATCTTCTGATGATGATGACGTGCAATAAAAGTGGGTTCAGGAATGGGGGATCTTTGCAGAAGGCAAGGTGTTGGTGAACGTTTGTGCATTGGGTACTGTCTGGACTTGTTGCTACCTGTTTCGTGTTCGGCATTGGATTGGGATCTGCGGGTTTCTGTTCCTGATCGTGTGTGCTTTTGACTCGGATTGGATTCTTGTGAGTGTGGATTTCTCCCTTCTTGGACCCGCTTGACTATGACGCTGCTTCTGTGGACTTTGGATTTCTCTTGCTACGACCCTGGACTTTGCTTGACTACGCTTCTTTCCCTGTGGCTTCACTGCTTTTGTTTATCAGTTGCATGCTGTGCCTTTTTTGTGTGACCTCGGAGTGCTGTGTTTGATTCAGTTCTTTTATCCTGTTAATCCGGATTAAATTTCTGTTTACCTTTTGAACCAGGTTTGGTTTTACACTTGAGTTTCGACCAGAGGCATTGAGTTTAAGTGTCTCTGTGTCCTTTTCCTTTGCTTCAATAAACTTTGTTTTGGAACTAACTCTGAGTCTGGCCCTTTAAGGCGTCTGTGATTCCGACACCTTTTGTGCTATATGTTTGACTCTTTTTTTTCCCCAATAGGAATTGCAACTAGCTTTATTATTATTATTTCTTAGCAAACTAGAAGATGTTTCTTCTGAAAAGATGAAACATGTCCAGTTTCACAAAGACAGGTAGGATTGCAAAAGAGCAGTCTTTACATTTTGAAACTTTTTAATATATTTTCCTTACCACCAGGTATTTTTGTAGGCATGTTCTTTTCACAAAAATGATATACAGAGTAGAAGCGGTCATAGTTACAAAACCTGAAACATTTCAGAATATAGGTGCAAAGTTTTGAAGATGTGTGTTCAAATCATGTTTGTGTGATTTTCTTATCCTTACTCTGCCTCTATTTTGTATTTATTTTGCCATATATATGAACTAGGGATTTTTTAATATGTTATAACCTGGTTTGTGAAAACAGATATCTCAGTTGGTTAGATTTTGATTGAGACAGACAGCCTCAGCAGGTTTCTATAGTTCCCATAATAACGATCATTTTTGATGCAAGAGTGATACTTGAAACATGTTTCTACTGTATTTTTTTGCAATTTGCACAGAGATATTCTGTTTCCCAAGAAGCAGAATGTTACAACTGTTTGGGTGGTATTTATGGAATCCCAGAAAGTATAAAGAACATCAAGACTGTTTCAAGCCATTCTGACTCTGGGTAGAATTAATGCAGTTTGACACTTTAACTGCTTTGACTCAGTTCTATGAAATCCTGGGATTTCTAGTTTTGTAAGGTACCAGCATTCTTTATCAGAGAAAGCTAAAGACTTCATAAAACAACAATTCCCACAATTCCATAGCACTAAGCCAAGGCAGATTGTATTAATTCTACAATGTAGATACACCCTTTGCTGCTTTATGTTTCAGATCCATTACCCAACCTGTCCATTTACATTTTCTAAAGGGATGGGGTGTGTGAATGATGCCTATAAACTATATAAAAATTATTATAAATATGTAAAACCAGCATCTTTTCTTTTCCTTCAGCTGACCACATACACACTCACAGCAAGTTAAATAAAAGACAAGGTGGTTGAGTAAAAACACAGAGACAGGTTGTGCAATACAATTACTTTTTGATCATCCATAAAATAAGGCAACTTTCATTGAAGTTTAAAATTTTGAAAATTCAATTTTGCAAATTGTATTGTGCAGTTATTACAGTCAATACAGTATAGAAAAATGAACTATATTGCTACCAAATAACAGCAACAAACTGCAGTGTTGCTCTTAGAAGAATTGCCTCGCTCTCCATTTCATATTTATCTCAGGAGGCTATACCACATTACTAATTAGAACAGAGGGACAAAGTAGTAAGATTGCTGCTTTTGTATTTTACTCTTATCTTAGTAATTAATGTGTAATAAACATTTTGGTACTCTACAAACATTTCTCAAATAGTGGGCAAGAAAAGTGATCAATGCTTCTTTGCACCAAGGCTTGAAGGAAGCTATAGTAATGCCTTTCCATCCACCCCCCCCCCCCCCAACTTTCTTTGACCCTACTATGCTTGGCAACTATAGACCAGTATCAATTTTCCATTTCTGGGTAAGGTGCTGGAATATGTGGTAGCCTCCAAACTCCAGGCATTTCTGAATGAAATGGATTAGCAAGTTACATTTCAATCTGGTTTCAGATCTGGTTATAGAACAGAAACATATTTGGTTGACTTGGTGAATGACCTACACAGAGAACTGGACAGGGGGAGTGTGTCCCTGTTGGGTCTCCTCGACCCCACAATGGGATCCAGCCTGAGCTAGATGGGAGTTCACTCTCCCTCAAAGTACAAGCCCATAGTTTGCGGATACATACAGACTTGGCACTGAACCAGGAAGATCAGATTTCTATGATGGCCAGGAGTGGCATTGCAAATTTAATCATGGCTGCTAACTGCAACTGTTCCTTGTGATGCTGGACCTGGCCTTAATTATATTTAGTTTGGATTACTATGACATGCTGTACGTGAGGATGCTTTTGAAGAGTGTTCAGAAATTTCAACTGGTTCAAAGAGCTGTGGTCAGATTGTTAAACGTGGCTGGCTCCAAGGAGCACACTATGCTTCCAGTTTGTTTCTGGGAACAATTCAAAGTACTGGTGGTTATGACTTTTAAAGCTATATATATCTGGTCCAGGCTATTTGACTGATCAGATCTCATGGTATGAACCTGCTGAGGCTCTGAGATTCTCAGGAGAGGCCCTTCTCTCATTCTCACTACCTTCGCAAGCATGATTGGTGGGGATGTGAGAGAGGACTCTCAGGGCCTGTCCAGACAGTACCTTTATCCCAGGAGCTCCTGCAGCAAATAGGAGGGTGGCCAGACTCCATACCCTCAAAACGTGGGAGAAAATGCTACAAATTTTCTGAGCTGAAAATCTACATTTATGTTTCTGCACTTGGAAATCATGAGATTTTTAAATCTGGGTTTTAGATGTCTGTTCCTGATTGGTCGATTCCTAAAAAGAAGGTGACAGTTGAGTGGAAAGCAAAAACTTTCTTTGTGTGCTAGAAACTTTATGAAACATGTGGGGGGGGGGGGATTTTCTCTGGGCAGAACAAAGTTGTGGTCCCCTAGTCAATTTTGTACATCTTTTCACAATAAGAGCAATCAGGAACAGATATGTATAAACATGGAACAAAACCCTGTCTGCACAGATGGCCCTGCAGCTTTTATAACCCAGGAACAGAACTTATACAATGATTCACATCTTCGCATGTTTGCATCTTAAGTTTTTTTTAAAAAAAAAACTGCCAGAATTTCCGATGAAAGTCCCATGGAGACCATCTTGAGGGCTGCAAAATCGTGTGACAAAGCAGCAAGTGTAGATGATGGAGGCAGAAATCCTGGGACCAACAGGTCTGTATCTGGACATCTTCTCGGGCCCTAGGTTTTTTTGCCCCTGACTAAAGTGTGCGATTTAGTGCTGTCTCAAACTCCTTGCTTATGGATGTTAGAATGAGCCCTCCCTGCTATCCTTCTAAAACCTTTTTATTTAGGAAAGATTTTAAAGAAGAGCATTTTAAAGACCAAGCCAGGGGGTGTTGTGTGGTATTTTATGCATTTTAAAATAGTATTTAATTATTATTTCTAGATAGTTTTGATTTAAATCTATTTCAGTGTTTATAGTCTGTAGGTTTTAAATTGTATACTGTACTGTTTTTATCAGTGTTTACCACTTTGAGTCTCTTTAAGAGAAAAAAGCAGTATATAAGCAGTTGATGAACAATCATGAAATAAAGGGGCCAGAAACAAGAATACGGTCAAATAGTGAACTGTTTATTTGACCTAACCTTTAATCAAAATCTCCTGGAGAACCACCAGCTTCCGCAAATCATTGTGGAAGAGCAACTAAAAGTGGGTCTACTGCTGAGGACTATATGTCAATTTCGTAATAATTTCATCCACATCCTGGGTGAATCTTCATGTGTTACTAACATTGGCACAATCATACTGGAAGTTCTCCCAGGATTTTTTTCTTCCCTAGGCCATACAACTTTAGAAGAAGGAGCCAACCATCCATTCAAGCCCAAGGTTAGCAGCCCCTGTCTTGCTCAAAAACATTTACAACCTTGAGGGCCATTTCCAGGGGCCCTCCCTTCACCCAAAATGGGTGCCAAAGTAAATACCAGTCACCAAAAGACTCAGGTGTCTGCCTATTGTCCTTTCCCCATAGAATCAGCCAGAATGGCCTTCAGACCACACTTCAGGTCATTGAGAAAGATAGCATTACCTCCATAGATAAGGAACACCATAAACTCTGTAAAACTTTAATCTCAGGAAAACTATATCAGGGTGTACAATGACCTGCCATGGTTACCATTGCTTTCCTCATGGCATGATTAACTTCTCTCCATACCTGATCAATTATGTGTGGATCACCTCCCCCTTCTCCAGACTTGCCTTGGGACAAAAGAAGCCTTTGCAAGGGGTAGATAGCCTTAAATAGCTTAAGTCACACCCCTCACACAGGTTGGCTTGGATGCCAACCTCACATGCCTCCAGACTAGCCTCTCTTCTTAGAGGCTTCAAATCCTTCCCCTCAACCAGGCTTCTTGCTTTATGTTGGAGAAACCTAATCATCATCCTCATCCTCACTCATGTGGGTAAAGAAATCACAGAAACAGTCTTTAATAGTCCATGGTTAAAATAGTCTCAGCTTCAGAAAATAATTGGCACTCTCACAGAAGATTTATTATGAGTATTTGCTGGACTTAAGTGCACTGTATTTTACATATAAGAATTATGTTTGTGAACAGTATCCTAAATACGCATTTAGTGAGAAACAGAATTTTTCACCTATATTTGAAACATACAATTTAGTTTTGGATGAAAAGGAAATGGTATCCTGATATCTGTGTTAAGAATTAGAGCTATTAAATGTTAGAACTAGATAAACTGTGCAACCTGTTACATGATATATAATTAACTTAGCAGTTTGACCCTATCTGGAGCCCCAGAAAGCAATTTTCCAGAGGAAGGCAGAGAAAAAATCCATATTGATCAGAGCTAAGTAGTAAAAATTTATTGCAATGTTGTCAGTTGCCTTATACCAAATCAATATAAACCTCACCCAAAGCTTTTTAAATGCAATAAGAGTCTGACAAGGCATTTTGGTCACAGATTAGTGTTAAAACAATGAAAAGGCCCTAAGGGGAATGACCCATCTGACCAGAATGCTTTTTGCATTTCTCTCAGTTTGGAACAGAACATCTGATTTGCTAATTTGAAACTGAGGGAAAAGCTGAGAAGTTTGCTGTGTGCAAATGCCCTCAAGACTACACTGTACCAGACAGGTCAGTTTTGTCAAACCAATCCAGCTGGGAGGCATAAACACAGGGAATTGAAGAATGTATATTAGCAATCAAGGAGAAAAAAATGCAAAAGACATAAATTTGTTTTTCAGCTGGAATGGTTAATGAATAAAAATACGATCATGCACAAAAATGACTCTTGTGAATATTATTCAAGCAACAGAATCTTCCCCTATAACAGATTCTGTATATTTTCTTCACACCAGAATGAGGAAATAATTGTCCTCTTTCTTGAGGCTTGGTGAATAGGTTTCAGCAGGCTGACTGTACTGTGTGCTGCATTCAGAATGATTTCAACCCAGCCTCAATCTAAATGTAGATTGTACAACATGAAGCAGGTATGTAAAGTAGTGGAATCTAATTTGAAGCTACAACAGAAGCAAAATAGAATCCCTTGGACCTTTGAGAGAAGTGATGTTCCATGAATCCTGATCCTTCCAGAATTTAATAAACTTGGCAGCTCTGACACGCTAGTTTGCATAAACAGGTCCAGAGAGGCTTCTTGTTCTGATGGTCATTGTAATAGTTTTTTAATTATTAGAGCAGGAAATGGATCACATATGTTCTCATAAAAATCATAAAAATGAAGGGAAGGAAAACACTTGGGAAGAACACATTTTCTCACAAAACATGAGCCAAACATATAAATGAAGAAATTAAATAATTGTATTAAAATGTCAATGAGACTATTAAGAAGCTTAAATTTTTATTTTTGGCCACTTTTAGATGCAGTTTTAGACCTACATTAAGGGATTTTTCTCTTACGGTGAGTGGCTAGGCACTTTTTTTTTAAAGCTGGTTTAAATAATTCAGGATGGTGAAGCAAGACATGCCTGGTGACTGCAAAACACTACTCTTAAAAAAGTGTCATCTGTGGAAGTTTATAATAGTTGAACAGAAATATTTCTATTTTCTATCCAAAATTCTAATCACTGAGACCCCCTTCTACACAGATGTATAGAATCCACATTATCTACTCTGAATTGGATTATATGGCAGTGTAGACTGAGATAATCCAGTTTAAATCAGATAATGTGGGTTTTCTGCTTTGATAACTTAGAGCCCTTCCACACAGCCCTATACCCCAGAATATCAAGGCAGAAAATCCCACATTATCTGAGTGTGGACTCAGATCACCCAGGGCCCCTCCAGACAGGGCTTTATCCCAGGAGCATACACGTTTAAAAAATGCGGATGTTCCTAGGGCCCTGTCCGGACTCACCCCAGAAAGTGTGTGTTTCTGGGGTGGGTATCCAGATGTTCTTCCAGGACTGGCCCAGGAGAACACCTGGAGACTCTACCCCCTTCCCCCCAAAGCCCTAACCCCCCTTTTAAAAATAAAAGTACTTACCAGCCTTCATTGGAGAGCTGCGGCAGCGATTTTTCTGCTCCCCTTCCCCATTCTTCTAGTGCATCACTTCTACGTGTCAAGAGAGCTGACCAACCCCTTTCCACCAACCCTCATTTGCTATGTATATGCAAATACAGATATTCCAAGATCCAATAATAATAATAATAATAATAATAATACCAAGTGTGTATTAAAAAACCACCTATGGATTGTCAATGTAGAAATCCCAGGCGACCACAGGATTGAAGAGAAACAACTGGAAAAGCTGACATGATAAGAGGATTTAAAAATCAAACTGCAAAGACTCTGGCGCAAGCCAGTAAAAGTGGTTCCTGTGGTGATCGGCACACTGGGTTCAGTGCCTAAAGGCATTGGCCTGCACTTAAACACAATTGGTGCTGACAAAATTACCATCTGTCAGCTGCAAAAGGCCACCCTACTGGGATCTGCACACATTATTCACCGATACATCACATAGTCCTAGACACTTGGGAAGTGACCGACACGTGATCCAATACAACAACCAGCATAGGGATCTTGTTTGCTGTGTACTAATCTTGTTGTGTTTCAAATAATAATGCTAAAACATCTTATAACAAGCATTTTGGTGAAAGGAGACTTAACCTGTATTAAGCAACATCATGTAGTTTTACTGGAAACCTGTGTAAATGCTACTCCAGCCCACTTTAAGAGCCAGTAGTTGAATTGAGACAAGGAGATAGGTTCAGCTTCCCATCAGGAAGCAAAGGGAACAATAGTTTCAGCTGCTCCGACCAGCAAGCAAGCATGCGAGAAATGTGACTCCTGACGCAAATCTTTGTTCTTCTTTGTTCAATGGTAGAAAGGTGTGAAAACAAGTATAAGATGAATTTCATGGACCAAGCATTTTTAACAGTTAAAACTCTTATCCTTAGTTTCTTAAGTAACAAAATGGCTTCTTAGGTGTACTCTTTCTCTTTAGCTCATGCAGGTATTTATGCTGGCACAAAAGGTGTTCTTGCCATTTAAATAGATGTGAAGACAATGCAAGCTGCCCAAGCCTAACCGTAACCAAATAGTTATGCCCCACAAAGGTTTGCTAGTTTTTGAAGCTAAAATTTCAAAAATCTAATTTCCTTTGTGTGGTGTTTTTTCAGAAAATTAAAAAAGACTGGTGCAGGGTTTTGTAGCCAGACTTTTGTAAACCCTTGCCATTTCTATAGATAGCTTAGTTGCCTTACAGACTTAATTATAGAAACATCCTTATGTGAGGAATAAAAGGGAGATTTGCAGCTTTGGACAAAAGAAGACATGGAGTCCAATACTAAGCAACAGCTGCTGTTTACTTTAATGCTTCTTCTACACTATAAAACACATCTCAGGGATCCATTAGAAAGGAGAGAGATATCAAGGTCCAGAATGTAAGAGCAGATAACAGATGTTCTGGTCAGATGGCTAAGTTAAAATATGTGCTTAGTTAGAAGCATATAAAAGATTTACAAGAAATTTATACTGTACTTGGTTCAGGAAGCTTATCTGGAGTGGATGCAGCAAATTCAGAATTACCTGTTCTGCCAAGAATACTATTTGATTACAATATAAATTGGTAATGCTCAAACTATAATTAATGTTAAAATGAATACACTTCTATGTTCATTTTAATACCAATACTTTAAAACCTAGATTTTAAATTATTGAAGGAAATTGTAAATAACCCATATAAATGTATTTAATGGTGTGATCAAATCAGGGTGATGATAACTACTACTGTTTTTGTTACTCCTACAAGGCAACAGAAACCACCAGGACAGCACTATTTATTCATTCGTACTCTGAAGCAAGACCTATTGAGATTACTGGGATATACGTATATTGTTAAAATGCTTAGGATCAATCTATCACTATCATGGTTTCGGGGTTTTCCTTTGTTGAGGACAAAGGGGAAAGATGGAAAGAAAAGAAATGAAATGAGAAGAAAGATGTGAGTGCAGTTCAAGTGATGTAAGGCAATAGACAGAGTGGGTTTAATATTTATTTATTCACTTTATGTGTCACCTTTCTTCTGATGTAAAACTGAAAGGAGCTCACAAAGTTAAAACAAGATCAGCTAAAAAGTGTGTGTTCATATTCAATGTTAAAAATAGAGCACATCCTTTCCATATGAAGCTCATTACAAATCATTAAAATTTCTTTAAAGAATTCACCTCCTTGAGAAAGGAGATTGGCAGTGGGGCCATACTAGTTGCTCATTGAAAAGGAATTTCCTAGGATATAAGCAACCACTGGGTAGGCTCTGTCCTGTGTCCTCACCAGGTAGGCTTGTAGTGGGACTGAAAGAAAAACCTTCCCTGCACTACTTAAATTTTTCTCAGGTTTGGGCAACATTCACATTTCAGATCTATTGACCCTAAGTTGTATAGGATTTTAGTTTTCAGCAGTAAGAACACACTCCTCCTGTCCAGTTCCTGGTGTATGTCATCAACTTAAGTGACTAAAGCTGTCAATGTCCTATAGGAAAATGGAATTATAATTCTATTTACATGGGAGTCCCTGAAGATAGGAGGTCACCATATGTTCTAGAACCCTGAACTGGAAGTAGATATTGCAGACTGGCCAGTAATTCACCACTTCCCATGCACACTTAGGCCCCTTCCACACAGTTGAATAAAATTCCACATTTTCTGATTTGAACTGGAATATATGGCAGTGTGGATTCAGCCATATAACCCAGTTCAAAGCAGATATTATGGGATTTTCTGCCTTGATATTCTGACTTATATGACTGTGTGGCCCTTAGATAGTCACCCTAGGGCCCTTCCACACAGCCATATAACCCAGAATATCAAGATCCTGGAAGGACAATGGTAGCAGTCAAAGGTGATGGCTCTCACCTGTTTCAGGATCTTGTCTAAATTGCCAGGCTGGACAAATTGAAATACATCTAACAATACAGTGCAAGCAGCTGTATCAAATACAACATGAAATTGAAAAATAAGTTATATGGGCCAGCACATTGTTGACTAGTGGAAGAATATTATGTATTGACCAAAACTATCAAAGTGTATCAAATCACTTTGGTACAGGTTTAGAAACCGAATTTTATAGCCAAAGAATTAATATTCTCAGGACTTTTTTTCAATTCATGTAAAAATTTGCTCAAATTGATCTGATATCTTTAGGAAACAAACTCTAAATATGAAGTCCTCAGTCACTCTTGACAGAGATGGGAACACTTAACACTTTTGCCAAGACCTAGCATAGGAAGCATGAGAAACTAACAGAAAACCTATTTCATATCTACTACCCCTTCAAATATACACAAACTTAACAGCCTGTGGGATAGGGCACCTGGTGAGGAAGATTATTATTATTATTATTATTATTATTATTATTATTATTATTAAACTTTATTTGTACCCCGCTAGCATCTCACGAAGGACTCAATGCGGCTTACAAAGGCCAAGGCCTCAACACAACAGCAGAAAACAATAACAATAAAATACAAAGCAAAAATTAAAACATAAGCAATGACAAAAATATTACACTATTACACATTAAAAACAGGGCCGGGCCAATGATGGGTACAGGTTAAAAAGTGCTGGATGTGACGGTGGTATGTTGGAATTCTGGGCAAGTGCAATGTGCAGAGAGTCTTAACTCTAATAAAGTGCTTCTGAGACCTGGTGCTGGGGGTTATCCTATTCTGGGAAGGCACTTCTGAATAGCCAGATGTAAAGATCAGCCTGAGCTCTAAGGAATAATACTTAATTAATATATTCCCTAGCACACACACCCACACGTTCCTTCGGCTGTTATATTGCCCACAGCTGTTCACCTATGTAAACTGGGCTGATTGACCATTCAGCCGTTGATACCAATTTGAAGGAACAGAGTAGAAGACTTTGTTTTCTATGGCTCCAACTGGACACCTGTCACAAAGCTCGATGTGTATTGAAGAATTACTGCCACCACTCAAATAGATTTTGAGAATTTCACTTGATGTTATGTGTGAGGTAAAACTTGTTGTGTCACAGCCCTTCCTTTAACTCCCACTAAAGTGTCTGAGGCGAAAAGATGTGAGAAACCACTGGAACCGACTTGATGGAATGAATCAATGTGAGGACTTCATGTAAAGTTGAACTAGAACAAAGTTTATTTCTAATTACTAGAACAAACAACTGGATTCTTCTTTGAGTTACAAAAGTGTATATGGTTAGCACAGCACAATCTTCTTGAACAGTTCCTAAGCCCTAGCAAGCTTACTGAACTTCCCAACTGGGTATCTGTTATTCAACGTGAGCAAATTCCTCAGACAGACTCCACTTACCTGTCCCCTCAGCGTATCTAGATCCCACTAGAATACTCTGTCCTTTAGAGTGTATAACAACCAGTGTGTTTTTCCCCCACACCAGTTCACAGGCGGCATTGGCCACTCTATAGCCCCACCTGCCTTCAAAACACTCTCCCTCAAGAAATCTTCAGCTCACTCGAAAACTACCCTCTCCCTTTGATGTTAAATCCCTTCTCCCCCTGACAGAGCTGCCTGCCTCTTTTCACTGACAGCTCCAGCTCCTCCCATCTGTCCTAGCCAATCCCGGCATAGCTAAACTCCTCCCCTCTGCTGATCTGACTTTCCTTGCATTTCCCTCACTAAGGTGGGGGCCGACTCACTGTCTCTAAAGGCTGCGGCCTAACCAGAAAGGTATGAGATCATTACACCAGGTCTTCAAGTTCTTCCTAAAGACTGCCAACGTGGGTGCTAGTCTAATGTCTTTGGGGAGGGTGTTCCAGAGTCGGGGGGCAACCACAGAGAAGGCCCTGTCCCTCATCCCCACCAAACACACCTGCGATGCAGGTGGGATCGCGAGTAAGACCTCTCCTGATGAACGAAAGGAGCGCGTGGGTTCATAAACGGAGATGCGGTCATGATAGACTGCTGCAATTTAGCTTACCTCTCCCCCCCCCCCTTCTAGGCCTCACATACAAAGCACTTCAGCATGTTGGGTGTGTACAACACATTCACATTTTGCAGAGCAGATTTTGCCAGTGATTTGGATTTTGCCAGTGCTGCAATGCATTGCAGATCTTGCTTCAGACTTTCCCCTGACTTTGCTTGATGCACATTATTCCCCTTAATGCCAGCTGCAACATGTTTCAGTGGCATGTGTTATCTGGCCACTGTAGTTAAAAACTAGCTTCAAACCGCATTATATATTCTGTGTAAATTAGCCCAAACTAGAACACCTTCCAGCTGCATCCACTCTGAGCCTTCTGAAGAGTCTATAGCACCTACTCTGAATAAATTACCAAAAGCGAGTACTATCAGCACAGTATTTTTAAAATTTCAAAACTCTTTGTCATCCTGCAATTATTCTCACCTCTTTTTTTCCTTTGCCCTTTAAAATCCAACTTGTTTATTTAATAAAGTATATGTATGATTGATTTGTATTTTTTTAAAAATGTCGTATGCCACTTTGGGTCCCATTTAGGGAGAAAAGTGGGATATAAATAAAGATTTATTATCATTATTATTATTTTACTGACACAAAAACACAGTATGACAAAGCAAATGAGATATATATGCTGGATTTCGTATCACAAAATCACAAGTCAAACACTTCCCAAGCGTTTAGGACTATGTGATATATTTTCAAATGATGCACACAGATCCAAGTAAGATAGCCTTTTACAGTTAACTTATCATGATTTTTTTCAATGTTTATTGTTTCCAAATGCCAGCTGAGATCTTTTGGCATGGCACCCAGTGTGTCAATTACCACTGGAACCACTTGTACTGGTTTATGCCAGAGCCTTTGCAGTTCGATTTTGAGGTCTTGATAATGGCTGAGTTTTTCCTGTTGTTGTTGTTGTTTTTTTGTCTATTTGACTGTCACCTGATATGGTGACATCAACAATTCAAACATTTTTCTTTTCCACAATCCAAATACACCATCTGGTGTAATGTGTTCCAAAACTTCATCAGTTTGGATTGGAAAGTCCCACAGTATTTTTACATGTTCATTTTCCACTACCTTTTCAGGTTTATGATCTCACCAGTTCTTTATTATTGGCAGATGGTACTTGTGACATAAATTCCAATGAATCATTTGGGCCACATAGTTGTGCCTTGGTTTGTAGTCCGTCTGTGCAATTTTCTTGCAGCATCTGAGGATAGGATCAATGGTTCTATCAGCTTCCTTGCACAGTCTGAATTTTGGGTCATTAGCTGATTTTTAACTACATTGTTCTGATGGCTTGCTCCTGAGCTGCTAGAATCAGGCCTTCTGTCTCCTTCTTTGTGTTCCATTAGAGACTCACAACCTATTATTATTATTATTATTATTATTATTATTATTACCCAATTCCTCCCTCCCTACTTTTTTCTTTTATTTTGCTTGTAACATCTATAAAAAGTCAACTTTTTTTTAAAAAAAGAGGGAGATTTGATAAGATTGAATATGGTACACATGCAGCCATAGAATAGATCCATAGAAATCAGTGGGTCTACATTGGTTGATGAAAACAAAACTTATATAAAATTGAAAGTATTGAAAATTATATAAAATTGAAAATTATATAATAATTTGAAAGTATTTTCAATATATTTAACAAACTCAAACACAATTTTATGGTTAAAGAATTAAATTCTATGCAACGTTTTATAGATTCATATACATGCACATTTACACCATGTTCTCACAACAAACAGCAGTACTCTTTCACCTGGTGACAGTGTACTAACTCTATGTCAATTATAATGCTAACATCACCAAAAACCTTTCTCAAATAGATGAAGTCTTCTTCCTTTATTAGCTTTTTGATCTCACAAACAAAGTGCAGTCAGTGGAAGCGTTATTCTTGTTCTTTAGAAAGAAGTAGATTAGTCCATTTCCTCGTGGGGGTTTGCAAAGTCCTTCAGTAGACGTGACTAGAAGAGGAAGAGGCTGAAGATGGTGGCCTAAGGGAATAAACCGCTGACTTGATAAATCTTTAGGTCTTCAGAGGTCATCTCTTGATGTCTGGAAGAAAGATTGACTTGCTGGCAAATATGAACAACAGCCTCTACTACTATGTGCATTTAAAGCAGAGAGGAGAGGGGGTGGAAGTAAGGATGGATGGATATTTGTCTACATGGATAAAAGCAAAAGAAAAGAAAAAGAAAAAAAGCAAAGCATGAATCAGAAAGAAAAAAGTGAGCATTATTTTTGGCTCATTTTAAAATGGTACTATTCAATGAGAGTATTCCAGAATCATACACTGAAGGGGAAATGACCTTTTGGACTATATCTGGACAGTTTTCATTTTCATCACTCGCTGAGCACTGGGTCAGGGTGTGTGGAAAGAAAATCTAAATAGTTCTGCTTTGAGCTTGAATCCTGATACAAAACTATGGTTAGGTCATAGCTTAAACTTCACCATAGTTGTAACAAAATTATTGCACAAAAAATAGACACGTTATTATGTTTCCCCTTCCTGCCAGCCTGGGAGGGGAGGACTATTTTCTGACCTCAATGAATTTAGGCCCTGTAAATTAAAATAATCATGGTCAGGAATATTTTGAAGGCGTGGAGCATACTATTTAAGGTGTGGTCACTCCTACACCTACAGAAGTGAGCTTTTGAGTCCCCCCCCCTCCCATGTGAGTTCCCTCCTGGGAACATGGGGAATTGGGGGCTTCCTGCACAAGAATGCTTTCTGTAGTACTAGCACATTGGACTTGTTCCTTTTATCATATATTATAATTCTGCTGGAGTCCTATACCATGTTTGTATAAATTTCCTAATTCTTTGTATTTTTTCCATTTTGATTTCCTTCATCCCTTCATTATTATGTTTTTTAATTCAATTGATGTTTTAATATTTGCTCATTTTTGAAGTGTTTTTTCAGCTTTTACAATGAAATCTGTTTCCTGTATGAAATACATTAGAGCACAACTGTTTTTTTAAGAACATAGAAAACGGTTTTCTCCAAAAATTAGAAATGTGATAATATATCACTCACATCCCTTCATAATTGATTGATTGATTGATTTACTAAAATAAATAACAGGAGCAATTGAATAATGACTCAGGGAGCACACAACTCCTCTGTTGCGCCAGCTCCACTGGCTGCCAGTTTGCTTCTGGGCATAATTCAAAGTGCTAGCTTTAGCCTATAAAGCCCTAAACGGTTTTGGCCCAGCTTACCTATCTGAACATATCTCTCCTTATAAACCATCTAGGATGTTAAGATCTTCTGGGGAGGCCCTACTCTTGGTCCCACCTTCCTCACAGATGCGTTTGGTGGGGATGAGAGACTGGGCCTTCTCAGTGGTGGCCCCTTGACTGCGGAACACCCTGTCTAGGGATATAAGATCGGCCTCCTCCCTTCTGACTTTTCGAAGAAAGATTATTACCTGGCTTTTTGAGCAGGCCTTCGCTAATGCAGCATAATTATACAAAATCATGGAATGACCTGACAATGCTATTGAATAATGACTTTGACAAGGAGATGCTCACAACAATGTTTTTATGGCTTTATATGTTTTTTTATATTTTTATATTTTGTGCTAAATGTTTTTAACTGTATTTCATGATTGTTTTATTTATTTATAATTGTTGAAACATCAAATAATTGCCAACTGTGAACTGCCCTGAGTCACCTCCAGGCTGAGAAAGGCAGTATACAAATATGGTAAATAAATAAATAAATACTACATATATATGCAACCCTTCTCACCCCGGAGAGTCAGAGCAGCTTACAAGTTATAACTGTTTCTGATTTGTGCACTATTTTTTTGAACTTCATTCTGGTATTGATCTCATACAATAAAGACAGAAGGAGTCATTCAATAGGTGTTGCTATGGCCAGGCAGCTAGGCTGTTGAAGTACTCTTGCCACAAGACTGTGGCCATGGAAACACCCTGCCCAGGAGGTGTAAGGCAGCAGGGCTGATGTTGTATTATTTGATTCGTAAGTGGTCCTTCCCTTTGCCATTTATTTTATATTATTCTTACCATATAGTCACTGTCCTTTACCATCAATTTGTATATTGCTCCTGTTAACCTTTTTCATGTTTTCTCATCATTTTAAGGATTTCTCTCAATTTATCTTCTTTCTTTATTTTTCTTCATATTTTTCTTATTTAAGTTTGTTATATAGACCTAATAATTTTATCCAGCTCTTAACCCCGATCTTCTCTATTACTTTGTCTATAGAAATTGACTGGTCATTCAGATTGTACATATCTTTGAACATAGTGAGGCATTTCTTCACCATCCTGCAACACTTTTCATTACACAATAAATTGATATGTTTGAAGATAAAATGTGAATTTCTGAAATAGTAATTTATTTATTATTTTTTAACAAAACCAGCTTAATTCACAAAAATGAGAGGGAAAATGTGCACAATATGGATGTGCAATCCAGTTTTGGGCATCTTTTGTTCTCTGATGGAAACTGCTATGGTCTAGAAGGAATAGAATCATAGAAACATCAAATAGGAAAAGACCAAAATGACCATCCAGTCCAATTCCCTGCCAAAAAGGAAAATAAAATCAAAGCATTCACAAGAGATAGCCATCCAGCTTCTGTTTAAAAACCTCAAAAGATGGAGGTTCCACCAAAATCTGAGGCAGCATATTCCCTTGTCGAACAGCTCTTACCATTAGGAAATTCTTCCTAATGTTTAGGGGGAATTTCCCCCCTGCAATTTTAATCCATTGCTTTGTGTCCTAGTCTCTAGAGCATAAAAAAACAAGCCTGCTTCCCCAACAGATTATTTTTTCATGCTATATAACAATTGTTGAGCATAAAATACAAAACTTAATTAAACTCTCAGTGTAAAGGATAACAACAAAAATTCATATTACCAATAAAATAGAAATCAGGTGTGTGTGTGTGTGTGTGTATGTATGTATGTGTGTATGTGTGTGTGTGTGTGTGTGTGTGTGTGTGTGTATATATATATATATATATATATATATATATATATATATATATTAAAAGAATGGAAGATAATAGAGGGCAAGCATTAAATTTGAATCCAAACCAGGAAAATTTCAAATGTATGCCAAAATGTAAATGAGATGAGGTTTTTGGTTTATTTATGAGTTGGCCTGCCCAATATCCATTGAAGGTCTTGCTAATTTAAAGTGAGCTTACAATCTATTTGCTAATAATCACAAAAACTAGAAAGAAATAAACATGTAGGCTGGCATCTGCTTAGCAATTTGCAGAGATAACAGCTGTAAAGATTGCAGGCAGTGAGCAGAAACTTGACAACTAATCAATATACACATCTATATCCAGTAAGAACAAAACAAGCCTAGGAAGAAAACTGAGACAAGACCATGAAAATCCATGATTCTTATCAAAATGTATTAATTTAATCAGGTCTTCCAAATGACCTCTTATAGCTCTTGATTTAATGTATTGATTCATATATAAAACAAACCATGCAAACACTTCATTTAAAGCATCAGAATGTGCCACAATATTTGTTAAAAAGCTAAATGTATTACAGATGTTCATGAATTTGATAAAAGAGAATATAAACACATGTTTATATGTGTTTATATAAACATAACTATATAATTAGCCCACATGTTAGTTTTATTTATTTCTCACCTTTTCCTCAACCTATGATTATAGGTGGTTTATAAAACTTAAAACAGGGGGCTGAGTAAAATTCGTATAAGTAGAAACTTTTAAAAAATATTCAGATGTAAATAAAATATCTATAAAATTAAAATAACTTAAAACATATGCATTAAAATGGCAAGAAAAAAATCATACTAGTAGTTTTATCCTGTATTTACTTCTTCTGTTTGTCACTTTCAACGGTCTTTCACAATTTGGAGCTTATATTTAATGTAATTTTACTCTATTTTAACTGTCATGGCCCAATGCTATGAAATAACAGGTGTTGTAGTTTTACAAGGTTGTTAGCCTTTTCTACCAAAAACTGCTGATGCCTCACCAAACTACAAATTCCAGGTTTCCATATCATAGAGCTATTCTCTCAAACTGCCTTAATTATATAGTTCAGGTGCACCCCAGGTGTCCTCTAGATCCCTTGGATTTTGACAGCTATGATTCCCCAATATTATAGGCAAAGGTAATAGGAGATTAAATCAGTAGCTCAAATACATCTGGAGGGCATCAGGTCAGGATATCTATCTGTCTCCAAGGGAAGATTGGATGGGATATAAATCCCCAAGGGGAGATGTGATGGGGTATAAATAAAGTTGACTTGGCTTGACTAAACTTAGTTCTGTTTAAGGTTTGTATAATTGTAGATTTTAGATTATTTTGAAATGCTTTTAATGTAAACCACTTTAGTGTTTCCTTTGTGGAGAGAAGTGGGGTATAAAATAAACATAAACATAAGCAATCAGCATAAACATAAACATAACCTTTATTTATATCCTGCCTTTTCAAAAAGTGGAGACTTTCAGTGGATTACAAGATAAAAAGAAATACAACACATGAATAAAAATGATTAAAAATGGAATAATGTTAAATTAGAAATAGTGCAACATACCAAAAAGGTCTGTTACAGAGAGCAACAGGAATTTTATGAAGTGAATATGGCAGTGTATGTGTGTATACCAATGCGGCAGGCAAACAGGGCAGAAAAATGTATTCTTGTAAGTGGACCAGAGATGTTGCCAGTTGTCCTACTTTTTAAGGATGACATTTGGATACTCAAAGTAATGCATTATGTCATAAGTGACTGAGCATTTTCACTTTTCGATATTGCTTCAGAAAGTGAAAAACTCAGGCCTTTCAGGAAAATGGAAATGAGGCATTACGGTTTCACTGAATGCTTCCCTAGCTTTAAGAATGATATCTCCTCACCACTACCATCATGATTAGTCTTGATTATAGGCTCCTCCATAATAACAGCAAAGTATGGGGGAGTATCATGCTTCATTTCAATTATACCCTACAGTAAGTTTATCATAGATTGGATTCACTGCCGTGAGACCATGACAGAAGTGCAATAGATTTCCACTAAAGGACTTTTTGGCTATCCATGGAAAATAAAATGGTTCAGGTTTATTCCTGTAGCAATGTCTGTAGGGATGAAATAATTCTTACACCAGGAAAGGAACTAGCCCACCGAACTGAAACAACTGTTTTAAAGAGAAATTTCTTTTACAAAATGCCATTTTCTTCTTTGTTGCACTAGTACATACATATGTCTGAATGGAGAAAACTGACAAGGTTCAGCTGCATCTTAGTGAAGATATGACATGAAAGAATGTTAAATAACTCTGAAGCATTCAGCTCAAATGATTTGTAATGTAAAGTATATCTCCATTCTTCTCATATTAGTAAGATAATGGAAATACAGATGCTACAGAACAATAAAGGTATCCATCACTAGGCATCAAATAGTAAATACTAGAGTTGGTTAGGTTTGTTTAGTTAAAACCTTAAATTCATTAAAACCCATTGAATTTGGTCTTTTGAATACATTTTGAACCATGTAGGAAAAGAAAGATTTGAACCACTTACCCTTTTTATTCATAAATATTTCATAATGTTTGGAACTCTCCCAAGGTTATTTTAATGTTCACAAGCATTAAGCCATTTTGTAAAGTTTTGCTTCCCCTCCTGGGCGATGCAAAGGAGGGATGAGGTGGACGTGCCTAAGCACAGCCATTGTTGTAGTTTGTGAAGGGAAGGCCCCCAATGGTAGAGATTGCAAAAGGCCCTGTTATTAAACTACATTTCCCACCCTGCCTTGCTGCGCATTAGCCAAAATGGCCGAGCAGCAGGCTCCTCCTCCTCCTTTTCTGCATTACCAGCTGGAGCTCCGGAGTTTGCATTCAAACTGAGTTTTCCTCAACCCCCCCCCCCCCCAACCTCAATGTCAAGGTTTGGGTGCTTTCTGTTATAGATCAGTGGCACTAAAGGTTGATTGGGATATTGGTTAAAGCAACCAATTTTGGAAAGGAAGGAGAACCTGTCAGAAGCACCTTCCTTCCCTTCCTCTCTTCCTTCCTTCCCTCCCTCCTTCTTTCTTTCTTTCCTTCCTTCCATCCTTCCTCCCTTCCCTCCCTCCTTTCTTCCTTCATTCCCTCTCCTGCCTCCCTCGCTCCAGGTGGATCAGGCAGATCTTATCGAGGAACCACTTCCAACTGCTTTGCCTCAATGCTGCACAATCCTGAGAGCTGTAGTTTTGCATGGTTTTTTAGCCTCCTTTGCCAAAGAGTGCCATACTACAAACCCCAGAACCCCATAACATTGAACTGTGGCATGGCTGCATCTAATCCAGGCCTGGGCAAACTTTGGCCCCTCCAGGTGTTTTGGATTCCCACTCCCATTATTCTAACAGCCTGAAGCCTGCTGCCTGGCTGAAGCCTGGCAGCAGGAGCCAATTGGCACCTGAGGGGGCATTGCTGCCTCCTCCTCCTCTTCCTTCTCAGCATTGACAGCCAAGGCAGGCCTGGAGTGGAAGAGCCCCTTGGTCAGGAGTGGCCTGAGAGGAAGAGCCCTGAAGTTTCCCCAGTGCTAGTGCTGTTTTTTCCTACTGCACATGTGTATCTGCCATTAATGAAGGTGTTTCTGAAGTTTCAGAAAGTTTTGGGAAAAAATTATTTTAAAGGAAGTGACTTTAGAATCGAATCACCCCCTACAGCCGAAACAAGTTTTGAACCATTTTTTTTATCAAACAAGCCTAGTAAATACATTATTATCTGCAAAACGCAACTCTTAATTATCCTCAGAACTCAGCTCTTAGCTATCATTCCTTTAAACATACAGATGTAGATCAAACACACACAAAACAACGCTGCTCTTAAAAGAACGAGACATAATATTTTTCTTCTTTTTGTTACCACCATTTAATTGTGAGAAAAATGTAAAGGTTGAAGTATGTTTAAGGAATAGAGTTTCTTGGCAGTGTGCAAAAATGGGAATGCATAAGCAAAAGAGACAAATTGATATCTTTTGACCCTCGTATCTGTGGAGGATATGTTCATGTGGATAAGCAAATCTCTGGTTAATAGTGAACCTTCTTGAAATGAAGACCTTGTAGTTCAAAAATGCCATGGAGTTTTACTGGAGGACCTAGAAAATCCTGGAGAGACTATTTTTGTTGAAATTGGATAAATGAAACCACAGGTACCAGTCCTGCAAATTCAGGGGTTATATTGCATTTAAATGTTACAAACTCACTTGAAGTAAGTAATTATAAATAACTAGTCTAAATAAGAGAGGCATAACAACATTATGAATGGGACACCACCTTTTGTGAAATGGTAACTAATTGCCCTCATCTTAGGCTGCCCTGTATACCAGGATCCCAAGATCTCATTCCAGATTATCTGCTTGAACTGGATTATATGAGTCTACAATGCCAGATAAATTTGGAATAAGTAGACAATCTGGAATCAGATTATCCCATGCCCTCTTGGTCATTTTTACAGCAATTTACTGCCACCATTAGAAGACTGCAGTTTGATTGAGTTTAAATTGATGCTTTTATACGTACATGTGTTTTATTTTATTGTATTTTATATTGTGCTCACTTTTATGTTTTGTTTTTAGGTACGTTGTGCCATCTGTAAGCTTCCCCGAAGCGAAATATAAGAATAAAGTTGTTGTTGCCATTATCAGATCCTGGGATATAGGTCAGTGTAGATCCATTCTCAGGTAGTCTTGGATGACACACACTTCCTTGACCCATTTCAAACCAGCTTCAGAGCAAGATATGTAGTTGAGACTCCTATGCTTGCCATCAAGGATGATCTATGTCTTAACACTGACAAGGAGTGTGTATTGGTGCTTCTACATCCCCCAGCAGTGTTCAGTACCTTCAACCATGGTATTTGTCTGGAACAGAAGTGCTTTCCATCAAGGGTCCTAACCTGAGGATGAAGATGTGTCAATCAATTCTCGATAGGGTTACACTCCCCCTGAAAAACTCACAGCTAGGGAGAGCTTCTGGATTTGTCTCTCCAAATGTGCTCCTGGATCTGTGTCTCCAAATGTCAGTCCAAATGGATGAAACAGTTAGGAGTGCTTACTACCAGTTTAAATGGTACATCCATCGCACTTCTTCCCTGAATAAGAGGACCTAAAGTAATGCATGTGATGGTAATCTCAAGGTTGGACTTCTGAAATGTACTTTACTTCTGTACTGAATTTAGAAACTCAAATTAGTTCAAAGCATGTTATAGGAACATCTAGGAGTGACCATATTATGCCCATATTAAATTCACACCACTGGTTGCTATTTAGTTTCTGGGCAAGTACAAAGTCTTGGTTTTGATCTTTAAAGCCCATGGTTTGGGTCCAGGATTGTCTTTTCCTATATAAGCCGCCCTGGACCCTTAGTGACAGTGAGGAGGTTAGGAGGAGAATGAAATTGTATCACAGATAAACTAGGGAATCTGATCAACACTTGAGGTTAGGGACTCTCCACACCAACGCAGTTGGTGGGGAGAGCGATTTGCCCCACCCCCTGAAGGAAGAGTTTTGGGAGGTTCCGTTGGAACCTCCTGGAAGAGGGGCGGGGGCTGGCTTATCACGTGAGCCAGCCCCTTACCTTCAGTCTTGCTGGACTTCCCTCACGGCAAGACGCGTTTCGGCTGTGCTCCAGGTCGGTGGGGAGCACTTTGGGAAGGAGGGTGCTTTTCCTCCTTCCCCTGCGGAGGCAGCCAGGAGCCTCGGCGTGGGCAGCCAGGAGCCTCGGCGTGGGTCGCTCCGGTTCGCCGGCGATTGGGCGGCTCTCGGCCCCAGTTTGAAGCAGCTCGCCTCTGTGCTTGGTCCCGGCCGGGTAGCGAGCGGCGGGGCCTAGTCGGGAAGGCCTCCGGTGCCGAGCTGTGGGAGCGCGGCGCGAGCGGCGCGTGTGCTTGTGGCCGCGCCTTACGTCACAATTTCCGGCGGTTACTTTGCTGATCGCCCCCCCCCTCTTTTTATTCGCGGCGCGGTAACAAAGGCCGCAAAGGCCGGGGGTTGAGTGGCGCGGGGGAAGTTTGTCTCAGGAGCATGCCTTTGGGGATGCTCCTGGGCACTTGCTGCGCTCCCATGGCGAGAGCCTGAGCAAGGGACGCAAGCCAAGCGGCGTGCAGCGCTCCTTTCTTGCAAAGACGGCTGGCGCTTTTTGGCGGGCGCAAAAATCTGGTCGGCGCCATCTTGGATTGTGCGGTGCAGCAGGGAGATTTGGCGGTAACGGCCGCCATTTTAAGGCCGGATTTTCAGTTCCTGCACTAGTGGCCGCCATTTTAAAAGCGTCTGTGACGCAGTTCTTGGGGTGCCATGATCCCTGGGGGTGGCTTGGGATTAGTGCACTGCCACCGGAATCAAGAGGTGGTAGTTTGTTCCTTGCTACAAATAAAGAGGAAATAACAAAAAATAATAATAATAAAAATAAATAAATAAATACTTATAAAATAAATGAATGTATTAAGAACCACTAAATAATTATTAGAAGTGGGGAGGTTTTTGTGGTTTTAGATGGGCATAAAATAACCCCACACCCCCCCCCCTTCCAAGTTATGGGGTAATCTGCATACCCTCTTCACACCTGGGGGTTGATGTGGGTTGTTTATTGTGGTTGTTATTATGTGTGTATATAGATATATATAAAATAAGAACACGATCTGTTTTGCCCACTTAATTTTTCAAGTTATGCGGTTGAGTGCCTCCGGTTCAACAGGCATTGGAATTTAATCGGGTGGTAGGGATTGGCATTGTGTGTCTCTTCCATCTCTTTGATTCTATGTTTCTGTGGTGCTGTGGGCACTCTCGCATCACTGGGGGGTGAGGAATTGGCACGGTGTTTCTCTTTCAACTCTTTGATTCTATGTTTTTGTGGTGCTGTGGGCACTTTCGCATCACTGGGGATTAGGGAATAGCACAATTTGTCTCTTCCAACTCTTTGATTCTATGTTTATGTGGGGCTGCGTTAGCGCGCGGTGTGGAGCAGGCTTTCATGGGCATTCTACCCCCTCCCCTTTTTTCTTTTGTAGGATGCCATCAAAGAAGAACAGGGGGGGCCCTAAGGGGAAGGGTCCTGCGGAGAAGACGGGTCACAAGCGCCCCCTACGTCAGGATGGGTCGTCGTCGGATGAAGAAGGGGTGTCTATAGAAGATTTGGAGGCCCTTCTTCAGCGTGTCAACCAAATAGAACAAAATAGGGGGGTTGGTTTGGGTGGGGCTGGTTCAGGCCCCACTCGTCGGGCAAGTAAGAAACAGTTGTTTAAATCTCTGTTGTCCCGTGTTTCTATTATAGAATCAACATCAGCCGGGGGGGCGGAAAGGGCGGTCCGGCATCCTGAACAACTGGCGGTTCCGGGGGCGGCTGTGGGCTCTTCAATGGTGTCTTCGGTGGTGCAGACCATCGCCAGCCCCGAAGTTCATCCGTCGGTGCAGGCTTCATCTGGCTCCTCAGCGGCTGCTGTGGCCGGACCCAGTCAGCCCATGGCATTGGCCTCCACGTCCAGTGCTGTGGCCGGGTCCACTCAGTCGGTCGGGTCGAGTGTTGCTGCGGGCGATGTAGCAGGGCGGGAGCAGTTGGTGACGGCTGTCCCAGCAGGTACTTCCACCACACTTGCATCGGCATGTGACACATTGACATCAACATCCACTGCTGCCTCACTCACTTGGCCATGGGGCCAGGGGCGGGCTCAATCGGTGGTGGGGACGCAGACACATGTTGCAGTTGGGATTCCGTCGGGGGGCGGTGTGGACCCCAAGATAGGAGAGAATAAGGATGAGGCCAACGCTCAAGCATTGAAGCCAGTTACTGTCACTTTAGAGTCGGCCCGAACTGGGGAAGCTAACAAATTCTGGGGAACGGCCAAATGGCCTCCGCAAGCGACCCCTACCGTCAGTCTTTCTGGCTTGGGCTCACATTTGGCTTCAAAAACAATGGAAAAGATTTTAAGGAACGAATATGTGGATATCTTTTCCCTGTACTTTAGGGATATGGATAAGAAAGAGAAGGACGAGCTAGATGAGGACAGTAAGGAGAAGATCAAAAAGCGCAAGGTTGAGCAGAATTGGGAGAATTGGCTCCCTTGCTTTACAATGTATGCGAACCTGCTTTCTGATGCTGCCCCTGAAAGGGCTACAGCTTTGTGGCAGTATCAGAACATCATTAATAAAGCCTATGTTAGCGGCCCTCCTAATGCTTGGCTGGAATATGATAGGCGGTTTAGGACCGAGGCGGCTTCCCATCCGGATAAGCGTTGGGATTTGATCGATGATCAAATTTGGATTGAGGTGATGAATCCATCTAGGGCTTCCTCTGCATTGAAGGCGGACAGTGGGCACACTATTCAGAACACAGCGGGACAGCCCTCTCGGCAGGGGGCTCCCCAGCTGCAGTCCCAGGGCCAAAAGCCTTTATGCTGGGAATTTGTGGCTCAGGGAGCCTGTTCACGTAAGGACTGTCGATTCGCTCACTCGTGTGCCATTTGTTACGGGACTCACCCATCCCGAAATTGCCCCAAGGGGAGAGCTGCGAGTGGTAATACGAGGGACACTCAGTTCGTTAAGAAACCTTCAGGACAGGCCGTGGTGGCTCAGGGGCCTCAGCCTAATTAGGTTAAATCAGTTGAGAGTTGGGGTGGATCGGTTTTCAGTTAAGGGGGCAGTTAAGTACCTAGGGTTGGTTTTAGAGGATTTTTCATATTACTGTGTTGGGTCCCCGGTCTCTCACATTACACCGAAGGAACGGTTGAATTGGATAATTTGGCAGTCATTCCTTTCACATAGGGGCGGCATCTTTGGCAGCTCGCTAGGGTTATAGTGTTATGGCCTTTAAATTACTGGGCGGGGGGAAATAGGTCGATTACCGGCGATAGGTTCGCCCTGCGCTTGTTTGTTTGTCGTTTATTTTGCAGGAACTGCCAGGCTGGTGCTTAGATGGAGAATCCTTGTTGTGGGCATAATTATGTCCACTGGGCGGAGAGATACGCCAGGAACTCATCCTTTGGCCAGCATCTGGGTGCGCTTCCACTGCATTGGCGAGTGGAAGGGTGTTCGTGGCCTTCGCTGGGCCGGGTTGCGCTTCCGCTGCATTGGCGAGTGGAAGGGTGTTCGTGGCCTTCGGTGGGCCGGTGCTCCATATCGGAGGTAACGTTCTGGGCCTGCTTAACAGCGGGGCCCGGTATCTACAAGCCCGTGCTGGCAATTTTAGATCTGGTAGGCATGGCCCCGGGTTCACATCGCTTGGTCGGCCATCATTCCACGCCTTCGGAGGCAGGAGGCGGTGATGTCAGGAAGCGCGAGAAGGCCAGATAGCGTGTGAACCGGGCCATGCGCTCGGTTTTAGCACGGTGCAGGGGGTCTTACATTCCCCATAGGGACATCATACATGACAAAAACGCAATTTACCGTTCTGATGGGGTACATTTGTCGGATTTGGGTAACGCACACTTTTTAACTGATTTGCAGTTAGGCATTTAGGAAGTTTTAAGGGGCTTGGTGGGGGATGGGGGCGAAATGGACATTTGCCCCCAATCTGTGGCATAAATAGTTCAGGAAAACACTGACATGGAGGTATACACATGGCACCCATCAAGGGTGGGGGGCACTGTACAACAAACACTCACCTAGAAGTCAACAAATGGGTGAGGGGACATCAATTGGCCCAGTAAAGGGAGAAGCTGATATCAATAAGCGGACGCAGGCTTCTCCAGACTTTTACCTTCAGGTTGCCCGGTTGGGGATCCAGGGCACATTGACATCACACAATCAGTAGCTGGGGACGATGCCTCAGCTTGCCACCAAGTTCCTTGACACTTAGTTTAGTTCAGGTAAAGTTAAATAGGTAACATTTAATAAAAGTTGCCCAATTTGAATCCATACTTTGGTTGTCTGTCTCGTTATTTCAGGGGTTAAGGGGCAAGGGACTCTCCACACCAACGCAGTTGGTGGGGAGAGCGATTTGCCCCACCCCCTGAAGGAAGAGTTTTGGGAGGTTCCGTTGGAACCTCCTGGAAGAGGGGCGGGGGCTGGCTTATCACGTGAGCCAGCCCCTTACCTTCAGTCTTGCTGGACTTTCCTCCCGCCACTCCCGCCCATTGACAGTATAATTTGGGTTGCCCGTTGGAGCCGGGTAGGAATTTTTTGCCTCTCATGTTCTGGGGGGTTTTTTCGCCTACCCTATACTGTTATTAGGGGCTAGATGGAGTGGTTTGGTTTAACTAGGCCAGCATAAATAGTTCAGGAAAACACTGACATGGAGGTATACACATGGCACCCATCAAGGGTGGGGGGCACTGTACAACAAACACTCACCTAGAAGTCAACAAATGGGTGAGGGGACATCAATTGGCCCAGTAAAGGGAGAAGCTGATATCAATAAGCGGACGCAGGCTTCTCCAGACTTTTACCTTCAGGTTGCCCGGTTGGGGATCCAGGGCACATTGACATCACACAATCAGTAGCTGGGGACGATGCCTCAGCTTGCCACCAAGTTCCTTGACACTTAGTTTAGTTCAGGTAAAGTTAAATAGGTAACATTTAATAAAAGTTGCCCAATTTGAATCCATACTTTGGTTGTCTGTCTCGTTATTTCAGGGGTTAAGGGGCAAATGCTCATGCTTAATCTCTTTCCTTCATTCTTTCTCAAGAAAGGTTGTGAATTGGGAAATGCTGATTACCTGAGCCATAAGGTGTATAGAGAGATAAGGATATGTGTTTAAAAACTTATTTTAGATTTGACTAAATAAGATAGTTATATCAGCAAATGTTTGTACAGGATTCCTGAACATTTTTTCAGTATAATGTGCTTATTGTGCTAAATAAAGACATGGAAAATACATTACAAGTACACAGAAGTAGAATGATTTCTTAGTATTCTCTGAAAGTTTAGTTACAGTTGATACCAAAATACAATGGTTTAACAAAATGGTATTCCTTATATAAAATGGAAAATTAAGGTTTGCTTTTTTATATAAAAAATGTAAGTTGTGGATTGTTTAACCCATGGATACAAAATCTACGGCGCTCCATGCAGTCATGCCGGCCACATGACCTTGGAGGTGTCTCCGGACAACGCTGGCTCTTCGGCTTAGAAATGGAGATGAGCACCACACCCCAGAGTCAGACATGACTGGACTTAATGTCAGGGGACTACCTTTACCTTTACAAAATCTATGGATATGGAGGGCCAGTTGTATACAAAATTATACTTTGAACATACTCCATCTCTGAATGTAGAATTCATAGCAGCTCAATAAGGTGACTGTGAAATTTCTAAACCATTTGCTAAATATATTTCATTTTTTTAAAAAAGCAAAAAATCACAATTTTCCTGAATGTAGTCATATGCATAGTGCATAGATCTGGAAGTTTTTTTCCTTAATGCTTTCTGATAAAAATTTGTTGGTATTTCAGTCCATGGAACTTGGTTAGTGTGTGTGTGTGAACATTTCACGGGGCTTCAAATGGAAGTTATTCTGAAGGTCTTAACCTAGATAGGGAAAAAAACCTTGATAAAAAGTATTTATCAAGGTTTCAACACTGGAAACAGATGCATGGTGCAAAGCTTTGACTTCTTGCAACCTGTTGTGTGTCACAGATGAATTTCTGTGATGTTTCACCATCACTTGAGGCTGCAATTTAATAAATTAGTTGTATAAAACAGGAAATGTGATTTCCAATTATATTTAATAATATCTTAATAACATATGTACTCATAACATATGCATTGGGGACTTTTAAACTTTTAAGACTTATGTGATCTTTGGATTTTCTTTTTTGAAATATACACCATGAAATTGTAGACATGGAGATAATAATTTCTATTCCCCTTTCAGTGCAAGTTATAGTCCTTGAAATAATCATTCAAAATTCTCATAAAGAACGTATTGATTTAAATCTCATTTATTTCAATTTGGGATTGAATGAATTCAACATCTATCAAGGCCTTAGGGAATATGGCAATAAACCATGGGAGCTTGGTCCTGAGTGGCTTTGTTTTTTAGAAACATTTTGTTGGCTGTTTTCATACTCTTCTGCACTATTTTTCATTCATCATCATTTCCCACACACCATTGGTAACATCAAATCAAGTTAAGATTTCTCTTTTTCTAATATCAATCATCCACACTACCCATGAACACTTACTTTTTCCTGGGCTATAACTGTCAAAATGCTTCTTTCTCAAATTCATCTTTGTCTTTATAGATCAAGAGTCCGTGCTGAAATAATTACTTTATAAGGTGCAGAAGATGTGGGTATTTAAACATCTTACAGCAGGGGCACAACATTTCCATCATAGTGGACTGAGATAAAATGAGTTTCAACACTCATCTTCTGTGGTATAGAGGAGCTTTTATCATTCCTGTGCCAAAACACATATTTGATGTAAAACGAAATGTAAATTAAACTTCAGCACTAAAACACTTTACTGTGATGGTTTGTAACAGTTTACAATATGGAAGGCAATGTAGTGAATAATTTTCCTGGTGTTATATTTCCTTTTTCCATTCATGTTTGTTTATTGAAATGATTAAATGTGGCCTTTCATATGAGCTTCCATAGTGGGTTTCCATAATAAAGGAAAAAATATATAGAAATACATTAAAAAGACCAAGGTGTTGTTATCTATTGTCAGAAGGACAAGAGCAATAGCACCAGATAGCTTCTTGGGAAGAAAATGGCACTTCTACTGAGATAAACCAAGTAGATTTCTCTCTCACACACACTCATCTCTATGCTTTCTTCCTGTCCCACTCCCCTCTGGTTACCATATGTCTTACAACCAAAACAGGGCACTTGGGGAACAGCAATTGAAGAGAGTTTCAGTGCATAAATGATTTGATCTCAAAGCAGGTGCTTCTTCAGGGATCTTATTTCTAAGGTTTATTGGGCTTTAAAGATAAAAACAAACATTGTGCTTGACAATGGACTAGAAGAAACTACTAAAGCTCCATACTTGTGGAATATGGCTGTACTTTGAACTGTGTAAAGATTATTTATGCCCCATCGCTACCACTTAGTCGCCACATCCTGGTACACACATTTGTATTACAACAATTGTATTGTATGTCATGCTTACTCTAACCTCTATTATTGAGGTTCCATGGTCAGAGCACTGTGCCCTGGGAGTCCGGTTAGAGCATGCTTACTCACCCGGCATAAGCGCCGAACCAGTTTGGGTTTGCCTTGAGGAGACTTATGGAACCTGATAGGTTCCTGAATGCTCTGAGGGTTCTCGAGCCTGTCAGCGACTCGATTGAATTGCAAGTGGATTTATGGAACAACAATTTATCCAATGCACTAGACGAGATCACCCCTAGACGCCCTCTCTGACCCTGCAAGAAGAGATCGCCTTGGTTTACCGAGGAATTGCGGTCGCTGAAGTGGGAGAAGAGACGGCTAGAGGATGTGTGGTGTGAACTCCGTAACGAAGCAGAGAGATCAGCTTATAAGCTATTCAAAGAGTCTTATGAGTATGCTACCACCAAAGCCAAAAAAGTTTACTATGCTTCCTTGATAGCGTCTGCCAGCTCATGCCTGGCCAAATTGTTTAAGTTTATTAGATCCTTGATGACGGTCCCTACCGTCCCAAACCGTAATGATCAGGCCCCTTCAGCCAAGGTTTTCAGAGCCATTTTGCAGACAAGATCTCATTGCTCCGCCGGGACCTCCCTGCCACAATTGATACAGTGAGTCAGCTTGAGACTCCATGGTCACTCGCTGGGCCCACCCTCGACCGGTTTATCCTGCTGGACAGAGAGGCTGTTTACAGGATCATGACTGCAGTTCGATCAACCACTTGTTCTCTCGACCCGTGTCCCTCATGGCTGGTTAAATCTTGCTTAGAGGGACTACGTGGTCCCTTGTTGAACATAATAAATGCCTCCCTTGAGCAAGGAGTTTTTCCAGATGCTCTGAAAGAGGCCGTGGTATCTCCACTGCTGAAGAAACCGGATCTAGATCGCTTGGTTCCCTCCAATTACCACCCGGTTTCAAATCTTCTGTTTCTGGGAAAGGTGATTGAGAGGGCGGTAGTAGAGCAACTGCAGCAGTTCCTACATGACACAGCCAGATTAGACCCCTTCCAGTCCGACTTCCATAAGGGGCATGGGATGGAGACTGTGTTGGTCTCCATTACAGATTAGCTCCGCTGCCAAATGGATCAAGGAGGATCAGCACTGCTCGTGTTATTGGACCTCACATTAGCATTTGATATGGTCGATTATGACCTTTTGATTCACCGCCTAGCCGTGGCTGGAATTAGGGGGATGGCCCTTAAATTGCTGTCCTCTTTCCTTCAAAAGCGGGGCCAACGTGTGGAGAGGGAAGGGTCAGTCTCTAAGAGGGCCCCTCTTGAATGTTGGGTCCCTCAGGGGGCTATCCTTTCCCTCCTGTTTAACATCTATATGCGACCACTTGCCCAGCTGGTGCGAGGCTTTGGGCTTGAGTGCTATCAGTATGCTGATGACACTCAACTCATTCTGAGGATGGAAGGCCAATCAGACTCCATATCTGATAATTTCCAACAATGCCTTGAGGCCATTACTGGATGGTTGCGTGCCAGCAGGTTGAGGGTGAATCCAGCGAAGATGGAGATCCTTTGGTTGGGTCGCCCAGATGGAGGAGTGATCCGGTTGCCTACCCTGGATGGCGTGACATTATGCTTGTCATCTTTGGTAGAGTCTGGGAGTCCTTTTAGACCCTCTGCTGACAATGGAAGCCCAGGCCTCCGCTGTGAGCAGAGTTGCATTTTTTCATCTGTGTCAGGCTAGGCGTCTGGCTCCCTATCTGTCCAGGGATGACCTGGCCATGGTGATCCAGGCTACAGTCATCTCAAGGTTGGACTACTGTAACACCCTCTACATAGGCCTGCCTTTATCGGTTATCCGGAAACGTAAACTAGTGCAAAATGCTGCTGCCCAGCTTCTCACAGGTGTCATATCACTCCAATCTTGCAGCAACTGCACTGGTCGCCAATTGAGCACCAGATTACCTTCAAAGTGCTGATTCTTACTTTTAAGGCCTTATATGACCTGGGGCCAGAGTACCTGAGGGACCGCCTCACCCCCTCCGTTCAGACTATCAGAATTTCCTTGAAATTCCCAATTTTAGGACCTTTCACCTGATGTCTACTAGGCGTAGAGCATTCACGGTGGTGGCTGCCTTGCCAGCGGAAACACGAGCTCTCAGAGACTTGATATCTTTTTGTAGAGCTTTTAAAACTTATTTATTTAGGCTGGAATTTGAATTTTATTGATTTAAATTTTTCTTTGATTTTAAATATAATGTATTGCATATGTATATTGTAAACCCCTCCGAGCCTTCGGGGAGTGGCAGTATATAAAATTGATTAATAAATAAAAATAATAAATAAATAAATAAATAAATAAATATAAATGGCTACTTGTGTTAGTGCAACAACATAATTAGATATAGACATTTCCTTTAATTCAGATGAAACAGATCTCTTCCCTGGTAAGGAATGACCTATAGTCAAGAGCATGGCCAAGCAAATGGTATCATCTAGACTGCACCTCCCACAGGTATCAACTAGCAAGGCCAAAGCTGAGCATTATGGAAATTGTAGACTAAAGGATTTGAAGAATGCTGGCACTTCATACATTTGTGTACTTGGGACACATCTACATCAACCACTTTTTTGGGTTACAAACCATCTACACCTGCCAATATACTGTGATCAGAAAAGTTCTGAACTGGTCCCAGAGTCTGTGGAGGGATTCAAACACTCTGTTTCCAAACTGAGGCAGGGTGGTCAGCTGGTTTGAAACTATCACCTTAGCTCCTCCTTTTCCCTGGTCATGTGGGCCCTTTCTTAAGTTCAACAATTGTTCATAATTGTTCATAATTAAATTAATTCAATGTAAAGCATAAAACATTACAAAACAACCCTTTTTTCATGCATGAGGATCCATCAAAAGAATTCATTTCTTTCTTATCTAGTTTTTAAATGATCTACTCACTATTTGTGTTGTTTTTGTTAATACTTTTTCTTCTCTAAAATCTGAAAGTTTTTTTCTTTACAACATTCAAAACCCTCAGAAATACAAAATGGCAATGCACAACAATCAATACAGATAGTTCTCCCAGTCTTTAGAGACACTAACATCCATTATATTTGAACGAAAAAGCATAACTTCTATAAATAAAAGGAAAAAAAGGAGGGAAAAGACTAAGTGTGTTAGAAGCTAAATTGAAAACAAAGAAAACTACAAACTACTAGTAAATAGCCTGAAATTTAGTGCTGGAAGGCCTCTGTTTATTGTGCACATACATGCTTCATTGCACATTATTATCCTACCATTCCATGTTTCCTACTTAAGAACATTGTTTCACTCTGTTGCATATTATTCTTTTGCCTCCATTAAACTATAAACCAGGGCTAATCTTGTGTACTCATATGTAAGCATTTTAATTTCAAAATAATTACAAAGTACAGCTAAGGTTGGAGCTTTGTTGCACTACAGCAGTTCTTTCATCAGGAAAATGAAATGTCCTGGTATCAGATTTTTTTCTGAGATTGGAAACAAGTAGTTATATTTAGGTAACAATGCTGCTGGTAAGGTTACTGATGAGGTGGTATATTTAAGCATGATGAGTAATTATTTATTCTGCCTAAAATATTATCTTGAGGAAATTTGAGTATGTCTTTAGAGTTTATTTTGAAAACAATAATATGATATTAAAAGGTCTAAAAAGCATTTCACAGGCAAGGAATAATGCAACAGGGCATTACTTCAGTAATAATTATTAACAATTATTTAACTTCCTTAAAACAATCAGAAATTACAGCTTTTTGAAAACTGGAGTCTAAACACTGGCGTTCTCACATGGAAAAGAACTATAGAGATTGTAAATCATTAGTTTTGTGCAAACTTTTATAATAATGCTGGAAAATGTTTCCAATTTTGCCTTATTGGATATTGATATTTTTGGCCATGACCTGAATGAAACAAAAGTTTGTATGCTCACACTTGCTGAAACACTGTTACACACCACATTCCATAGAAAATTATTATAAGGAATAGTTTCTATATCTATTACTTTGAATATTGTGCACACAATTTGCCTGAGGGTTCATTATTTATTTATATAAGACCATCACTGTATATAGCGTTTTACAAGTAAAAGAACAATGCAATATTTTCCCTGCCTTTTCAGCAGAAAACAACATGTTGATTTCTGAACAGAAAAAAATGTTTTCATAGAATCATAGAATCATAGAATCAAAGAGTTGGAAGAGACCTCATGGGCCATCCAGTCCAACCCCCTGCCAAGAAGCAGGAATATTGCATTCAAATCACCCCTGACAGATGGCCATCCAGCCTCTGTTTAAAAGCTTCCAAAGAAGGAGCCTCCACCACACTCCGGGGCAGAGAGTTCCACTGCTGAACGGCTCTCACAGTCAGGCAGTTCTTCCTCATGTTCAGATGGAATCCCCTCTCTTGTAGTTTGAAGCCATTGTTCCACGTCCTAGTCTCCAAGGAAGCAGAAAGCAAGCTTGCTCCCTCCTCCCTGTGGCTTCCTCTCACATATTTATACATGGCTATCATATCTCCTCTCAGCCTTCTCTTCTTCAGGCTAAACATGGCCAGCTCCTTAAGCCGCTCCTCATAGGGCTTGTTCTCCAGACCCTTGATCATTTTAGTCGCCCTCCTCTGGACACATTCCAGCTTGTCAATATCTCTCTTGAATTGTGGTGCCCAGAATTGGACACAATATTCCAGGTGTGGTCTAACCAAAGCAGAATAGAGGGGTAGCATTACTTCCCTAGATCTAGACACTATGCTCCTATTGATGAAGACCAAACTCCCATTGGCTTTTTTTGCCGCCACATCACAACTTGTTGTCTATGAGGACTCCAAGATCTTTTTCACATGTACTGCTCTCGAGCCAGGCCTCCCCCATTCTGTATCTTTGCATTTCGTTTGTCCTGCCAAAGTGGAGTATCTTGCATTTGTCACTGTTGAACTTCATTTTGTTAGTTTTGGCCCATCTCTCTAATCTGTCAAGATCATTTTTCCACATTGAAAAAAGCTAAAGTTGGGAATTTTATCTACATAATATTTGCATATGGTTAATTTCAATAAAAAAATAATTATCTGCACAGGAAACAGCAATTTTGAGTATTGGAAATAATATTATAAGGCAGCAGTATTGGTTCCTGTATAGCTTTTCTTTCGTTGCAGAAAATATTTTTTAATATTAAGAATCACAAATTTTGCACAGAATAAGTCATGAATTGTTGGTAGCTTTCAAAAACTGCATAGTTTCCAAAATCCTTTTCACATAAGAAAGACAATGACTGATTACCTCATTGCTGCCTTCAAGATGACATTTTGTGAAAGAATCTTACCCCTGGGGAGGATAAAAATGACAATCACACTGGGTGAAAGGGCTTTGAATATACTGAGAACAGCTCTGGTGCAATTTGCCATTGCCATGGGACCAACCAGCTGAACAACCTGACACCAAATGCTCATCATATCTTAGTTGTTGGGAAGACAAAGGGGAATAATTGGAATAATGAGTCCCATTGCAATGTTAATTTCTGTGTATGTCCCACACAAGGAAATGATAGTACATTCCCATGTTCAATGTCACTTAGAAAGTACAAAGTCACTTTCTCAAAATTTGATCTGAATGAATGCTGTGGTAAATTGTGACAAAAAGATGTGTGCATTAACAGTTGTTGACATGCGGAGGCCGACTTTCTGTGATTAAAATTTCTTCGTAGTCCATGTTATAAAATATGATGAGAATATTTTCAAATAAAATTCAAAGGAATTACTAAAAGGGATATAGTTTAGGATGAGACTGGTAGCATCTGCCCTTTATGCTAGGAAAGCCTTAATCTCCATACTACTGGTCAATCCTCTTGATTGGTTGACTTGTGAGGGATAACACATGGTCACATTCTCTATTCTCTGCTGCATGTCTATGGTGCTTAAAGAAGACCCCCATTAAGCAGGGTTGGCACTTGCCTGCTTCTGCCTCAACTCTGACAACCTCTAAATTTATGCTAGTCACCAGTGACTCTATTGTGCAACTTTTGTGGCTGATTCACTATGTTCTATAAACTGCAAAGGTAAAATAAAAGTAAATGAAAAATTTAGGCACAAATATACTTTGAATGGAATACTGAAATGTTTAATAAAGTTGGAGGAAGAGAAGGAACAGGTGGTTCAGGACATGATATCAGCAGAGCAACTGGTCCATGAAACATGCATGCATATATTATTCTTTCCACTGGTTATCCAGAATGTAGTTACTAATGAGTGAAATAGTTGTACCATTCTCTGCTCATTAATTAGTGAAAATGTTGAGTAATACAGCATTTTAAAAAATCTTCTCCACTTATAACTTATTTTAGATAAAAGGAGTAAAAATGGTAAGATCTGTGTATGTGCTCCAACACTAGAACATTCAAATTACCAAGTGTTGTTTGCCTATTTTATTGTCCTCTGAATCCATTCAACTACACCTGACAAGCTAACAGAAACAAAATTTATTTAAACCTAGTCTTAATAAATATTTCTGTATTAGTGAACAGATAAACATACAGCCTCTTATATTACTGTGCCTCCCTGTTCTCACAAAAAAGGTCTTATCAAATAACAGCCTGGTAATTATGTTTTTGTTTGTTTGAAAGGAAGGCTAGCTAGCTATATTTTCCTGACAGGCATATACATGCCATGTTTTCATCCTATACATAAACTCAAGGGTTTACTTGCTCAGTCAGGGAGAAAGAATCAACTTCCAGGCAAAGAAAAATGCTTGTGGCACACTTATTCTTTGGAGAAATGGTCTTAGAAGTTATATTGCATTAGCATTAACTTTAGGTTCAGCAAGCAGCTTGATCCTGTATATGACTGTAAGGGATGAACAAGTCTTCCAGGTTTGCTTCGGATAATATTTTGAGGATTTTGTTTAATTTTTCTTTTGTTTCACTTAAAATCTGTACTCCTTTGTAAGGATTTTTTAAAAAAACAACAACAAACAAACCTTGTTCCTCTTCCTCATTTAAGTACGGTCTTTGTAATCTGAAACACAAGCCCTTTTTGTGTACATTTTCCCCAAAGCATGAGCTTTTATATCACGTTCTTGGTGTTATACTTGATTTTAATCAGTCACCTGCATGACAATATTCGAAGACATGCAAAAACTGAAGCCTAACACAATTAAGACTGTGTCTATTAATGACGGAAAACAAATTTGTATCCCAGGTCCTAGTAAACTGATTTTATTAGCATTTGTTATATAAAGCTGCATCAACTTCCTAAACTCATTGGTGTGGATATTGAATTTAAGCTCTTTTGTAACATAAAAAGTTGACAGTGAAAGCAGGCATAAATACATTTGATTTCAGAATTAATTCAATTTGTCTGGTTAACAGAGCACTGCCAGCTTGTGAAATAGTCTGCTAGGAGAATGCTACTGGCCATAGCATAACAATATATAGAAAAATAGAAGAGTGAATTGCTGCCATTACCTTTAGGCATCATAAGTGGAGGAGTGGAATATTATAATCTAGGCTACTGGCTGTTCAAATTATTCATACCTGCCAGGAAAAAGGAACAATTTAATCATTTTTCTCCATATTGCTGGAGCTTCCTTAAGAACTGTGTATTTTAATTACATTCTTGCTAAGGGAATAAAATATTCTCCTTGACTCAGAACATATCCTCACTTAGCTTCCTCTGTTCCTCTCAGTTAACCCTGGGCAAGTTGGGGGGAAGCCTGAATCCGGACTCAGGATTTGAGTTTCCCTCTGATATAGGCATGAAAGCAGCTGGGCTGGTAACTGTCTTGACTGCTTAAGTGACCAGAGAATATACTGCAGCAAGCAATCTCCTATCATCCCTTCTTGCTGTGGCATTCCCCAGTCAGAGCACCACCATGCTGAGAGTGATGGGAGGGAGGAGGCGTGGTTTATCCCTTCTGCTCCCCCCCCCTTGTCTCCTTCAGCACAATGGAGTTCTTGTTGATGTCTCCAGACCATTGTGGGGCAAGTAGGTGGTGTGTTGTGGCTTGGGTCTGCTGTAATATATTAGGGACCCCCTAGGATGGCTGCCCAGTGGTATTGAACCATGTTTGGCATAGCTTCAGAGTAGGGACTCCTTCTTGCCTCTGAGGTAGTTGACAGAGTCCCAATGAGAACACCAAGAACCCCATTCTGACATCCCAAACACCAGATTGGGCCCATATTTGTTATCAGTTTAGAAGGGCCCTTGGAGCAAGGATTGCAGTTAATGGCAGCAATCTTCATTCAGTTTTTCCTAACTCCTGATATGACAGAAGATGTATGTGGATAATCATTGATGGCAGATATCTTTCCTTTCCCTTTACCTAGGGTAGCCTTGCAGAAGCTTTTGAGAGGAGAGGTAAAGCCGAGTGATAGTCATTGACAATGATATTTGCTCAGCTCTTCCCTGTTCCCTTTCCATAACCGCGTAGTGGCCAACAGGAGGTTATTATGAGGGTATACTGAACACAGAAGGACCCATAATAAGGCAGGCATTCTTGGGTACCACCTGAGGTCCTTTGGATGTCTTAGAGGGTGATGTCATTATTTTGTTACTGTTAATGGAATGGCAATGATCCTTGGTTGCCCCATGTCCTCCCATTGACACAGTGCAACTGTGGGAAGAAAAAAAGTAGGTTTGGGGTGGGTAAAAATAGAACCTCACCAGAGAAAAGCAGGTACTTCCCTCATTTATCAGAAGACTCTGGGAGAAAATGGCTTTTGGGAGATTTTCCTTATTAAAATTGCTTGGCACCCAAGAACTTCCTTTTTTCATCCTCTTCAGGTCTGTTGAGCAGCAGCAAATTGTACCAAATGCCCAAAGTCCTAATGCAAAAAGACTTACAGACCAGAGTAAAAATGAAACAGAAAAACCTTTACTCTTCACATAGCAGAGATATAGACTTGCATACAAAAATCAAACAATGCAAAAAACTTACATAGTCCACAAAATAAGGCATCTTCATTTTCCAATGGCTATTTCACCATAGCCTCCTTCAGAGTAGCTCTCCGGCATCCACCAGCTCTCTACTACTCAAACCCACCAACAACCACCTACACACACACTGTAAAAACACATACAGATATTTACCATTGGGTGTGGTTCAATCTTGCTGGTTGACCTACTTTCCCAGTTGTATAAGATAATGAACATCAGGTTTTTCTTCACACGCACTTGGTCCTGCTATGACTTACCACAACAAGATCTAGTGGTCAACACACATATTGGTAGCTCAAATGTTAGGTATATTTTAAGATATTTGACTATATCTAAGACATTCTCAATATCATCATCATCATCAATCATCTCCATCACTTCTCCCTTGCTTTTTTCTGAAGACTGGGATTTACAAATTAGAATGTATGCATTAAAACGAGCAAGAACTAGTTTAAAACAAACAAAAGTATCATTTAAACAAAATAAAAGTATTAATAATATTGAAATAATTTAAATATTCCCTTAAAGAGGATGGAAAGCAGTTTTAAAGCAGTTGTTGTGTGCCGTTAAATACCTTCTGACTTGTGGTGATCCTAAGGTGAATCTATCATGGGTCTTTCTGAGGCTAAGAGTATGTAACTTGCCCAAGATCACCCAGTGGATTTTTGTTACTGAGTGGGGATTCACCACTGTGATAGATTTTGTATTAGGGGTGGTGGGTCCCTTAAAACAAAACTAAACAAAACCTATTAACATTAAATCATTCAGTTCTACATACTTCTCAGATTTGTTTTAGAAAAGGTTTTCACTGGCCAATAGAAAGAGAGAAAGATGATACTCATTTTAGCCTCTCTACAGAATGAGCTCTGGACTTCAGGGGCAGCCACTGAAAATCTTATGTCTCCATTAAACACAGTTCTGCAGGTGGAAAAGCTAAAAGAAGGACCTCACTTGAAAATTTTGGGGTTTAGGCAGGTTTACACAGGAATATATGGTCTGTTGAACAGCTGGATCTAAGCCCCAATTTATGGGTTACAACTGGAACTTTGAATTGTGCCCAGAAACATACCAGTAAAAATCCTGTTTTTGCCATACCCTTTCAGATAAGACCATCAGATCAGTATTAAGACCACGAAACAAAATTTAGCTTAAAATGGTCTCCATTAATTTTGCTAGAACTTATGCAGGAATTAATCTTTCCATAAAAAAATTCACATCGAGAGTAATAAAAGACAGGACCAGAATCTATTTTCATTTCTAAATGAGATTTTTATAATAAATGCTAAATTGTAATGTCATTACAGAAAGGTTACCATCTTTCATTACACAAAGTTAAGAACTTAAATTTTACTAATGGTGCAATTTTCTCCTTAATTCATCTTTAGCTTAATAGCACATAAATTGTTTAAATAATGTTTCAGTCCTTATAAAAAGAAGGCATTGTTAGTACAGAAAATCCATGTTGGAGATAATGTAGCAAAAGTTTCAGTGAGGACAAAAGGATGTAGGTGCCAAAAATATTACATTTAGAGACGTGCATTGGATAAGGATAAAGTCTGAAGCATGGTCTAAATCTGCATGTTTAAGACGGGCTCTCCCATGAAGCTACTGGAACTAAAACAGAATATCTGAAGAAATGTATCTATGTTCTAAGCTCCATAAAAGAAAAAAAATGTAGATTTAAGTTTTGTTTCCATTAAAACAGTCAAAGTATAGGAAGGAGAAATGTGTGAAATTGAATAACTGATAGATTCATTTCCCAGTCAGAGTATTTTATGTTGAGTTCTTCACTCATTGGACTTTGAGATACATGGTTCAGAAAGCAAGCTGTCCATGCTTTCAATATGGTTAATGAATTCAAAACCCTTAAATCAATTTCTAAGCATCCCAATTCTCTTAGGATTTTGTCACACAGTTTCCTTCCTCAGTTTCTATGCACTTCAAAGATGAACTCCACAGATCCATCAAATAATGCAGGACTGCTTCTGTTGGTTGCTTATCTCCCCAGTGTGGGACTCCATCTCCTAAATGGGGAATTCTAAGCCGAATTGACTCCACTCCATTACATGTGGGTGGAAATTCCTAAAAATAGGTATCTCTCCATTGGATACAAAGTAGTGGATTTCTCCATTACTCTCAATTTTATTATGTGCCCCTCTATAGTCCTTCTTTAGTTTAAAGTGGTTTAAGATAATGTAGGTCCCATCAAAATAAGTGTTTTAGAAATGTGCTGATCTCTTCTAGAGCAGTGGTTCTCAACCTGTGGGTTCCGAGGTGTTTTGGCCTACAACTTGCAGAAATCCCAGCCCGGCTTTAGCACATCAGCTTAATCATCAGCTGCAGCTGCAGTAAACCTTACCAAGCAAAAGGTTGACAGTTCATAGCCAGGTCAGGGTGAGCTCCTGACCTTCAGCCCAGCTCTTCACCCACCTAACAGATAAAAAACAGCAAGTGAGTAGATGAATAGGAGCTGCATTAAACAGTGAGATATTTTAGGCATGGTGTTTCAGAGGAAAGTTTATGAACAAAGAAAGCTCTTCAGCAAGGTGGAGGGACAGCACCCCCTTGTGGCCAAAACTGAGCACAGCCTCCAAAGATTGCGAATGATGAGAAAAAAACTATATATACCTCTATCTGTTGTCTGTCTTGTCATTGTATAACCAACATTGAATGTTTGCCTTATACATGTTCTGTGATCTGCCCTGAGTCCTCTTTGGAGTGAGAAGGGCAGAATATAAGTACTGTAATTAAATAAATAAATAAATAAATAAATAATCAATGGAACCACAGGTTGAGAACCACTGCTCTAGAGGGAACCACCAAATTGAAAGGAGTGGCAAAAGTGGAGGGAAGATTCAATTTAAAGAAATATTTTAAAACTGTGACATGGGGAGAGACCACCTCCTTTTAAAACCAGTTCCCTGTGTCCTCTGGTGTGCAGGGCTTTGAGCAAGATATTCCATGGAAAGAAGAGTTTTTAAAATGGTGCACTGTGTCCTCTGGTTTGTGGGGTTTTGGGGAGAGCAAGGGTCCTGTGGAAAGAAGAGTTTTGAAATGGTGTGCTTGCAAAGTGAGCATCTTCTTTAATTTAAGCCGCTTTGGGCAGAGCACATAATCCCATGGAAAGCAGTGCCTCAAAAAGGATGCCTATTTTTAAAAGTCTGCTGGTATCCTTGAAATGGGAGGAGACATCTCCCACTATTGTGATGGGAATTAAGAAGATGTTTGAGCTAGAAAGGGGAGGTGGTGATCCGTTTTCTTTAATGATAGAATCGAATGAAATAGCACACACAGAAGATGATTCCACCTGCCCCCCCCCCACAAACACCCATGGAATGAAGTCCCTAGACATTGCATCTGTCTTTCTGAAGTTTACCACCCACAGTATTTGTAAACACACACACATAAAACACACACACACACACACACACATATAGGTCTAAGGCTACCTCTGAAGAGTATCATTTTCATACAAATTGTCAAAAAAAAATCAAATTATCTCCCATTTTAGTTCTCCTTTTCTAAGACATTTCACCTACTGTGTCTTCTGAAACATTGTCAGCTTGTTACTTATGTCACCTCTTTAAAGGTATTTTTAGAACAATGCACAGAAGCAAAGTGGATATAGTCTCTCTCTTTCTTTCTCTAAAAAATATGTACACACACACCACACATGGAATCTTTTCTTCTGGCAACCATTCGTTAGAAATAATGCATTATTGATTCCTTCAGGATAACTTTACTTCAGTTTGTCCCTGAGACTCACATTTATTCATTTATTCATTTAGAACCAGGGCTAGTAACACTTTCAAGGTATGCAATAATTGGCTACAATTAATTCTGTGTATTTATTTAATAATTTATATTTTGCTTTTCTACCCATGAGTTTCCAAAGAAAGTCACACAAATACATAAAATAAAATAACAGGAAGTTGTAGTCTTCATGTTTTTTTTGCAGGAAATTAATCAGGAGTCTTGTAGAACTTTTAATGTGATTACTGAATGAATTGCAATAGCTACATTATGTTATGAATGCAATGTTCACCATCCAAACAAAAAGGCATTAACGCACTTCTATGCATGTATACTTAACGTAGAGTGTGAGTACTTCAGGTTGTTCATCACTTACACTTTCATAGTCTAAGGTTCAGCTATTTGATCACTCTAATCATTGCAACCAAGTTTAATGTTTCATTAGTTGCACTGTGGCTGTGTTACATTTTAAGACAGTGTAATGATAAAGCAGCCCTTTTGGACAAGGAACATTACATTTTGGGTTTGACTATTATATCTTTGCATTATGTTTAACTGTTTGTTGTTCAAAGGCATCAAATAGTTGCCATATGTAAGGCCACCTTGAGTCCCCTTTGGGGTAAAGAAAGGTGGGATACCTTTCTCTATAAAATGAGTAAATAAATAAATTGAGTAAATAAATAAATACATAAATAAATAACACTCCTGTAAAGAGCTCCAAGAATGGTATATTCTGATGTAAAGGCTTCAGTGAAGTAGGACAGACACAAAGACGCTGTCAGTTCTTAAGCAATTCCATGCATCACAGAGCAATGCGCTTTGGTGGGGTCTTACTGTTCCCACATCATGATGTCAGTCCAAATCAATGAAGTAGAGGCTAAATTAGCTTTGAAAATCCACAGTCGGAGTGGTGTTTGATATAGCATTGGCTTTGTTCCTGGAAGGAAAGCAAGGATGGAATATTCTAAGGTTATGTTTTTTATATGTGTCAGTAACTGAAGAAGGTAAATGGAATATCAAGTTGAAATCAAACAAGTTTTTGTCTAGCAACTTCACAATGCATATTTATTTATATTAATGCATTAATCACTCTTTATGGATCATTGTGAGAAAATTAGTTGTCGTTTTCCTTTCATTTCTTTTTAATAAAGTGATGAATGGCATATTTCGGTACATGTGTCTGTCACATCATCAAAACTGAAGCAGGTTTATGGCAAAATATTTGGTCTCAGAACTAATTTGCTCTATCAACTGAGGCTGTCAGATGGAATCAATGAGGCTTGTGCTGGATGAATACCCTGAGGCTTGACATGTGAAGTCTTGTGGAATTCCTTAAATCTATATAGAATTTTGAGGAACAGGTATTGTACAGTGATAGAAATGTTGTCAGTATATGGTGTTTAGTTCTCTTATGAGTGTTGGATGGTTTGAGAATTATGTCATTCCAGTGTCTATGAAGACAGAAATATAGAATGCTGCCTTACAGGTCAGTGTTTCATTTATCTAAGCTTAGTGTTGTCTAAACTGCTTGACAACAGATCACTATGGTGTCAGACAGAAGTCTTGCATAGCCCTATCCAAAAAATGCAGTGTTTTTTCGATTTTGGGTCATTCTGTATGCTCAGCATGTGCCATAACCAGATTAAGAACTTTCTTCCAAAGAAGGTTAGGCTATATCTCCTTCTTGTTATCTTTTCTGATCAGGCAAAAACCAACTACTTTTTATTCAGGCAGGCCTTCAATAGCTCACTGCCTTTTGTGCATGTGCATGACATTATAAAAAGAAACAACAACACACAATGACTGTATGTCAATCCAGTAACAGACAGGTCAGACAGAAACAAAGGATATAATAGTATCTATCTGCAGACCAGCATTAGAAACAATAATGTGCAGCACTGTAATTCTTTAACTGAATTTAACAATAGTTTCTTATTTTGGAGCAGTTGGTTTTTGGGTTTTCTTCTCAAGACAAAGTGTTGTCAACTATTACTTCCCTGAAATCTATCTTTGGGTTGGATTGCCATTCCAGGTTGAAAAAAGGCAGACTTAAGATGCATTTACATGGTAAGATTAATGCAGTTTGACACCACTTTAACTGCTATGTTTCAATTCTATGGAATTATGGGAGCTGTAATTTTACAAGGGTTTTGCCTTCTTTGGCAAAAGTGCTGGTGCCTCACCAATCTATAAATCCCAGAATTCCATAGCATTGAATTATGACAGTTAAAATTTTACCAAAGTGCATTAATTCTGCAGTGCAGACTCATCCTTAGAATGTAAATGAATAGACCATACAGCTTGCATGCCCCATTGTCATCCTGCGAAACAGGTTGATGGTTTTCTCTATTCATGGGGTTCTGGAATATAGAATGAGAGCTTCTGCTACACTGGGATCCAAATAAAGTGACCACAAGCTTCTTTATTGGTCTTAATCTCAGCAATTCCAGAGAAGGTAGATAGAACATCTATCTTCCAGTTTGGAATGAGGGAAGGAAAAGGTATATTGACTCTATTCTAGAGCTTGATGTCGTAATGCTATTACCATTAAAATGAAAGTGAAAATAAATTTTAGAATATTGTGTAAAAGTACAGCAGCAACCCATAATTCTAAACCAAATTTGAATAGCAAACATAAGATAGTGTCTGAACTTAAAGAGAAAAATCAAAATCCCTGTTTTTATTGAAGCTGCCTCCTTTTTAGTTCTCTCTCTCTCTCTCTCTCTCTCTCTCTCTCTCTCTTTCTTTCTCTCATTCCAAGTCATTTTTCTCTCAAGGGTGATAAATCACAAAGGAAAGACACCCTCTTTGGATTCTTGAGCTCCTAATAATTGTTGCTGGAGGTGCTGCCACTTCAGGGTTCACTTGTTATTTTATACTACCTTTAAGTCTTGACTGTTTATGTGGCAAGAAAAGTCAATGTAGTAACTTCCTCCATTTATCAGCAACAGCCTTCCACTTTGTCTCTGCCATAGTTTTCCTTTTCCTTGCCGTCTTCTTCATTTTTTTTTTAACTTTGCTTCTCTATTCAATCACATTGCTGCTTGGATGATATATTCAAGGTAGACAGGCAATTGCAATGGATCAGATCGGACTCAGTGAGTAAAACGCATTTGCAAATATGACTAAACCCTAAACTGAAGTCAAGCATGTGTACTAAATGAAACAAAATTGATTTTATTTCTGTACATTTAAAAATGCTTTAGCTGATGTGGGCTGTTGTTGCCAATAATGTCGGCTCTTATTGAGGCATTCATCATCATTCATCATCATCATCCTCATCATCCTCATCATTATTTCTTAGTGATTTTTCATCTGCAATAGTCTCTGTGTTCCTTCTAATAGGGAAAAGATACTGAATATCTTTATTTTTTCATATCATAAGCCTATTTGTTGGTATCTAAATAGTAATACCAACAATACTCTAAATATAGCAATTTATTTAGTGCATTGTTTTCTGTCGGATGTGATGACTCCAATAGAAGTTTTGTTGTTGTTTATTCATCCAGTAGCTTCCAACTCTTTGTGACCTCATGAACCAGCCCACACCAGAGCTCCCTGCTGGCTGTTGCGAACCATCCACCGTGCCCTTGGTTGGCCCCTCTTCCTTCTTCCTCTCATTTTCCCCAGTGTCATTATCTTCTCCAAGCTTTCCTGTCTGCTCATTATGTGGCCAAAATACTTCATCAATACCTCTAATATCTTTCCCTCCAGTGAGCAGTCGGGCATTATTTCCTGGAATATGGACTAGTTTGATCTTTTTGCGGTCCAAGGCAGTCCCAGAATTTTCCTCTAGCACCACAATTCAAAAGTGTCTATCTTCCTTCACTCAGCCTTCCTTATGGTCCAGATCCCGTATCCACAGGGTACTACGAGGAATATAATTGGTTTAACTATGCAGATCTTCATTGCCAATGTGATTTATACCCCTATACTCTAAACACTTAAATAAATATTAGAGGATGTTCCAATTAGAAATGTGCAAACTTGAAATGTAATTTTGAGGCATAATTTTTACTTGTTTCTTTATACACTACATGTTGTTTGCTAATAAAAGAATAATTCATTATATTATCCATTGCTATTCTTCAACGACCTAGATACATTAATCTGTATAAAAAGGAATTTTTAGGACTTGCTGAGAAAAATATATTTCTTGCTCAAACTTTCAAGGACTCCAACTCACCTTATCAGCTATATGTTCTTCTGATAAATTCGAATGGTGTCTATAAAAGCTTATGCTAGAAATATTTTTCAGTAAGTTTCAAAAGTGATACAGGATTTCTACTGGAAGTGTAAATAAGTTGAGGGAAAATTTTGAGGCCAAAATTATGGATTTTGATATGATCCATGTTAATATTGTTTTAAACCACCTAAGTTTATTTCTCAAATTCACTGACATTCTTCAGTACAAGGAAGTAAGCGGCTTTGGGTTATAATTTTTGGTAATAGGTAAAAGGAGAAGGTGGCAGAGGTATTATTTTTTAAAAATCACCAAATGGCCCCAATCCACCATCCCAACATCTCCACAAATTCAACATGTTATGTATGAGTGTGAACATTATTCATTCCATGCTGTCAAATGAGTGATATTACCAAGCATTTGACATTAATTAGTGCCAGGTTGGTATGATCTGTGGCGATCCTGTGTATGTTGCAAGTCAACTGTCATCTACACCCTTACTCAGATCCTTCACGTGCTGGGCTATAACTTTATTAAATCTGCTGAACTGTAATGCGGTTTTATATTTTTCTGACTGCCCACCATTTTATTAAGAATTCTCATTTTTTATAATGAGCCATGTCATCTCCTGATATGACCAAAGGACAATAGCTTCAGTTTAGTCATTTGGAAAATTTCAGGCTTGATTTATCCTGCCATCCATGTATTGGTCATTTTTGGAAATCAATAGTATCCATAGATATTTCTTCTATCAGTTCATTTCAGTTGAATGGATTCTTTTCCTGCTAGCTTTCTTCAATGAGCAGCTTTCATAATTATACACAAAAATAATAAATATTATGAGGTAATAATAATAATAATAATAATAATAATAATAATAATGAACTTTATTTATACCCCGCCACCATGTCCCCGATGGGGACTCGGCGCGGCTTACATGAGGCCAAGCCCAAACAACAAATTACAGCAAATAAAACTGAAAACACAAACCAAAAACACAGACAATAAACAACAACATCATAATTACATAAAACATGTGAATGCATAGCAATATAAAATTACCATAAACACAATCACAGTGACAATGGGCGGGCTACATGTAATGATTAAAAGAAAAAACTAATTAAAAACTAATTAAAAACTCAGGTGAGATAAAGGAGAAGCAGGTTATTCATGGAGGAGGGCTCATTATAGCAGGGGTTGTGAAATCAAGCTTTCCCACAAGGGAGGGGGGACGTATACTCCAATGACAGAACGTTGAGGCTAAGCAATAGTGTGCGGTAGTATACCTACTCACCAAAGACACAATGGAAGAGCCAGGTTTTAAGGTTATTTTTAAAAGTTTCTAATTCGTTTTCCTAATTTCTCCAGGTAATGAATTGGGGGGACACAGAGGAAAAAGCTCTCTCCCTTGTGCTTGCAAGGCAAACTTGTGAAACTGGCAGGGGCTAAAGAAGGGCCTCCCCAAAGGTCGGAGGACCTGAATTGGTACATGGAGGGAGATACGGTCACGAAGGTAGGCGGGTCCCAAACCATTTAGGGCTTTATAGGTGATAACCTGCACCTTGAAGTGGGACCAGAAAATAAACAGCAGCCAGTGGAGCTCCTTAAACAAGGGGGTTGACCACTCCCTGTAAGTTGCCCCAGTTATTAATCTGGCTGCCAAACGTTCGAAAATTGTAGTTTCCAGGCCATCTTCAAGGGTAGCCCCACATAGAGTACATTACAGTAGTCCAGTCTAGATGTAACTAAGGCATGGACCACCATGATCAAGAAAGACTTCACGAGGTAAGGTCGCAGTTGGCACATGAATTTTAATTGTGCAAAGGCCCTCCTGGCCACCGCCAACACCTGTGCATCAAGCGTCAGCGCTGAGTCCAGGAGGACCCCCAAACTGTGGACCTGTGATTTCAGGGGGAGTGCAACCCCATCCAGTACAGTACAGGTTGCCACGCAATATCCCGGTCAGATGAGCGACTGACCTGGAGGACTTCTGTCTTGTCAGGATTGATCCTAAGCTTGTTCTTCCTCATCCAAGTCATCACAGGAGCCAGGCACTGGTCCAGTATCCTCGGGGCTTCCTTGGAGTCTGGCGGGAAAGAGTAGTGGAGTTGTGTGTCATCTGCGTAGAGATGGAACCGTACTCCAAAACTCTGGATGACCTCTCCCAGCGGTTTCATGTAGATGTTAAATAGCATGAGGGACAGAATAGAGTCTTGCGGGACCCCATAGGTCAACGGCCAGAGGTCCGAGCAGGAGTCCCCCAGCTTCACCAACTAGGAATGACCCTCCAGGAAGGACCGGACCCACAGTAAAACCGTGCCCTTGAGTCCCATCCCAGCGAATCTCCGCAGCAGGATACCATGGTCGATGGTATCAAAAATCGCTGAGATATCCAAGAGAACGAGCAGGGTAACACTCCCCCTGTCCAGTTCCCTGTGGAGGTCATCCACCAAGGCAACCAAAGCTGTCTCAGTGCTGTGCCCAAGCCTAAAGCCAGACTGAGCAATCCAGAAAATTGGTGTCATTGAGGAATCCATGAAGCTGCGAGGCAACCACCCACTCCAGAACTTTGCCCAAAAAAGGGGGGTTGGAAATTGGTCTGTAGTTGTTACATACAGTTGGGACAAGGGAGGTTTTCTTTAAAAGAGGTTTTACCACCACCTGCTTAAGGCAGGATGGGAATTTTCCCTGGCCCAATGAAGCATTTATTATTGCAACAAACCATTCCAACAACCCTTCTCTGGGCAGTTTAACTAGAAAGGAAGGGCAAGGATCCAGAGCGCAAGTGGTCACTCTCACCATCCCAAGGATCCCCTCCGCGTCATCAGGTTGAACAAGCTGGAAAGAATCCCATAAGATCGAACAGACAGGTGCCTCGGTTACCTCATCTGGGACTGCGTTTAAGCCAGAGTCCAGCTCACGACGTATCTGGGCAACTTTGCCTGCAAAATGGTGCGCAAAATCGCTGCACCGAGTTGCTGAGTCATCAGGAAGTTCCCCGACCAAGGGAGGCCGGAGGAGCTCCCCAACAACCTAGAACAACTACCGGGTAGACAAAGTCAAGGTAGACAATCTTGACTTTAATACTATTCAATGATGCATGATTTTTTACATTTGAGAACCTTATGTAGTTTCTTCCATAGCTGTCCTTCCATGTTGGGCCACGTTATCACACCAGGTTTTAAGCAGGCAGCCCTGCATTTCTGCCTCATGTAGAATTTTGGGAAATGTAGTTTAGGGTAGGGCCTTTTGAATTCTCAGTTACAGATGTCCTTGCTCTCCAAAACTACATTTCCCAGAATTATGCAGGTGGCAGAAATGCAGGGCTGCCTGCTTTAAAGCTCTGGTGTGATAGTGTGGTTAGTCTTCTACTGATTTCTTGATTTCAGTCTCCCTTATGACTGAGCAAAAGTATTCAGTCTTCATCATGCAGTTTAAACTTATGTGAACAATCCATTTTAAATGTAATTGGTAATTTTGTTAACTGTAAAATATAATGGTAAAGTAATGCAGTTATTTCAAACCTCTGGAAACACAAAAATATCGTTGATTTTAAATTGCCCTAACCTTGCCTTAGGGTCATTGTGTAATTTTCAACTACTGCTGCAATCCTAAACCCATGTAATAGAAAATAATATCTAGCAAGATTAATTTCTGCCTGAATATGCATAGGAATGTGCTACGGAGATTTGAAAGTAATTGAAAGTTGTAAAATTTCCTGTGGTGGATATGTGGACACACACTTTTGTCACAGTGTGGCTGTGGACAAACAGGTTTTTCAAAGCAATACAAAAAATGGAAAAGCTGGTAACATGTAGTTACAGATACCAACACCATAGCTGTTCAGTCTTTTAACAATTTTTATGGTGCATCTACACTATAGAGTTAATATAGTTACATTAACTGTCCTGGCTGAATGCTATGGAATCTTGGGATTTGTAGTTTGGTGAGACACCAGCACTCTTTGGCAGAGAATGCTAAAGTTCTTGTAAAACTACAGGTGCCATGGTTCTATAGCATTGAGCCATGACAGTTAATGTGGTGCCAAACTACATTAATTCTACAGTGATGATGCACCGTTAAACTTTCTGAAACAAACACATTCTTGTCTGGTTTAAAAATAGTTTTGATTCCTTGACTGACCAGAAAAATACAACCTAGAATGCTTGCATGTAATTTTTAAAGACTGTGTTTGTATTTATACAAATAACAAACCAGGATCACAGGACACATTAAAATACTACATTCCAATTTACTGTACTATAGTGCACAGAGTGTATCATTTTACCAGTCGTTAGATTTAAGTACCTTTTAATAACATTTTGGGATCATTGTATAACCATTCTAACAAGTACAAAATTACTTGACACTAAAATAGAGACTGACAGTTTTCACTTCCTGTTTGTTGCTCCAGCCCCCGAGTTACTAGATACAAAATCTAAATTAGTCTTGAGAAAGCAGATTAACCTTTCCAATCACATTTGAGGTGAAATTGCTTAACTACAATACACAATGTCGTGCTGGAGATAATCCATGTCCTTGATTAATGCCTTCATAATCAATTGATGTCTAAAAGTGACTCCTTCCCATCACCCTCTTTGGAAAAAGAGCAGATGGTATTTAAAAGGTTATGGCAAAAGGGCATTCCAGAGGTCAAATGGAACATCAATCAAGTGGGCAGAAAAATTGCTTTTTTCCTTCTCTTTCCTCTTATCCTCAGAATACATAGGGGAATGGGGCATATGAATTATAGCTTGATCTATATACTTCAAGCACTACAATGTTGTCTTGTTTCAAATTTCTATGTTGTTTTGGGTAATGAACCTGGAAATTGGATTGTATTTTGGGGAGGGACAATAAAAATTGAATGGATGTAAGCATTTCAGCAGAATAATTTTTAGAACCTGGGAGGTTGGCTTGTCTGTGCTCTTAAGGCATTCAGGATGCTGTTATTCTAGTATTAATATCTATAGGGACCTTAGATTAATTTTAGCAATAACAATGGCTTCCTTTATAGGGCATTTACATATCACCCGATCTTCTCTTTTTACACACCAAGAAAATGTATATTTGGAGAGATATTTAAAAACTCTGAATATTGTAGATTTTAAATTGTTTGGTTATAATTCTATAAATCAAGTTAAAAAGAGTTATTTCAATTTCTCCACAGTTTTATTTGCACAGACCAGTCCAAAATAGCTAAGTGTGAATGAGTACTAACTAATGAAAATCCAGATGAATAAAGGAGTTTACAAACTAGAAGAAGAAAAATCAATTACAGCACCAATAGTACATTCAGCATTCTATGTAACTAATATTTTTGTTATGAGCCTGCCAAAAAGTTTAGCAGGCAGTATTCAACCAGCAACGTCTTAAAGAAATCTTTAGGAATTAATATTCGAAAATATCCAAAATATGATTGAAAAATACTCTCCCAGGGGTGGGAATGCACATTGTATGCAGAAAATACAATAATGAGTTTACTGCACAGAAAACACATATCATTGTTAAAGTTTAAATTGTTTTAAATTGATTTTATCTGTATACTGTCATGTGGTGGAGGGAAATAAATACAACCTTTAGGTAATTCCATCTGGTAGCCATCATATCTGGGGGCTTTTGGGAATTGTAGTCCAAACAATAACAACCAAACTTTGTTTTTATTTAATAGAGGCTTTAATCCAAATAACTTTTGTTAGAGTATTTTTGGGACTTGCTTCTGAATAAATATGTCTCCTATTAATGCACCATGATCCCATTAGTTAGGTCCACCTAGAATACATTGAATCAGTTATTCACCAATGAGTCAACATTTGATCCAATGGGTCTACTCTAGTTAAGACTAACCATAAGAATTAAGCATTGACCACTAACCTATGAACATTGTATTATTGTCTGATACTTTCACTATTGCCAATAATATTTATCCTTGACCTGGTTTTTAAGAGGTAAAGTGTTAAGATTAAATCCCTATGGTGGTATAAATATTGTAGGTTTTTTATGAGATAAATAAGGCTAGGCAATTGACTCACAGCCAAGACATTAATGGGTGTAACTTAATGACAAGTGATAAAATTACAGCCCCTATTGACCAACTTTAGTCAGGATAGTTTATGAGCTACAAATTATACATCTGGGATAAGTCTGACAGTCATGATTCATATACAGCTTATTTGGTTCAAAATAAACCATATGATATTTTAATAATAAAACACCATGAATTTGCAAAACTAAATTCTTTCTCTATTAGAGTATTTACCAGCTATTTTGTGCATTAAGATGATATAAAAACCAGCCAGAATGTCATAAATACTTTTCAAACATTAAAAATATTCTTTTATTCTGTTTTCAGTAAGACAAAGTATATCACAGAGCAATACAGAGAAAGAAGTAGACAAATAGACTTTATATAACTACACTGGGTACACAAACAAAAAAGATATTACATTTCACTCAGTATTCACACACACATATAGACATGCACTCATTTGTGCATACATCACCATCCTGCCTTCCTTTGTCTGGAGAAGAGGATCACATGTAGGCCAAGTTGCTTCCCTCACAATATTCCATCTGTCAGAACATGCCAATGAACAATATCATCTGCATGTAATTTCTTCAGAGCAACATCCATCATACAGGAATTGTTGAAGAAAAATATAAAAGACTGCTTCCCTGAATCAAGAGCAAACAACCACTTGCCATTTTGTGAAGCCTGTTGGGTTGAGCGACAAGATGCAGTTTTATGTTGAGTTGAACTTTACAGTGTGGTGGTGGAACACTTGAAGAGCTAAAAGAGAGTCCTCTATACAACTGTGATATTTCTTCCCAAGCTGGACACTTACTTTTAGGTGTTCTGAATGCTGAATTTATAGTAACCAACCATACACATCCTAAGAAAGTTTCTGTCATCATCCCTTCAGCTGAACAAAACATTACAAAGAGTACATATGGACATTTTCTGTAGTGTGCAACATGTCAACAGTCTCTTAGAAAAGTATCAGGGAGATGTGCACAGAATCTGTGAAAAAAATTCAGGATATCTTTGACACAACAAGATCAGTGGTGGAGTCTATTGGTAGAGAAGTTAGGATTCCTCACATCAGTTCAAGGCAGACTTGTTAAAACAACACCCAACTTCACCAACACCAATGGATTATTAAAGACTAAATGCGTACAGTCAGCTTCAAGAAAGGTTTACAAGGTACAGGGAAGAAGTTCAGGAATTGCAAATGTTTCTCCTTAATAATTTTGGCTATTTAAAATCCAGCTTGAACAAATGCACAGAACTTTACAACGAACACTTTCAAGATAGTGATGGAAGAGTTTGACTTGTGTAGAAAATGGGGAAAAATACACCTGCAGAAAAGCCCTCAAATGCACTGGAAGAATATCTTTTCTGTGATAGACAGTTATTTCTGAATGTGAAGTAATTTCTTCTGATTTCTGCAACAGCTACAAATGAAAGGTCATTTTCAACTCTTAAACATTTGAAAACATACATAATAAGCACAATAGGGCAAGAAAGACTGACTGGACATGCACTCTTGAATGTCTACCAAAGTTTATCGATGAAGACTGATTTCTGTCAAAGTGTATTGACACAGTTTTCAGGTGTTTCTAACAGGCGTTGCAGTGTTGTTGTTTTTTTTGTAACCACTAAATTTATTTATTTATTTATTTCAAGCATTTATATCACATCCTTCTCACTTCCAAAGAGGGACTCAGGGCAGCTTACAACAGGCAATCATTAGATACCAACACAATACATTAAAAACCACAGTTAAAATTAATAACAATTGAAACAATTATAAACAATTCAATTTAAAAACAGTTCACCAATTCAAAATCATAGTCCAGGTCCATCCATTGTGGTCACTTAAAAGATTCTCTTCCCAGTTATTCCATCTATTGTTCAAATGCTTGATCCCACAGCCAGGTTTTGAGTATTTTACAAAAGGGCAAGAGGGAGAGGGCAGACCTTACTTCATTGGGGAGGGAGTTCCATAGCCGAGGAGCCACCACTCGCCCCACTAGTCACACCTGCAAAGGTGGTGGGACCGAGGGCAGGGCCTCCCCAGATGAACATCCTTGGTGGCTCATAGAGGGAGATACGTTTTGACAAGTAAACTGGCCAGGAACCCAGCTAATTACCAATTAAAAGTCATTTACAGGGGGTTTTTTTGTACTTGAAACTTTGTAACTAAAAGGAGACAATAATAAAATAACAAAGAAACTTGGGAGGAACTTCTACAAAATGGACTTTAAATGTATAAGTGAGGTAAGAAAACAGGAATAAATCGTGTATTTTCATAAAATTTGTGTCAGCATTGCTTACCATTCTTCAGGCTTCTATACTTTACCCAGAACTCCCCAAAGATTACATTTTGGAGGGTTATTGCAAACTTTGAAATCTAAGGATCTCGGCCAAATTTCAAGCTGATAAAAGTATTTTACACATATTTTAGAATCTTTAAATTTAGAATGTGAAATAAAGCCATGCCATTTTAAATCCTTTTACATTGATTTTAGTTTTATATTGTCCCGAGATCTTACAGTATAGGGAAGGATATACATGTTTTAATAATCTTATAGAGTTAAATAATCATGATCTTAGACAGCCCCACCACAGGTGGGGGGGGAGGAACATATACTGACCAGATGGTTCTTTCAAGCTTTTTCCTAATAGGCAAACTACTTGTATGGGACAAGCAACTTACTATTCTGCATCTTTCAAAACACTTTTCTCTCTGTGTCATCCTACTGGAGTTTGATGGGATTGCAGATAATACATTTCATTCTGTGCTGATATATTATTATTATTATTATTATTATTATTATTATTATTATTATTATTATTATTATCTTGTGTGTTGTTGAATGGTAAGGATGGAAAGGCTATGTATGAGGATCAGAAACCAACTATCCTTTCTTTCCCCTTACTACTATGTATATCCCTCTCCTTCCTATTGTCTATGTGTATGCATTTATAATTGTCAGCACTAAAGTGAAAATAACATGGAACAACATAAGTATTAATGAAACTCCAGTTTAAACGTTTGAGGATACAATGTATAATGCAAGCAGAATGCTTTTCCCAAGCTATTATTTTTAAAGTAATGTTTCTGTTTTCCTTCTTAATACATTGGTACTCTGAGACTATTTTGTTCATCCAAATATATTTCAGATTTCAGTGGATATATCCTCTCGTTGGAAGGGAAGTAGAACAAAATAAGAACACCATTTACCATAAATCAAAAAATGAGAGCAAAAAACCACAGAGAACATTAAAGGAGTCCTCCAACTATCATTTTGCAGCTGAACCTATTACACTTCAGCACTCTTCCTTCTATCACTTTATCTCCACTCTGTCACTTCCCAAGCCATACTTCATTGTTATCTTTCATTACCTTTCATAACCACTCACAATCAGCTCCACTCTCATTTCTGCCTCACAGCATAGTGCGTGCTGACTTTTTACTCCCAACAACTTAGGTTCCTGTTGTTCTTAGACAGTGTATCAATCATATAGTGTATTGCATAGATGTGCCAGGCGATCATTCTTCTACACCCGGAGAATATTTCCTTGGCCCAATTATATTCTTGGTTTAGCTGTCTGTCTCTTTCCTAGAAATCTATGACATCCAAGTATCCAATGGGGAGAAAAGAATGCCCGAGGCTCCTGGGCTATTGTTGTATTACAAAGTTTACATTGATACCAACCTCATAAATGTAACACTAAAATGAATCTATAGCACCAATGTATACATGACTATTAACAGGCAAAATGTGCTAGTGGAATCAATAACTTATCAGGAAGCAGCACATTATGTTTAAGCTATAAAGAAACTCTTGGCTAATAAAGTGTTATACTCTAACTCCATAGGTACTCCAATACAAGGCAAGAAGGCAGACTCTTGTGTATCTTCATTGTGTACACCTTGCTAAGACTTTTAGCTAAATACATCACCCAAAATATAAGTAATAATTTTATGAACATTTCCAGGACTATGACTGCAACCTTTTTATAGTACACCATGCTTTTATCTATCTAATAAAGATAATTCGCTAAATGAAACTTAATATTTGTTCTTGGAACAAATGTTTATAGTTCAAAACAAAATTAAAGCTATAGTCAGAAATGTGAATAAGAAATGTTGGAAGGAAGGAAGGAAGGAAGGAAGGAAGGAAGGAAGGAAGGAAGGAAAGAAAAGGAAAGGGAAGATTTGTCAACTGAGAAGCTTGCATTTGATTATTTTCAGTATCTTATAATGATGACTGAGATCCCTCTATTGGATTCATAGGTCTGTAAACATATCTGTAATGAGCTAAGGAATTGACTCCGCAAAATTGGCTAAAACTCCAAGGAACTGCTCCAATGGAGGTTGTTACTCAGATTAAAGAGGGGTTAGGATGCCTCAACCTGAAGCATCTCACTAAAGCATGTCACAGATTTCCATTGCTTGGAGCAGTTCTGTCAGGTTTAAGGTAGCTTTTGCATGGTATTATGTCATGGCAAGAATTCCCTGGTGATCATATGCAGCATAGTTCAATGTGGTACAGTTATGAATCCACAACTCTAGGCTATGTAAACTGCAATGTAGGATGCCCACCATTGTTCATATAAGACAAATTAAACCGAATATAAATATGTGAACCAAGAGCCAATGTGTTTCAATGAGCTTGAGTATTAGATTATGGCTTGACCATGGAAACCCAGTGAGTGATCTTGGGCAAATCACAATCTCTTAGCCTTGGAGGAAGGCAAAGGCCAACTCCTTCTGTACAAATTCTTATGGATAACCAGTGATAGTTTTGTCATTAGTCAGAAATGGCTTGAAGGCAAACATCAACAACAAATCCTTGTACATCCAGACAAAATTAGTTTTCTATGTAAATTAGGAAGTAATATGGCTGTTTACATCCTAATTTAGGTAAATGGCCATATTTACTTAGAGTAAGATTTTTAGAAACTTATAATGTCATTACTTTTAACTGTTTACTTCCAAAATTTAATAATAACTCAGAAACAGAAGGATTAATACCACATTATTTTAATGATTCAGTAAAGATTATGATTACCCCCTGAAAAGGATTTTAAAAATCCTTTTAAAAATAAGTAAATATTTAAGTAGTTTTAAGTACTTAAAACTACTAATTAAGGAATTGGATATGGGCCAAAATTTCAGAAACGCAGTAGAAGCCATTTACACCAGACAGGAAGCTACACTAATCATTAATGGGCAGGAATCTAAAACACCAATACAAATAAGTCAAGGAACACGTCAAGGTTGCCCCCTTTCCCCACTATTATTTATATTAGTAATGGAAACGCTGATAAAGAACATAAACGACGACCAGAAATTACAAGGAATAAAAATTCGGAATCAACAATACAAACTTAAAGTATACGCGGATGACGTGGTATGCATTGTAGAAGACCCCTTAACAAACATAAACGGTTGGTTAGAAAAAATTCAAACTTTTGGGAAATTAGCCGGTTTCAAACTTAACAAGCAAAAGACCAAGATGCTAGTTAAAAACATGAATAAGGAATCTAAAGAACTACTCCAGGAAAAATCAGGCCTAAAAATAGAAAATAAAGTAAAATATTTGGGGGTGATCATAACCCCAAACAACATAAATCTCTTAAAAAACAATTACGAGACACTCTGGAAAGGCGTACAAAAAGATTTGGACAGGTGGAAACACCAAAACCTCTCCTTGCTAGGCAGAATAGCAACAATTAAGAGGGATATTTTACCTAAGCTCCTTTTTCTTTTTCAAACCTTGCCAATTATAAGGAATGATTACATGTTCAAAAAATGGAACACAGATTTAATTAAATTTATATGGAAAAACAAAAAAGCACGCATTAACTTTAAAATACTCACAGACGAAAGAAAGCGGGGAGGATTAGGCCTCCCGGATCTCAAATTATATTACGAAGCCTGTAATTTACTGGCAATAAAAGAGTGGTCAACATTAAAAAATGAAAAATTACTAACCTTAGAGGGCTTCGACCTAAGATTTGGCTGGCATGGGTACTTGTGGTACGATAAGAGAAAAGTAGAAAAAAATTTCAATAATCACTACATAAGGGCGGCCATAATCAAAACTTGGGAGAAGTATAAGTCAAGACTATTTACTAAAGTACCACTATGGATCTCGCCAATAGAAGCGAAACATAAAAGAGAACTAGGGAGAGATAATTGGTTGACATACAAACAAATTTTAAAAACCACAGCTGAGAAACACTTAACCATAAAAACGATAGAGGAGATTAAACAACAACACACCAATTTTACATGGATGCAATATCACCAACTATACCGAAGTTTTAAAGATGATGAGAAGCAAGGATTCTGCCAGGAACAAAATATCTGGGACATAGTAATGCAGAAGGAGAAGAAATTAATCAGAATAATATATAAGCAGTTACTGGGGTGGGCAACCGAAGAAGAGCAAATTAAGGACTGTCAGGTAAAATGGGCAAAAGACTTGGGTCACAACATACTTACAAAACAATGGGAGGAAATTTGGAACACAAAGTTAAAATATACGGTAGCTACGGACCTAAAAGAAAATTGGCACAAAATGTTTTTCAGGTGGCACTATTCCCCAGAGAAAATTGCAAAGTTTAGTAAATCAATATCAAACAAATGCTGGAAGTGCCAAAAAGAAATAGGGACATACTACCACCAATGGTGGGGATGTGAAAGAATCAGGAAGTACTGGAGAGAAATACATTTAGCAACACAAAAAATTCTAAAAACAAATTTTCCACAACTCCCAGAAATGTATTTATTAGGTATATCCTATCCCAAATTCAATAAAAATCAAGACAAAGTCTTCTTCCTGATGAGCACAGCAGCCAGAATTCAACTTGCCAAAATGTGGAAACAGAAGGAAACCCCAACATTAGAAGACTGGTTTATAAAAATACTGGACATAGTACAAATGGACTGTTTATCTCAGCGTCTTAACAACATTACGAAGAGGACAAATTGGAGAGGTCTTGAAGACTTCATTAAAAGGGAAAAACTGACTATGATAACAGACTTTTCCAGTCTCTGAAGGAAATTAACAGATGGAGACAACGCCGGAAAAATGAAAGAAATTTGGATGAGAACCATACCAGAAGGGGAAGGTTCTCTTTGAAGACTTTGGGAAGTCCTTCACATGGGGGGGGGGGGGGGAGGGAGGAGACAGGTGGGGGCGGCACGGGGATCTTTTAGGCTGTTTCTTTTTTTTCTCTTTTTTTTAAATTATGTATCACAGAAAAAACTGCACAATAAACATTATAACAAAAAAAATAAGTAAATATTGGGGGGGGGGGGGGAATCAAAAGACAAAATCCACAGTCCAATCAGACATGGAAAACAAGATTGCTGCATGCTAAAACTTGGATGAGCAATCAGTTTTAAACTTAATGGGGAAATGAGCACCAGAGCTAAGAGTTCCTTACCTTTTCTCAACATAGTGTGTTGCTACTTTCTTCTCCCCTTTCAAACATTTCCTAATCACCTTCTCAAATGGACTATCCTGTTCTCTAATTTTTCCCCTCTGTCTAAAAATTTCCCGTCTTATAGCCCAGCTTTGAATCCAATTCCCTGACCCTATCCAATTCTGAATTTCTTTTTCTTCTGCAGGGTTTCCATCCTCTGTATATAGATCCTCTACTAACCTTTTCCCTCTACTTTCAATTAATCTCAATGTTCTGCCTATAATCTCATCATTATTATAATTCATTTGCCATATAGTTGCCATCTTATTCTCATTGCCTGGTTTTAACTTCTTCTTTCTTTTTTCCACACTTTTACTGTTCCTTTAAAGGGTTCCTTAAGTTCTGTTTCCTCACTTCTCTTCCATTCCCTAAATATTATTTCTTTTCCTTTAATATTATTTATTAACTTCTCCATATTTACTCATTTTTTACTGTGATGAACCATTGATTTTTAACTGTAAGTTAAGCGTAGTTATGTATATGTGTCTCTACAGTTAAATATGATTGTGTGTGTGTGTGTGTGTATATATATACATACACACACATTCTTAGATGGTTGAATATTATTATATGTATGTGTTCAGGAGGTAAAAGACAGTTATGGATGTGCATAAAGGATTAACAATTTAGAAATGGCAGAACTACGGGGATGGGACCAAGCTCAGCACTCTGAGTTAGGTTTCCATGGAGAAAGGGGTGGAGCCAACTGCACTTACCAGAGGCAGACATTTTGAGGCTTCAGTCCTTTGGTCATCGAGCTAAAGGGAAGGTGGTTCAAACGTGTGGTGAACCAAACTAAGAGAAAGCTTTTAGCTTGAGTGATTTAATTAAGTCAAGGGACTTATTTAGGTTTGTGGTTTAGCTGTGTGCTAATAGGAGAAGCAATCCCATTGGGAATCTTTACTTCAGCAGGAAGCTGAAGGGAGACAAGGGCATTAGCTGACCTTAGTTAATCTGTCAAATAAGGAAACATATTTAGAAGTGTAACAACTAAAGAACTAGTTGGTGAAGTAAAAGACATCCTAAAGTTATATTAAGATTTGTTGAAACTGTAACTCATGAAGCTTTATACCTCAGGAGAAGAGAACCCTGAAACAATTAAGACCCTTGCATACTCCAAATAAACTTGTTCTTGTTTTAGTAACTCAAGTCTCAGTGTACTATTTCAAGAAAAAAAAACCCTCACTACACACTAAAAGAAGCACTACAGAGTGGTAGCAGTGAATCTATTTGAAAATAGGGGAATCCATTAATAAACTAAATAGGAAACCCTTATTAATTGGTGGCAGCATAGCCTAGTACCTCACAGATGGTGGCAGCATACTAGATTGAATAGAATATCAGACAACGAAGAGGAAGCCTTTACATTTCCGTGTACTGTATTTCCAACATTCTTTGGATTTGAAATGCATCGTGATAGATTTCCAAACTTGGGATTCCCCAGCCTCCCTCTTCCTCTTTTGCATTTAACCATTTGTCCCTTATTCTGGGTCTTTTCCCGCCAACTGCCCATATTCTTATTCTTCTGTCCCATGTCTTTAATGTCTTCCTCTGTACGACTAAATCATAACAGTAAAAGAAGAAATAATAGAGGAAATTTTACAATCATGGAGATTGGACATGGAAATTGAGAGGAAAAACATCCAAAGGGAAATAAGTAATATAGCAAAATAAAAGTATAATGTATTAAGGGAAGCAAGAAGGAAAATGTTACAAAAATGGTACAGAACTCCTGCACAACTTTCATGCTTTGTACCAGAGATAAAGGATAGGTATTGGCGTGGCTGTGAACAAAGAGGGGTGTTTAATCATATGATATGGGAATGTGATCAAGTGCAAGAATACTGGAAAATGATTGAAGTGGAAATCAATAGAATGTTAAATTTACAAATAGTAATAATTAATAGAAATGTACTATAAGCACGAATAACAGGAGTGAAGAATATACAAAAGAAAAAATTGGTTGACAAATTAATAGCGTGTGCACAAATTGTTTTAATGAGGGTTTGGAAAGACAAAACAAAATGGACACTGATTAATTGGTATAACTATATAGTTAATACGTTAAATGTGGAAATAACAAATTGCAAATGGAATAATATAGATAAAATTGAAAAGATTACAATAACTAAGAGGATGTGGGAACCAGTTAGGAATTATTTAGATGTGGAATAGAAAAATAAAGACTGAGACTGATATTTCAAATGTAACTTCTGTAGTTTGATGTATAAATTGCATGTATAAGGAGGGGAGTGGGAAAAACCAATAAAACAATTTTAAAAAATTAAACAATTAAATTAAACAATTTAAAAAAATTACAACAGCGAAATAGCAGAGAGGAAACAACCAAGCACAGCTTAACACCTCTCAACAAAAGATTCTCCCAGGCTCAGCCAGGCCTTCAAATGCTAAATAAGGTGGTCAGTTGAAACATTCACACCTAGCTCCAGCAGAGAAGAGCTCTTGGCCCCACCCCAGTCATTCCACAGATATATAAACCCATTGCCCTAGTTCCAACAGACCTCACTACCTCTGAGGATGCTTGCCATAGATGCAGGTGAAAAGTCAGGAGAAAATGCCTCTAGAACATGGCCATATAGCCCGAAAAAACCCACAAGAACCAATTAAAAAAAACTTTGGGATATCATGAAAGAAGAAGTCTCACCGGAAAAGCCAGCAATGCTCAGTAAAGTGGCAGCAAGTAAGAAAAGAGGAAGAATGCATTACGGATGGACTGATTCAACCAAGAAAGCCACAGCCCTTAGTTTGCAATACCTGAGTGGGATTCTTGAAGGTCTCTCATTCATAAGGTTGCAATGCACCAAAGCTGACTTGACTGCAAATAACAACAAACAACAACAAATGTGGAGGAAGTACAGTAGATTGGCTTTGAATTTGACTTGACAGGTTCACAGGTAGCCCTTAATTGTTTGAGGCACTTTCAGTTAAAACCAACAGCATTGGACCCCGAAACTAATAAATGATCAATGCAGTTTTTCAATGCAATTTGGCCTTATCTATATATCTATCTATATCTATATCTTTATCTATATCTATATATAGATATATAATAAAAGTCAAAGTTTGTTTGTATGTATGTATGCGGAGGGCGGAAGTTTATGTGGCAGCTTTCTGATTGGCTGCCACTGTGGTACTATTTGCATATGGTCTCTGATTGGCCAATCTCAACATTCCGAGGAAGCAGAGGGAATAGGAAAGGGGCCTGAAGCTGTCAGGAATGATTAGAGTTGAGGTCCAAAACACCTTGTGGCCCCCAACAATGACAGAACAAGACCTAACCTGCCACACAGACCAGGGAGTTGAAGATTTAAAATGTTAGGTCTCACTTGGCAAGGCCTGACTAAATAAAGGTAGGTTTCGCTTGGCAAGGCCTGTCTAAAAAAGGTAGGCCTCGCTTGGCAAGGCCTGTCTAAAAAAGGTAGGCCTCGGTTGGCAAGGCTTGACTAAAAAAGGTAGGCCTCGGTTGGCAAGGCCTGACTAAAAAAGATAGGCCTCGGTTGGCAAGGCCTGACTACAAAAGGCAGTCCTCAGTTGGCAAGGCCTGACTACAAAAGGTAGGCCTCGGTTGGCACTCTACATCACAGACCAGGCCCAAACTTGCACACAGAGTACTCATGACCCACTCTACATTCTGATGCAGTTCTAAGGGGGATGGACCATGGATGATGGGATTTGCAGTACCTTCACTAACTTTTTGAGACCATGCAACCCACACCAATGACCGATAAAGACCAAACTTGGCACACAGAGCTCCCATTACCCACTCTACATCCTGCTGCAGTTTGAAGGAGGATGGACAATGGGTGGGTGATGGGACTTGAAATATCTTCAGTCACTTACTGAAACCACTGCAGCCCACATCCAATGACCAATAAAGACCAAACTTGGCACACAGAGCCCTTATGACCCACTCTACATCCTGGTGCAGTTTGGAGAGGGTGGACCATGGATGATGGGGCTTGCAGTACCTTCACTCACAGTTTTTAACTATCAATCTTAAATCATGTCCTTTTTAATATCTGTATTGTGTATTTTAATATGTATTTTATAGAAATGCAGTTTTCTATATCTATAGAGTCTTCTATAGATATAAGTATATTTGTTGAATGTTTGCAATGTTCATGTTTTTTTTAAAAAAAATGTATTATAATCCGCCTCAAGCCACAGGGAGAGGCAGGTAAGAAATAAAATTATTATTTCTATATAACAACATGGCACGCATGCATATTAGGTCCAAGTGTCTGGGATTTGTCTCTGAAAATCAGGCTCTTCCCAAGGGCCTAAGATATTAGAGTTATTTTTCCAGAATAATAATAGTTGTTGTTGTTGTTATTATTATTATTATTATTATTATTATTATTATTATTAGTTTACCTAGAATGGCCTGGAGTCCTTTTCTCTGCACATTTTCAAAAAGAGGCTAGAGGGAGATCTTGTGGAGGTAGCAGAGTAGGAGATTGGACTCAAATTATTTTCCAACTGTAACAAAGCCACCACTTTGTAAAGATGCCACCAGGAGCAGTAGGGCATCACTGATTTATCAGGGTCTCCTACTAATTGTAATGGATTTGCAAATTTGATAACACAGTTAATAGCTTGTAATGTTTTGTTGGTCTTTCTCCAATGTGTAGCGTGGCTTGACTTGAAAGTATTCAAAAGAGAGACTTGGCTTTAAGAGAAACTGTAACAAGTTTATTGAAGTATAGAAGTTTAATGGTTTCAATGTTTCTTAACTTGTAGAGGCACATTTCTTTAGAGGTTACATTTATAACATTTAATAAAACAACTCTTGAGAGGACTGTTCCTTCCGCTAGACAGGTCTTAAACTTATTTTTCTTCAAACTGTGTTTCTTTCCTTAACAGATCACTTCAGGTACTAGCTTATTCTTTCCCTTTGTTATTTCTGTTGCAGTAAAGATGCTTATTGGGTTTCTCTCTCCTTTTTTGCTCATACGCTAACTACTAATCTAAATAAGTCAACTTGACCTATCTAAACCTCACAGGCTAAAAGCCTAAATCTTCCTGATTTTCAACAGAGTAGAATCAGCCTTTCCCTGTAGTTCTCGGACTACAGACTACATTACTGGTTCTCAACACAGCAGAACCACCCTTCCCTGCAGTTCTTTGACTACAGACTGTTTTTAAAATGCCTGCCCTGCCAAGTGGCAGTTGGTTCCTCCCCTTTTTCCATGGCAACCCAGCTCAGAGTGATATGAACTGGCTACCATCCCCCCAATTATGCTATTTTAAATACTTACCCTTTTAAACACCTATCTATAATTATACATAACTATAGGTTAAAATTCACACTTCAACACACCAACTCTATGATTTTTAATGATTCCTGGAGGAGCAGCACAAGGGCAACATATTTTTTTCTGGTATTCATTCATCTCTAATTCACATCATGCTTCCATAAATACACTCTCTCTAAGTCTGCCCCCCCCCCCATTAACATTTCACTCCACTTCCCTCTCCATGGTTACTGTAATCTGAGCTACTTCATTGCTCCTCTCCTTTCCCCTTTGACCTCACCTTTATATTTAACACATTCAGGTGGGAAAAGGTTTTACCCTTCATTAGGAAAAGAAATGACAGGATGGCTAGGTTCATTGAAAAATATCCAATCCACTGAGGGCCCAGCCTGATGTTAGAAGGCAGGTCCAGCTGCCTTCTTATCAGTTTGCCAGCCAAGGGCCCTCCATATTCAGTCCTACAACATGACAGAGTCCATTTTTAATCCCCCTCCTCCCTTGTGAATGGGGCCTCTGGTTCATTTCAGTCCTTCTATCAGTTCTGTTATTTTTGGAGTGATTCGAGGTTTTTAAAAATGCTTTAACACAAAAAGCTATAATATTCTCCCCATTTTGGTAGCGTTTCAGATATATCATTTATTCCTCACTATGGCTTCAGATTCCCCCTTTCTAAATACAACATACAGAAATGACATTTGGTCTTCATCCAGTTTAAATTTTAAAAAATGCAATAACTGCCATGTCAACTGGTAGAATATTGGCTGCTGTCACTGATGAGTCACATGTAATGCATACAAGACTTTGGCACTGCACGTTCAGAAGAGCTTTTGAATGTCACTGATGTATGTTATCTACACAGCATGCTGCTGTTTTGCAATTCAGTTTGAAATTGTCTGTCAGCACTTTAAAGGCTGTAACGGGATGTGTGGAAGAAGTGCACTGACAAGCCCTATTTAGCCTTATTAATACTTTACTGAAATGAACCTACAGAAATATCACAGTGATTTCAGTGATGTGTCAGTATTCTTTCCTTTAATAGGAAAGCTCAATGTGGCAGTATATTCCACACTGGAGCAATGTATATTGTGTGCCCAGAACTTTGACAATAGCACTAGAAAGAAAATCTATTTTCTACCATTGTATCCATCAATCTTTTTGATGTGAAAGCATTGCAGCTTCCATTGAAGTGACTGACTTGGCTTTCCAATCCTCCAAGCAAATTTGTTTGAATGAAGGTGTAAAGAAGAGAACTTGCTCAATTTCTAGTCATCTTCTTGGATCTCACACCTTCCTTGGTGTCATATAGAGAAACTTCCAAACCTATTCTCATATCATCAAAACCACTTCATTATCTTGTCACACCTAACTTTCCAAAAGGAAAAAGATTGAGAGAGATCTGTGTTTTCTATTTTGCTAGTTGCTTTTTCAATTCACACTCTATTGTTACCAAACAAAAGGCAACTTTCCTCTGTGCTTTGAATTTCATAAATATTGGAGATTTATTTTTCTATGCAGTCAGAGAAGTTCTAATCATATTACCAATTCTTTAAAAAAATAAATAAGATAATGTCTATTTGGATTTAAACCCTTCGAATTGGTCTCAGGTGTTGCAATAACTGTTTACCCCTGTGGGTAGTAACATCTTCCTGCTTCACCTTTATTGCTATTCCCATCACAGTATTCTATCAATGCCCATATTGACTGGACAGTTATATCCCCTAAGGTGTGGAACTGGTGAGCTTACCAACCAACAGAGTGTGGTCTCCATAATATTTTTAATTAGGTTTCAGAATCATGTTGCCCCCAACAAAATTTAAACTAGGTGTTTTAAACACATCTCATACTTTAGTGTCAATTGCTACAAGATACACTTGACATGTAAACAAGAGAGGTCATTTTGTATCTGTGTAGTTTACAATGACATTAGTTATTCCTTTCTTGTTAAACTTTTTGAAGGTCTTTTGATGAAATTATAAAATTTGCATCATAAATCTTCAAAATTAGAGATTCTGTGCAAACAATGTCTAAATTATGTTGCAATTTCATCACATCTATTCCATCGACTATAAAATGCTGTGTACTTCTATATTTATGACACCAAGTAATATAATAACATAGAGTTTTAATACATGATTGAAAATTTTGTCTCATCACTACACACAGATTTATGTTTTAGGTATATAATGTTGGACTGCATGCTGATTCAATTGGTTAATATTCCTATAATATTTCATAAATGCATAGAATAATGTGATCTTTTGTTTATTTAAAAATTCATCTTAAATATTTAAGAATTATTATCATATATCCCAGTCTTCTCCAAACTAAACTTAGGCATTCCTTATAACCTTGGTTCTTTTATTATAGTCACAATTTTCCCTGTATTACTGAGACAATTTTCCAAATAATTGGTGTATCCCTGCCCTAAAATCATTATTGCTAACTGCTGTGAAGCACAACTCATATTTTGCAAGAAATCCCCTTTCTGCAGAGCATGGAATGGAAATCTGAATGTACAATGGGCCCTTGTGTTGTAGTTCAGCATGTTGCTTGAGTTGCTACTCCTAGTAGCAGGGAGAACGGGGCTACTTTGGAGTCAGAGGGAGAACAGCAGCGTCAGCACATTAGAGAAATCATTATGGCTCCAAGCGATACTGACACGTTCCCAGGTTTCTCCGATTGTGAGATGGGGGATGGGGAAGTGAGCAGAGTTGTAAAGAGGGCTGCTCGTGAGCCAGAGTCTGAAGGAGAATTACAAAGGAAGTGTATTTGGGAAATACTTTGTGCACCAACAGAGGATGAAGATTTCCTTGGGTTTGAAAGGAGTTCTGGGACTGGGAGTGATATGGAAGAAGAGGAGGAGTTAGATTGGACCCATGTGCAAAACATAAGGGATATTTGTAACCAGCCCACCTCTAGTGAGGAATTTGAGGGGTTCACTGGGGATTGGCAGCCAGGGGACTCTTGGCAGGATCTGAACCCTGATAATTGTTGGCAGAGGTGGAGGGATGGGCATTCAGCTGCAGGTTTGGGAGCAGCTGAGAGTGATGACGAGAGGGTGGAGAGCTCATCAAGCTCTGAGGAAGAACTTCGAGATAAAAGTGGATTCAGTTTGGACTACAAGTCGCAGAAGGCAAAGTGTCTTCATGGGACATAATTCTTTGTACCTGCCAACTTTCCACCTTGGGTCCTGGGCTATAGCTTCATGTGTTCCTGTGCTCCTGTTTCCTCGGTGACTCCAGCGTTCCAGCCTTGCTTCTCAACGGAATTGACTACGGACCGGTTTGACTTTGCTTTTGTGACTATAACAACTTTTAGTTTTGAAACTACGTTATTCCAGCTTCAAAGAATGTGCTTTTGTCCTATTTTGATTTTTAAGCAATTCGCTTCAGTTTTTGTTTAATCCGGATTATTAGGCAGCGCTATAATCCGGATTATATTTTTGTTTCTCCCCTTGACTTGTTTTTGGTGCCAAATTGCTCCAGCAGACCTTAGCACTGAAGTTAAGTGCTTCGTAGGTCCTTTTGTTTGTAATAAAGCTGTGTTTGAACCTTTAATCTGTGTGTGGCGTTGTTTAAGGCTTCTGGGTCCTGACACCTTGGGTATCAACTGAGGTTTAGTTCCAGGGCCCTCTGTGGATACCAAAATAGGTAAATGCTCAAGTCTCATTATATACAATGGCATAATAAATGTCATATAGTTCCTTGAATAAATCTAAAATAGTCACATAAAACTTTCCTTTTGGGGGTGGTGGTAGAATTTTCAGATTGTGAATGCTTGAACCTATGGATACAGAGGGCCAACTATATGCTAAACTGCTTAAAAACTAGGTGTAAAAGTTAATACAGCTGGTTCTTCCATTAGGCAGAATGAGGCAATTGCCTTAGCCACCAGATACTGAGAGCCAAAAGCAAATTGTTGGAGGAAATATTTATTTGTCTACCCTGCATACTTTAAATTATCCAGTTGTCTTATAGGTGCAGTTGGTTTTTTCCTGCATTGTAGGCATAGCTGGTTACAAAATGGTGCCTTCTGAAATTACTACTGTAGTTCCACCTGATTCTACTTTTCCTTTATGCATCAGCATGTAAAAGGGGGTCATAAATTGTGATTAACATTCACAATATGTTCATAAGAATAAAATGAATAGTAGCACATGGTCCTAAGTGATCATTTGGACAGGACATATAGCAGAGATTCCCTGGAGAGCCATGACTGCAGTTTAATAACATGAATGCTGAATCAAGACTGATTTAGTTCAAGACTAGATTGACAGAACAGACTGTTGGCTGTAGAAGTATGTTATTACAAAGATGTTGATTTTAAGTTCTGTGTAAATTTCTGTGTGATTTGGGTTTTTTGGAATGTTATTATCCTACAAAGGCAGTTAAGGGAAAGTATTTGTCATGGTTACTTCTTGATCTTGTGACAAAACTGTCATTCAATTACAATTTTCTCCCACCCTGGACATTCCACAGACATATAAACCTCACTTACTTAGTTTCCAACAGACCCCTTGACCTCTGGGGATGCCTGCCATAGATGTGCCATAGAAGGCCATACAGCCCGGAAAACACACAACAACTCAATGACTCTTGCCATGAAAACCTTCGACAAAACATTAAACATGAAAGTTCCTGTTTTGCCACATTTATGCCACTATAATTTTGTTGCATTTTTGGTAACACGGGCTAATTGGTAAGGGGTTCTATATCATTTTGTCAGCATTTTCCATTGTATTTCTTTTATTCTAAGATGTCTAAGTTAAATTACTCTGGAACTCCCTGCCCAGGGAAGCCAGAATGGCCCCCTCCCTGTTGTCCTTCTGGCGACAGGCTAAAACCTTCTTAATTAGCTAGGTTTTTTAAAAATAAGTTGTTTAAGATCTAGTAAAGGGGTGCTGTAGTTTTTAACTTTGAATATTTTTGATAGATTTTAACTGAAAACTTTTAGTGCTGTTTGTGTTTAATTCTGTTTTAATGTTTGTATATTTGCCTATTTTAAATTGTATACTAATGCTTTGAGTCCCCTTTGGGGAGATAAAGCGGTGTATAAATAATAATAATCATCATCATCATCATCCATTTTAAATTGACTTATTGCACAAATTAATGTCCTTCTAATTATTATTTACATTCTCTTTCCATACCTCGATTATTTGAGATGAGGACACAGTATTCCATAATCTAAGGAAGCTAACTATATAGATATTTATCACTATCATATCATCATCATCATCATCATCATCATCATCATCATCATCATCATCATCATAGGCTATCACTCACATATGACCAATTTGTTCTATGTAGCAACATAATGACATCGGAGATTGAATGGCTTGTTAATACTCCTCATTCGTTTGGATATTATGTGCTGAATTGCCTTTTGAGGTATATATTTTTTTCATATCAGAAGTGAACTGAGGGTTCAGTTGTAATTTAAAAAAAAAAAAAAACCACCGAGCTTTAAAGCTTGGCATTATAGTAAATGTCCTTTGAGCAGCAGCTGGCCACTTGGAGTGCCTCTGGTGTTGCTGTAAGAAGGACCTCCATTGTTCATGTGGCAGGGTTCAGACTGCATTGTAGTAAGTGGTCTGTGATTTGCTCTTCTCCACACTTGAATGTCATGGACCCCAGTTTGTGGCCCAATTTCTTAACATTGGCTCTGCATCTCATACTGCCAAAGTGCAATCTGTTCAGCGCCTTCCAAGTTGCCCAGTGTTCTATGTGCCCAGAGGGGAATCTCTCATTCAGTATCAGCCATGGCTTGAGATTCTGGGTTATAGCTTGCCACTTTTGGATTCTCAATTGCTGAGGTGTTCCTGAGAGTATTTCTGTAGATCTTATAAAACTATTTCTTGATTTAAGGCATTGGTGTGCTAGCTGATATCCGAACAGGGGATGGGTGAGAGATGTCACCGTCTTGGTCCTTTCATTATTGGCTGCTACTTCCTGGTGGACGTCAGGTGGTGCAATACCGGCTAAACAGTATAATTTCTCCAGTGGTGTAGTGCCTTTTGAGGTTACTTGTCATTAAATCAGAAAAAGAGAGGTTCAAGTGTGTACAGTTTTTAGTTTTTGTTTAGTTTGCAAGCCCACTTCCTTAAAGTACAATGTGTTTATTCAGTGAAGAAAGACTTGTGGTAAAAGAAGACTGATGTCTTTCCTGGATGTGATGGGGCTGTAAAATACAAGAGTTTCTTTCCTATTAGTTCACAATGTTATCACAGAGACAGGCACTCATTGTTCTCCATTTCTCCTTGTCTTTGGGAAAGATGGATGGATGAATTAAAATGATAATAATTATGCCCTCTTGCAGGCCTAACGACCAGAATTAGAGAAAGTGTACACAAGAGCTCAGCAAAGGACGATCTGTAATTGGTAACAATTAATCTAATGGTGAGAGGAAGGGCTGAGTGGGATGATTAACATATGCAACACATAGTGATCATTTGTAGTAAAAATGATGGAGGGGATGCTATGTAGCTTGTCTCAGAGATTACAAGAATATGCCAAAACATTCATTAAATATTTCTTTAAAAGTATTGGCTGTAGCTACACACTGCAGTTTTCTGTATAAATGGTCAGAGCAAATAAATAAATATCCCTGAATTTTGAGTTAAGTGCAGGGAATGCATAAGATTTTTCAATGTATAGATCATATTACTTTAAAAAAATGTGACAGCCATTTTTTCCTCTCTGTAACAAGATAAGCCTCTTTGTATGACCACAGCTTTAGACCTACTTTGGAAATGATACTATAGTGAACTTTATCTCCACAGCAAGAGAAGCTAACCCCTTTCCAGAACATTTCTTTGGAGTTTCCCTTCCCATCCCCCCTCCAATGGACAAGGAGAATCAAATCTAATGAAAACACTGTAAAATACTCAAAGGAAATACATGTATATATTACTACAACCTCACCAACACACTAAAGAAAATAGCTTTGCACTCCCTGCTCTTATTTAATGTTATGCATTTCTTTTTGGAGCACTAGATGAACAATACCAGAATATAAATTATTGTGCCTTTTGGACCACAAAACCACCAAGGACTGCTCCTGAGCAAGCCTTTTGCAAACTGGGCGTGGCTCCCTGCACCTGCTGAGGGCAGTTGCTGTTGGGGGTGGGTCATTGGACTCTTTAAGAGCTGCCTGCTCTCAGCAGCAGAAACAGTCCAGAAGACAATGTTTCAGCTAGCTGCCTGGTTGTGACTATTAAGTTGGAAGAGCTCTGCAGCTGACTCCAATACAGAAGCCTGAACCATGACTGATCAATACTGTTTCTAAGAGACCATTGTTTGAAGAAATACACTAATTTCAGTACTACCAACAGAAAAATGCTTCAGAGGTGGAGTCTGCGGGGACTGATCTTCTAGCCGCCTGATCATCTCGGTGCCTCCTTCCTTTCCTTCACTGTGCGTGCATCGATCTCCAGTGAAAGATTGGAAGCCTGGCCGGAAGATCTCTGCTGAGATGAGTGGGCTGTGAGTTGGCCGGTGTCTGACTGCGGTGCCAGGGTGCTCTATTGTAGTTTCTTGTCCTTAGCTGCCGCACTCCATCGCAGGTGTGGCTTCTTGCGCCTGGGTACCTGATTCTGGGCACCATGCTCCTTTGCGGGTGCGACTGCTGCTGCCAGTGGCTCTGGAGTCAACAACCCTCTCCTCTGGACTGAGATTCTCATCAGTTGTGGTGACCTTTCCAATGATCGCTGGCTTGTTACCATCTGTTTTGAGCTGTCGGCACTGCGGCTGATGCGGTCATCATGTGGGATGCCTGACACCTTGTCCACCCCAGAATTGCCGATTTTTGCCAACCAACAGCTATAGCAGAATTTCATTCCTACTGCTACATCTGTTCATTGTTACTTTGGTCTTAAATAATTATAACAATATAATTATCATTTGATGAATTTAACATCATGTCCCTATTGTTATGCTTTGGGGATCACTGTGGGAGAAGATTGTTAACAGCTGCAGCTCATCCGAGGGTTGTCAGCAGAGGAATTTCATGGTTCCCTCCTGGAACTCAAGGTTGCTCTGCCATTGCCTCCCCCATGTTGCCTTATCCTGGATTTTTTTTCCTGGCCTTCTGTGACTGTGTTTGCCGATTTCAACTCAAAATCCATTAACTCTGCTCTATTGTTATACTGCCGGTCTCACTAGTACTCCAGCACCTTAGCACTTTGTTAAATGAACTCCATCAACATTTGGATGTAATCAAGTTTTGAATCCCTCATTGAGATACTGTATGTGGGTCTCGCTAGCACTTTAATTTCGTGTTACCAATGCTGCTCCTGATCTTCTGGCACTTTAAACCTGCAATTTCACTTTCCATCTTGCACTTTACTATTGCACTTTATGATTGTCGAATGATCAGTGGGAGGTGAGAAAGGATTTGTGAGGTTGAGGAAATTAATTATAGAAATGATGTAATTTTAACATCTATGGACCATGATATATTAAATCATAGTGCAATGTTAGATCATCAGGATGAGGGGAAGGAAGGGGGCTTGTTGGGTGGGGAGAGTTCCATTGGTCGGGGGGGGGGGCATCGAGGCAATGATGGGAAGGGGGAGATACGGCAAATGGAGATCTAATCAACCAATTCGGCTAATCTGGGAAAAAACTTTTCAAATTCCAAAACGTTCTCCTGACATGGTAAATCGGCGTACCCGGGATGACAGCTCCTCCAGGTTAAGGGTGGTGCTGCTGAACGCCAGGTCTGTCAATGGGAAAAAAACAACAACCATCCAGGATTTAATCCTGGATGAAAAAGCAGATCTGGCATGCATCATGGAGACATGGTTGGATGGGGCTGGGGGAGTTAATCTTACACAGCTTTGTCTGCCAGGTTACACTGTGCAACATCAGCCAAAATCTGGGGGGCGGGGAGGCCAGATTGCAGATGTCTATAAAGACACTATCTCCCTGATCAGGTGCCCCATACCACAGTCAACCTTATTTGAATGTGTCCACCTAAGGTTAGGAGACTGAGACAGATTAGGGATTCTGTTAGTGTACCAATCACCCCACTGCACTACAATCTCCCTACCTGAACTAGCAGGGATAGTCTCGAGCCTGGCATTGGAATCCCAGCAGCTCTTAGTGCTAGGGGACTTCAATGTCCATGCAGAGGCTACCCTTTCAGGAGCAGCTCAGGACTTGGCATCAATGGGGCTGTCCCAACTAGTATCTGCCACTATCCACATTAGATCTGGTTTTCTGCCAGTGATGGGAGAATGGTGGCGATGTGGAGGATCTAGACACTATGTCCCTATTGATGCAGGCCAAAATCCCATTGGGTTTTTTTGCCGCCACATCACATTGTTGGCTCATGTTTAACTTGTTGTTCACGAGGACTCCAATATCTTTTTCACACGTACTGCTCTCGGGCCAGGCGTTGTCCCCCATTCTGTATCTTTGCATTTTGTTTTTCCTGCCAAAGTGGAGTATCTAGCATTTGTCCCTGTTGAACTTCATTTTGTTAGTTTTGACCCATCTCTCTAATCTGTCAAAAGATCGTTTTGAATTCTGCTCCTGTCCTCTGGAGTATTGGCTATCCCTCCCAATTTGGTGTCGTCTGCAAGCCCTTCATCTAAGTCATTAATAAAGATGTTGAACAGGACCGGGTCCAAGACGGAACCCTGCAACACTCCACTTGAAACTTCTTTCCGGGATGAAGAGGAAGCATTGGTGAGCACCCTCTGGGTTCGTCCATTTAACCAATTACTGATCCACCTCACCGTAGTTTTGCCTAGCCCACATTGGTCTAGTTTTTTTACCAGAAGTTCATGGGGACCTTGTCAAAGGCCTTACTGAAATCCAAGTACGCTACATCCACGGCATTCCCCGCATCTATCCAGCTTGTAACTCTATCGAAAAAAGAGATCAGATTAGATCAGGAATGACTTGTTTTTGATAAATCCATGTTGACTATTAGTGATGACCGCATTTGTTTCTAAGTGTTTGCAGACCACTTCCTTAACAATCTTTTCCAGAATCTTGCCTGGTATCGACATGAGGCTGACCTGACGGTAATTGTTTGGGTCATCCTTTTTTCCCTTCTTGAAGATTGGGACCACACTGGCCCTCCTCCAGTCTGCTGGAACTTCTCCCGTTCTCCAAGAACTCTCAAAGATGATTGCCAATGGTTCCGAAATGACTTCCGCTAGTTCCTTCAGTACTCTTGCGTGTAGTTGATCTGGCCCTAGGGACTTGAACTCATTTAGAGCGGCCAGGTAATCCTGGATGACTTGTTTCCCAATTTGGGGTTGGATGTCCTCTAATCCCTCATCCACTCCATCTTGCTGAGATTGAAGATGACTTTCTTTTTGTGATAAGACTGAAGCAAAGAAGGCATTAAGTAGTTCTGCCTTTTCCCTACCCCCTGTCAGCATTGCCCCATCTTCTCCTCAAAGAGGCCCTATCTCCACCTTGTTTTTCCTTTTTCTACTGACAAAAGAAAAGAAGCCCTTTTTATTGTTTTTAATGTCCCTGGCAAGCCTGAGCTCATTTTGTGCTTTAGCCTTGTGGACCTTTTCCCTACAGGTGTTGGCTATTTGTTTGAATTCTTCTTTGGTGATTTCTCCCTTTTTCCACTTCTTGTGCATGTCTCTTTTGTGTTTTAGCACAGTTAGAAGTTCTTTGGACATCCATTCTGTCTTCTTTGCACTTGTCCTATTTTTTCTCTTTGTTGGCACAGTTTGCAATTGTGCCTTGAGTATTTCACTCTTGAGAAATTCCCATCCATCTGTAACTCCCTTACCTTTTAGTATCTGTGTCCACGGAATGCTGCTCAGCGTGTCCTTCATTTTTCAAAAATCAGCTCTCCTAAAGTCCAAAATGCGGGTTTGACTTGTCTTAGTTTCGGCCTTCCTTTGTACCTCAAATTGCAGGAGCACATGGTTACTTGCCCCTAAGGATCCGACCACTTCAACTGCATCGATCAGGTCCTCCACATTTGTTAGGATGAGATCAAGAGTAGCTGACCCCCTTGTTGCCTCTTCTACCTTCTGGACCATGAAATTGTCTGCAAGGCAAGCGAGGAATTTGTTGGACCTTGTACTCTTGGCCGAGTTTGTTTTCCAGCAAATATCGGGATAGTTGAAATCGCCCATGACTACTACATCTCTTCTCTGTACCTGTTTGGTCAACTGTTAGCAGAAAACTTCATCAAGTTCTTCCTCCTGGCTTGGTCATCTGTAGTAGAGGCCTACAATTACATCTTTTTGAGTCCCAGCTCCCTTGATTCTTATCCAGATGCTTTCAAGCTGGTTTCCCGTTGAATGCATCCAGCAATACTGTAACAAACCTCCTCTGAATAAATATTGTTAAGAAAAAAGTATGGGGCAAGGGGATGAAACACATTTTAATTAGGCCTTGATTTAATCAGAGGAGGTTTGTTATTGCCTGCTCCGATGACAGAAGGTACAGTATAGTACAGCATAGGTCTATTGAAATTGTCGTCCATTACTCAAAACGCTGAGTGATGGGATTCACATTATGAATCCCATCAGTAAAAATAGAGCCACATTGACAGATGCAGCTTTTTATTCCAGATGTTAGAAACACTGACCTTAATTTAAATTATCAGATAACATTCAAAACGTTAGACTATCTATTATGAAATTTGGTAAGGAAAAAAATGTTCAGAACTAGGCAGTGCTTGGTTCCATTCGGTCACTGTGGGAGGAAAGCACACTTGAGGCAAAACCGGCATATTCACATGGAACAATAAAAAGAGAAAGATCAACTTTAAAATAGTAGAGATGCAAAGTTGTGGTGCAATGGTAGAAGCACAATGTTGTGGCAAAGAAGCACAAAGCCCAACATGAAGAGGTGAAATCATCATTTTCTTCATACTGACTCATTCCAGCCTCCCTCCATCTCTTGCTCTCTCTCCCTCTCTTTCTTCATGAAGTCAAACATGCCAGGAATAAAGCCATACAGAATTAACTAAGTAATTAACAAAGTTCCTGAAAGCAGACAAGAGCAAAGCTTCTGACTGTTTTTCATGGACAGTCCCACATAAATTATATTGCATTAATAGACATAGGAGGTTGTTAAGGCATGAATTACTGTGCCACATTTGCCTTTCTCAGAATGGGACATATTAGTTGAATGTGAGGGGTCATGGCTGATCACCCAACTATCTTACCCAGCTGGATAATGCAAAATCTTAAAGAATTCCTAAAGTATAGACCTAATCTTAGGCTGAACCTTAGGCCCCTTCCACACTGCTCTATATCCCATGATCTGATTCCAGATTGTCTGCTTTGAACTTGATTATATGAGGTCCCTTCTACACTGCCAAATAATTCAGATTATCAATGCACATCATCCACATTATCTGCTTTGAACTGGATTATATGAGCCCACTGCCATATAACCAAGTTCAAGGCAGATAATCTGGATTTTATATGGCAGTGTAGACCCAGCCTTTGTAAGCTGTACCCCCAATTTTTTTGTATCTAATATTTTCTAAACTCGCCTGGAATTCTTCACTGGCTTTTATAGCTGCTGTGAAATTATTTGGTGAAAATAGGTAAACTGGACACCACCAGCATATATTACTTTTAAACTCCCCTTTCAATTGGTCTTTTCCCTTGTTGAATCCCTCCTCTTGAGGAGATCAGTGCACTTTTAAACACCTCTTTCAATAGGGTCTTTCCTCCTTTTCTTTGAATCCCTCCTCTCAAGTAGACCAATATACTTTTAAAACATTTCTTTCAAAGGAACCCACACTGTCTTTGAACCATGAATTGTGACAGAAGGATCATGGAGGGGAACTTCATAAAATGGAGTGTTAACAGAGCAATCCACCATATCCCATCCCAATTTTCTAGTTCTCCCATTTCTACATGTTGTGGAGATGGAGTCCCACGAGCAATCACCAAAAGCAGTTCTGCGTCATCTGATAGGCTCCATGGGAGTCCATCATTGAATTATGTAGAAAAGGGGGAGGAAAACTCCCAAATGACAAAATCAACCCCCCCCCCCCAACCCCACCAGTATTTAAATTTGGGCATATCAGGTATTTGTGCCAGGTGTGGTCCAGTGAATGAAAATACATCCTACATATCAGATATTTACATCACAATTCATAACTGTAGCAAAATTACAGTTATGAAGGAGCAACAAAAATAATGTTATAGTTGTGGGTTATCACAACATGGGGTTAGTTTTAAGGGGTTGCAGCATTTGGAAGGTTGAGAACCACTGCTGTAGAGGGAGATTTCTCAGTAACTCTGGTTTTTTTCTGAATCATTTTAATTTTGTGAATCTCCCTCCCATTTAAGTATTGTTGAATTATCAACATGTTGTGTGCTTGACATCAGAAACCTAGACCCATTGTTTGAGTTTAAATTATCCCAAATAGAATTATGCCTCAGCATGTTCACAGTTCTACTTCCATTGTTTCTACTGTCATGTTTGTGACTAATTCAGATAATCAAGTAATCCTTTAAAGCTAGCCTTTTATTCAAATCCAATCTTTCTTTTCTAGGGGGAAAAAGCTTCACAAAATCTGTGCTCTTTAAGATGACAATAACCTCTCCTATGGAAAATCTCATCTGCATATCTTAACATATAATATACTGCCCTGATTGGCATTCCCATTAATCGTGACATTATAAAAGACTGCCTGTTAAACAAGGTAAACATTGCGTAATGTAACTGCTATTGATACTTGGGCTTTAAAGGACAGAATATATAATGGCTGTTGCTCACTAGAGATTAATTCAGAAAATGAAGATTGTCTAATGGAAATGAATTCTTAACATGGAGTAACACAAAAACAACATTGCTAAGAAGTCATTGTTAATCTGTGTAGAAATACAAAGAACAAATCAAATGAGATCAGTGCAGAACAAAGTAATGACTTCAATTAAGGATGCCATATACAAATTCAAATGAGAACTTTAATTAGTAGTGTCCCTAAAATTCTCTTTTGCTGAATTTCTTCCAGATTTTAAACTCTTAAAATACTTGGCCTTGTTTCAAAAGCAGAGCCAATGTATTAGGAATTATCCATTGTTTATTTCTTTTTTATCTTTTTGCTCACTGGTAGGTTCCATTAATATACATTAATACATGGTACATGTACATTGACAAACAATGTTAAAAAACAACCTTGAGTCAGTCTATTCTTCTTTTTACCAATGTGCGGAAGTATATTGCACATGGGTAGAATTCCAAGCAAGGAGCTTAATGTAATCATAACAACAAGCAATACACTATTCAAGGGCTGTACTTAGCCACAAAGCTTTTCCCCAGCTCCTGTACATTCCCTCCCAAATCATCTTGCTGAAATCCAATTGTAATTGAGTTTCATGTCACTGAATTCAATTCAGTAATCCAGGAAAACTGAAGGCAAACATTTTTGTATTGTAGTTCTTAAATGCCATATTTTGGTGAAAAATGTATAAAGCCCATTGAAGAGTCATCTAGAATGAGCAAAAAAAAATTACATTGGCTTTTTCAGTAGAGTTTGTCTCATTTTTTTTAAAAAAATTCTTTATTGAGGTTTTTTATATTACATAATAGTTAAAAACCAGAAAGAGAGAAAGAAGAGAGAATAAAAGGAAAAGGGGTAGTGGGAGAGAGAAGAGGGGGGGGGGGAACGGAAAGTTAAAAAAAGAAAAGTCAAGAAGTGGACTTTCACCACCCGAGGTTTTTCCTTCTTCTTCAAGTTGACTTCCAGGGTTCTTCGAGGATAGTTTCTTCCTTTTCTTTCGTTCTTCTTCCTCCTTAATTTTCTTTAAATATTTATAGAATTTTTTGACTAATCTAATGAATATAATTGTGTATTTACAAATTAACCTTTCATTCATTTTTTACAATGAGAAATTCTAGGAAGATGGATTTAATCCAGAATTAAGAATCCTCCCTCCCCTTGGGATATGTATCAGCTCAGGCTACATCGAAATGTCTGTATTACCTTAGTGTGAGGATATTTGCATCCCTGAGATTAGTCCCGTTCTGCACTGGCATAAAACATCCAGATTTATTGATTAATTGGTAGAATTATAGGCCAGTAAAAATCATTCCCAAGACATGTGCCTGGTAGCAATGGGTAACTGAGGAGTTAAATTACTCAGTACATGGGGAGGCTGGATCTAGAATGTCATACCTGGCTGAGTAACAGTGACCAGCCCAGATGTTATATCTGGGGGTGGCACCAGAGATAAACAAATAGAAGTAATGATACAAAAGCACTGACCATGTGCTTGATACTTTCTTTTTTGTTGGGATTGTCTCTGTGTGCCACTCTGTAAGTAGCTGTAAATATTTGGAACACGAATAAAAGGAATACCGTCAATTGGTTCCAGTGTGTTTGATTTACACAGAAAAAGGAAAGAGTAGAGAGACACAACTTTTTTTAAAATATCTTTATTGCAAAATTTTCAATACACATATAAAAACAGCAGGTAGGGGGGAGGAGAACAGAGAAGGAAAGTAAGGGGGGAAATATTGGGGGGTAGGGGGACTGGTCGGGCAGGGTTAGATCGGGTGCTAAGTGGTGGGTATGAGTTGGGTTGGGTGTGGGGAAGAGGAAAAGGCTGAACGGGGAAGGGAATTTAAAATACAATGACTTCCAGGTTGAACAGACAGATAATCGTTTATGTATAACAATATCGACTGATAATACATCAGCTCTCATCATATACTAGTCTAGGTCTCGTTACATCTTCGTAGATTCCTATTTCTTCTTTTCAATATATTCCATAAAATTGTTCCAGTCTGTACTCTTCTTTTTGCCTCTATGGGCTCTTAGTCTCTGAGTTAGTAGGTCCATATTCATTACATCATAAACCTTTAACGACCATTGTTGCCACATCACCGTCGCAAATAAAGAGGCCACACATGTGCTTGGGTTAACTAAGGGCAACTTTATTATTGTTACCTAATTAAAAACTAAATCTACCTACCACCACCATAACTGAGTATAAACTTCTATCCATGAACTTGGCATTGAACTTGGCCTTGACCTGGCCATGAACTTGGCAATGAAATTGGTGAGGGTGAACCTGTTCCCGGAATTATTAATGTCCATCTTCAAAATCCCGAGCCACTCTAATTTTTCTTGCCCCCCAATATTATCCTAGGGCCATGTTACAGTTGCTGGACCATCCAAATGGGCGCCTTGGGTGTGCACCGAATTCAATATCCCTCCTGCTCACGCCACAGATTGGGGCAAGCGTCTGCTTTGTTCCTATCCCCCACCATGCTCCCAATAGCCGTTCGTATGCCATCCTGCAAGCAGGCCAGGAATTGGACATTGCCCAGGTCAGACAGATGAACTCCATCTGCCCTGTAGAGTTCCTTGTTGTTATGTGATATCTTGTGTTGGATGTATGAGCCCATACCACCCCTGCAGATTTTTCGCATTGCTCGGTTTACTCTCTTGCGTGTGCCATCCAGCTTTCGCACATCACCGCCTCCAGGCCACTTGAGTCTCGGCACGATTTCAGACCATATAATGTGGGTATGAGGCCACGCCTCCTTAATCTTGCAGAAATCGGCCACTGCCTGCATGAACAGCACCTTGCCTTTGAGCAGGCCCAAGTCATTTCCACCCAAGTGGATCACCAAAACATCAGGAGGCAAATCCTGCCTGGGAATGTCAACTGCATCGGGTGTCTTCATGCTCCCGGGACCAGAAAACAGGGGGAGCAGGCCATCCCAATGAAGTCCGCGTCTTCCCTTCCATTCGACCGTTGCCATGGAAGCCAGACCCAAATGCTGACCATAGGGAGATCTCCGAGCCTGCCTCTCAGCCCAGTATACATAGCTGTGTCCACATATTAGGACCCGCCGTCTATGCGCCAACAGCTCTTTGTCTGAAAAATACAAAAGTCATAGTGACTGTATGGGTCGAACGTATGTACGGTACGCCCTGGACTTCCACCTCCCAATGGACCTTATCCCTTCCTCGTTGTATCCCAAGGCCGCTGCAGTAGATGCGGCCCCGATGCGGAATGAATGTGTCCCAAACTTACGTCCCTGTATGCCCAGCCCCTGCAACGCCCTGGTTGTCACCATCCAAAATTGATACTTGGTCAGGGGAGAGCCATCCTGATGGCAAAATAACGGGCCTGCTGTGTTGCCCCTTGCAGCCACATAGCTAGCTAATGCCCGGACTGGACATAAATCAGTGTCCCCACATTTCTTTAAAAGTATCCTCGTGCCCCTGGCCCTTTGGTCAGTTTTTGATGATCTAATTAGCAGCTGCACAGCATCATCACTCAGTTGCAGGTCTGTGAAACTCAGTGCCCTCTGTAATTGGTCCATCTTGGATGCTGGGACCAACTCGCTCACCCTAAGGGCCCCAAAAAAGGCTGTGAGGGCTGCTGCATGAAAAAGAAGTGACTCGTAGGTGGAGCTGCACACCCGTGGCCAGACCGGGTGAAGCCCCTTCAATATATTTGGTGTAAGGGGTTCACGCTGATTGCGGGGCCTGCCATACTCATGTGACCAGCCTTCCAGCCATTTGCGAATCCTGAACTCCATAGTGACATCCTGCTGGCCTTGTGCCTTGAGCCAGAAGGCGATTGCTGAGAGTTTAGCCCTGACTGTCTTTGGTGCTTGGCCTTTTCTCCTAAAGAGGATTGCAAACTGGGCCACCTGCTGGAATGGGACCGCCTCCGTACTTTTCATTCTGTATTGTTGTCTGAATTCATTAAATTCCTTTACCGCCCTGATGTATGCCTTTCTGGAACTCGGAGCCAAGGACCAGCCGATGTAACTTATTAACTCCTCTGTCCAATTAACCACAGATAGTTCAGCATTGTCATTGGCTGGTTGTCCGCATTGGGGGCGAGGTGCCTGAAGCGTTCGATCTGCGAGCGGGATAGTGCATCAGCTAAAACATTATTCGTTCCCGCGATATGAAATGCTTTAAATAGTATATTGTACTTAAGGCAATGTAGTGTGAAATGCCGCACCGCAGCCATAACCCTGATTGATTTAGATGTTAAAGAGTTGGTGACTTGGACCGTGGCTGCATTGTCACACCAAAAATGTACGGTGGAATTTGTAAACTGCTCCCCCCATATAATGACAGCCACAAGAATGGGGAAGAATTCTAAGAAAGTTAAGTCCCCTGTAATCCCTTCCTCATGCCAGCGACTAGGCCAGGGTTCTGCACACCATTGGCCATTGAAGTAAACACCAAAACCCCATGAACCTGAGGCATCTGATGCTACCTGGAGTGCATTTTTTAACAAAATATCCTGCCTCCAGAACGATATCCCGTTGAAGTGAGTTAGGAAACTAAGCCATACTTGTAAGTCACTCCTGATAGCCCTGGTGATCCTAATATGGTGATGAGGTCGCATGGCACCAACTGTGGCATCACAGAGCCTTCGGAGAAAAGCCCTGCCAGGAGCTACTGCCCTACAAGCAAAGTTTAAATGGCCTATGAGTTCCTGGAACTCTCTCAGTGTTGCCTTTTTCCTGTCCATAAATCCTGATATTCTACTAGTTAGATCTGTGATCTTATCACAAGGCAATCTTGAGTACTGATGTACTGTATCTACCTCTATCCCCAAGAATGTCAGTTTTGTCGCAGGGCCTTCGGTTTTCTCAGCTGCCAGTGGTACACCTAGCTCCCTGGCTAAATCCTCAAATGCCTCCATTAGTGTGGTGCACTCCACCGACCTGGACCTCCCTATAAAAAGGAAGTCATTGAGGTAATGCACCACGCCGCGTAGGCCCGTCTTCACCTTTACAGCCCATTCAAGGAAAGTACTAAACTTCTCAAATGCAGCGCAGGACACTGCACATCCCATCGGTAGAGCCCTGTCCATGTAGAATGCACCTTCGAATTGAAAACCTAACAATTCGAAATCCAATGGATGCACTGGGAGAAGTCTAAATGCCAACTTGATGTCACATTTAGCCAATTCTGCCGCTGTGCCTCTTGAACGTACCAGGCGCACGGCCGCATCAAATGATGTGTAATGTACTGTACAATCTACCTCGGGAATAGCGTCATTCACCGACGTGCCCCTGGGATAGGACAAGTGGTGAATAAGGCGAAATTCGCCGGGGGCCTTCTTGGGCACTATTCCTAATTGTGACACTCTAAGATTAGGTGTAGGTGGGGAGGCAAAAGTGCCTAAAACTCTACCCTCCCGCACTTCCTTTCCAATTTTATCCCTAACTACCTCCTCCATCCCTATTATAGATTTCAAATTAGCAGACCTAAATGGTGCTTTAGGACCCTGTGCTGGAATTCGAAAGCCATCCCGAAAACCGCTGCGGAGATAGTTGGCCGCAGCAGCATTCGGGTACTCCCTCAGCCACTGGTCCAACCTTTGTATGTTAATTGGGCTTGGCCCCCTTGGAAAGGGAAGGGAGGCCTGCCCCTTTTCTTTGAAATTGGTTATCCCTCTGTCCTGTTCGAAATGACCTTGCTTTGCCACAGGTTTTTGCAGAGTGCGCTCCATTACATATGGCACAACTGTGCTGGAATCTACACCCTCTGCGTTAACACACTCCTTGGCCGGCAAACTCCCAGCATGGGGCGCGTTGTTGTAGTTGGGCACCTGGTCCCTGACGAAAGTACTGAGCTCCCTTTGAACACAGTATTGTATGTGTTAGAAGTATTGTAAAATGTGCAAAATTATATTGTTCATTGTATGTATTTGGTTATATTTGTGTAAGTAAGTTTGTGCCTTTAATTGCTGAAATGCTTGTGGTTTGGGTTTGGTCAATTGGGTGCAGGTGGATCTCATTGCTGCTGTTATAATGGTTTGCATCTGCCTGCAGTCTTTAGGTCTTGGTATTGGTCTTGGATTTGGTTGGAGGTTTTTGTTTAGGGTCTGATGTCTGATTTCTGAGTTTCCACTATGAAGCTATAATAAAGTAAGCTTCTGCTGTAGTATTGTTATTTTTTATTTGATATTATAACTCTGCTGACAGGTTATGGGCCCAGATACGCTGCATAATCCACGTGTCTGAGGTAATGTTTGTTTTTGAAATATGTGGTGGAACATTAAGAAGTTTTTTGAAGGCATTTTTGAGTCTTCTGCTCCTGGCTGCTTTGGTGAGCAGCGAGGTTTAAAGTGATAGCTTGCTGCTGAACACTAAACCTTGGAAGATTTGCCTTCAGAGAAATCAAGAAGATTTATGGCTTGCTATGTTGGAGAATTTGCCTTCTACGTGCCTGAGCAGCAAGGGCCAACTATGTTGCTTTCCTGTCTTGCCTTGCACAAAAGGTTTTTTCAGCAAATGTTTTCTGAAGCCAAAAGAAGAAGCAAACCGTTTGTGAGTCAGACCCTGTGTTTGAATTCCAGAGAATTACTGCAAAGTTTTGAAAGATATTGGACTGCTAGAAGCCAATTTTACTTGAAGAAGTGAATATAAATTGGCTGGGCTGAAACCCGGGTATACTGGGGGTCCTTTCTTTTTTGGTGCAGTAAGTATTTGTTTCTGGAACTTTGGGACTTTAAAGTGAAATACCAAAATGGCTTTGCCGCCTCTTCAAGTTGGTTCACTCCCTTTTGATAAACTATCTGATAGTAACTGGCTCAGTTGGAGCATCAGATTTAAAGCTTATCTTGTTTCCCAGAATTTATGGGACATAATTGAGAATTTGCCAGCTCAACTAACTCCTGCGGATCAACAAAAAGATGAAAGAGCTTTGGCGCTTCTTCAGTTGTCTGTGTCAGATTCTTTGTTGGTTCACCTTCATAATATTCCTCATGCACAAACTGCGTGGAATCTGTTTAAAGATATGTTTCAACGACAATCAAGTGGCTCAAAGGTAATTATGGAATTTGAAGCTCAACGCAAATTGAGAAGTTTTGCTCCTATGCAGAAGAGTTCAAGTTCTGGGACTGCTTCTAATGACACTGCTTGTGTTGCTAAGCCAAAGTCACAAATTGTGTGCTTTAAATGTAAAAAGAAAGGGCATTATGCTAAGAATTGCAAACAGAATCCAGGACAATGGAGAAACAAGCAAGTGGAGAGACCTAGTTCTTCAAAGGACTTACAGCATGCTTTCCTGGTGACCTCTAAGAAGGATACAATGAACTCTTTCATTATTGACTCAGGCTGTTCTCAGCATTTGGTAAAAACTATAGAACTGTTGACAAATGTGAGAGACTCTGATATAAACTTTATTTCTTTGGCAGATGATAGAAAAGTTAAAGTATTTTCTTATGGTGATCTTTATATTGACAGTCTGAAATGTACTCTTGAGAATGTGTACTATGTACCAGAAATTATGTATAATATTCTCAGTGTCAACAAACTTTTGGATGAAGGTTTTGAGGTGTCTTTAAAGAAAGAAAAGTCTATGCTAATTGATCTTCAAGGTAATGAAGTGCAACTGAGACAAGAAAAGGGATTTTTTGTTTTAAAGTCTGCTACAAATGTGTCTGCTTGCATTAAGCAGATACCTGATAATCCCAGGCCATTACACGACAAATGTATTCATGAATTTCACAGGAAAATGGGTCATTTGTCATGGCAGTATCTAAGACAGACAGCTGAGTTGTGTGAGATTCCTATTCAAGGATGTAAGAATTTTCTAGATTGTGAAATTTGTGCAGCAGAAAATCTTAAGAAAGCTCCTATAGCAAAATACAGTGCTAGAGTTTCAAAAAGGGTCTTAGAGCTTGTCCATATTGATGTATCTGGTCCTCATCCTACTTCTGTAGGCGGGTCAAAATATTTTTTGATTTTGGTAGATGATTTTTCAAGGCTGAAGTTCACCTTCTTTCTAAGAACTAAAGGTGAAGTTTTTCAAAAAATTTCTGCTTGGCTGAAGCTAATGCAAACACAGTTTCCTGAGTACCCAGTACAAGCTTTTCAGAGTGATCGTGGTGCTGAGTTTATGTCCAAACAAATGCAAAATTTGCTTGAAAAGTTTGGCATAGTTCACAGGTTAACAAATCCTTACTCACCCAGTGAAAATGGGGTTGCAGAAAGGTGGATAGGTGTTGTAAAGGTTGTGGCTAGAAAAATGTTAAGAGATGCTAGTTTATCTGATGGATTGTGGGCTGAAGCCGTGGCAAACGCCACTTTTGTGCTCAATTGTTCTTTTTGCAAAAGTGTCAATAGTATTCCTTATGTGTTGTTTTTTGGAAAAACTCCTGATTTGAGTTCAATCAGAGTTTTTGGAAGTGACTCATATGTCTTAATTCCTTCTCAACAAAGACATAAAAAGGATTCTATTTGGAAGAAATTGAAATATCTAGGCCCTGCTTCTGAGTCAAAAGGTTGGAGATTTTGGTGTGGTAATAATAGGGTGTTAGTTTCTAAAAATGTGAAGTTCCAACAACACAGTGGTTGGGAAAGGATTCATTCAAATAAGGAAGTGTTTCTGCCTTTCAATACTACTCAAATGCACACACCACTAACCACACAGCCAACTACACAGCAAGTTTCACAGCGGCCTGCTACACAAGTGCAATCAGTTTCACAACAGACTGCACAGCAAAATATACAACCAAGCACATCTCAAGATACACAGTTTGGAACACAAGTGCAAGTGAAGCAAGAATCTGTTTCTAGTCAGTTACAAGGCAGTAGTCCTGTAATTAAAAGGACAGAACCTCAGAAGAGAAAAGCTGAAGCTGAATCTTCTAGTTCAGAAAGTACTAGCTCTAGTAATTCAGAAACTGATGAGACTGATGGAGGAGATAGTACTAGGACCATTCCTAGGCGCAGTTCTAGGACAACTAAGGGTATTCCTCCAAAGAGATACCATTGTGAAGTTGTGAAAATACAAGAACATGACTGGTCTGAACCTCAAAGTTATAAAGAGATGTTGAAAAGAGATGAGACTGAGAGAAATCTTTGGTTAAAAGCAATGCAAAGTGAATTTGATTCTTTGAAAGATTTGCAAGTCATGGAGAAGTCTAAAACAGTTGACAATGTAAAGGTTCTAAGTTGTCGTTGGGTTTATAGACGTAAACAAACAAAGGATGGTGGTTTTTTGTACAAAGCCAGGTTAGTTGCTAGAGGTTTTGAACAGATATATGGAGAAAATTTTAATGAGATATTTAGCCCCACAGTGTCTGGGGAAGCACTAAAAATAACCCTTGCAATTGCCAGTAATAGGAATTTAAAAGTCAAACATTTTGATGTGAATACTGCGTATCTTCATGCAGACTTGGAGGAGAAAGTTTATATATCTGCTATCCCAGGTTTTGAATCTGACCTTCCTGAAGGGACTTATCTTCTTAAGAAAAGTCTTTATGGTCTTAAACAAAGTGCACGTAATTGGAACCTACATTTAGACAAAGTGTTGACAAAGTTGAATTTTGTTGCCAATAGTTTTGATCCTTGTTTGTACTCAAAAGGAAGTGGAGACACACAAATGTTTATTGTAATTTATGTGGATGATGTGTTATGTATTGGATCTGAGGAACAAATTCAGGAAGTATTTCAGAATTTGAGCAAAGTATTGAAAATCAAAAATCTTGGAGATGTTAATAGATATCTTGGCATAAATATTGCCAGAAATGAAAGTGGTTTTGAATTAAACCAAACTGACAAGATTTATGATCTTTTGAGAAGAACCAGAATGGAAAATGCAAACACTGTTAATACACCCATGGCTCTTCAGTTTTTACAACATGTAGATGGAGAAGTGTTTGATAACAATTTCATTTATCGTTCAGTTATTGGCTCTTTATTGTACATTGCAAACAACACAAGGCCTGACATTTCTTTTTCTGTTGGTATCCTAAGTCAAAGGATTCAAAATCCCTCACATACAGACTGGGCTGGAGTAAAAAGAGTTCTGAGATATTTAAAACAAACTGCTGAAAAAGTTTTCAGAATTTGTCCAGATGACAAAAAGTCTTTAGAAATACATTGCGATAGTTCTTTCGCAAATCTAAAGGAAAATAAATCTGTTACTGGATTTGTAATAAAATACGCAAATACACCAGTGTGCTGGAAGAGCAGAAAACAGAACATTGTGGCATTAAGTACTGGAGAAGCTGAATTCTCAGCGTTGTCTGATGCTTTGACATCAGCAGAATGGCTAGAATCTTTGATTAAAAGTCTGAACATTGATTTAGAATTGCCAATACAAGTTTATGTTGATTCTCAAACCTGCATCGCTTTGGGTAAAAGTCAAAATATGAAAACGAAGTCTAGATACATTAATGTTAGATATTCAAATGTGCAACAATTTGTTAAGGACAAAAGAATTGTTCTCAATTATGTTCCTTCAGTTGAAAATGTTGCAGATATTTTGACGAAACCTCTTACTTGTGAAAAACATAACCAGTTTTGTGAAAAATTGAATTTATGAATGTATAAATATGAACTAATATAATTTTGTGGAGGAGTGTTAGAAGTATTGTAAAATGTGCAAAATTATATTGTTCATTGTATGTATTTGGTTATATTTGTGTAAGTAAGTTTGTGCCTTTAATTGCTGAAATGCTTGTGGTTTGGGTTTGGTCAATTGGGTGCAGGTGGATCTCATTGCTGCTGTTATAATGGTTTGCATCTGCCTGCAGTCTTTAGGTCTTGGTATTGGTCTTGGATTTGGTTGGAGGTTTTTGTTTAGGGTCTGATGTCTGATTTCTGAGTTTCCACTATGAAGCTATAATAAAGTAAGCTTCTGCTGTAGTATTGTTATTTTTTATTTGATATTATAACTCTGCTGACAGTATGCCCACTGTCCGCCTTCTCCCCGGGCACTGCTCTGGCTGAGGTCATGACTTCCATCCAAATTTGGCTGTCTATGACATGCCATCGCATTGTGGGGTCCATGGCAGCGTCGGCCCTAAAACGTTTGTCGTATTCGAGCCAACCATCGCCTGTGAAGTTAGCATAGGCCGTATAAATAATGTTTTGATACTGAAACAAAGATGCTGCCCTAGCAGGGTATTTCCTGACAATAACCCCTGCATATATCATGTAACAGGCCAACCAATTTTTCCAAATTTGGTCCACCTTCCTCTTTTTAATCCTCTGTTTCTGTTCGTCACTTAATTCATCCATTTCTTTCTTATCCATTTCCCTAAAGTAAAGGGAGAAAATATCTATGTACTCATTTTTTAGAATCCTGTCTATTGTTTTCTGAGATAGGTGCGACCCCAGCCGTGCGGTCCTCACTTTTGGTGGGGCTTCCGGCCATTCTTCAGTTCCTCAATACTGGTTTGTTGCATCCTCCACAATTGCTAAAGGTGTATTAGGTGTATCCTGCACTAATATGGGTTGATTTGTGCTCCCAGAATCTTGAGCATGGCTAGGCCGAATAGCCTCAGCAGCTAATGTTGAGCCCGTTGTACTTTCGACCTGACTGGGCTGCTTCGCCCCACTTCCCTGAGTCTGTGTAGGTGTTGGATTGATACACTCATCTAAAAGCCCATGACCCTGGGCATTGTCCTGCCTGACTAAATGATCCCAGGGAAAACTCTGCGTGTCATCATTACCTGAACTTGTTGTGCTTCTGCTGCTGCTCGTAGATCTCAGTATTCGCTGCGCCGGCTCAGCATGCAGCCCCTCAGGCTCAGTTGTTGCTCTACCTGAAGGTGGTGGCTCCACTGCCCGTGCATTCACCAGACCACCCACCTGCCCATGGTGCCTACCACGCTCGCCCTCTAAAGCAGAAACACGAGATACCAAAGCATTAATAGCCTGCTCAAGCGAAGAACTATGATTTGGCATCCTTCTCTCCTGCTCTAATGTGCGCAGCGTTGCCCATATGGCATTGAGGGTGTCCGTCGGGACAACAGTGAGCGCTGCTCCACGTGCTGGAATATCGGGTGTTGCTGTCGTGATGGCGCTCACTTCGTTTGCCGCTGTAGGAGGAGGGTAAGGGGCCTTGGGCTGTGCCCCTTTAGCTGAGCCCTTTCCCTTCGCGCCACCTATATTTTTTCTTGTTGAAGGCATGGTGGAGCAATAAGCGATCAGTAACCCGCTAAATGAAATAGAAACAGTTACTCCAATGCAGTAGGCCAGTGCTGCCATCCTTTCAGCCTCGAGCATTCATTATGCCATTGGTATTGTGATTGTATTTATTTATTTTCATTTTGTATTATTCATTCATTCATGATGTATGAATTCATTCATCCATTATATATTAATTGCCACACTCCAATTATTTATATATATATATATATATATATATATATATATATATATATATAATTTTATCTATTTTATTTATTTTATTTATCTCATTTTATTTATTTCACTTATTTATTCATTTATATTACTTATTCCTTTAAAATATGCCTGTACTTCCTCAATATTGTCTGTACCACTGATCCTCTATGTTGCTAATATATGCATCCACTTCCTCAATATCCTATGCTGGCTGTGGGAGTTCCCCTGTCCCCTGTATACCAGCATGCCATTCCCCTTGTGCTTTCCCACCTGCCCACCAGGTGGCGCCAAACAAAGGAAAAAAGGGGGGAGGGTGCCGCATGGCCAAGCAACAACAAAGAACAGATGTTATACAGCCCGTGGATCCAAATAAAAGCAACCGCATGGCGGAGCAACAACAAAGAACAGATATTACACAGCCCCATGGAGCCAAACAAAACAACCTTTCCATGCAGCATCCCCAAAAGGTTCAATTGTGAATGTTCTTTGATTGCAAGAAAACTACAAATCCCTGCAACAACACCTCCCAAATAACCCTAAACTTCCATGCAGCACAAAAATTCCATTCCATCTTTGGTGGAGCTACTTTGCTTGCTGGTGAACTATACATCCCAGTGCCCAAACCTTCTAAATCATACCAAATATCCATGTGGCACCATCGATATGTTTCATTCCCTCATTGGTGGAGATCCAAGTGCTCTTCGATTGCAGGTGAACTACAAATCCCAGCAACAGCACTTCCCCAAATCACACCAAATTATAATGAGGCACACACCAAAAAGTTCAATTCCCTCCCAGGTGGAGCCCCGAGTGATCCTTGGTCACAGATGACTATGCAGCCCACAATCACACTTCCTAAAGAACACCAATTTCCATGTAATTGTGGGTGAACTATAGCTCCTAGTGACCACACTTCCCAAATATCACGATAAGTCCCCCACGCAAAGGCTGATCCATGCACCCTGGCAGCCCCCAAGGCCCCCAGGAAGCATGCAGCAGCTCCGTTTTAAATAGGCCACAATAAATAAATAATTAAATAGGGTGCCCTCCCAGCCTTGCTCGCACGGTCCCAGAATGAGGGGGGGGGGGAACTCTGTTGGAGAGAGGCCAGAAGAGATGAGAGAGAGCACCTGATAAAGTCTCCAAAGAAAGCCATAAGGCTTACCTAGGGAGATACTCAACAGCAGATGGGGGAAGGAAAGCCCACTCCCTTCCACTTGGCTTTAAATTAACTTATTTAAATTACTTTAATCTAACAATATAACCCCAGCCCTCTCCTGGTAAGAAAAAGGGGGCCCACGTGGAGGGGAGTGGGTCCACATGGCACCCATCCTCCCCCCCCCCTCAGAATACTCATTAACCCAGGGACCTCCTGCGAAAGCGTCCTCCTCCTTCGCTGTCCTTAAAGGAAGTGAAGAGGGCAGCAAACTTGCAGGCTCCACCCTCCCCCAAAAGTAGTCCCTGCGGACTAATTTTGGGCAGGCCTCTTGAGCGGCGGAAGTGGCAAAAACCTCTCTCACACTACCTTTGCCAGTGTGATAAAGGCTCTTCTGTTGTAGGGACTTCTCTGGATTTCCAGAGCCGGGCCAGCTGGATTCTGGCCGCTGTGGAAAGGTGGAAAAGGGTTTGCCCACCAAACCCTTCCAGTATTTTCTGTTGATCATGGGAGTTCTGTGTGCCAAGTTTGGTTCATTTCTATTGTGGAGTTCAGAAGGCTCTTTCATTTCATATTATTTGGATCACAATCACCATCCATTATTCCCAGGAGGTAATATTCGGGTTTTAAGGGGAATTTCTTTTTAAAGATTTTCTCTGTCTCTCTATGGACCATCCGCCAAAAGGCTTTCACTTTTTTGCACCCCCACCACATGTGAAAAAAGGTTCCAGTATTTCTTTTACATTTCCAACATTTTGCCTCCAATTTCCCTTTACTAAATTTGGCTAGTTGTTCCGGGGTCAGATACCATCTATAAAATAGTTTATACCAGTTCTCTTTATAATCGTTGGAATATGTACATTTTAATTTTTCTGACCAAATTTTCTCCCATTACTTGAAGTTGATTGGGTGACCTAGGTCCTTAGCCCACTTCACCATGTTTTCTTTAACTTGTTCTTTTTCTGTTTCCCACCTCAGTAACACTTGATATATTTTCCGTATGTGCTTTCCCTCAGAATTTATGATTCTATCCCAAAAGGGGTCTTCTGTTTCGAAGCCTGTTTTATGATCTAAATTATAACTTTCTCTTATCTGGTGGTATTGAAACCAGGAGAGTGTGGGATCGTACTTTTTTAGTTCCTCTTGAGATTTTAGGGATGGATTGCCAGGGGTGCCCTTTATTATTTCTTTATAGGTCAGCCACTTTTCTCTACTGGCCCCTCTAATTTGACTGGCCTCATTCGGTGAGAACCAGAGCGGGACTTTTGTATGGAATTTGTTCTTATATATTTCCCAGATTTTTATAAGTGGGGATCTTACAGAGTGATTTTCAAAATTTCTTTCCTTCTTTGCTTTCCCTCTCCATAAATAGTTGTGCCAACCTTGCATTATATCATGTCCCTCCAAAGCTAACAGTTTTCTCTCTTTGAGGCTAATCCATTCCTTGACCCAGCATAGAGCTGACGCGTCATGGTAAAGTCGTAGGTTTGGGAGTGCTAGGCCCCCCCTGCTTTTGTTATCGCATAAGTTGACAAAGCTCACTCTGTCTTCCTCCTTTCCATATAAATTTTAGTATGTCTTTATGCCAACTTTCAAACGTTTTCCTTGTTTTAATGATGGGGAGAGCCTGAAACAGGTAGATCAAATCAGGAAGGACATTCATTTGTATTGCCGCTATTCTCCTTAACAGGGAGAGCTTTAGCGGTTCCCATCGCCTCAATTTTTCTTTTATCAGCAGCCATTTTTTCTCATAATTGTTCTTATAAAGCTGCGCATTTTTAGCTGTTATAATAACCCCTAAGTACTTTACTTTCTTTACTATTCTAACTTCGGTTCTTTTTTGCAGCTCCTCTAATTTCTGTTTAGTGATATTTTTCGTCAGCATTTGTGTTTTTTCTTTATTTATTCTCAGTCCCGCCACTAATCCATAGGACTCCATTTCTAACCACCATTTGTCTATTGTGTTGATAGGATCTTCCAACACGCAAACGATATCATCAGCATAGGCTCGAATTTTGAATCTGTATTTTCCTATCGTTAGCCCTTTTAGATATTCATTTTTCCTTATGATGTTCAGTAGCAGTTCTAAGGTCATTATAAAGATAAGGGGAGACAATGGACAGCCCTGTCTGGTTCCCTTTTCGATAGTGAATCTGGATGATATCTGGCCATAGACTATTTTATTTGCATATTGTTGCGAATACAGAGCTTCAATGGCTTTGTTAAAATGATAGCCAGTGTCCATCTCTTTTAGGGTCTCTTTAATAAGGAACCAGTTGACGTTGTCGAATGCCTTTTCAGCGTCCACAAATAGGAAAGCCACTTCTTTGTTTATTTTTTATCATAATATTCTATCGCATCTACTATTATGCGTATGTTCTCCTTTATCTGCCGTCTTGGCAAGAACCCTTTCTGCTCTTCCCTATCTTCTCCGTAAGTATTTCCTTTAGTCTATTTGCAAGAATCCTGCGAATATTTTATAGTCGTTATTGAGGAGGGAAATGGGTCTGTAGTTTTTGGTTTTAGTGTTATCTGTTTTCCTTATGTATCAATGCTATATTGGCTGATTTCCATGTGTCTGGTATTACCCCTTCTTCTAATACCTTGTTCATAACCTTTAAAAGAGGGTTTGTTAGAGGCTCTAGGAAAGTTTTATAATATATTGATGAAAGCCCGTCCGGACCAGGTGCTTTACGTAGGGGTATGTTCTTTATTATTTTTTGTAGTTCTTCCTTCGAGATTCTTTTATTTAATCTTTTTCTTTGTGTTTCCGTTATTTTTGTTATATTTTGTCTGCCTAGAAATTGCATCACCTCTTCTTTAGGTATCTTATCTTCTGCATATAACTTCTTGTAGTATTTTACAAATTGTTCTAATATGTCTGGTGTTTTATTAAAGGTCTCTTCATCCTCTACTATTTGTGTTATTCTGCGAGATTGGGGAGGGACAGGGAGGCGGCGCAGAGGATCCGGAGGACCCAGAGGGAGGAGAGGGAGAAAGAGAGAGAGAAAGCAACAGAAAACCGAGGAAAGCCACGGAGAAGCCTCGCGAGAAGTACAGTTGGAAAGGAGCTCCCGCGAGAGTAGAGAAACCTCGCGAGAAGATGCGATAGGAGGAGACCGAGGGACTGTAGAAGAAGGAGGGAAGAATAGAAGAAGGTAGAAGAAGGCAAACGGGGAGGAAGACAACAAAAGAAGGTAAGAAGAAGAACCCAAAAGAGGGGAAACCCCAGATAAAGTGAATAGAAAGGAGCATAAGAACAAGAAAAAAGAAAGAAAGAGAAAATAACTTCAGATTGAAGGCAGGCCCACCACGGAGAGAAGGATGAAAGGATGAAGGGGTAATACAAGAAAAAGAAAAGGAGAAGCCATTATAGCGGAGGGCCAAAGAAGAAGCAAAAGATTAACAGAAAAGGACTAGATGAAATAGGAGAAGTTACAATTGCTTGAGAAAAGAAAGCCAGATCAGCAGTATCAGCAGCAACAGATATGTCTGTACAGAAAAGGACGGAGAAAATGGAAAGGGAAAAAGAAAAAGATAAGAAAGGGGGAGAGAAAAAGGAAGTACCAACAGAAGAACCAAACCTGAGAGACATTTTGAAGGAGATAACGAAATTGCACACAGTAGTGCAAGATATGCAGGATAAAAATGACAAACAAAATACTGCCTTGAAGGAGGAATTAAAGGGAGAACTAAAAGAGATGAAGAAAGATATAAAGGAAGAATTACACCTTACCCTCAATAGAGAGATGACAATAGTACGGGAAGACATGGCTAGATTAAAACAAGAGAACAAAACACTTAAAAATGAAAATGAAATGTTCAAAGACCAACAACTGAATTTGGAAAAGAAGGTGAAGGTGATGGAAGAAACAATTATCGCCTTAAAACAACAAGAGACACAAGAACTAAGAGAAAAGGAATTTCAACTAAGATTGCGCAATATAAACGAAGAGGAGAATGAAAACACCAGGGAAATAGTTGAAGAGCTGGTGGCAACCATTGGAAAAAAAGGCCCAGAACCAATCGAGAAGAACATTGACAGGGTCATCAGAGTTAACTCTAACTATGCTAAGAACCATAACGTTCCTCGAGATATCCTGGTGTACTTTACAAGGAAAAGTGCAAGAGATGAGATATTAAGAGAGAACGCAAAAGCGCCAATAACCTACAAAGGTAACGAGATTGCGATCCTAAAAGAAATTCCTATAACAATACTAGAAAAATTGTTCTGTGCTTGCAGTGGGGAAAAAAAGGGGTGTCGAAACCTATGTCAAAGAGAATCTGTTATCTAAATTAGCTTTTAAGGACGGACAAGGGAGAATTTTGGGAGTTATAGTAGAGATAAATGGAAGAAAACTGCTTGTATGTAATGTATACGCGCCGAACGGGGGAAAAGGGGAATTTATGGAAAAACTGAGAAATTATGTAATAGAACAGGAGTATGATGAGCTATTGATTATGGGAGATTTCAATGAGGTCGTTGATACTCAAAAGGATAAATCTGTGAAAAAAGGCAAAGGAACCCCGGGTACAACAGGGGCACTCGCCAGATATTGCACCCAATTACTAGCAGATTTAGATGTGGTTGACATATGGAGAATGCAACATAGAAGGGAGACTGACTACACCTTCTTCTCCAATTGTCACCAAACATGGTCACGTATTGACATGATTTGGTGTTCGAAATCTATAGTAAATAAGGTGGAGAAATCTAAAATATTGCCAATATTAACATCAGACCATGCCCCAACCCTATTAATAATACGAGAAAACGAACAAGAGAGATTAATCTTTAATTGGAAGCTAAATGAACATCTTATCAAAGGAGAACATAACCAAAATAGGTATAAGGAACTGATAAAAGAATTCTTTACTATCAATTCGGAGAAGGATACTGCTATAGAAATCATCTGGGACACCTCAAAAGCCTACATGAGGGGCTACTTTATAGAACATGCAACTAGGGAAAAGAAGAAAAGAAAGCAAGATTATGAGAAGTTAAAGAAAGAACTAGAAGAAAAAGAAAACCAAACCAAACTAAACCCATCGAACCAAAAATTACAATACCAAATACATATAATAAGGAAAAAATTAAACACCTAGACTTAGAGGAAATGGAAAAAAACTCAAATATGTAAGGCAGGAATATTTTGAGAGCGCAAACGGAGTGAGCAGGTGGCTAGCCAGGAAATTAGCCATAAAAAGACAACTATTTTTAAAGTGCATGTCTCAGATCAAACTGCTAAATCCAGGGTCAGGGTCAGGGTCAGGGAGAAGCCAAGCCAGTACACTGTTATGAATTGTGGGAGTTGAAGTCCAAAACACCCAGAGGGCTGAAGTTTGCCCATGCCTGATTTATATCCTACCTTTCTCTCAATAATGGGACTAAAGGTTGCAAGTTACCTTTTAAACTATGTGTAGGAAGCTAAAACACCTTTACAGCACAATGAACACAAATCCGTTGCCTTTAAAAAGTTAGTAAATTTGAGGAAACTCTGCAACTCTCCATCTTATCTTTTAGTACTGTATCTAGAACTGAATGAAAGACACACATTCTTATCCTTCTTCAGATAGATTAGCACTTCTGTGCATCCATGTTGCATTAACACTTTAGCAATGTAGTGTCAGGTTAAGGAGATAGGATTATTGAAGATGGAGTAAAACTGAAATAAATTCAAGGCAGGAAAAGTGGTTAAGAATTCTTTCCACATCTGGTTTTATATTGGGAAGGACAACTTTGATAAGCCTAGTTGGCAAATTTTCATTCTGAGCAACTGCTTTGGGGTATACCAGACCAAAGAATGTAATAAAATAAAAATATAATTGAGAAGTGGCTGTAACCCATTACTGATGTTGTCTCTTATATTTATATTCTGAAATATAGTATTATATGTCTAAAAAGCACTTATACAGAATGTGGCCTTGAGCCATTTATCACCTATGGACTGTATTTTTTTATCTTGCTTTAGAAAACAACCATATTCAAACCTATATGGGTGATATTCAGTGAAATAAACCATGTGAATTTGGCATATACCCTTTTAACCTTAAGCCCCCACTGTCTTTAAGCAGGGCTGTGGGTCGTGTCAAGTGGACAGTGATAACTGTAATTATCTTTATTTGAAATAAGATGTAGGATTGATTGAAGTGTAGGCAAGTTTACCAACACAGCCACTGTTAGAATTGGTGGGTGAAGGTTATCAACTTGATCCTGGTATATGTGGCTAGAAGTTATCAATTTAATCCTGCCATGAGCTAATAAGTTTGGGCTGCTCAGCAGCTTGTTGGTCTAAATTCTCTCAGTTTTGACAAGGATAAGCTCATCAAAACTCTGCTCTACTTAGAACTAATTAATAGAATTCTAACTATTGTTTTTCTTAGACCCCCATGTACAAAGCCATATAATCCAGTTGTTGATCCAGATTATCTGCTTTGAACTGAATTTTATGGCAGTGTAGGATCATATAATCCAGTTCAAATCAGATAACCTGGGATCAGATGCCAAATTATATGGCAATGTAGATCCAGTCTTAATAACAGAACCTCCCTTTGAGATAATAATTGATAATAATTGTTGATTTTGTTGTTGTGTATGATGTGTTTTTAACTGTTTGTTGTTGTGATAACCTGCATTGTGTAAACCGCATTGAGTCGCCTAATTAGGCTGAAAAACGCGGTATAGAAATAAAGCAAATAAATAAATAAATAAATAGTAGGGAGATAATGAGTAGGGAACACTGTCTATTGCTCTGAACTGGATCTAACGGCTCAACAGTCTTTCTCACTTTTGATTAATTGTTTGGGTATCTTTAAAAGATGGAGCCCCTGGTGGCGCAGTGGGTTAAACCCCTGTGCCGGCAGGACTGAAGACCGACAAGTCGCAGGTTCGAATCTGGGGAGAGGTGGATGAGCTCCCTCTACTAGCTCCAGCTCCTCATACGGGGACATGAGAGAAGCCTCCCACAAAGATGATAAAAATATCAAATCATCCGGGCGTCCCCTGGGCAACATTCTTGCAGACGGCCAATTCTCTCACACCAGAAGTGACTTGCAATTTCTCAAGTCGTTCCTGACACAACAATAAAAAAATCTTTAAAAGAATCGAAAGCCAGTTTGTACTTACAGTGAGCCACAAGTGAGGGCCCTTGCATGTACAACTATAGTACTTTTATACCAACTTATCTGCCATATGTGTTTCTACAGAATTCTGGATGTGTAGTTTGTTGTAGCATTTGGGCTCTCTAGTACTTTCACAAAATACAAATCTCAGCATTCCTTAGGGTAGAATCACAGCTACTAAACTGTGGTTGTGGTTGTGTGTCTTCATGTCATTTCTAAATTGACAATAAGGCCCTGTCTACACTGCCATATAATCCAGTTTCTTCTATCAGCCTTGAATTGGATTATTTAGTAATGTAGACTCATATAATCCAGTTCAAATCAGAAAATCTGAATTTAGGAATAGGATTATAAAATGAATCTGTCCCAGAGTTTTCTTGGGAAGATTTGTTCAGGGGAGATATAAGTTAGCATCATTGTTTGTTGCAAAAAAAAAAAAGACTATACTCCCAAGGACTGATGAAACTTCAAAGATCCTCTGGTCTGATCTGTCCCACTTTGAAGTAATCAACAAGGTGATTTACAATTATAGAATATATCTTCCTTTCTACAGATTACCAAACTTCATATATCTGTTTGGTTTTTGTAATAACATTGTCAATATAATTCATCAATTCAGCATTGCCATGCAGTTGTCTCTATCCTACCTTTACACCACCCTTCCCAATCAATTCTTCTCTACTCCAGACACAAATGACTTTTTTGGGTCAATTTTGTATGAAAGGTATGTAACTTTCAACAGCAAGAAAGAAATTGGTTGCTCATGTGTGGGCAATTTCACCAGCTAATAAATGAGCCATATATATTTTGTCCGCCAAGTGATTCTGCAGATGGTAAGGCAGTGCCAAGTAGCAGCGATTACATCATGTTACTCATGACATTGGAGTTCAGGGTCAGCTGTTTCCATTATAAACTCAATTTTTCAGAATTGATAATTTGGCTGCCTTTAAATCATATCTAGCTGAAACTGGTATATCATATGTCTGGGCAGATGCAAGTGTACCCTCTCCATTTCATCTGGAAAAAAGAGATGGACCAGTTAAGCAATGTTTCTTGAGTTTTCAGGCAGCAAGAAACACTTTCAGAGGCTTAGTTACTTTAGGGAAAAGAAAACCATAAAGTTAAAGAAAAAATTCCTCACTATGAATATATTGATAATATCCCTGGGATGGTTTGTTTTGAATGCACAGCACATTTGAAATAAACACACAGGTGGTGGTTACCTGTGGTAAACTGATAAATGTGCACAGACAAGCTTTCTTTTTCTTTTCTAAATGCAAAGAAAAGAATTGTTTTGAATAACGCCAACTGTGATAAAAGCTAATTCTCACTTATGACTATCACTAAGGGTGGTTTCAGACAGTGCCAAAATCCACACCCAAAACAGGTTTCTTAAACCCGCTTTGGTGCAAATTCCCATTCTCACTCCTCCAAAAAAAAAAAAAAAAAGCCTGGGCTTTCCCAGGGAGGGTGGCTACGTTCCATCCTGGTAACTACCAGGACAATAATAGTTTTAAAAAAACCCTAAACTTTATTTATACCGAACCACCATCTCCCCCAAAAGACTTGGTGTGGCTCACAAAAGCACTCTGGAGTGCCACACATAAAATAAGAAATAACCATATAAACAGTGACAACATAAGTTAACAACAGCGAATGCACATAAAAATGTCATACAATAACATTTTAAAAATCATAAAACCCAGCAGCCTGTGGATAAAACTGGCTGTCTTCAATTAACAATCCAAAGTGCTAGAGTGAAACAATCACTGTGTTTTATGAATTTTAAAATTCACCCAGTGACTATCTCCTCATCCACCCCTGGGCGAACACCTGACTCCAGGGACAGTCCACTTAATGGCTTGCTGGCCCGGAAAGTCATTACTGGAAGGTTATTCCAGGGGCACTCCCTCCTGAGCCCCAAAACTGTAGAAGAGAAATTGGGAACTGTCCGGTCCTGGCCCAAGGGGGAAAGATCTCAAGATGCCCCCAAGCATCGGAACTTAGAAGAACCATCCCAGATATCTACATTTACCCCTAAATTGAGGATGCCAAGGTGAACACCAACAATGTTTTCCCCCCAGTTCCTGCCACTGGAAATCTATCTTCAAGACTGCATCTTCTTCTTCAATAAAAATTCTAATCCAGTACAAGAATCTTAAGAAAGTTGTTATGCATTTCATAATGACTGTTCCCGAAAGCATTTTTCACATAAATTAGATTTAGTTTTGGAAGTGAGTTTAACACACATTCAAATGCAACACGCCAGCCTAATAAAGATAATTTGAAACTAAAAGAAAAAGAATGGATTTTGAAGCATGAAATTGAAGGATATTATTGATTCCCTTTCTCATTATTTAATTGGTAGGGGTTTGCTCTCAGGTACTGAAATCCTAAGCATTGTATATATATGTTCCATAAAAATTTGAGTGTCTTTTCTCCTTTTTTTTTTTTTGAAAATAAAATTGATAAAAATTGCATGAGGTTTTGTATTATAAATACATTCTGATTAGAACTTTGAATACAATTCAGAAATACAATTTGAATAGAATTTGGAACGCAAAACAAATATCAGGTGAAGTAGGTTACATTCTACTTACTGTGAAAGTAATGACAAAATAAATGCAGCAACCAAATTTGAGTAAATAAATATGAATGAACATATTGTTGAACAATGAAAAAAGCATATTAAGCCCCATCTACACTGATTATGTGATGCAGCTCTACACTGTTTTTACACTGTAATTGTTTTTACACTGTAATTGGTTAAGTGGACGAACACAGAGAGTGCTCACTAATGCTTCCTCTTCATCTTGGAAAGAAGTGACAAGTGGAGTACCGCAGGGTTCCGTCCTGGGCCCGGTCCTGTTCAACATCTTTATTAATGACTTAGATGAAGGGCTAGAAGGCATGATCATCAAGTTTGCAGACGACACCAAATTGGGAGGGATAGCCAATAGTCCAGAGGACAGGAGCAGAATTCAAAACGATCTTGACAGATTAGAGAGATGGGCCAAAACTAACAAAATGAAGTTCAACAGTGACAAATGCAAGATACTCCACTTTGGCAGAAAAAATGAAATGCAAAGATACAGAATGGGTGACGCCTGGCTCGAGAGCAGTACGTGTGAAAAAGATCTTGGAGTCCTCGTGGACAATAAGTTAAACATGAGCCAACAATGTGATGTGGCGGCAAAAAAAGCCAATGGGATTTTGGCCTGCATCAATAGGAGCATAGTGTCTAGTAGGCCTGTCGGTTTTGTTTCGTTAATTCGTTTTTCGTTTTTTAATCGTTATTTTTTTAATATCCGACGCGATAGCAAAACATATTTTTAAACCCGGAAGGGTTTAAAAATATCGAAGCAGCAGCCCCATGTATTTTACGAGCTTCAGCTCGTGTCGTTAATGGCATGGAGGCTGCTGCTGAGTGGTGCTGCAGTGCTGGAGCCTGGGAGCCAATCCGGCGCTCCCAAGCACCCCAGCAGTGCACCGTGGCAGAAGCCGGATGGCGCGCGGAGGCCGCTTGTGAGCGCGCGCGCGCCATCCAAGCGGCCTCCGGCTCCTGCGCCCCCCTCCTCCTCCTCCTCCTTCTCCCAGCTGTGTTGCAGGAAGTGCAGCTGGGAGGAGGAGGAGGAGGAGGAGGAGGGGGGCGCAGAAGCCGGAGGCTGCTTGGATGGCGCGCGCGCTTACAAGCGGCCTCCGCGCGCCATCCGGCTCCGGTTCCTGCGCCCCCCCTCCTCCTCCTCCTCCCAGGAGGAGGAGGAGGGGGGGCGCAGGAACCGGAGCCGGATGGCGCGCGGAGGCCGCTTGTGAGCGCGCGCGCCATCCAAGCGGCCTCCGCGCGCCATCCGGCTCCGGTTCCTGCGCCCCCCCCTCCTCCTCCTCCTCCCAGGAGGAGGAGGAGGGGGGGCGCAGGAACCGGAGCCGGATGGCGCGCGGAGGCCGCTTGTGAGCGCGCGCGCGCCAGCTGGGAGGAGGAGGAGGGGGGGCGCAGGAGCCGGAGCCCATTGGATGGCGCGCGCGCGCTCACAAGCGGCCTCCGCGCGCCATCCGGCTTGTGTGACTTTTCAGGGCTGTATATGACCATGTTCCAGAAGCATTCTCTCCTGACATTTTGCCCACATCTATGGCAGGCATCCTCAGAGGTCTGTTGGAAACTAGGCAAATGGTGAGTTATATATCATCTCTAATACTATGGAATGTCCAGGGTGGGAGAAAGCCATTGGTGACCATTACTGCAACATTCACACTTAGCCTGTTTGATCAAGAAAATTTTTTTTTCTAAAATGTTTTGTAAATAATAACGAAAATTCGTAAATAACAAAACATTTTTTTTGGTAAGTTTTGTAAATATTTTTAATATCGAAACAAAAAAACACCCCAATTAAGAATCGAATTTAGAAACAAATTTTTTCTTGATCAAACAGGCCTAGTGTCTAGATCTAAGGAAGTAATGCTACCCCTCTATTCTGCTTTGGTTAGACCACATCTGGAATATTGTGTCCAATTCTGGGCACCACAATTCAAGAGAGATATTGACAAGCTGGAATGTGTCCAGAGGAGGGCGACTAAAATGATCAAGGGTCGGGAGAACAAGCCCTATGAGGAGCGGCTTAGGGAACTGGGCATGTTTAGCCTGAAGAAGAGAAGGCTGAAAGGAGATATGATAGCCATGTATAAATATGTGAGAGGAAGCCACAGGGAGGAGGGAGCAAGCTTGTTTTCTGCTTCCTTGGAGACTAGGACGCGGAACAATGGCTTCAAACTACAAGAGAGGAGATTCCATTTGAACATTAGGAAGAACTTCCTGACTGTGAGAGCCGTTCAGCAGTGGAACTCTCTGCCCCGGAGTGTGGTGGAGGCTCCTTCTTTGGAAGCTTTTAAGCAGAGGCTGGATGGCCATTTGTCAGGGGTGATTTGAATGCAATATTCCTGCTTCTTGGCAGGGGGTTGGACTGGATGGCCCATGAGGTCTTTTCCAACTCTTTGATTCTTTGATTCTATGATTGTGGCGGCTACAGAACACATGCCACCAATGTACTGGAGCATTGTGACATTAAATAAAGGACCTTCAGCAGATCTCAATATACCCAATCCCAGGACAAAATTGAGTCTATAGAATGTGTTATCTCTTTGTAGGCACTGGCCCTGGCTGAAGTTCTTTGCAAAATTCAGAATGAAGAGGCAAGGGCTGCTGAAAAATGCCCCAAGGGCATGGCTGGCTAGCTGGGGGTAATTGACTCCCTATGAGAGGGGATTGAGTCTTTGACTCCTAATGGTCACTTTCTCCTATTTTGACATGCTATGCCTCTGCAGTGTTTGTGTGCACCTCTCCTAGAATTGGGGAGGGGGGATATAACCCACCTGGCCTCTCTTGGGGTGAGGGGGGTTGAACACACAGAGCAGTTGAATGCCAAGTTCTATAGTTAATACAATCATCAGGAACCACCCACCTGGCTTCAAACCAGTTTCACACCTGTCAATCTAATCTCCCAACCAGTTCCTCCCAAATCAGTTTCAAAATTATAGTATCAGTGTAGAATAAACAATTAAGGGAATACAAAAATGTTTATGACATTTTCTAATAAGTTCAACCTCTATTACTACACTACAACAAAAGCTGTGGAGATTAGATGATACAAAGGATAAAATATAGGATCACACACATAATACTCTTAAGAGAAAATGTAAAACATGTATCTCTACCAAGCAGAAGTTACATAGACTCCCAGGATGCTTACCTGGAGTTAAGGTCACATAGTAGGGTGATCACTTATGCTGTTGACAATAAATTGTTTTAGGTGGTGAGAACAAAAAGATATTGCAAAGAGTTTTAAAATAATCTCTCTACAGGCAGTTCCCAAATTATGAACAAGATAGGTTCTGTTGGTTTATACTTAATGATGAATTTGTATGTAAGTCAGAAGAGGAACATTTCTTAAATGCAATTGCAGCTCCCTCCCCCCCCCCCCCACATATATGTGCACACACAAACACACACATATATATATGCACACACACACACACATATGTGCATATATATGCATGTGTGTGCACGCTTTGGATAGCATAGGGAAGGGTTAAAATAACTGTGATGTTTGTTTTGTTTGTGCTCCTCTTCAGAAGTTTTCACCTCACTTTCTGTCTCTGTGATAATTGGATTTTGAAGAAAAATTCTTGTGGAAACAAGGATTGGTGGTACACCTTAAGTGGAGACACCTTTCTCTTGTGAGTGACTTTTCTTTCTGGAGTGAATTTCCCTTCCAAGGGGTAGATTTCTCTCACTTCCTATTGTCTCACCTCCATTCTAAACTATGAGTCATTTGCAAGTTGGATGTTTGTAACTTGGGGACTGCCTGTATATACTGGAAATAATGTTTTTTTTTTTTTTTAAAAAAAGCAAATGATAATTCAGTAAAAATAAGTATAAAGTAATGCATACTGCACCAAAAAACCTCAACAAAACTTTACATAAAAACTGGTGGGATCTGAGCTGATAGCAAAATTCAAGCTGTATTATATACAATGAGATCCTATGGAACTGTATCTCAAAACACCTGGGGACCCACAGGCTGAGAACCACTGCCCTAAAGTATTGATGGAAACTATTCTCAAAGCATATGCAGAATACAACAAGTTACATAAAAATACTTGTATGCTGTTCACTCCAAAGATGACTAAGAGTTACATCATCATGCCAGGACTATTTAACAGATTTTTTTTTGTCTTGCATACAAAGTAAAAACAGCTGCTGCCAAGATAAATTTATCTTTAGCTCAGTGAAGTAATTCTTTAAGAGTGAATTGATTTTTCTGTGGGCCACTGAAGGCTGGGCATTCCATCTATCTTCTGCTGTGGTCTGCATTCTCCAGTGGGACTATCATCAAAACAACTTGTGGATTTGAGAGCACAATCAACAAGAAGACAAATTTTCCCACCCATTATCCTTTAGTATCAAGACTCTTACAAATACAATGTGTATTGAGAAATTATTTCATGTGTGCAGTGTAGCTTATCCTTAATAAATATGCATCAGGTAGACCTAATGTAGGATTTGATCTACATTATTTCAATTACAATATCTATCTTAAATTTTCTCTTTGTGTTCTCTTGATCTTTTTGTACATTCCTATTTGATTATTCCTGTTGGGTTCAACTCCCTAGTAGTCTTGATGATCCAATTTTGTTTGATCATTTGTGTTAGGGCAAAGCATCCTCTACCCTAGTTCTAGGTGTGGGTATCTTCTAACTCTCTATGTTATGGGACCCATGTACACATTCTAAACCTTTGTACAGCAATCACCCTGCTTGTACAGAGCTGCAGAGACCTTCCATTACAAATACATATTTAAAGGCAATTAAAAATTAAAAGCAATGTGGAACCCTTTACTTTAGGGAGAAATGCACTTCTGGAAGTCTTACAGGAGGGCATTTTTTTTTTTTTTGGTTTTTAGCAACTACAGGTGTATTTTTTCTCGCAGCAGAGTTTTGTGGCTTTCAGCGATCCAAAACTTTGAAAAGGTGCACTTGATCTATGGCTCTCATGCTACCAAATCCTGTTTTAAACAGTCTTGGCTTCAAAGGGTTGTATATTGACTTTATCATATTACTAGTACTTTTTTATAGCATGTTTTTTTAAGAAATAGTAAAAATAGTTCTAGTGAAAAAATAAGCACCTCATTAGGACTATTTAGGTATTCATGGCATAGTGAAAAATGGATAATGACTTGAACATGTCACTAAAATGATCATCTGTTCCCAATTAATATTGATGTATTGCAGTTGCAAAAGCTTTTAATGATCACATTACTTGAGAATTATTGCTGCTCATATAAATTGTCCTTATAATCATGTATTTATCATAGATGCAAAATACAAGTCCCCCAAGAGGCTGATCACAAACCCACCCCTTATTTCACTGATTTTAATTGGACTAAAGCATATTCCTTAGGATTTCTATGGAAAGTACTTAAATTTTGGAACTTTTTAGAAATTATTATGTACATGAGCATTTAAATACTATCTCTGTTTACTTTCATACTACCACTGATATAGAATCATAGAATCAAAGAGTTGGAAGACACATCATGGGCCATCCAGTCCAACCCCCTGCCTAGAAGTAGGAAAATTGCATTCAAAGCACCCCCGACAGATGGCCATCCAGCCTCTGTTTAAAAGTTTCCAAAGAAGGAGCCTTCACCACACCCTGGGGCAGAGAGTTCCACTGCTGAACAGCTTTCACAGTCAGAAAGTTCTTCCTCATGTTCAGATGGAATCTCCTCTCTTGTAGTTTGAAGCCATTGTTCCGTCTCCTAGTCTCCAGGGAAGCAGAAAAAAAGCTTGTTCACTCCTCCCTGTGACTTCCTCTCACATATTTATACATGGCTATCATATCTCCTCTCAGCCTTCTCTTCTTCAGGCTAAACATGCCCAGCTCTTTAAGCTGCTCTTCATAGGGCTTGTTCTCCAGACCCTTGATCATTTTAGTTGCTCTCCTCTGGACACATTCCAGCTTGTCAATATCTCTCTTGAATTGTGGTGCCCAGAATTGGACACAATATTCCAGGTGTGGTCTAACCAGAGCAGAATAGAGGGGTAGCATTACTTCCCTAGATCTAGCACTATGCTCCTATTGATACAGGCCAAAATCCCATTGGCTTTTTTTGCCGCCACATCACATTGTTGGCTCATGTTTAACTTCCTGTCCATGAGGACGCCAATATCTTTTTCACATGTACTGCTCTCAAGCCAGGCGTCCCCCATTCTGTATCTTTGCATTTCATTTTTTTTCTCCTAGAGTGAAGTATCTTGCATTTGTCACTGTTGAACTTCATTTTGTTAGTTTTGAACAATCTCTCTAATCTATCAAGATTGTTTTGAATTCTGCTCCTGTTCTCTGGAGTATTGGTTATCCTACTTTTGGTGTCATCTGCAGACTTGATGATCATGCCTTCTAACCCTTCATCTAAGTCATTAATAAAGATGTTGAACAGGTCCGGGCCCAGGATGGAACCCTATGGCACTCCGCTCATCACTTCTTTCCAGGATGATGAGGAAGCATTGGTGAGCAGCCTCTGGGTTCGTCCACTTAACCAATTACAGATCCACCTCACTGTAGTTTTGCCTAGCCCAAATTGGACTAGTTCATTTGCCAGAAGGTCATGGGGGACCTTGTCAAAGGCCTTACTGAAATCCAGGTACGCTACACCCACGGCATTCCTCGCATCTACCCAGCTTATAACTCTATCAAAAAAGAGATCAGATTAGTCTGGCATGACTTGTTTTTGATAATTCAATGTTGACTATTAGTGATGACTGCATTTGTTTCTAAATGTTTGCACACCACTTCCGTAACAATCTTTTCCAGAATATTGCCTGATATCGACATGAGGCTGACCGGATGGTAATTGTTTGGGTCATCCTTTTTTTCCTATGTGAATATTGGGACCACATTTGCCCTCCTCCAATCTGCTGGAACTTCTCCCATTCTCCAAGAATGCTCAAAGATGATTGACAATTGTTCTGAGATGACTTCTGCTAATTCCTTCAATACTCTTGGTGCAGTTGATCTGGCCCTGGGGACTTGAACTCATTAAGAGCAGCCGGGTATTCCTGGATGACTTGTTTCCCAATTTGGGGTTGGATATCCACTAATCCCTCATCCACTCCGTCTTGCTGAGGTTGAAGATGACTTTCTTTTTGTGAGAAAACCGAGGCAAAGAAGGCATTAAGCAGTTCTGACTTTTCCCTATCCCCTGTCAGCACTGCCCCATCTTCTCCTCGAAGAGACCCTATCACTTCCTTGTTCTTCTTTTTTGTACTGACATAAGAAAAGAAGCCCTTTTTATTGTTTTTAATGTCTCTGGCAAGCCTGAGCTTATTTTGTGCTTTAGCCTTGCGGACCTTTTCCCTATAGGAGTTGGCTATTTATTTGAATTCTTCTTTGGTGATTTCTCCCTTTTTCCACTTCTTGTGCATGTCTCTTTTGAGTCTTAGCACAGTTAGAAGTTCTTTGAACATCCATCCTGGCTTCTTTGCACTTGCCTTATTTTTTCTCTTTGTTGGCATTGTTTGCAATTGTGCCTTGAGTATTTCACTCTTGTAAAACTCCCATCCATCTGTAACTCCCTGTGTTCACGGAATGCTGCTCAGAGTGTCCTTCATTTTTTAAAAATAAGCTCTCCTAAAGTCCAAAATGTGAGTTTGACTTGTTTTAGTTTCAGCCTTCCTTTGTACCTCAATTGCAGGAGCACATGGTCACTTGCCCCTAAGGATCTGACCACTTCCACAATATCGATCAGGTGCTCCGCATTTGTTAGGATGAGGTCAAGAGTAGCCGACCCCCTTGTTGCCTCTTCTACCTTCTGGACCATAAAATTGTCTGCAAGACAAGCGAAGAATTTGTTGGACTTTGTACTCTTGGCCGAGTTTGTTTTCCAGCAAATATCGGGATAGTTGAAATTGCCCATATTTTGCAGAAATGATCAACATTAATTATGAACAAAGATCTACTGGCAACAAAGATCCGCATAGTAAAAGCAATGGTATTCCCCATAATCACCTACGGATGTGAGAGCTGGATCATAGGGAAGGCTGAGCAAAGGAAGATAGATGCTTTTGAACTGTGGTGTTGGAGGAAAGCCAAAACCAAGGTCACAACAACATCTGTTATAGAACTCCAGTATGCTGATGACAACGTCGTCTGTGCGCATTCAGAAGAAGATCTACAAGCCACTCTAAACACCTTTTCAGAAGCATACGAGAAGCTCGGCTTGTCATTGAACAATGAAAAAACCAAGGTGCTTTTCCAGCAGTCACCAGCCATCCCCTCTCCAATGCCAGTGATACAGCTTAATGGTGTAACATTAGAAAATGTTGATCATTTCCGCTACCTTGGCAGCCACCTCTCCACCAAAGTCAACATCGACGCCGAAATACAACACCGCCTGAGCTCTGCAAGTGCAGCATTTTTCCGAATGAAGCAGAGAGTGTTTTAGGACCGGGACATCCGTAGGGATACCAAAGTGCTTGTTTATAAAGCTATTGTCCTCCCAACCCTGCTCTATGCCTGTGAGACGTGGACTGTCTACAGACGTCACATGCAACTCCTGGAACGATTCCATCAGCGCTGCCTCCGGAAAATCCTGCAAATCTCTTGGGAAGACAAGCGGACAAACGTCAGCGTGCTGGAAGAAGGAAAGACAACCAGCATTGAAGCGATGGTCCTCCGCCACCAACTCCACTGGACTGGCCATGTTGTCCGGATGCCCGACCACTGTCTCCCAAAGCAGCTGCTCTACTCTGAACTCAAGAACGGAAAACGGAATGTTGGAGGACAGGAAAAGAGATTTAAAGATGGGCTCAAAGCCAACCTTAAAAACTCTGGCATAGACAGTGAGAACTGGGAAGCCCTAGCCCTTGACCGCTCCAGCTGGAGATCAGCTGTGACCAGCAGTGCTGCAGAATTTGAGGAGGCACGAGTGGAGGGTGAAAAAGAGAAACGTGCCAAGAGGAAGGCGTGTCAAGCCAACCCCAGCCGAGACCGCCCTCCACCTGGAAACCAATGCCCTCACTGCGGAAGAAGATGCAGAGCAAGAATAGTGCTCCACAACCACATACGGACCCACGAGAATATTGGAAGACAATCATCCTCGGAAAGCGAGGGATCGCCTAAGTAAGTAAGTAAGTAAGTAAGTGGAGGAAAGTTCTGAGAGTGCCTTGGACAGCGAGAAGATCCAACCAGTCCATACTTCAAGAAATAAAGCCTGACTTCTCATTGGAGGGAAGAATAGTAGAGGCCAAGATGAAGTACTTTGGCCACATCATGAGAAGAAAGGAAAGCTTAGAGAAGACAATTATGCTGGGGAAAATAGAAGGAAAAAGGAAAAGGGGCTGATCAAGGGCAAGATGGATGGTATCCTTGAAGTGACTGGATTGACCTTGAAGGAGCTGGGGGTGGTGATGACCGACAGGAAGCTCTGGCGTGGGCTGGTCCATGAAGTCACAAAGAGTCAGAAACGACTGAACGAATGAACAAAAACAAACAACATCAACGTATCTGCCCCTACAATCACAAACAGCTATTCTTTATAGTGGTAGTCAATTCAGCATTTGGGCACTTTCTTATGAGGTTAAACTCAGCAAAGAAGTAAATAAAAGTGAAGTTTCTTACTTCTTCAATGGACCATATATAGCCTAAAGTTTTGGCCTTATAGAACAGAATATAAATGTGAAGAAACCATAGCCTTAGTCAAGAAGTCAGTAACCTTTTCTTGTAGGCAACTATTTAGGTAAAGAAGCCATAGCCTTAGTTTACCTAAATAAATGCCTACAAGAAAAGGTTACTTGCTTCTTGTCTCCAAAATATAAATTGGTATATATAGCCATGACCATTTGAGACTGGATGCAATATTATAATGATGAGCAAAAGAAATGTAGTTTTGTCTAATTCCAAAAAATACCCAGTGCCATGAAACATTTAGCTCATTGTAATAATTCCAAGGAAAACAAAGAGGGTGAAATAGTCTCATTCTGGAAGTATAAATATTACACATAGATAGTGAAGATGTAACAGCACAAGTGTTAAAACTCTGTACTGTATTTCCTTCTATTTATTCCCTTATTTTCAAAATATTTTTGGGAGAGGAATGTTGAATGATAGAGAGTGTGAGCAGAAAAGAAAAGAGTGCTTAAGCATTTCCCTTCCATTGCTTAATCTTACTTTCCTTCATCACCGGGGGTTCCAAATAGCTCATAATAACAAAAGACAACATGCAACAAATTGGATTGCATTTCTGTGTTCTCTAATAATATGCTGTGTCCAGGTTGGTTCATCAATTGTGCTGCTGGACCACTTCAAGACTACCATGTCATACTACACAGAGAAGCCATTGAAATCCACAAGCATGTAGATAATTTCAACAGAAAGGAAGAAACCATGAAAATGAACAAAATCTGGCTACCAGTATTAAAAAAACACTAAAATCATAACAGTAACTAAAGAACAACGCCCAAAAAAACGGGAATTCCGGGCAAGAAACAATCAGGGCCAGCAAATCACTTTCCAAAAAAGGATTCCTCCAGGAAGTAAGAAGCCAGACTTTGAAACTGCTGGGCCATTAAATGTAATCAAGGTGGCCAATTTATTTATTTATTTATTTATTTCGGTTGCTTCTACCCCGCCCTTCTCACCCCGAAGGGGACTCAGGGCGGCTTACAAAAGCAAGGCACAATTTGATGCCCGCATCACATAACAACAATAAGACAAAATAACATCAATTAACAGAAAACAGCAATTCTAGCAATAACATCAATTAACAGAACAACAATTCTTGCAAGGCGAAAACAACCATAAAACCAGTAAAAGCTATAAAACCAATACAAACCATTTCTCCTCATTGACAGTCAGCATTTCGTAATCTCATAGTTCAAATTCCAATTCCACAATTATCAGTCCTGTCAGCCCTATCCATCTGGTTGTCCATATCTAGTTGTCAGATTGCCCGAAGGCCTGGTCCCACAACCACGTCTTTACCTTCCTCCTGAAGGAGAGGAGGGATGTTGATGCTCTAATTTACCCCGGGAGTGAGTTCCACAGGTGAGGGGCCACCACTGAGAAGGCCCTGCTCCTCGTCCCCAACAACCTCACTTGTGATAGCGGTGGGGTCGAGAGCAGGGCCTCCCCAGATGATCTCAAATTCCAGGGTGGGACGTAGAGGGAGATACGTTCAGACAGATACACTGGACCGGAACTGTAAAGGGTTTTGTAGGTCAAAACCAGCACCAATTGGAAAATTCACACCTACCTTGAACAGGCATTAGTTATTTCTCCCATCCTGGACATTCCACAGATATATAAATCCCATTTTCTTAGTTTCCAACAGACCTCATAACCGCTGAAGATGCCTTTCATTGAAGCAGGCAAATTGTCAGGAGAGAATGCTTCTGAAACATGGCATACAGCCCAGAAAACTCACAACAACCCAGTGATTCCAGCCATGAAAGCCTTCGACAATACATTCAATTGACCAAAGCTCCAATTTACTGTAATGCAGCTTTGTTGGTGCAGGATTTATTATATTCCAATCTTTGTTTACTCTGGACTATGGAGTTAATATTTATAAAAGAATGTGATTCAAAATAGTAACAGGTATTATAAAACATCATGTAGGAATGTGCCAAATAATATAATGGGAAAAAGGCACAATAGCTCTTAAACAGCTTTCCGTTGAGCCATTGTAGTCCAAAGGGACAATAAAAACTTATAAGATCATTTAAAAAAGGAAAAGAAAATATAGCTCACAAAAGATGTTGTTGTTATGTAGTTTCTCCCTAGACTGGTCATGAGGGACCAGTCTATTAATATCTTTTATTAATTTGCTGGGAGGTTTCTTTGCTTTTGACAATTAAGTTCCCATAACTATTTTACTTTGATAGCTTTTTCAGATGTCATTGTAAAATATACTCCATGTTTTCCTTATTTCAGGTATGCCATTAATGTGTTCCCTCTGACCTTATTCTTTTAGAAAGAGGTTTTAAGTAATAGAATAAAATATTGTGAAGAAACAAAGAGATAAAATTATAAATCCTTACTTTTGTTCTTGCCTTTTTTCTTTGTCAGCAGCTTTAGATATTGCTATGAAATCAGTAGTTTAGGTAAGTTGAAATCTATTCTTTACCAGAAATCTTTAATATACTTTTGTGAATTGTATGGTTCCTCTGAGGCATGACTTATAGTACATTCACATAGGAAGTAGCCTTAATAATAATAATAATAATAATAATAATAATAATAATAATAATGAAGAAGAAGAAGAAGAAGAAGAGGAGGAGGAGGAAGCGGAAGCAGAAGAGGAAGAGGAAGAGGAAGAAGAAGAATCTTTAGTTACATACCGCTCTATCTCCCCTAGGGGACTCAGAGCGGTTTCCAAATAGCAAAACACCAACATACAGAGTATGCAAAACATAAGCATAGAATTATCAAAACAACACAAATACATTAAAAACCAACCCCACTCGATTTTGCAAAAAGGACAAGAATTTCAAAAATGGGCTTAGTTAAATTAAAAGGGGCAGATAGAGACTAGTGCAAAAAACAGGACATGGGGGAATGGGTAAGGTGCAATAACTGGTCCCACACTAAGGCAGAAGCCAATAAAAAAGGTATGAAATTAATGAAGGCCATTCCATGCCGGTTGTTGACAAAAGTCATATACCTCTCAGGGTTCAATTTAGAAATCATAGGAGGACAATATTTATAACTTTGAAAACAACTAGATGATGCTCATGATTTTGGTCCACTCTTGAATGGTTTCTGTTATCCAGTGGAAAGTTAGTCAGTACTCTTCACACATCTCTGATGATTAAACAGTAAATCGATGTACCTTCAGACCCTCATAGTAAAGCAGATACACACGTGAATGCTATTTTCTGGTTACAACAACTAACAAGAACACAAATAACACCCCTCTAACCCTTGAAGAAAACTGTGCAAGGAGCCTCCTGAAAAAAAAGAAAGAAACAACATCTAACATCTAAGCCAAGAGATAACAGATTCTCAAAAAATTCCAGTTGGAATTTCTACCTTTGCCATTCTATTGTGCCATCCAAGAGCAATGATAAGACTATTAACCAGCCTTCCTTCTTACCACACATTTTACCACCATCCTGTCTGAATTACCTAGTTTCATCCTGTTGTGGTTCAGCACATTCCACCTTGTAAAATAACTAATGCTAAACTCCTTTTCCCCGGCTCCACTACTTACCTGTCGCCTATTCTAGCCTTTAAAATGGATCATAGCCTGTCTGCTGTTGACAGCCATCAAGCACAATTTTCTCAGTGAATATATGTCTAAGATTGCCATATTAATATACATTTTTTCAGATCTTATTTTGTTGGCCATGCATGCTATTGTTGCTGACTCTTGTATTGGAAGCATTCATTGATCACTAATCTCCTGGTTCAATTCATAGAGAGCTGTGTATGGAGATACCTTTGCTGGCCTCTATGGTGAGAACCCAGATTAAATGCTGCCATTGTGCTTAGTGTCACAATGCAGGGTGCTTTTTTTAAAAAAAAACCAAAACCTCCCCCCTTTTTTCATCTTTAGCATTGGAGAACACACATAAGAGTATATTTAATGTGTGTGTGTGTGTGTGTGTGTTATAATTAGAATGAAGCCCATGCACTGAGATACTACTACAATGCATCCTGAATATAGATCATGGTAATTTGGTTATAATATTAAGTAGCAGCAGAAAGGGAGAAGAATGATGAAAGTCATATATTGCTATTTTGTGTACAATTCACCACAATTGCCAGTAAAAATATTGCTTTGTTCTAATTAAGCAGCATTAATGAAAGAGAAATAGAGAACAATGACTCTTTCCTTTAAAATATGGCTGCTGTGGTTGCATTGTTTTTAGAGGCACTATAAATTTATAGCTGTGCAGTTCTTTTTATATCATAAGACTAATACAAGCAGTGATTAAAACAAAGTCCCCTATGCTTTTTGAAGGAGCTAATGGCCCCCTTTGGAGATGCTAATTGACAAATTCTGTATCTCTAGGCTTTTGAGGTATAGTTGCCATGGAAAATTTGCTTTGAAGTTGGTAGTTCTGAATATTTGACCACAGGTTTTCCCAGTTTTGAGTATGGATGAAAAGCACAGCATTCTGTCCCATAAGGAAAGAAAAATCCAGATAAAGTCTGCAAAATCATGAATCATTATTGTGGGGAGAGCTGAAATAGGAAAACAAAAGGCAGATTGTCTAAGAAAATATATTCTTATTTTTAATAGAGACCTATAAATGAAAAATATCAATGGATGGATTTATACTAAATTTTAGTGAAGAAAATAAGTATTTTGTCTCACAAATTCTGTTTACCCTATAAATAATGCTTTACCCATAGATAATATTAATATTATTTAGTAACTCTGTAGTTGAGACTGTAGTATTAAGGAGCCATTCATTTAGGTGCTTACAAAAGAAGACAAAAAGCAGTATTGGAAAACAAATAATATTACATAAAAATACCTAACAATGAACTTCTGAAATATTGGCATTATCAAATTAGGAAAGTGTCTGGAACCATCAAGAAAAGAACAAGTTTGTTTCCTTTGGTTCAATGAGCAATTTAAAATATAGCCCATACTCAAGATCCATAAGGATTTGTTTTTCATTGTTAGGTAGTTTACATGGAAATGTCTATGAGAAAGGATCCATACCTGTATGCATAAAGTCAATTGCTGACATTCAGTCTTGTGTACGTGGATTTTTTGTTTGCATGCTGCAACTTTTTCCTCTTATCTTTTTCTAGAGCTCCCCAACCACACTTTGCAACAAATGTTAAAGGCCTATGTAGAGGCTGCAAACACATAAACTATTACAATAAAGTTTTTAAAAGGCAGAATTATCATGTTTACTTCTCTTGTTGCTTCAACTGTAATTCAAGGCATAGCATAATGGGTCAATTTGAAATTAGTGTGCGGAAGGTTGCAGAATAACGTAAGCCATATTGATTTTTCTTAAGTGCTCTAGCTTTTAAGTGAATTCAACTAAGATGCATACTTACTGAATGGAAGAGGACAACATCCTCTTATCAATTTAGCTGAACACTGAAAAGCGGAAAGTGACTGGGAAAGGGCACAAATAGAGGAATCTCTGAGGTTAATAAAAGTGGAGGAGAATTTCTACGGAATCGTTTTGCCAGCAATTGGAAAGACATCACAAGTATTCAGCCTCACTCGAGTGGAGCACCATTTGCTGAGGACATTATCAACTCTCATCATAAAGGGTAACAAAGAAAGGCTGAGATAGCTTGTAGGTAATGTTGCGCTCCAATAATCTACAAACACAGTAGATGTGGCTTGCTCACCAATCATGTTCATAACCTTGAGATCAACATCAAACATATGCATGACAAGAATATCATGTCCGACAGTATGTTCACAAATACTGTCACACAGCTAAATGATCAGTTGCAGTTTCCCATTGCTATTCCTATTCTGTTTGTGACAGATTGCTGTTTGTGGCATTCAGCATAGCATGAAAGGCATGTACGTTCAAGGCCATCCTCTGAACAAGGTGGATGGCAGATCCATTAGGCATCCAAAATGAACTTCCTGGAAATACAGCAATCTGTAGGCAAAAATGTTTTTACTATTTAAAAGGAGACTGTTGAATTACTTCAATTTAAATTAATAAAACATATGTTTCAAATTGGGAAAAGAATTTTACTATAATTACGTTTTTTTTATATGGCTGTATATGTTTCTTGTATAGTTAGAGCTCACAATAAGGAAAGTTTTAGGAAATAAAGCTGAAGCACTATGTCACCTAGAGGGAATAATGCTGATCATTTATCAAAGTTGAGATATTGAGAACTTGAGCATTTAGTTTTCATGCCATGTTAATGAGGATTAAATGCCTCTAAAAGTGTTAACCCAGAAAGATTGCAGTTAGATACCTCATTATCCATTATTTGTTGAGAAATAAAATGTTCTCCTTAAAGCCTGCCTTACTCTATTATAAAGCTTCTGCTTTGCTTAGATTCTAAACTTTAGAGAAAACATTTCACAAAGAATCATCAATTTTGTAGATACACTTCTATCAAAACAGTTTTCAGCTGTATGACACACCAATTCATAAAAATATTGTCGAGAACCTAAACAATAAGAATGAACAAGTTGCAATTCAATTTGGAGTGTGCAAGAATTCAAAACAATAAAAAAGAAACTACATCAGTGCAAAAAAAAGTCTAAGATTAAATTTCATTATTATGTCTCGTTTATCTCAGCATGTATTGTACTGAGAAGCATTTTTAAACATATGATTGACATTTTTTTGCCTGAATTAGATGCACCTGAAATAGCCCACATGGATTATTGTAACTTCAACCCTTAATCCTCTGAACCGGAAGAACAGTGTACATGAGAAACTATCCTCTATGATATAGTGGTAGCACAAAGGGTGTACACACACAAAAATCATTAAATGGTGATGGGTTCCATTAAGGTATTATATGATTCTAAATAAATGAATGATATATTCTGATTTTACAACAAACAACAGATTTCAAAGAAACCGGAAGGGGTGCAGTCATTATGCTCAACAGAATCCATGCATAAATATGTATATATGAGTCCCCTCGGGGAGATAGAGCGGTATATAAATAAAGTATTATTATTATTATTATTATTATTATTATTTATCCATGATGTGAGAAATCTTTTCAGTTGTTGAGGACTGTTTAAAGATGTACCTTTATTGTGAAAAAACCCCTAAATAAATAAGCCCACCAAAATACATGTACAAACTATTTTTGAGCAGAAATCATATACTGTACAGAAAACTTTCTTTCTGTACAGAAATGCCATATTTTATGTCAAAAAGTAAGATGGTGAGCTTTCTCATCTACCTAGAATTCTCAACTTCAGGGTTTTGCAGCACTCAGAAATCTCAAACTTTGTATATCATTAGAACACTTTTTAGTATAATTGTTCCACTATTTCAAACAACATGGATAAGGGTTGACAGTTTTTTTTTCTTTCTTTTTGGTGACAATTTTTACAATTACCTGGCAGATAGGAGATAGAAAGAACACAACATTAATAGTTATGACTGTAGTGAGAAGCAAAACTGAATGCCAAACTATTATGGAGATGATAGTAAAAGTAAATGATAAAGGCATATAATCTCCTCAATGCCACGAAAAGAATGTATATGCTATGACACTAATTACATTTCTTTCATTTCATTAAGAAACAAAAAACTTTGCATGACCTCTGTCCTAGTAAAGTGAAACAGTGCTGCTTTTCTTGCATTATTCTCGATCAATATTTATCTTCTCATTATCTCCTTGTCTTTTTTCCTAGTGAAGGGAAGCCGCATCCTTTGGGGTGTATATAAGCTTATGAAACTATGGAAACTGCTTTAATAATTCCTTTGGCTAAATGTCAGAAGAGATGGTGTTGTGATACATTTATCTATCATATACATTTTAATAGTATACATCTATTGCCATTGCCTCATATAAACTATTTTTTTTCTCCTGTTGAATGTTTCTGAAAAATGAATACAAAGAACATTGACAATGGCAGGTTAAATGCTTTTTCTTGTCTGTATAACTGCATATTTTCAGTCCCATATTCTCAAATTTTCATGTCTGCCTTAGTTGTTAAGTCCTAGTCTCCCTCTGCCTCCTTTGGATCTTAATGCTTAGTAAAATTCCTCCACGTGAAACCATTAAAATATGCTAACTAAGGTAAATGCAAAAAGTGGAGGAAGGAATGTCTTTTTTTTTCAAAAAAGAAAGGTTGTGATCTGTGATAATACTTCTTGGCTTTAAGCAGGCTTAACTGAATTAATTGTAGTACCAATGAAACTAAAGAACAAAGAGCACTCTGGCTCTGAATGTTTTAATGGAAGCATTGTGACCTTTTCAATATGTTAGCTTTTGATTGGCAGATCATGCTACTGGCCTCCAGAATAGTCATTTGTGGGTTGTTGCATCTTTTTTCCATTTTGGAAAAAGAGGGCCAAAGAACTGCAGTAGATGTATGTGCATATGTGTGAGAGAGATGTACACAGAGTGAACATACTCTATATAAAGCATTCTTAGCCATATCAACGTTTTAAAAACAAAAATTTAAAATAGTGTTATAGCCATCCTGTTGGCTCCATATGGCTCCATGTGAATTTGCAAGATAACTACACTTGAGTAAAACCATTCTCTTTCTTTTATCTCTGGTATGATTTTTTAAATAGACTTCAAAATATTATGAGTTCTTCATCATGAAAAATTATTTGATTATCATAGATCATCATGGTTTTTTTCCCATCAGTGATCTAAAAATACATCTTATGAGGCAATTCTGTTTTATCACAAGAACTTCATGGTGTACATTTTAGGGTAACAGTGCAACAGAACTGTACTGGTTTAAAGCAAGATGAATTAGATCTGGAAGAAATGCATTAGCTTTGAAGTCATGACAGAGAATATAAAAGAGAGAGGGGAAAACCAAATAAACCTTACTTTCTTTCACTATAGTATTTGGGACTAAATTCATAAGAATTTGTGTAGAAATATAAATAAATTGAATCCAAATAAACCTCAACCTTTGGCCTTGTGAATGTATAAATTTCTATGGGAAAAACTGCTGGCAAAATGAAACAGTATGAAATATGAATCAAATGGCCTTAAGGCCTCCTTCTTCCCTGAGGATTTTACTTGTGTACCTTATTTATTTTCTGATGTAACAGACATTGTGGTAAAAAAAATCATTCGATTACTAGAGAAATGGAACTAAATCAAATTGAGGATTTAATTTTTTTCAGATTAAAGCAGAAATTTGTGGGTTAACTGATTAATTCCCTTTTATTTTGTGCATTATATTAAACTAGTTACATTATCATTTCATTTTTCTGACAACATTGTTTCTTATACACAAGACCCAGAAGTGAGTCCCTGTTGCCCAACATGATTTTCAGAGTGCCAGCAATATGATTCATTTTTTCTAAAATGTACTGTTTTATTTATTTTCTTAAATAGAAAAGAAAGCTTCTTGAACCTTAGCTAATAAAACTACGTCACCAGAAAACTATGTTCAACAAAACAAAACATAAATATATTTACTCAGAGACATGTCTTATTAATTAAGAACTGACATTAATGTCAAGGAAAAATGTTTTGGATTTCTGCTGCAGTGGGATTAAAATCTGTTCGGAATTTATTTCATTTCAGTTATGCAGTGACTTTCCCACTACTCAGTGTTCATACTTAAGTATATAAACAAAACAATGTGAGTTTTCTTCTTTGTATTCTGGAACTATTTATCTACTGTTCTTATTGTATCAGTTCCTGAACTCCTATTTCATCCATACATAAATTCTATATTTTTATGTGTACTGTCAGTGCCTACCTTCATGTTGTATCTTTATTCTACAGCTACAGCTGTCAAATCCACAATGTTCTGCTTTGCCTTGAAGGAAGATGTCCTGAAACAACCTTGAAGGTGAGAGGCAAGTCACCAAAGTTATAAAAGTATCAGAAATAAGTGGAGAAAGGCAGCTGGTTGAAATGAAAGGCTTGATTGATAGCTAGGTAGTAAGCGAATCCAATTGATAGGAAGTGAGGAGAAACCAAGCTCATTAGAAAAGTGGGGTGATAGTCACAGGCAAGCACGTTTTATTAACTGAATCCTCATGCATTATGTATGTTGTGCTTATTAATACTGTAGTGACTGTTATCAAAGAAATACCAGGCAGACCTTCTCAGTTTCTTCCCTGCAGTCTTGGGCAAAGTGATGTTTACACTATTACAGGAGATATCTGTTCAGAATGGTACAGATGTTGACTTATATAACAGATGCATTACGATGCCATAAGGTTTTTGAGCACTCATTGCTATACAGGAGTATTGGTAACCAATATTGGTGAATGCATGAAAATATGAAAACAGAGCAGGAATATTTTCTTAAACATATAGATGATTTTGTAAACTTTCCCAATTCTATACTATTTGTATTTTCTCTTTTTTCTTTCAAGGTGCATCTACACTGAATTTGTGTAATTTCAATTGCTGTTTTAATAATTTATGTTTTATTGCTGTTTTAATTGTTGTTTTTGGAATTTGTTTGTTGGGCATCGAATTGCTGTCAGTTGTGATACTGCTCTGAGGATGGGGTACAACACCACCAATATTTCGAAGGGAGCATTTCCAAAGGCATTGAGCTAAATACAGTGACAAGATGGTAAAGAAATTTGTACTATGTAATTTTTACAAAGGCATTTGAAGTATGAGCAATTTGTTTTTATATCCAGAGCCTCAGCTAAACTAAAGCTACACTACTTTAAATGACTTGGGGGGGTGGGGGGAAGAACCCCTGAGGTGCAAATTAAATGAAAACTTGCTGTTGGCTGTAATTCCAACTACAATATGAGACAGTGATGGAAGGTTCTCCTCTCTAGTATGTCTGAACAAAACAATTTGTATCTATATGCTCTAGATATACAGATGGCAAATCTATGGGTAATCATCATGTTTTCAAAATTTCATATAGGATGGACACACAGCTCTCAGAAAACTGTGCTGTTTTGAAAGTAAATATTGGACTCTATTCTGAAGCCTTATGATTGCTAGGCAAGGAAGATATAGTTGTTTTTAAGTAAATAAAAGAAAGTGAATATATTACTAAGCTGTAATTTTGTCAGATACAAATATTGAGAAATATAACATACTGTAGAACCTACCTAACAGAACCTACCACAGAGAGAAGTTTGCCTACTCATCTTTGTAAAACATTAAATTACATTTAAGACACAATTATTTTTGTGGATAATCCAATATGTAGTGGAAGAGAGGGGGGAGGAAAGGGTCACAGGTTAAAGTGATTTAAGAAGAGGGCAGGAGTGGCAAAGCAAGATAGAAGTCACATTGAAGTCCTATAAATGTTCCTAATTCTAACAAAAAAACCCTTCATTTTTATAAGTCAACACATTGGAACACATTATGAATCAAATCCACCCAATCCATATTTTTTCATTTGACTGAGTAGCACCCGCAAATATTTTTTTTATCATGTCAGAAGCAACCCAAGAAACTGCAAGTCACTTCTGCTGTGAGAGAATTTGCCATCTGCAGGAATGTTGCCCAGGAGATGCCCAGGTGTTTTACCATCCTGTGGGAGGCTTCTCTCATGTCCCCGCACGGGAAGCTGCAGCTGACAGATGGGAGCTCATACCATCTCGCAGATTTGAACCACTGACCTACAGGTCAGAAGTTCAGCTGGCACAAGGATTTAACCCATTGCATAACCGCGGCTCTTATGAATTGCTTTCAGGAGAAAATTCTTCCTCCTGTACCGATTATCACCAAATATGAGTCTATTTATTTGGGGAAATGTGAGGTAGAAACAAACAAGTAAATAAATAAAAACAACTGTTTTTTCTCACTCAGAAGCAGATTTCCAGATATGTTTTCTTTGTCCTTTGAGAATGTTTGCAGTAGTCCATTTAGTCCCTGGAGGATGCCAAGGACAGAAAAAGAGCTTTTGCTTTATTTGCATTTGATCATTTTGCACGGAGGAGAACAAGCTGCACTGAACACAATAGAATTTACTTACAGATAACATACATTAAATTATGCCACATTTTATATACTGCAAAATCTTCTATTCATGTGAGTTTCTTTTCATGACTTCATTAGTAAACTGGTGAAAATGTACTCGTTGAATAATACTTTCAAAAAACATCTGAACATTAAAACCTCTTAAACTTTTATTATGTTGCAGTGTTATTAATTCATGCTGTTAGCTTATTTTAAAATATGAATATCCATATTCAAAATAGCTGCAATGAGATAGTTCAGAGGTTCATTTAATGTAACGTATAACTATATATTGTCTGCTTTTGGAGTTGTTTGATTCCATAATTTAAATTCTAAGATGATTCAGATTGGGCAATTATTAATATATGACTTAGCTGTAGAACAGATGGTGTTCAAGGGCATATATACTTTCCCAGTATCCAGTGGAAACAAAAAAAATACAATAAACCATATTGTGAGAACAGAATGAAATTACAAGCTTGTTCTTAGAGGCATTGGAATGAGCTGAGCAACTGGGGGGGGGGGGGGGGAAGCTTGAGACAAAATGATCAATAAGGTCAAATGCCAGATAACCTTGTGATTTTGCATATCAATTTTGTACCTATCCTTTCTACCTTTTAGCATCTTTCATCTTAAACTGCTATTCTCCAGTTCAGCTTCCACATACTTGCATAGTAAGGTAGTACACACTATGAATAAAGATAGAGGCCATATGCTCAGGGCTAAACTGTCATGATGCATAATCAGGCAATTAAGTTATTAAGGGAAAGTAAACAGTCACAGTCCTGATCTCCTGATCATTGATCTTCAGGCTGTGTTGTTGAATGCAGAACACAGGGAAAGATAGGCTCCCATGTGAACAATTGCTTAGAGGGAAATGGCATAAAAAAAGAACAAAGAATGAGAAACAACAAATGGTTTCTCTAACACGATATGATAATATCATAGGCACTAAGGGCTTTTTCACACTGTAGAGTTGTTACACCATAATTGCACTTTAACCATGATGTCAACATCTCATGGAATCTTGGCATTGGTAGTGTTGTGGGGCACTAGAGTTATGGCTGACAATTCCAAACTAGCCTTTCTAAACTGAAAATCCCAGGATGCCATAGAATGGAACCATGGTGGTTGAAGGGGAACCAGAATGCTACAAAAGTGTAATATAATAGGGATCCTATAGTGCAATTTTTTTTCCTGCAATAAAGAAAATTGGGTACTGTTCCATCATCTTGGCAGGGGCCTCCAGGGGGCACTAGAGAGAGAAGGATTGTCCCATTTATGGTGGGGAGTTGAAGGAGGAAAACCATTTTCCTCATTTTCTCTGGTCATTCCCCCTCCCCCTTCTCATATCATAAACGAGGGTTGTTTCCACAATAGGGACATGGCTGGGGAGAATAACAGTTAAACAGGGGGAAATAGTTTTTCTCCTCCAACCCACCCTCCACCCCCATAAATGGGGCAATCTGAAAAGTATTGTTTTCAGGTTATTTTATCTGTTCTAAACACATGCCAAAAAATTGGAATGACCTTTGAATGCTTATCAAAATTGGTGGTGTGTTAACTTAGCGTTGTGAGATGATTTCTGTGGAATTTACACTCCCCTCCACACACATTAATAACGCTGTTTTTTCTTCATGCAGACGTAAAATACTATTCCATCTTTATTTTGGTTATAACTGGAATGAGCAGTCTTTCATGAGATGGTCTTTTAAAAAATGATATTAGTCTTCACTAAGCCAGTTAGTTAAGAATATTTTAAAACATATTAATAAATATTTCTTCAAAATGTGGAGTTGCTTTTCTTCCAGTTGCAGGAAAATTGCCTTTCAATATAATAACTTGTGTTTTGCATTTTGACTCACAGAGCAAATTAAGTTACTATCTTCAAATATATATTTGATAAACTCAGACAGTTAAAGAAGATCACCATAGTTAAATCTAATGCCCTTTTAAAACTCAATATGTAATATCAGACACAACATATTTATAGTCAAAATAGCTTTTATTCAGCCACATGCAAGGTTATGGCTAGTGGTTCATATACACACAGCTATAAAAATGTCCTACATATAAATTGTGGTCTTAATTTCTATTCATAGTACAAATAGCATATATTTTGCCTAATATATAAAATACAAAACCTTGAAGACATGTTCTAAAGGACATTAGGGAAAGATAAGCAGTTCCAACCCCCTGCATTTTAATGGAGAATCGTAAAGAACAAATGTGTGCATACATTTTTGCATCGGTTATTACTTGCTTACTGGCGTTATCTATAAAAGTTTCATATCAGTAAACTGGAATATACTGTAGCTGAAAAGAAAAATCGCATTGCTTTATTGTCACTAAAAAGCAAGAAAAATACATAATTTCCTATTTTATCTTTGGCTTATAATTAATTCTGCAAATAAATTGAAATCAAATACATAATATGCAAGTAAGGTTCCTGCAGAATCATAAAAAAGGTGGTGCTTATAGATGGGGGCAGTTGAGCTTATGAAGGGCATACATGGATCACTGCCTGTGAACTGAATGTCCAGATGAATTCTAATATGCAGATAATTATGGAGTAAGCGGGGAAACTGGCTTATATTTTGGCACTTTTATGAAGTCACTCTGTGGAAATGCATACATCAAAAATATGATTTCACCTGTTATTTACTGAATCACCTAATGCTTAATTCTGATTGTAATTTGCTACTTTCAGCATTGATGTTGATTATTTATTTATTTATTTACTTCATTTATATACCGCTTTTCTCAGCCCTCAGGTGACTCAAAGCAGTTATGTATATATATACCCAATCTAAAAAGAGAGCTCTGCATATTAATAAATATAATGGGATAGTGAAAAAGGTCTCTCTGCTTGGTACCTATTTCCTACACAGGTTAATGTATGGGCCATAAGGTCTGAATGTCTCAGCCACACTGCTGTACTGGAAACATTGATGTTATTTTCAGATAAATTAAAACCAACAAGTATAGTTTGCAAATATTTGCTGGAAAGTACTAAACTTGATTATAATAATATTAAGAACTGAATGGAACCAAGCGGCAATTAATGGAAAACTGCCTTATTTTGTATGGATATATATCTACTACTCCTTCCCACCTTAATCCAAAGGAGCTATCTCAGTTCTAAACTGGTTTTGGGCTGAATGAGGACAAATAAATTGAAACTTAATCCAGCCATTACAGAGATGATCCTGGTGAGCCAAAGGCCAGAATAGGGATTTAGCATGTGTCAGATAGAGTTACACATCCCCTCAAAACACAGCTTCACACTTTGGATGTAATCAGCTATGGGCTGGATATGCATTTAGATTTGTGGCTACTTCAACAAAAATTGGTGCTATGGGTATATTGGACACCACTACTCTTTTTAGAAATATATTGACATCTTTGGCTAATGGTTGGCAATGGAATAGAGGTAATTTGCTGTTAGCCATTCTGAGTCCCTCCACAGAGGTAGAGAAGAACGGGATGCAAAAGTTCTAAATAAATAAATAAATAAATAAATAATATGCTCTCTTGACAATGGCCCTCCTTTATGGTTGCATCTATTATAGTGCATTCATTTTGTTTTTGAATATTTATTGCTATTTGTAGATACATGACTTTAAACGTATATGCTTGCAATTCAGAACTTAATTGACTGGGCTCTCCATACTTAGAATAGCTAAGATTTCATGTTGTAAAGTAAGAGACACAAATCCTTTCTATTCATTCTTAAAAGGTCAAAAGATCTAATTTTAACCAATGTATGAATGTGTGTCCTACAGATTTAGGTAATTTGCCTTGATCTTCTTTGTTTTTTCTCTCTGAAAATCTATCCAGTTTTGGTGATATCACTCAATTTCAATCTCCCATAAGTATTATACTCTCATGTAAGAGTTCATTAATTTGTGTAAACATCTTCTGAATTTTTTTTATTTGGTACCTGTTGGGGCGTAGATATCCTCTACCAGAGGTTTGATCCCCTCGGCTCCTACAAATTGTCCATTCTCTGCTTGAAATACTTTTTTAGCCTGATGGGTTTTTTTTAAAAAAAAACAGATGACCACACCTCCTTTTTTTCTTATTCATTGAAGCTGCAAAGAGAGGGGCCAAATTCAGATTGATGAGCAATCTCTTACTCTTCTTTATATAAGTTTCTTGAATAATAATAATAATAATAATAATAATACTTTATTTGTACCCTGCTACCATCTCCCAAATGACTTGGTGCGGCTTACATGAGGTCGAGCCCAAACACAGCAATAACAATAACAGCAATAATACAAAAACAATACAAAACTCATAGTAATATAAGCAAAAACAATAACAATAACACGGCACATTTATAAACCAATGGCTGGGCCAAATGCAATAATTAAAAATTAAAAAATAATGCTGGGCATGGACAGGTAGCATGTAATTGGAAAAAAGGTTTTGAGGAGGGAAGAAATGTGCAGACAATCCAAAATCATTATTGAAGTGTGTTTGAGGACATATTGCAGGGAGTATCCTATTCTGGGAAGACACACTGAAAAAGCCATGTTTTCAGGCTCCTCCTAAAGACTGCCAGAGTTGGGGCCTGTCTAATATCCCTGGGGAGTGAGTTCCAGAGTCGAGGGGCCACCACCGAGAAGGCCCTCTCCCTTGTCCCCACCAATCGTGCTTGCGACGGTGGTGGGAGTGTGAGCAGGGCCTCTCCAGATGATCGAAGAGATCGTGTGGGTTCATACACAGAGATGCAGTCACGCAGGTAGGCGGGTCCCAAATCGTTTAGGGCTTTGTAGGTAAGCACCTGCACCTTGAATTGGGTCCGGTAAATGAACGGCAGCCAATGGAGCTCTTTAAACAGGAGGGTTGACCTCTCTCTGTAAGGCCGCCGCTTGTTGAACCAGTTGGAATTTCTGGGCCGTTTTCAAGGGTAGCCCCACGTAGAGTGCATTACAGTAGTCCAATCTGGAGGTGACTAAGGCATGGACCACCCTGGCCAGATCAGCATTCACGAGGCACAGTTGCAGTTGGCTCACGAGTCTTAATTGTGCAAAGGCCCTCCCGGCCACCGCTGACGCCTGAACTTCAAGCGTAAGTGATGAGTCCAGGAGGACACCCAAACTGCGGACCTGTGACTTCAGGGGGAGTGTAACCCCATCCAACACAGGTTGCCACCCTATACCCCGATCTGGTTTACGATCTACCAAGAGGACCTCTGTCTTCTCGGGCTTGATCCTCAGCTTGTTCCTTCTCATCCAGACAGTCACAGCAGCCAGGCACTTGTCCAACACTCGAGGGGCTTCCTTGGAGTTAGGTGGAAAAGAGTAGTAGAGTTGCGTGTCATCTGCATAGAGATGGCGCCCAACTCCAAAACTCCGGATGACCTCTCCCAGTGGTTTCATGTAGATGTTAAAAAGCATGGGAGACAGAATGGAACCTTGCGGGACCCCACAGGTCAAAGACCAGGGGTCCGAGCAGGAATCTCCCAGCTGAGAGCGACCCTCCAGGAAGGATCGGAGTCATGACAAAACCATGCCTCCAAGACCCATCCCAGAGAGTCGTCCCAGAAGGATACCATGGTTGATGGTATCGAAAACCGCTGAAATATCCAAGAGAACCAACAGGGTCACACTCCCCCTGTCAAGCTCCCTACGGAGGTCATCCACCAAGGTGACCAAAGCCGTCTTGGTACCGTGACCAGGTCTAAAGCCAGACTGTGACTGATCCAGGTAATTGATGTCATCCAGGAAGCCCTGGAGCTGAGAGGCGACCACTCGTTTCAACACCTTGCCCCAAAAAAGGGAGGTTGGAGATCGGTCTGTAGTTGTTCAAGATCGGTCTGTAGTTATTCAAGACCGTGGAGTCAAGGGAGGTCTTTTTCAGGAGTGGTTTAAGCACAGCCTGTTTTAATCTAGATGGAAAAGTCCCCTGCTCCAACGATACATTAATGATACATTAATGATCAACACAAACCAATCAATCAGCCCACCCTTGGCTGATTTAATTAGCCAAGAAGGGCAAGGGTCCAGAGCCAATGTGGTCGCCCTCCCAGTCCCAAGGACCTCCTCCACGTACTCAGGAAGAACAACCCAAAAGAATCCCACAAATCCAGACAAGCAGATGCCTCGGTCACCTCCCCTGGCACTGTATTCAAACTGGAGTCCAGCTCAAGACGAATCTGAGCAACTTTATCTGCAAAATGGTGCACAAACTCGCGACACCGAGTTGTCGGGTCATCGAAAGACTCCTCCACCTCAGGGGGGTGAAGGAGTTCCCCGACAACCTGAAACGACTCTGAGGATCTGTTGGATGCAGATGCTATACGGGCAGTCGTGAAAGATTCTCTGGTATAGGTCATTTCATTTTTTTTCCTAAGTAGTGAAGCACTACAGGTTATTCAAACTGGCTGTTACAAGACAGTGCTTTAAACTCCATCATTGAGGCGTAGTTAGTTACATCAAAATCCATATCTCTTTCTCATGCTGTTTGGTCTGTCTCATGTCCATTATTGTTTTCTTTTTCCACTTCCTCTGCCATTCTTCTCTCTTGTTTTGGATTTATCTCTTCTCTTCTTTATGTCTTTGTTTCTTGACAAATTCTGTAGGTTTCTGAATAGTGTTTATTATATATTTATTTTGATTAAATTTAAAGGATAGGACTTCCAACTTCTCCCATCTGAATGTAATTCCTTTAATGTTCACATCAAGAATATTTAGTATTTTATTTTCTTAAGGACTCTAGGAGGTAAATAATAACACCTTTTGACCCTCAGTTATCATGCTGTTTTGGTAATGTTATAAGAGTACATGTCATAGGTAGGATCTTTCAGAGGTAATCACCACATCTCTGGTAAGATTTCTTTGCCTTGCGATATAAGGCTCTTGACAAAAGGTCTTATCCAGATCTCCATTGAGCTCTTTGCAGGGAATTTTCAGAGAACCGGCAAGGATACTAATCATTTTATTTTGGATATCCTCATTCCATTGTTCCTTAATATCTCTGATTATAATTGTATTCTCTCTCTGCCAAAGAACAATTAAAGCCAGTGCGTCTAAAGTTTTCTCATTGTTTTGTTCCACCTTATCTGAAGAATATGCTAGTTTCTGGCTACTGGAATTCAGCTGAGCAGCTTGCTCATTTACTTTATTTAGTTCTCCTCTCATTTTTTCCTTATAATTTCTCAACTCCTTAAACTCAAAGAGGAAATCCCATCTCATAAGTTTCATTTCTTCAAAAAATTGTGTTAGCTTTGGTCTAGGCATATCTACAGAGACATGACATATCATTTGTCTTGACATCATTTAGGCTGCAGCAATCCAGTCAAACACCAGATGTCACTACAGTGTGTGCTTTCCAATAATCCTAATAAACTGTAGTAATCCAGTCAAACACCAGGTGTCACTTTAGTATTTCTTTTCCAATAGACCAGATAAGTTTTGAGATGGTAGACAAGACAATTGCTAAGCAATGGTTGCTAGGCAGTTTGATGAGTAAATTTGGCAAGTAGGGTCAAATTATTATCTCTGGCAACAGTTCTGTTTTGGCTAGGAAATAACTACTCTGGAAACAGTACTTTTAATTCTACATGCAGTTTATTTTCCAATGCCCCATTCTTAAGGCATGTTAGTTTTAAGATTTGCATCAGTCAAAGAATGATATTAGACTGTGTGTGCAAAACAGAGGGCTATCTTCCTCCACAGTTCTGGAGAAAGTCAACTGGTTACTCTGCCATCTTTACACACACCCCAGAATGGATTGATTGCTTTCCTTCACATTGATATCATGCAATGAAACAATTAAGTTATAAGGTTAAGTTGTGACTCTGTTGAAGCAATTATATACATTATCTTTAAGAACAAAAATCATTCTTTTTGCTAAAAAATAGCAAACAATTTAGAAATTAAATGATCTAAAATAATTTTCAGTTTCTCCAGACGTCAGGTAACACTATTTCTTTTAAAATTATTATTATTATTATTAAACTTTATTTGTACCCCGCTAGCATCTCCCGAAGGATTAGATGCGGCCCACACAGGCCGAGGCCCCAACACACAACACAACAATACAATCTAAGCAAATCAAACAATTAAAAACAGAATAAAGCAAAATAAACAACAGGCACAATACACTAAACACAAGAAAACTGGGCCGGGCCAGAGCAATGGGTACAAGAATTAAAAGTGCTGATGTGACAGGAGGTGTATATAGGGCTTTCAGGGCAAGGGTGATGTGCAGCAATCATTGGTTCTGATAAAGTGCTTATGGGACTTGGTAGTGGAGATTTCCTAATCTGGGAAGGCGCATCGGAAAAGCCAGGTCTTCAAGTTCTTTCTGAAGACAGCCAATGTAGGGGCCTGTCTAAGGTCTTTGGGGAGGGTGTTCCAGAGTCGGGGGGGCACCACGGAAAAGGCCCTGTCCCACATCCCCAACAAGCTCGCTTGCTACGCCGGTGGGATCACGAGCAGGGCCTCTCCAGATGACCGAAGTGAGCATGTGGGTTCGTAGATGGAAATGCGGTCACGCAGGTAGGCCGGTCCCAAACAGTTCAGGGCTTTGTAGGTAAGCACCTGCACCTTGAATTGGGCGCGGAAAATAAATGGCAGCCAGTGGAGCTCCTTGAACAGGAGGGTTGACCTCTCTCTGTAAGGGGCCCCAGTTAGCATCCTGGCTGCTGATCGTTGGACCAGTTGGAGCTTCCGAGCCATCTTCAAGGGCAGCCCCACCTAGAGCGCATTGCAGTAGTCCAATCTGGAGGTGACCAAGGCATGGACCACTCTGGCCAGATCCGCCTTCGCGAGGTACGGTCGCAGTTGGCGCACGAGTCTCAGTTGTGCGAAAGCCCTCCCAGACCCCGCCGACGCCTGAGCCTCAAGCGTAAGCATTGAATCCAAGAGGACTCCCAAACTGCGGACCTGTGACTTCAGGGGGAGTGTAACCCTGTCCAGCACAAATTAAAATGAATATTTTTTCCAAAAAAAAAAAATCAAATTATACGAGTAACATGTGAATCAGGTAATCCTTCCTCCAAGGCCCAGGAATGATCTTAATTTTTCAGAGATGTGAAATTTCACATTAAAAAAAGCAGAATGAGAAAAAAAAAGACAAAAATGAGAAATGGATGCTGAAACTTTCCTATACATGCATAGCCTGTTTCCATGCTTATATTATCTTGATTTAGCTACATTTCTCCAACTAAATTATATACATAGCTTCTGTGCATCCTGAGTAGGCTAAAAACAAACAGACTATGGGGCCAACTCACATCAAATTTGGCGTCCAAATGTCTCATACCAAATGAGTCGCTGATTGGCTGAGAAAGGTGGTATACAAATATAGTAAATAAGTAAATAAATGACCAACAATAAAAAACCCAAAACCATGAAAATAGCTTTAAAATCCTTAAAAAATAAGAAATACCTTACAATGCATGCACAAAACCTAGCCCTGCCCCCTCCTGTGCGAGAAGGGGAACAAACAGCCACCCATAGCAAAGCAGCTGGCTGTCCCTGCTTCAGGAGCCAAATCAGCAGCCCTGCAAACAGCGAGCCGAGAAGTGAGCCAAGGCCCCGCAGAAAAGGAATATCCCAGCAAAGTTGCTCTGAAAAGCAGCCTTTAGAGCCTCCTCAGAGAGAGAGGGGAGAGGGAGAAGGATGGACGGATGGGGCAGAAGAAGCAAAGAAGCAAGCAAGCAGGTAAGGAAGGGGAGAGGGAAAAAGAAGGGAGGGAGGAGGAGCCACAACAGTCTTGGACAGCAGTGGTTCCCAAAGTGACCCATGGAAGGTGGAATCAGGCATCAAACAGCGATGTGCTATTGCCCCAACTTTATTCTCCATCTTCATCGCTATGATTCTTCACCTTGTTGATGGGAAGCTTCCCACCAGAGTGGAAATGATTTATCGGACAGATGGCAAGCTGTTTAACCTCAGCAGACTGAAAGCCAAAACCAAGGTTACAACAACATCTGTTATAGAACTCCAGTATGTTGATGACAATGTTGTCTGTGTGCATTCAGAAGAAGATCTACAAGCCACGCTAAACACCTTCGCAGAAGCTTACGAGAAGCTCGGCCTGTCATTGAACATCGAGAAAACCAAAGTGCTGTTCCAGCAGTCACCAGCCAACCCCTCTCCAATGCCAGAGATACAGCTTAATGGTGTAACATTAGAAAATGTTGACCATTTCTGATACCTTGGCAGCCACCTCTCCACCAAAGTCAACATTGACACCGAAATACAACACTGCCTGAGCTCTGCGAGTGCAGCATTTTTCCAAATGAAGCAGAGAGTGTTTGAGGACTGGGACATCTTCAGGGAACTGGGAAGCCCTGGCCCTTGAGCGCTCCAGCTGGAGATCAGCTGTGACCAGCAGTACTGCAGAATTTGAAGAGGCACGCATGGAGGGTGAAAGAGAGAAACGTGCCAGGAGGAAGGCCATCAAGCCTTCTACCTGGAAACCAATGCGCTCACTGTGGGAGAAGATGCAGGTCAAGAATAGAGTTTCACAGCCACCTACGGATCCAAAAGAAAACAGATCATGGAAGACTATCCTACTCGTCCAACGAGGTATCGCCTAAGTGTGTAAATGCAAAGTGAAAATTTAATAGTGGGAATAGCAAAGTCTTCCATTTTAGATTACAGAGCTAAAATGAATAAGAGAGTTGTTCCTTTAAGTATTGTTTCTGACTTGGCTGTCAGCTGACAAAAAGGCAATAAATTGATATCCACTTTGTTTGCCTTTTAGATTTGTTTCTTCAACTAAAAAGTGAGTTACAAGAAACTTAACACTGTTTAGATTGAGAAACAAATTTTGTGGCTCTGCAGCACACTTTGATTTTGACCAGCATGGATGAAAATAAATAAATTATGTTCAGCTATGTCAGCTATCTTCTTCAGATAAAATAGCCAAGAACACAGAGACTTGAACCACTAAAGATGAAAATATTGTATTTGTCAGAATGCTGTGATTTAATTCTTGGGGTTTTTTGGGTGGGGGGGGGGGGGGATATTTGCAATCCAGACTATTATCTGAGAAAAATAAAAGTTTCTAAATAGTGGGTTGGTGTAAGCTTTTCGGGCTGTATGGCCATGTTCCAGAAGCATTCTCTCCTGACGTTTCTAAATAGTGATTCCTCCCCCACACTATTCTTTATGTAGTTGTTAATCTCTTTCATATAAATTTACTATATTATTAATTTTACTCATATAATATTATTGAAGATGAGTTTTCTAAATGCAGAATCAACACATAATCACTAATAGAGGTGTGCAAAACAGCTTCAATCTGTAATTTGTTTTGGAGATTCAGATGGCCCCCAATTTGATTAGTAAATATTTGGAAGGGTCCCGTTTTGATTCATATTCTAAATCTCCAAAACTTCATAATTGCTTTGAAACATTTTGTTCCATCAGCAGCAAAAGGGAAAATTGTGAGGCTTGTTCCTCTGTCATTTTTATAGCTATCCAGATGAAACTTGGTACACTGGTAGGCAACATTTGTGAGTTTAAGCCTGACAAGTTTTAGAATATTTCAGTCATCCACTGATTTTTTTAAAGAACTTTCTAAAAGCTTTACAATTTTTAACTTGATTTTCTGCACAATGAAACATCATAATCAGGACATCAATCTTGAAAAGTTTCAGAAATATTAGTTCATCTGCTGATTTGATTTCTAGGAATTTTTAAAAGTTGTTTCAATTAAAAAATATTGAAATATATATTTTTAAAAAACTAAAAATTGTGGCAGAGTGAGACAACATGAGCAGGGCAGCAAGCCTGCCAAGTTTCAGAACAATCAGTCTATCCATTGATTTTTAATACTTTTTCAATTTAAGCACATGTGACCAACCTAAACTCGGGCTTTAATGCAGGCAGCCCCATTCTTCTAGAGTGAGCAGAATTCTGGAAAATATAGAATCATAGAATCATAGAATCAAAGAGTTGGAAGAGACCTCATGGGCCATCCAGTCCAACCCCCTGCCAAGAAGCAGGAATATTGCATTCAAATCACCCCTGACAAATGGCCATCCAGCCTCTGCTTAAAAGCTTCCAAAGAAGGAGCCTCCACCACACTCCGGGGCAGAGAGTTCCACTGCTGAACGGCTCTCACAGTCAGGAAGTTCTTCCTAATGTTCAGATGGAATCTCCTCTCTTGTAGTTTGAAGCCATTGTTCCGCGTCCTAGTCTCCAAGGAAGCAGAAAACAAGCTTGCTCCCTCCTCCCTGTGGCTTCCTCTCACATATTTATACATGGCTATCATATCTCCTCTCAGCCTTCTCTTCTTCAGGCTAAACATGCCCAGCTCCCCAAGCCGCTCCTCATAGGGCTTGTTCTCCAGACCCTTGATCATTTTAGTCGCCCTCCTCTGGACACATTCCAGCTTGTCAATATCTCTCTTGAATTGTGGTGCCCAGAATTGGACACAATATTCCAGATGTGGTCTAACCAAAGCGGAATAGAGGGGTAGCATTACTTCCTTAGATCTAGACACTATGCTCCTATTGATGCAGGCCAAAATCCCATTGGCTTTTTTTGCCGCCACATCACATTGTTGGCTCATGTTTAACTTGTTGTCCACGAGGACTCCAAGATCTTTTTCACACGTACTGCTCTCGAGCCAGGCGTCCCCCATTCTGTATCTTTGCATTTCATTTTTTCTGCCAAAGTGGAGTATCTTGCATTTGTCACTGTTGAATTTCATCCATATAGTTTAGGGTGGGGACTTTTAAATACTCTGCTACAGATGTCTTAGCCATCCCAAACTACATTTCCCGGAATTCAGTTCACCCTGAAAGAACGAGGGTGCAGTTTTAGGAGAACCGAGGGGAAGATAAGGCCTGTACAATTTGGGGAGGGAGTGGGAATTTAGAAAACATACGTTTGGGGTAAGACACACAGATACTGAAGGGGGCTTACTATAAGAAATAAGGGGCTACCAGGCCTCCTTCATTCCCTCTTCCCACCAACTGTCTTTTTCCATCACAGAACCATCCATTTGTGGTCATTGTTTTGTCATACTCATTTTTACCTCAGGAGGAGGAGGCAGCTTGACCCTCCACTAGCCTCAGGAAGTGGAAGCCACTGCCAGCAGTGCCAGTCTAGCTTCAAATAAATACATCTTTTACAAATGTCTCTGAAAGTTTTGGAGGTTTGTTTCAATTCATAAATGCTTCAGAGGAGTCATTTCTGATTAGTAATTAGGAGGTTCAAATTTCCAAATCATCTGAATCTCTGAATTATGAAGGTAAGTATGAGTTTTGCATACCCCTAATCACTACATTATATGGGGTTGGCATCCCAAAGTAGAATGTAATTTGTTTAAGAAGAACTATGGAATTTATAGGGTCACCATAATTCAATAGGTAACTTGAAGACACATGTGGACAAATGTTATTATAAAAGACCCAGATCCAAATGGCCACATTGTATTGCTAAACTTTTAAGTGTTGAGCAATGTCTAGCATATCAGCACTCTCTCAATGTGACCTACTGCTGGGGAGGGGAGGATTATTATTCATTCCAAGTGCCAGATCAATTAACATAATTTCCTCCCAGACAACTGCATTTTATACTTTGAATAAACATGGGTAGCTTTGTACACACATTGTTTTCTTTCAAACTATAAACTATATTTTTCTCTTTCTATCTATTGTCATGATCAGGTAGCTGCCTATGAAACTAGTCCCAAGATTAATAATGCCCCCTTGTATACACAACCAACAGTCTCTGAATGAAGACATCAGAGACTATTATTATGACATACTCTTTTGTGAGCAGAAAAAACCCCCACAATCTTAGTATTCACAGAGTAGGAATAAAACCCAGTGTATAGTATATGCATTTTTTTCTTTTATAATGAAATATTAAGGAGAAAAATTCAGGATTGGTTACTCTTGGGGATTCAGATTTCTAAAAGCACAGCAGGATCAGATGACAGTATCCCAGCATGTATCTTATCATTTTCAGAAGCATTTCAGTATATTGAAAGAATATTCTTTTTGTGCCAGACCAGCTGGCATTTAGAAGCTCTTAAAGCAAGTTAGGAATGTCTCAATATGCTGAAGAAGGAAAAATTGTAGTCAGTCTCAGAAGAAATTTCAATTTTGTTTAGTAAAGTAGACATGTCTCCATCTTTGTAAACAACTGTTTTATGTATCTGACATTTATATTCTAGTTTAATTTAATTATATGAAATTAATTTGAAAAATTGCCTCTTGGGCAGCACATTACATGAATCTAGAACCCTGTTAGGCACCTTACTTCCTTCACATTATTTAGATTACCACATTCTCCAAGCGGTAACTATTATAAGTAATGGTTACACATCATGGGATATGTAATCTTTAACATTTGGAATGCATCAGCTTGTAGAATGCTGAGCTAACATGAAGGTAGATAATCCTTATTTCTATCTGATTAGACAGCTGATTAGACAGCTAACATGATATAATGGTTTGAGTGCTGGACTAGGAAACTGGGACACCAGTGTTTGAAACCAAAGTTTGCTGGAAAGTCATTGAGTGACCTTAGGGAAGTAACAGTCTCTCAGCCTCAAAGAAAGGCAATGGTAAACCCCTTAGAACAAATCATTCCCCCCCAAACCCCCCAAACCCCCCAAACCCCCCCATTGAATGGAAGTCAGAAATTACATAAAGGCACACTAAAAGAGCAACATCCATTAATCATCACTACCACAACATCTGAGTATACTATTTATATTCCCTTACTGATTTATTAGAGGTTAAGAGTATGGTATGAACGAAGGAGTATTTGGTTTCTCTTTACCATGTGTTTTTCTTCTTTTTCTATATATTTTAAAAAGTGTATACCTTTTAAATAACAAAAAACTTATTGTGAATTGTAATTGTGAATACTGCTATCTATCATATTGCTAATGAGAATATCATTCAAAATAAAGCAACAACATCTACATTAAGGAATTCCAAAGCAATCTGACCTACAATGTCTCAGGCATTTCACTAACACCTTTCTTTTAATTAAACTGCCACTCATGGCAAATTAGGTAGTAAAGTCAAAGTAACACAATCTTTCACTTTTGATCTAATTAGGATTTGAATGTGGATATCTACTGGTGAAAGAGTAATGCATTAACCCATTTGGGCTCTGTATCCAGTGCTCTGAAAAGACGTCTTCATATATGCCACGTTTCCATTGACCTATATAAAATTAGACCTGAGTTATGCATCCGATTCCTAACCTCTATTAACCCATCCTGGGGAAAGATAGATACCAAATACACAGAGAGATGTCTGACATTCTTTGATCCTGACAATGTGGAAAAACAAACTGTGCTATAGAGATGTTTTCAAAGTGCATGGACATTTTTATTAACAATAAGCCACCCATCTGTTTCAATAGGGTGTTATGTTTCAAAGAACATACCTGTGTAACAGACAAGAATTGTAATGCTATTACAGAATCCATAAAATGCAGAAACCATTTGCCATGAAGGATGCAATTTTATGATTTCCAGAAAATCAATTAATTGCTATGGAAATTAAGAGAAAAAATATTGCAGCTAAACTGAATGGGGTGTTTTCTGTGATATAGTCAATTGTAGTAATGCAAATACCTTCAGATTGTAGTATTTGAAATAGTTGGTCCACATATTTAATTCTTGATCAAATAGATTACAAAAACAATAATTACATTGTTTAAAAAAAATTCATAATCTGTGGTGAGTGATTGAGGGTATGACAGATTGGTGGATGATTACTAGAGACCCTGCAAATGTCAACACCCAGAAGCCTTCAAACACGCCAGACACAGTTCAAATGGTAAAACACAGCTTTATTGTTAAAGTCTTGAAAAGTCTTGAAAAGCACTTAACTGCAGTGCTTAAGTCTGCTGGAGCAATTTGACACCACAAATGAGTCAATAGAGTAAACTAAAATATAATCCGTATTATAGTGTAGACTCTTAATCCGGATTAAACTAAAGATGAAGCAATTTGCTTAAAAATCAAAATGTAGCAAGAACACAGTCTATAAAGTTGAAAGAATGTTTATTTCAAAACTGAAAGATGTTAAAGTCACAAAGATATTAACAAGCAAAGTCCAGAAGTCCAAAAGCGAAGTCAAACCAGTCCGTAGTCAATTCCATAGCGAAGCAAGGTTGAAGCGTAGAAGTCACTCAGGAAACAGGAACACAGGAGCACACCAGGCTATATCTCAGAACGCAAGGTGGACATTTGGCAGATACAAGACTAATGTCCCCAAGACGACACTTTGCCTTCTGCAACTTGCTATTCAAACTCAACCTCCTTATATCTTACAATTCATCATCGGAGCTTGATGAGCTCCCCACCCTCTCATCATCACTCCCAGCTGCTTCCAAGCCTGCAGCTGAATGCCCATCCCTCCACCTCTGCCAACGAGTATCAGGATTCAGATCCTGCCAAGAGTCCCCTGGCTGCCAATCCTCAGTGAACCACTCAAATTCCTCACTAGAGGTGGGCTGAGTACAGATATCTCTTATGTTTTGCACACGGGTCCAATTTAACTCTTCATCATCGTCCATGTCACTCCCAGTCCCAGAACTCCTTTCAAACCCAAAGAAATCTTCATCCTCTGTTGGCGCACAAAGTATTTCCCGAATACGCTTCCTTTGTAATTCCCCTTCAGACTCTGGCTCTCGAGCAGCCCTCTTTACACCTCTGCTCCCTTCCCCATCCCCCATTTCCCAATCAGCAAAACCTGGAAACGTGTCAGTATCGCTTGGAGCCATAATGATTTCTCTAATGTGCTGACGCTGCTGTTCCCCTTCTGACTCTAAAGGAGACCCGTTTTTCCTGCTACTAGGAGTAGCAACTTGAGGAACACGCTGAACTACAACAGCAAACTTGGCTTTGGCATTTTTAACATTTGTTTCCAGATGTGTGCTTTATGGAATTTGTCTGGGTTTTTTTAATATTTATTATTTTATTAATTTGTTTTGCATGACTCTCTCACTGGGCCATGCATGCATGCTTAAGGGGATCAGGTAGAGGAGGAAACATTAGGTATTACATGTCACTGGAGTAGGAGAGGTGCAGAAGGATCCCAAGGGAGTGAGGTGAAGAAGGTTCTCAGGGGACTTTCTCTACATGCAGAATTCTTAAATGATAGTTCACCTCCAAATTAAAACCTATTCAGTGTGTGAGATTTGGGTATTTGATGAAGATGTTGGTAATGATAGCATTTTAGAGGGATCCTTAATGGAAGGTTGGATAAAAAGAGAATAAGACCTGCACATGCTAGGCATGGTGTGAATTCAAGAGATCATTTCAGGCTTTGACAAGCAGACGGCATGTAGAGGAAGAGGGTGAGTTTAGACTATTAGGTATAAAGCTCTCACAATCACTATATGGGGAAGGTGATCCAATGGAGATGCAAGGTGGGTTGACAAGAAACCAAAGGGTATTGGTTGATAAGCTTCTGCGTGGTATAAGGTAAACGAAAACTCTAAAACAATCTGAAATCTATGGGCATACCATAAGCACTTTTTCTATCACACTGACTTTGAAAAGGTGGGGCTTTGTGGCTTTCAAGACCAAATTGTGTTGGATTTGAATATGTGGCTGAGTGTAACCTAAATAGAATCCAAAAGGAGCAGGATAATGCATACTGTGGCTGAAGTACATCCTGGAGGACAATGAGCATGTGTAGGTTTTCTATATTTTGCTAGCATTTCTGATGAGCCTAAAATAAACTTACATTTCAACTCATATAGTCATGTGAAATAATCTGTCTTTGATTCTTGATTGGTCGCTAATCATTTGTGTGGGATTCATGCAACCAGATGTTGTTGGGCTTCAATCTCAACATTAGTTGTACTGCTTAGGGCTGCTGAAAATTAGTCCAAAAACATACAGAGGGCTATGTGAGTCCTACCTGTTATAACAAGAGGCAATGGTGTTAATGTTTCTGATTTTGGCCATTTGTTTGTCAAGATATCCTGTAGAGTCTACTAAGACAGATATTGCACAAGGTTATAAACCTAATTTTTGTGACGATAAACCTAATGAGGTGGTAAATCTAAATTTTGACAGTACACTTTAGAATTCAGATGGATATGCAAATGATTAAGTTTATAAAACCCCTGTCAATCTAATTGAACGGGGAGATAATCCTTGCTAGCATTATGTGTCACTTTTGAGAATATATGGAAGAGTAATCAGGTTACCAGGAGCCAAATATAATAAAGAATGTTGTGGCGCCATATAAGCTAACAAGTTTTATTTGTGGACTTTCAGCAATTAAAGTCCACTAGTGACAAAGACATGTGTGCTGCTGAACTAATATTTTGTTGAATCCACATACTGTGCCCAACTATTCATCATGATGATACATGCTGATGGGAGGTGTAGTCCAAAACATATGAAGCATACCTTATTTTTTAAAAAAAATATCTGAGGGAATTTACCATTTCCTTCTTCTGAAGCTGAGAAAATGTAACTTGCCCAGCACCACTCAGTGGGCTTCAGTGGTTGGGAAGACTGGGAAAAACTTGTAAAAGTAACAGGCATACCATCTTTGTTGGATTAAGAATGAAATGCTTAGTTTTTTTCAGTGAAAATGGATAAGTGATTATGAAGGGGAAGCAGTTTGTCTGGGAACAGTCTGATATCTCTGAAATCTCTTAGCATTTCAGTATGAACAGTGGAGCAAGTGTAACAAATAATAAATGAATTCTTTTTTCAGGGGAAAATTTTTATTCTTAGCAATTTGACTAATGATCATCTTCATTTCTTAACAAAACCCTTTACATAAAAGTCCATATGCATAGAAAGCACATCCATCCCTGATGACCTTCCTATCTAAATTTTAACAAAGGAGGAGACAAGAGAGAGAGGGGGATAGAGAATGCACCCACATTGTAGAGTTAATGCAGGTTGACACCACTTTAACTGCTGTGATTCAATGCTATTTAATCATGGGAGTTGCAATTTTACAAGGCCTTGGCCTTCCCTGACAAACTCTGCTGGCACCTCACCAAATTACACTCTGCAGAATTCCATATTATTAAGGACTTCATCCCACAAGGGGTGGAGGTGGGAGTGAATGGAATCATCTTCTTTGCATGGCATTTTATGGAATTCTGTCTTTAAAGAAGCCGAGAATTTACTCACCCTTTCACACAGGATTGCACCCTCCACTTTCTAGCTCAACCATTTCACTTTGTAAAAGAAGCATCTTTTTTGAGAGACCACTTTTCATGGGCTTATTCACCTGAAGCCCTTACACTAAATGAAACAGGCAGACTTTAAAAAAAAGTTATTTCAGCGGGACTCACACTGTCTTTAAAGCACTAATGGAAATAGAAGGAGCATTAGCAGACCAGAAACATGAATGGCCACTCTGAGACGTCACTGGGGCAAATACACAACTTCCCATCACAAGGAAAAATACACATTTTAAGTGTTTGTATGCTCAGGAAAAGGAGTGGAGTTGATCTCTGCCCATCTTTGAAATCATCCCGTCTCTACATTCTATGGAGACAGAGTCCCTCAGCCTTTGGCTAAGATAAAGTGTAGAGTGTAGTCCCACAACAGCTACCCGAAGCAGTCCTGCATCATTTGATGGGCTCCATGGGAATCCATCTTTGAAGTCTGTAGGAACATGTAGAAATAGAGGGAAACTTCCATAAGATGAGGTCTTTAGTCATGGAAATTCAAGTGGGGTCAAACTACAGTGTAGATGCACCCAGAGGCAGAGGAACATAAACGTGTTTTCAAAGTTTACCATTTCATAAGAGTGCATTTGCATTCTAGTTTATTTTTTTACATTAAATATTTAATTCAAAGCTCATTCTGAGGTGTTGAATATTATTCTGCAGATACCTTTGACACATTTGCCCTTTAAAGTGCACTCTATTGTATTACACCAGTGTATGTGCATGCTGTACATATGTAGAAGATCATCAAGTATTCATGGGCTCCTGGGAACACACACACACACATCTACCATGTTTGAAATTTTTTTTTGAGCTCTTATTACCATGAGTCTGGTGGTGAGTGTTTAAATATTACTAATACACTAGCTATTTGATTGGGGAAAGCAACTGATCATCTTAGTTTTTAGTTGTATAGTTTCTGCATCATTTTTATTTTGTTTCCAGCTAGGAATTTTGTATCACATACAAGCAGAAGTCAGAGAACTGTACAGTAACACTGGAGAAACACCTAATATACAGAAATCAAGAACTGAAAATATCTTACTTTTGCTTCCCTTTGCTATGCTGAAACCTCAGAATGATAGCTTTTCATTTTTATTACTGAGTAACCTTCATATGCCACTGAAGTCTTGAAATGTGAACTTAATACTGGCTGGCTGAGTAATGTAGTTGTTATGAATTTTCATGACTAGTTCTTAAGCCCAGTTCCCCAGAGGACAAGAAGCTAATGCACTGGTAAAGTATTGGAGCTAGGAGTTATGCTAAACACTAACTTTGTCCTATAATACTTTGTGGAGCTTATTTCTTCCTTCCCCTATGGAACCCTATGGAACTGAACTGTTTTCTCTGAATCTAAACACTAAATATTAGATGACATTGTAATGTTTAAAGTCTCTCTTGGCTAGAAAAAAAGATATATCAACTGACAATGCAGTTTTATATTTCATAAATTCAGCTAGCACATTAATAAACCTAGGTATATTTCATGGGAAGTTCCAACGATAACTAGAAGGTTATATGAAAGTTCAAATATGTCATTTTTGTTCATTGATTTTATTGGAGCTAAAAACTAACATTTCCTCTATTCTCTTTTTTCTTGGTCATGCTTTTTCCTAAGCAATATTCTGGTTTTATGTAATAACGTAGAAAGTATGGAATATTTAGCCACTTTTACAGAATGCTGCCACTAGAATAGTCATAATTTTCTGATGTCTATGTATGTGCTCTCACACTGTTGCTATTCTTCATTCCGAACTCATTTTAAGTGCCTCCCAAGACATGTAGATTTTGATTTACCCTTGCAAAATTGTAGAGGTTGCAATTCTACATACACTGCTTAGTTACATAACTATCTTAGTTATGTAGCTAAGTAGCATTTGCCAGTCCAATCCCAACTCCAGTCTTGACTTACTGACTAGAATCTATAGTGATTTATAGCTGGTAAGTGAGTATTGGAAGTCTGTAAATCGGGATGCAGCAGAGTAACATTTCTCTTTCCCATCCTTCCCAGCAATCGCCAATGTGACAGTCAGAAGCAAAATTCTTGTCAAAATTCCTTCTCACATTAGAGATAACTCATAGAATCATAGAATCAAAGAGTTGGAAGAGACCTCATGGGCCATCCAGTCCAACCCCCTGCCAAGAAGCAGGAATATTGCATTCAAATCACCCCAGACAAATGGCCATCCAGCCTCATGAGAAGAGGAATGCTGAATGCCAATTGACAGAACAGAGTAACATTGTTTGCTGTAGCTACAGGCCGTTAAGTCATGACTGGAAGATTTTTATGATCCCCACATATTTCCTACATTATTTATTCTGCAGGAATTGTGAGTACAAATAAATGATAAATAAATAACTACAATTGTGAATTCTAGGCATTCATTTCAACAATTTTAATCTGATAATTATCATTCTGCAGTCTTTATTTTTATCCTCTCATTCTCATATCATTTTCTTTATGTAGAACCACAGAATCATAGAGAAGAGGTCTCATGGGCCATTGAGTTCAACCTCCATTGCCAAAGTTGTAGCTACAATATAGACGTGCTAGTGGCTTACAATTGAGTTCAGACTCTGCTTTCAAGATCACTAAATTCATATATCAAGACTCTTCACAGTATGATTTCAATAGTCATTGAATACTTTAGATGCAAAATGCATATATCTACTATTTCTTTCATGTGAAATTTGAAGTGTCAACTAACGTGGAAGTCTTCATAAATGAAGAAATGTATCTGAATAGATTGTTGTTGTTGAAATGCATTATCTCATATTACCATATCACTACAAAACATTTATCTATAAGACCACCACCTCCTCCTCGAGAAATATGGGGGGCGTAGGAGAGAATGATGTCAAAGAGCCTCCCCACAAGAATAGGTGAATTCTGTGCTGCTGTAAAGGTGGAATGCAAATAAAATTATAATAAATACTCGGATTCTTGAGAGAAATTTTTAATAGTCATGGTCTTTAAGGGAGATGGGTAAGGCTTTGTAGTACACATCTTCCATATGACAGGAAATAAGAAATACTTATTTTAGTTTTTCCAGATTTTTAAATTCTAAGTTGCTGTGTCTAGTGCAATAGGAGTCACTTCCTGAACGAGCTCTGTGCTCCTGTAAAGACAAGAAATAGCACACTACATATTCTACATTTCAATATTCTTCATTTATCTCTTGCATGCTGGAACTGAGCGAGTGTCTGCTTCATCTCAATAATCTTATGCAAGAAAAAAACTTGTTTCATAGGATGATAAAATTAGATGCAAATCTTTCATCTCTCTCTGCTGATAAAGAGAAGTGAGGATGTAAGGTCTGGATGCATACAACTTGTTTGCTTATTTATTTCTTTGAGCTTTGTCCTCTCCTTTTAATTTTAATTTCCTTTTTTATTGCCTTCCTGCCCCTCCCTCCTTTTCAGCAGAAATGTCTAAGGGCAAATTGCTGAAAAACAAAGTAGCAAAAGTGTGCAGCTAAAACTATGCAAGAGGATTTGAGTATTTGGGGAACACTGTGTTACATATCCACTGAGAGTCAAGCTGATTTTTTTTAAAGAAACAGATTTTTAAATTTATTCCTTATGCTTCCTAAGCTAATTACTTCAGCTATAAGACTGTCATATTACTAATTTTATGAATAGTCTCTTCTTGTCACAGTTACATATTCAGTTGAAATAAGGACTAGTTTCTAAATGAATAATTGAGTAATGCCTTTCAGGGTTCTAAGGCTACCAATATATATGTAGCAATAATGTTGATTGAACTTAAACAATTTCTTATATTTGGAATACTGGGTAAGTAGAATTATTCATTCATTCAAAATATTGGGAAAATCACTTGTATGTGATGTTCTTTAAATCCCCCCCCCCCCCCTTTATTGACAAAAGCTTTAGAGAGCCTCTGGAAATTGATTAATTGTCTCAGTCTATTAAGTAAAATGGCATTTCCCATACTGAATACCAAACTAGATGGAATACCAAACTGATTAGACTCACAATAAAAAATACAGTTTTGCCTCTCAAATTATGGAGGCATCTACAACAATTTCATGGAATATTATGAGACCAATTTATATATCACTAATCTTTATTTTGTGTGATATTTGATGTAACCATTCCAACTTAGCATATCTTTAGGACAGATGTAATAAATATACCTGATGAAATTATTTTCAAGAATTGGTTGTTAGGCAAAGTGGCCCAAATTCACAATTAATTAAACATCAGAAACTTCCATTATATACATACATAGAAGTCATTTCGTGATGGCTACCCAGTGGTTTTGTGGCTGTCCATTGAATCTCTGTTCCTTCAGACTGGCATCATGTCTTTTCCTCTTGCTTCTTCTCCTTGCAAAGCAAATAAGATTGAAGATGTAGTGGTGTAGCAAGGGAAACCTTTTTTCAGCAGCAAAGAAGAGTACTAAGACATTTCTTCTCCTCCTGCAGTCCCACTATACTCCCCACCCTCCAAGGATGCATCTCTTCATTTTTGAGATGTTCAAGGAAATACAAATGCTTTTAATCATGGTCAGAGGATTTGGTAGTTCTGGGGAGAATAAGAAAGTGAAAGAAAAGGATGTATTTACATGTAGAACACGAAAACCCAGTCGGAAGAAACTAGGCAATGACTCCCCCTTTCCTTGATTTTCCAGTTTTGCTTTATTCTTGGTCACCATTAGTACAGTTGAAATTGACCTGTGTGTATGTGTGTTTTAGAAGTTGAAAGAGTTTACTTTTAAAAAATGGAAGCATTTTAGGGAAACTAATGCAGGACATGGAAATACCCTTTAGTTAAAATGAATTTTAATTTTTACAATACAAAAAATACATACCGTGCACACACAAAACATTTACAATTCCCACCACCAACACGAGGATTATTTTCTTTCACATATTCATTTATTTTTGAGACAATCATTATATCTTTATCTTTATACATTTCCATCCTGTATACTATATAACATTTGTATCTTTTTTTCTTATGGCTTGATCTCCGGAATGATTCATAATATAGTTCTTTACCCTTATCCATTTGGCCTGGGTAACAACGGAAAAATTTGTTTCTAAAATCGATTCGTTTTTTGGGGTTTTTTGCGTTTCGATATTTAAAAGAATTCCAAAATTTTCCTTAAAAAAAGTTCGGTATTTACGAAATATCGTAAATGGTAAAAAAAATTACAAAACAATAACGAAACAATAACGAATTGATTCGTTAATGGCGGATGCGACCGCGCAATATGCTAAAAAAACTTCTGAAGCTTCCCTCCCCCTCTGTTGTTGACTGTTGGTGTGATATTATAATTTTTTTCACTAATTAAACAAAAAACAACTATAAAACTTGCCCCAGACATGCGGAAATAATAACGAAACGACCTCAAACCAATAACAAAACGAATACATAACGAAATACGAAGCATTTACGAAACGAATTGAAAAATTCGTTTTGTTTTTAAGTTGCTCCAGAATGATTCGTTATCGCTTCGTTAACAAAAAAAAATAACGAATTTTTAACGAATTACTAATTAATGAAACGAAACCGCCCAGCCCTATTATCCATCTATCTTCCATTTCTCTCATTCTATTTTCATTGATTTTTAAATCATTTAATTTCACATTCATAATTTCAAATCAAAATGGACAATAAATAAATGGTACCAATATATGGTGGAGCAAATGGAATTTGAAATTAAGACATGAAAATACCCTGACAATTGGGAATTATGAGGGATGGATACTCTGAGATAGATCATGCATGTACACACATACACACTTGATTTTTGAATAGGAATGTAAAAAGGGGAGAAATGCACCCTTTCTAAGAATCAGAGGACTTGAAAATTGCAGTACATGTGCTGCCAAGCTCAAGGTTGAACTTGTGCAATGTGCCATACATTGCCTACATCTGTATCAAGTTCAGAAATTCCAATTAGTTTAAAACATGGCAACTGGATTGGTTATGGGAACATCTACGAGTGAGCACATTACACATATACTAAAATCAAGCCACCGTTCCCAATTAGCTTCCAGGCTAAGCACAAACTGTTGGTTGGCCGCTGTGGTGGGCTGGATGAGGGCCAACAGGTTGAAACTGAATCCTGACAAGACAGAGGTCCTCCAGGTCAGCTGTTCGGCTGGAAGGGGTATAGGGTGGCAACCTGCGTTTGATGGGGTTACACTTCCCTCGAAGACACAGGTCCACAGTTTGGGGGTCCTCCTGGACTCAGCGCTGACGCTTGATGCTCAGGTATCGGCGGTGACCAGGAGGGCCTTTGCACAGTTAAAACTGGTGTGCCAGCTGCGACCATACCTCAAGAAGTGTGACTTGACCATGGTGGTCCATGCCTTAGTTTCCTCAAGATTGGACTACTGTAATGCACTCTATGTAGGGCTGCCCTTCGGAAATTACAACTGTTGCAAAGGTCTGCGGCCAGATTGCGGCCAAGTTACAGGGAGCGGTCAATTCCCCTGTTTAAACAGCTCTACTAGCTGCCGATAAGTTTCGAGTCCCAATTCAAGATGCGTGTTTGTATGGGAAGGGCGGAAGTGCGGAGGACGGACGTGTTTGCGGCAGCTTTCCGATTGGCTGCCACTGTGGTGCTATTTGCATATGGTCTCTGATTGGCCAGCTTCAAGAGGAGCCCCTGGTGGAGAAAAGGGTTCATGACAGAAACGGAGACATGAGAGAGGGACATTTGCATATGGTCTCTGATTGGCCAGCCACAATTCCAAGATTCCGAGATGACAAAGAGAGGAAAGGAAAAGGCCAGGGGCGGAGTCAGAAAATTACCAATACAGACAGAAATTGACACACAGAGCCTGCAAGACCCACTCTACATCATACTGCAGTTTGGAGGAGGGTGGACCATGGATGATGGGACTTGCAGTACCATAACTCACATTATGAGACCGCTGTTAACCTCATCCAATGACTGATCAGGACCAAACTTAGCACATAGACCTCTCATGACCCACTTTACGTCCTGGTGTGGTTTGGCCAGGGATGGACCATGGATTATGGGACTTGCAGTACCTTTGCTCAATTCTTGAGACCACTGCAACCCTCATCCAATTATCGGTAAAGACCAAACTTGACACACTGAGTCTCCATGACGCACTCTACATCCTGGTGCAGTTTGGAAGAGGATGCACCATGGACGATGGGACTTGCAATACCTGCACTCCCTTCCTAAGACCATTACAAATGCCAACAATGATGGATCAGGACCACAATTTACACAGAGAGTCGGCATGACCCACTCTATATCCTGGTGCGGTTTGGAAGAATTTGACAATGGATGATGGGACTTGCAGTCACTTCACTCACTTCCTGAGACCACTGAGACCCTCGCCAATGACTGATCAAGACCAAACTTAGCACACAGAGTCCCCATGACCCACTCTACATCCTGGTGCACTTTCGAGGAGGACAGACCATGGATGATGGGACTTCAAGTACCTCCACTCCCTTCCCAAAAATGCTGCAACCCTCATCTAATGTCCGATCAAGACCAAACTTGGCACACAGAGCCCCCATAACCCACTCTACATCCCGATGCTGTTTGGAGAAGGAAGGACGATGGATGATGGGACTTCCAGTGTGGTTCAGGGCAGGATGGGCCACTAATGATGGGATTTGCAGTACCTTCACCTGATTCACTTCCCACAGAACATTGTAGCCCCTACAAATCCCAGACCAGGCCCAAACTTGGCACACAGAGTACTCATGGCCCACTCTACATCTTGAAGCAGTTCTAAGGGGGATGAACCATGGATGATGGGACTTACAGTATCTTTACTCACTTACTGAAACCACTGCAACCCTCATCCAATGACCAATCAAGGCCAAATTGGCACACAGAGCCCTTATAATGCACTCTACATCCTGGTGCACTTTCGAGGAGGACAGACCATGGATGATGGGACTTCAAGTACCTTCACTCCACAAGACTGCTGCAATCCACATCTAATGACAAATCAAGACCAAACTTGGCACACACTGCGACCCTAATCCAATGACTGATATAGACCAAACGTAGCACACAGAGCCCCCATGACCCACTCTGCATCCTGCTGCAGTTTGAAAGAGGATGGACTTTGGATGATGGAACTTGCAGTACCTTCACTCACATACTGAAACCACTGCCATCCTTACCCAATGACTGATAAAGACCAAAGTTGGCACACAGAGCCCCCATGACCCACTCTATATCCTGCTGCTGTTTGGAGGAGGGTGGACCATGGATGATGGGACTTCAAGTACCTTCACTCACTTCCTGAAAACAATGCAACCATCATCCAATGACCAATAAAGACCAAACTTGGCATACAGAACCGCCATTACCCACTTTCTCTAATAACCCGGGCAGCGCCAGGTCCCCAAGCTAGTTACCTATAAAGCTCTAAACGGTTCAGGGCCTTCCTATCTTCAAGACCGCATCCTCCCCTAGGAGCCCACAGAGTCCTTAAGATCTTCTGGGGATGCTCTTCTCTCACTTCCACCCCCGTCTCAGGCACAGTTGGTGGGGATGAGGGAAAGAGCATTCTCAGTAGTGGCCCCTAATGTCTGGAACTCCCTCCCCAGGGAGATTGGGCTGGCACCCTCCCAGTGTCCACATTCCGTAAGGAATTAAAGACATGAATGTTCTGTTGGGCTTTCGATTGACAAATCCTATGATAAATTACTTATATCAGGACCTGAATTATGGCCTGATTTTGAATTCCTATATTACATTACCATATATACCCTTAAGTTTAAGTTGAATCGATCCTGTTAAATTGCTCTGTTCCCATGTTATTTCCTATGCTATTATACATTGCTATCCACCTTATTGAACCAACTTATCCTTCAATCCAACTTGCATAGTTGTCCTCTTCACTGCCTCCAAAATTAGTCTGCTGTTGCTTTTGATGCTTGTTATTATTGTTATGTTGTTTTATGTTGTTTTTATGCTGTTTTAATTTGTTATTGCTTGCTTTTAATTGTATTTTGCTTTGGGCTTGGCCCCATGTAAGCCGCCCCAAGTCCCTTTGGAGAGATGGAGGCGGGGTAGAAAAATAAACTTCTTCTTCTTCTTCTTCTTCTTCTTCTTCTATTTTATGTATACATTTTAGCTACTGTATGTTGTACCCTACCTTGAACCATGAAAAGAGATAGGTAAAAAACAAAATGTATTATTATTATTATTATTATTATTATTATTATTATTATTGACAAAGCTTTTTCTGGGTCAAGAATAAGCCGCTTTGGGTTCTCTAAAAAGAGAAACATAGGATATTAGTTAATTATTAAATGAATAAGAAAAGGGAAAAGAAGAAAAAGCAGAAGCAATAGTAAATGCCACATCCTTATAGTTGTACATAAATTGATATAGTGGGGAAATGCTTTTAAAAAATGATTGTATCAATACAAGAATAAACACAAGAATGTCTGAACCCAGTCCCAAACTGGGGTGAAGAGGGGAATGGAATGGAAAGAAAACACAGGCAAATTTGACGACTGACAATTTCAAATCCTTATATGAAGCTTTGACCCAAATTTCACATCAACACAGCTGCAACATGCACTGTATAGTATATGTGATGAAGAATGTGAATGCATTCAGTCTTATGTTTCATATGTATAACGTTATTGCTTTAGTTTTGTTCATGAATATGGCCTTCATGGATAAAATCATTTAAAGGGGGAAGAAACAGGCCTTTATACTCACCAATTTCTCTTACAGGGAAAAAGATACCAAATGTATTCTTAAAATGATGGGAAATTAATAATAATGGTACCTAAACAATTATTTTCCTCCTCATGGCATTGGGATTTATTTTTCAAAATTATGTGCACAGATTGGGCTGTAAAACTAGCACAGACAGGTTGTATAAAGATAAACAGAAAATCCTTAAAACCAATTCCTGTAACCAAAGATTACATTTCTCACTGATATATCAGTGATAAATGTAATCTTTGGTTGCAGGGATCGGTTTTAAGGATTTTATAATATAATCAGTGAATTGAACTGGATGACAATATCACCCAGCATACAGTGTTGTGTCACTTCTTGAAAGTTATTGGATAAAGGCATTCTCTTTACACCAAATAATATATATCAATTTATAGTGGTTCATGCTCACATATCATATAACATATCTTCTTACATGTGGGATGTATGTTATATATTCATATGATATATGTAATATATCACATCAATATATATGACATAAATTTCCCCCAAATCATATGATGGAATGTGGCTGTTTTGCAGCAAAGTACATACTTCATATGTGTTGTAGTTCAGCGTGTTGATGGAGTTGCTACTCCCGGTAGCAGGGAGAAAAGGTCTACTCAGGAGTCAGAGGGAGAACAGCAGTGTCAGCGAATTAGGGAAATCATTATGGCTCCAAGTGATACTGATACGTTTCCAGGCTTCTCTGATTATGAGATGGGGAATAGGGAGGTGAGCAGAGGTGTAAAAAGGGCTGCTCGTGAGCCAGAGTCTGAGGAGGAATTACAAAGGAAATGTATCCGGGAGATACTTAGTGCTCCAACAGAGGAAGATTTCCTTGGATTTGAAAGGAGTTCTGGGTCTGGGAGTGATATGGAGGAAGGTGAGGAATTGGATTGGACCCGTGTGCAACAAGTAAGGGACATCTGTAACCAACCCACCTCCAGTGAGGAATTTAAGGGTTTCACGGAGGATTGGCAGCCAGGGGACTCTTGGCAGGATCTGAACCCTGACAGTCGTTGGCAGAGTTAGAGGGATGGGCACTCAGCTGCAGGGTTGGGGGCAGCTGAGAGTGATGACGAGAGGGTGGGGAGTTCATCAAGCTTTGAGGAAGATCTTTGAGATAAAAGTGGGGTCTGTTTGAATGGTATTTCGCAGAAGGCAAAGTGTCTTTATAGGACATAATTCTTTGTGCTGCCAACTTGTGACTTTGGGTCCTGGGCTACAGCTTCGTGTGTTCCTGAATTCCTGCTTCCTCGGTGATTCCAGCATTCCAGTCTTTGTTAACAAACAGATTGACCACGGACTGGTTTGACTACGTTTTTGGCTTTCTGGACTTTGAAATCTTATATCTTTGTGACTGAAACATTTCTTAGTTTTGAAACCATGTTTTTCCAGCTTCTGTGACTGTGTTTTTGTGCTGTGTCAATTTTCAAGCAGTTTGCTCAACCTTTTATTTAACCTGGATTATAAGGCAGAGCTATAATCCGGATTATATTTTTGTTACTAGTATCAGCTTCATTTTGATGCCAAATCACTCCTGAGACCCTTAGCACTGAAGTTAAGTGCTTTGTAGGTCAGTTTTTTTTTGTAATAAAGCTGTGTTTTGAACTCTTACTTTGTGTCTGGCTTTGATTAAGGCTTCTGGGTCCTGACAATATGTGTACTGTTTGCACAAACAGAAAGAAGATCACAAAAGCTACGATTTTTAACCATGCAGTTTGTGTGTGAATACGCATTAGAACACACTCTATTTTAACTGAACAGATCAGTGGCTTGGATATAACCATTGTAGGGATAAAATATTCATTCATTCCAAGGTTGAAGAACACATTTCCCAACAATTGGAAATGCTGTTGAGAAGAATAATAACATTTTGTATTATTATTATTATTATTATTACTACTACTACTACTACTACTACTACACTACTAACTTTATTTATACCCCACCTTTCTCTCCATGGAGACTCAAGGTGGCTATTATCTAATGATATTCAAGATTCCAAACTGTTTTAAAGGAATTATTCATATTCATGAATGTGCAAAAGGTCTGTTTTATGTGGAGAAAAAAAATGAATTTTCTGTTTAAAAACTAGGGTTTTTTTGTACAGGAAACTACAAGTATGTATTCTTTCACAGAATAATCCACGACATTTTGTAAAAGTTTACTACAATGAATACAAGTTTAATACAATGGATAAACAGTGGTTTTCTCCTAAAGCAGTCAGAAACAATCTCAATTATTTGTCCTCATATGTAAGGACAAAATAGTTAAGGATTTATATCCCTAAAGTATTGTGCTTAATTCTCAATTGTCTTCTGGTCATGACATCAGCCAGGACCTTCCAGCAATCTAGTCAAAGCACTAATGGAGACTGATATTTGTAATGTGTGGTGCAATGTATCTATTGAGCACTCATTATTTAGCTATGTGAAATCACACACACACGCACATACACACACCATTTTAAAAAAGTTACTACTTTTTAACATCTTATGGTATTTTTACCAGCTTGTCCCTCCTTTTTTTTCCAGAAATTTGCCTATGCCTATTATCCTGTATGCTGACACTTAAATCTTACAATATTTTAGCATATCTTATCTGCCTGTTCATTTCTCAGATTCCCTAGTCCCTCTTGTCCAGTGGTTTGCAACCTGTGGGTCCCTGGATGTTTTGGCCCTCAACTCCCAGAAATCCTAACAGCTAGTAAACTGGCTGGAATTTCTGGGAGTTGTACACCAAAACACTTGGGAACCCACAGGTTGAGAACCACTGCTCTAGACACTGCCTCAACAAGTTTCAGCAGGTCTCTGATAAGTTGCCAAAGCTGAAATAAGATATTAAATGTTCAGAATTTTATTTTCCACATTCATTCAATATATTTGCAGTCTTAATGGGTTCAAATGACTCCCTTCCCTACATTCCTTCATGATATATAGCTTTATCTTGGAGATGTAAGGAAGGCATATATAAAGATACTTGAGACTATCTTCTCATTCTTCAGTTTTTTTTAAAAAAAAAGAGAATCCTTAAACGTCCATATTCAAATTAGTGATGAACCAGTAAGCTTAATGTAATAAATAGCAACTATAAATGGCAAATTAACCAGTTTCACTTTGTTCCACATTTGAATGAGAATACCCCCAAACGGGTAGCAGGCCACTATAGCCATCCTGCACATTCTGTTTTGGATGTCTAAGAAGCAGTTCTTGAAAAAAAGGTTTAAAGGAAGATTGTAAACTAACAGCTGAACTGGAATTTATGCACAAATATAAATTATTTCAGTGTTTTGAACAGACACCATAGTTTTTGGCAGTTCTCCAGGAACTGTTATAAGCTTCAAGAATGAGATAACAAACTATGTCATTATCGTAACTGGTTCCCACTCTCATTGATTGAAAAAATCTGTATAAATTCCTACCTCTTTTAGACGACTAGATTACCTGCTAAAATTCCACACTCTTTACCCATGTATAGGTAAGGACTGAAGCTTCCAGTGTGGACCTTGATTATTTTCAGTTATGGATGACAGGTTGCCAGATTTTTTCTTCTTTTCATTCTATTACTGCATGGCCCAATTCTGTGCACTAAGTTTTTGTGTATTGAACTTTCTGGTCTTCAAGCATCCTTATTTATTTCCAAAGATGAAAGTCAGAAACCTGAGCATTAATTGATAGTATGCCTTTGGAGAGTGGCTAGACGTTAGGTTAGATGTAATTATTGGAGAGTCAATCCACTCATGGTCTTGAACTGCATAGTAGTTGCTGAAATGAGCCATTGATACTGAATGCATACTGAATACCCATATCCAATAAAAATTTGTTGCTACTTACCATGAAGGCTTCCATATCTTGGTGGAATAAAACCCTGAAAACTGAAAATAGTCTTTAAAAAGCACGGTGAGTGCAAAATTATCCCCACATTACCCCAAATGCTGCAGGGCTGTTTTATCACTTTATCCAATGCCCCCCCCCCCCAAAAAAAACCCTTTCCTCCAAATTGGCCTAAATATAGCCCAAAATATAGAAAATAAATAATGAACTGATTTGTACTCACTTCCAGGTCAGATTTTCAGACCAAAATGCCCAGATGGATTAGGCCCCAGCCAAAGGTGTTCACTAGTAACATTAAGGAAAGCCCTAAGCAGTTTGGGACCCGCCTACCTTCGTGTCCTCATCTCTCTCCACGTACCAACCCGCGCCCTTCGTTCCTCGGGGGAGGTCCTCCTTTCGCCTCTATCAATCTCACAAGCTCGTCTTGTGGGCACAAGGGAGGGAGCCTTCTCTTCTGTGCCCCCCCCCGACTTTGGAACTCCTTACCTGGGGAGATCAAGAAAGCCCCTTCACTAAAAATGTTTAAAAAGAACCTCAAAACCTGGCTTTTCCACTGCACCTTTGGTGAGTAGGTGCACAGCATAGTATTTTGCACTTCTCAACGTTTTCTTCTAATGGAGTTCGTGCCCTCCAAATAGGATGTTCAGCTTCAAAACTCTGTGTGTTTTATGAGTTCCTTATAAACGTCCTGCTCCTATTTTATCTCATCATAGTTTGTTAACTGTTTCTATCCTGAATATGTGGCCCACCCATTGTCATCACTACCCTGATTGTGTTTATTGGAATGTTTATTTTATGATTTTTTTTTTAAAAAATCCTCTTTTTAATGTCATTTTGATAATGTTGTTCTTGTCTGTTGTATATGCTTTGATTTTATTGTTGTAATATGCTTGCCTCCATGTAAGCCGCTTCGAGTCCCCATCGGGGAGATGGTGACGGGATACAAATAAAGTTTATTATTATTTATTATTATATTATATGTCTATCAAACTGGGTGTTTGTACATTTTTCTGATGCTTGTAGGAGCTCCTGGGATGGGAAGCAAGACATTAGAGTAAGACACCTGCAGCTGTCTCTATGATGTAAGAATGGGAGTGGGGGGTGGAAAGTTCAGCATGGTTTAATTACTGCTGTGTTGACTATTCTAAATATCTAAAAAGCTATTTCATGGATGTTCTATGAAAAGTTTAGAAACTCATCTGTTATACATGTTCTACCTGGCTATGCAATTCCTACACTACTCATAATAAACATTCGTACTACTAAACCACACAAAATGGCTGCAATGAGAGCTGCCTAGAGTGTTTGAGATAAATGGGCAAGAAATCTAAATAATATGCCTCAAGACTAATTCCAGCTCTTGATTTATTACAGCTAGTCTACAATTATTCTGAACAATCTGTATTATGGTCTCTTTGGGATGTGAGCCAGATTAGAAATGTCTGAAACTTTCAATTGCATCAGCCCTCTGAAGTGTTGCTGGCCCAAGCAGTAAGGCACTTAATTTAATTAGAAGAGTCTGCTATGGTTGAAACTGCTGAATATACTATTTTTCCATTAAAGCCAAGGTAAATCTAATTTATTTGATATTTGAAATGTGTTGTATCATTGTTCTTGTGTTGTCTCTCAGCAACTGTATAATTTGGGATGCAAATTCCATGTCCCACTGCAGGAGGCATTTCATCTTTCTGACCTGCATGTACTGCTAATATTTGTGGCAGTTTTTCTTCTGAAGTAAATATATATATATATATATATATATATATATATATATATATAGTTATAGTTATTTTTAAGATGCAGTATGATGTGATTTTTCTCTATTTCCAGCACCATGTCTGATTAGAGTTTATTGGACATGTCTTTCACGCAGGGCGAACAGATTTTATGCGGAAGTGTAACAGTAATCATTGCTGATCTATTCTTGCACACCATCTATTGCTAGGCATAGAACTGACATCTTACTTTGGAGATTAGGATCTACAAGGTTTATCTGGGAAGTAAGGTTACAAGATTATTTTAAAATACAAAGAATGAATATATTTTAATAAAACTTACATAGATTGTAGCATAGGTATTACATTATTTTCCCACATAATCACCATTCAGTTCAATACATTTTGTTATCCGTGGGATGAGTTTTTGATGCCTGTATCATAGAAGTTTCCCTCCACCCTTTTCAGCCAGTTCGTCACTTCGATTTTCACCTCATAGTTGTCAGAAAAGTGTTTCCCACTTAATTTAGTGAACAAATGATAGTCACTGGGTGTGAGATTGGGGCTGTGAGAAGGGTGGCTTAAAACATCCCAACCAAACTCTTGTGTTGAATGAGCAGTGGGTGGACGCACATTGTCATGAAAGAGTTTGGGATAGCTCTGTAAAATTTCTTCATCATCTCACAATATATTTTGTACCCATTTTGTCACATGCTGTCTTGACATTATGTCCTCTCCATAAACTGAAATGATTTCACAATGAATCGCAGCAGCATTCATGCCCTTAACATTTAGGTAGCATTGTACAGTGCAAACTTCACACTTGGAGGGAAACAGAATGATGATGCTCATCTCTAACCTTCACCACAATGCCAGTCGATGAGCTAATGATGAGCACTGCTCATTCTCTTCTGTTGGCTTCCCGCTACATGGCAGTGATACAAACTTCCCCATAAAAATGACCTATGAGAGCTATGTGCCTAGTAACCTTACTTTCCAGACAACCCTTGTACTTCAAGAATCCATCGAGGACTCTGAAGTACAGAAATATTTTTCATAATACAATTCCACTGATATCAATCTGTAGTTTTGTTCTGAGGGCACATACAATGTTTTTGAATATTGTTCGAATCAAGGATTTCCTGTGTCAGGAGCTTGACATCTAATGTTCTAACTGCTATGTATTTTAAGCTTGTCATCATAATAACTTGCTCTCTTTTGCATATACTAGTACACAGTTGGTACTGATTGCAATGTGTAGAGGAGTATAATGTATCTATTAGGATGTAATTCTTAATTAAGTTTTTTTTCTTAAAGAGCAATAAGTAACTTGAGCAATTTTCTTCCTACTGTGAGAAAATCGTTGAAAGCCATGCCATTTTTGAAGCACTATTTCAAATTAAGGAATTATTCAGCATAAAATGCATACATTTTGTTTAGCATAGAAAATAGAATTTTCCATGTGAAAAATAAAAAATGCATGGAAAATGGTGTTTTATGCATATCAACCATTTGCAAATTGTCCTGTTTTCTATGCAAATCAACCATGAGCACATTTAATACAGAATAAATCCCAATTCTGCCATTTTCTGTGCAGAAAACTGCATTTTTTGTGCAGGAGTTGGTATTTTTGCATTGAAATATAATTTCACAGCACTGTTTTTCATCAGTCTAGGTTCCTTCATATCAAATTTTGTCAACATTTAAAAATATGTTTTTCAAATCTTTTTGAGTTCTATTTCCTTCTCTGTGCAGCCCCATTTAGAAAAAAAGACGATGACCCTAATTCAGTACAAAAACAATGCAAAATTTGCAAAGATTCCAAGTCAACTTTCTGTGAACTCAGTGCTAATAGCATTTTAGAACAATTGAGCTGGACCACAACTGTGATCTAGCCTGACCCCCCGTCAAGGTGGAAGTCCAGTGAATCCTTGAAAATTTAATAAGTTTGAAACCACTGTAGCTGCTATGGCTCAATGTTATAGAACCATGGGAGATGTTACTTTATAAGGTCTTTAGCCTTCTCTGAAGAGTGTTGGTTTCTCACAAAACTACAAATTCCAGGAGCCATAGTAGTTAAGGCAGAGTCAAAACTGCATTAATTCTATAGTGTAGATGCACTGGTCATATCCTCTGGATATCCAGTCCTTCCTAGAGGGTCGAAGGTATTGCTGGGGGACACCTGTTCTGCCCCACAACCATTGTCTTGTGGGGTTCCACAGGGATCAATATTGTCTCCCATGTTGTTTAACATCTACATGAAGCCGCTGGGGGAGATCATCCGGAGTTTCGTGGTACGGTGTCATCTGTAGGCGGATGATGTCCAACTCTGTCACTCCTTTCCACCTGCTACTAAGGAGGCTGTTCAGGTCCTAAACCGGTGCTTGGCCGCTGTAACGGTCTGGATGAGGGCGAACAAATTGAAATTGAATCCAGACAAGACAGAGGTACTCCTGGTCAGTCGTAAGGCCAAACAGGGCATAGGGTTACAGCCTGTGTTGGATAAGATTACACTCCCCCTGAAGACGCAGGTTCGCAGCTTGGGTGTGATCTTGGACTCGTTGTTGAGCCTGGAACCCCAGGTTTCAGCGGTGACCAGGGAAACATTTGCACAGTTAAAACTTGTGCGCCAGCTGCGCCCGTACCTTGGGAAGTCTGACTTGGCCACAGTAGTCCATGCTCTGGTTATATCCCGTATAGACTACTGCAACGCTCTCTACATGGGGTTGCCTTTGAAGACTGCTCGGAAGCTTCAAATGGTCCAGCGTTCGGCAGCCAGGTTGCTAACAGGAGCAGCACTCAGGGAGCATGCTACTCCTGTTGCGCCAGCTCCACTGGCTGCCAATTTGCTACCGGGCACAATTCAAAGTGCTGGCGTTAGCCTATAAAGCCCTAAACGGTTCTGGCCCTACTTATCTCTCCGAACGCATCTCCTCCTATGAACCGACTAGGACACTAAGATCATCTGGGGAGGCCCTGCTCTCTGTCCCGCCTGGATCACAGGCCCGCTTGGCGAGGATGAGGGACAGGGCCTTCTCGGTGGTGGCCCCTCAGTTGTGGAACACCCTGCCTGCAGCTATCAGATCGGCCCCCTCCCTGCTGGTGTTTCGGAGGAAAGTGAAGACCTGACTGTTCAAACAAGCATTTGATTAAACAGTGTAATTGAACATAGGAATACAGAATAATGGATGATGAGACTGGATTTTGATTTTACTGTTGAGGCGCTAATGATTGTTATACTGATGTTTAATTATTTATGTTACAATTGTTTTTAATTGCCCTATACTTGTCTCGTGATGTTTTGTATTGATATTGTTCATCGCTTTGAGTCACCTGAGGGCTGAGAAAAGCAGTATATAAATAAAGTAAATAAATAAATAAATAAAGTAACATAAATATCATCTGGGACAACAAAAAGCAAGGATGCTTCATCTTCTATGTGCCATGCTCTTTTATATACAAATCTACAGTATCACCCTCTCCAGGCTAAACATACCCAATTCCTCAACCAGAATCTTTACCAGCTTAGTCATCTTTTTCTAGAAATGTCCCAGCTTATGAATATCCTTTGTATACTTTAGAGCTCTGAATGGGGACAGTATTTCAAGTGAGATTTGAGTTAGAATAGAATGATACTATTACTTCTCTTGATCTTGGCACTGTGGTTATGTTGACTTGCTTTCAGCTTATGATGTGCTATTTATTATTTAAATATTTCTAATTCCTTCTGATACCATATGAACTCAGAGCAGCAAACAAGTAAAGTAAATCTAGACAGTTTAAATTTTAAGTCAGAATTAAAAACAATACAAAAATACTAGATTAACAAGGTTAAAATAGTTAAAGATCATGTACACGTACATTTTGGAAGAGATAAATGATATCCCAAAGGCATTACAAAAAGCTATACTTTAACTTGACACAAATTGAAACTGGGTTATTATAGATCTTTTTTATACCTATCCATCAAGTGATCATGCATATTATATTTCTTCATCTGATCTTTCTTGCCAAAATATAGTACTTATGTTTACCCTGTTGAAATTATTTTTTCTAATACTGAATAAGCTCATCTGGTCTGATTCTATTTGCCCACCCATAACAAAATAATGAGACAAGACAACCGAATTGGGATAGCTATAGGCAACTTTATTAATTGTTACCTATTCAAATTTACTTCATGAACTGTGACTAATTGTAATTGGGTCTGGACTTGATGTCACATATAAGCCAAGGCAGTGGTCCCATTAGACACACTCCTTGGCTAACTTGGGCAAGACACCTGAGTTCACCTTATAACTCACCTGAATTGTAATCAGGACAACTCTTGGGAAACTGTATAGAGAATTCAAGCCCCCAGTTATGAGACTTCTGGGATTAGAATTGCCCTGGTTACAATTCAGGTGTGTGGTGTGTGTCTGTGTGTGTAGCGGGGGGGGGGGGGGGGGTCCCATTCCTGATCTTCACCAAAATGGATGCCACATTAAACCTATTTAAGGCAACACCCAATTTTCCAAAACCACAACAGTGTGGTGTAGGCAAACAAAAAAAATTAAAACAGGGATTCCTACCCAGCCCTGAAGACCCCCTACTATCATAGTACACTGTTAAAGGGTGGGATGGGTGAGGCAATGACCAAGCTGGAATAAAGAGGTAAGATTGGGGTGCCAATTTGCCTGATCCTCCCCCAACTTCTTTTATGTTGCATCCTTTAATTCATTGAGGAGGCAAATAGCCCTCCCCTCTCAGGTTTGCCGGAAGGGGAAAGCAAATTCTGAGGTTTTAGCTACCAGTCCCTCCTTGGTGTCATCAGAAAATTGAATGAGTGTGTCCTATATTAGTTCAAGTATAAAGATGTTAAACAACACTGGTCTCCCAGGGACACAACCCTGCAGTACCCAACATTACTTTTCTCCAGGTTGACAAGGATTATTGGTGAGGATTGTCTGGATTTAGTCTGTCAAGCAACTACAAACACAGGTAACTGTAGTATTGTTTATCCTATATTCTACCAGATTGTCTTCAGAAATATTAGGGGATACCTCAACAAAAAGATGAAATGAAATCACCATACACTACATCCATGGGATTTATTTGATCTACTAGGATTATAACTCTGTTTTTAAAAAGGGAAAGAGGTCTGGTTAGCCTGACACAACTCATTTAGTGAAACTATTCCTGGCCCTTTCTGATCACTGCATTCTTTGCTAATTGCTCACAGACTGACTGTTTAATTATTTGTTATAAGTACTATCCTGGTATTTATGACTTGCTTTTTAGACATTCATGCTGGCTCTTAGTAATTACAGCATTCCTCACAGAGCGACTGCTTAATTATGTGTCCTAAATTCCTAATTTGAGTGACTGGTTTATATTTGCTCAAGTTCTCTTTTCCCACTTTTTTTTCTTTTAAGAAGAAGTAGGTGTTGGGCAAGTTCTTTGTCTGTCAGCCATGAGTGTTTTCCCTTCTCCACATGGATCCTTCTACTTTAATTCTTCCTGCTCTGAACACTGTAAATAAAACGTCCCCTCTCAAGTAGCCGATCTAAACCGGCCCCTTGGTTTACTGAGGAGCTGGCGGTGTTGAAGCGAAAGAAGAGGGAACTAGAGAGCGTGTGGCGTTCGGATCCGAGCGAGTCAAACCGAACACGGTTTGTGGCCTTTTTAAGGTCATATGCCTCGGCAATAAGAGCCGCTAAGAAAACTTTCTTCGCGGCCACTATTGCGTCTGCAAAGAACCGTCCGGCTGAACTGTTCCGAGTTGTCAGAGGCCTTTTAAAACCCACCACTCAGGATGGGTGCCCTGATGACTCGGCTGCTCGCTGTGAAGCTTTTGCTCGGTTCTTTGCAGACAAAGTCGCCTTGATCCGCTCTGGACTGGACGCCGCATTAACGGCAGTCTCTGAGGATGTAACACGAGCA